>NC_140994.1:99205982-99805982 GCF_052327205.1 Somniosus microcephalus
CCTCCTGCAGCCCTACAAGCCTTCACAATCTCTGCGCTGTTACAGTTCTGGCCTCTTGAGCGTCCCTGATTTTCATCACTCCACCCTTGGTGGCCGTGCTTTCAGCTCCCTAGGCCCTAAGCTCTGGAATAACCTTTCCGTCTCTCTACCTCCCTCTCTTTTAAGATGCTCCTTAATACCTACCTCTTTGTTCAAGCTTTTGGTCACCTGTCCTGCTATTTTAATGCCTTTTATGGACCTGGATGAAAACTGCTTCCTCACTACATTTCCTTGCTTAAAATGAATAATTTTTTTTTTATCAGGGACATAATTTTACATCTGCAGTAGCTTATGTACAGATTATAGCGGTCAATATCAAAACTGGCATCTTCAAAGCCGCGCATGTGTCCCGCGATTTTCCAAGATGCTGAACACAGACACGCGCATAACAGGCGATTAGGAAACAGAATCCATTATCACAAGAGGACTGGCACAGTGGGATGAAGCTCAGCATTCAGAACTACAGCATACAAGGCTACGGACCAAATGCTGGAATATGGGATTAGATTAGACAGGGCTTGATGGCCGGCGCGGACACGATGGGCCGAAGGGCCTCTATCCGTGCTGTATAACTCTATGACTCTATGACTCTATAACACCCCAGGAAAAATAATAAAGGACGACAAGAGACAGCAGGGAAAGCGCAGAGGGACAGCAGTGACCAGGAAAACTGCAATCTGTAAGAAAGGACGCAGTAAGCAGCCTCTTTCCTGTGTGTTTATGACACAGGAGGAGACCATTAGGCCCATTGCTGCTGTGTTCAGTCTGAGCAGCATTTAACAATGGCCTGTTCCTGCATCTTCCTGCTCCATGGTCTCACCCCTCCCGATCTCTGTAACCTCCTCCAGCCCTTCAACCCTCCATGCCTAGGCCCTATGCTCTGGAATTCCTTCTCTAAACCTCTCCCTCTCTCTACCTCTCCTCCTTTTAAGACGTTCCTTAAAGGAGGAGAGAGAGGTAGCGAAGCAGAGAGGTTTAGGGAGGGAATTGTCTCTTTGACCAATCATTTGGTCACCTGTCCTAATATCCCCTTCTTTCGCTTGGTGTCAAATTGTTTCTGATTACGCTCCTGTGAAGTGCCTTTGGGTATTTTATGGGTAATGTTGTCGTCCTCCCCCTCCTCTCCCCATTCCCCGAGTGCTGGCGAAGCAGTTAGTCACAAGGACTCGCGCGGGAGCTCTGCTGCTGCAGGTTTGTGACAAACTGATGAGGAATTGGAGAACAGCTGGTTCAGGGGATACAATTCTCGGCGGATCAGACAGACCAGCGTGTCTCGGCTTAGATCCAAGCTCTGCCTTGAGTCAGCTGATCTCACCCAGACAGCAGTAAGTTGTATAAAAACAGAAAATGCTGGAGATACTCAGCAGGCCAGGCAGCATCTGTGAAGAGAGAAACAGAGTTAACGTTGACCTTTCGTCAGAACTGGAAAAATATGTTTTTCACATTGAAATCCATTTGCCACAGTTCTGCCCATTCACTTAATCTATTTATATCTTTTTGAATCTGTTAATATCTCTTTGATAAAGAGTAGACATGTAATGGTCAAACAGATAAATGTATGTATCCAAAGGTCAGAACAGCACAAGGATTCAGAAGGCCTCTAAGTAACGATAGTCAGGGCCAGCCCTTGGCGTTTCAGGCTGTCTTGTTGACATTCACCTGAAATTGCTTCTTTTTGCAAATCTCTGGAGAAACTGCCTCCAGACAGTTATATTGTTCCCAATACAGAAAGGATCCAAATATAACATGCGGAGTTCATCTTCGTGCGCCGGGACGCGCACAGAGGCCCGCTGCAGGCACCATACACCGGCCCCTTCTCAGTATTGGAGACGGGGGACAAAGCTTTTCTTATCGACGTCGGCAGGAAGCCGGACCTTATTTCAGTAGATGGCCTCAAACCGGCGCACCTGGACCTCAGCTTCCCGTTTCGTCCGGCTCTTCCCCCACGGCGGGGCAGACCTCCCGCGTTGGCAGCGGTCCCACAAGAGGACCAAGACACGCCAGAACCTTACTTCCCGGCCGCCGCCCCACCTTCGCCGGCAGCCCGTCCAGCCAGCCCACCGGCAGACCAGCCGCCAGACCAGCCGACGAACCAACCGGCCGACCTCCCAGACAGCCCTCCTCACACGCCAGATGGCTACTACAGCCGCTACGGCCGTTTGGTCAAACCTCCGCAGAGACTGACTTTTACAGTTAACGAGGATTCTTGGGGGGGCGTATGTGGCTGCCACATTGGGGAAACACTGTGTGTATGTAGATAAACCTGTATAATCCCCTTTTAACTGCTGTATTCCCCTCCCCCCGCAAGACAGTTGCAAGCTGAGAGGAATAAGGCATGTTCAGACTTGCCTGCTGCTGAGAGAAGGAAAACCAATCAGGTTCCAGCAGGTGACCAATCCGTGAGTCATCACAGGCTCGCGGGCTTTACGAATTCAGTACTGTATTGTGAGAGTTGGAGTAAAGACCTATTTCTTGTAGCTCGCTGTGTTGCCTATTTCTTTACGCGGGAGACTGTAGTCTCCCACATTGGTGACCCCGAATGTCGGCGGCCGAAGCCCCCGACACACGTAGCCCTACAGAGGCCAGCAACGACCCGACAGCAACCAGCAGCAGCCCGATGTCAGCCGGCGCCGCATCCTTGAAGCTCCCCACCTTCTGGGAACACCAAGCACCAGCTTGGTTCGCGCACACGGAGGCCCAATTCACCCTTCGCAGGGTTCAAGACGATGAAGAAAGGTACCTCCACGTAGTCTCGGCACTAGCAAGCTCCACCGCCGCCGAAGTTCTCGACCCGCTGGGGAACCCACCACAGACCGGCAAGTACTCAACCATTAAGGGCCGCTTGCTGCAGGCTTACGGCCTGTCCGGGGAGGAGAGGGCCCGTAGGCTTCTTTCACTACCAGGCCTCGGCGACTCTACCCCGACCCAGTTGATGAGCCGGATGCTTGCGCTCCTGGGCTCTGAACCGCAGTGCTTCTTGTTTCGGGCCCTTTTCCTCAGCCTGCTTCCTCAGCAGGTACAGACTGCCCTCGCGGGGTCCCCAATCACGGACTGCGTACAACTGGCAGCCGCCGCGGACAAAGTCTTCGCCGTCACCCAACTCGGCTGTGCAGCCGCGAGGCTCCCCGACACCACCGAGTGCGCGCCGCCACGCCAGGCCGCAGAACTATGCTACTACCACGCGTGTTTCGGCCACAAGGCCCAAAGCTGCAGAGCACCCTGCTCTTTCGATCAAACCAAGATGGCCGCCCGGCCCAACGCGCCAGCCCCGCGCCGCCGTCTAGGCCCGCTTGACCGCACCCCCGCCGCCACGATGGCCATCGGCACTGCAGGTAAACTGCTGTACATAACCGACTCCCTTTCAGGGCGCAGATTCCTTTGCGACACCGGAGCCCAATGCAGCATAATTCCTGCCTCCCAGCTCGACATCCAGGCAGGCTACAGCGGCCCACCCCTCGTGGCGGCAAATGGCGTAGCCATCGCTACTTTTGGAAAGCGACGGGCCGAGGTTTGTTTCAACGGCCAGCGATTTACGTGGGATTTCGTGACGGCCTCGGTGGCACATCCCTTGCTGGGCGCCGATTTTCTTTGCGCCCACGGACTCCTGGTCGACGTCCGCGACAGGCGCCTGATCGACGCAGCAACTTTCGCTTCACTGGCCTGCCAGCAGAGCAACAGCCCGGCCCTCGTCGGGCCCTGCTCTGCCCCAGCGGATGACGACTACGCCCGCCTACTCGCAGATTTCCCGAGGCTCACACAACCGACCTTCTCAGCCGCGGCAGCCAAGCATGGTGTCGAGCACCACATCGCCACTACGGGACCACCAGTGTTCGCCCGAGCCAGACGCCTGGACCCAGCCAAGATGGCGGTGGCCAAGGAAGAATTCGCCACGATGGAGAAACTGGGCATCATCCGCCGCTCAAACAGCCCCTGGTCGTCCCCCCTCCACATTGTGCCCAAGCCGGGCGGTGGCTGGCGCCCCTGCGCCGACTACAGACAGCTCAATGACGCCACCACGCCCGATAGATACCCCATTCCGCACATCCAAGACTTCTTGGCACACCTAGCAGGAAAGTCCGTCTTTTCCAAGGTCGACCTGATTCGCGGCTACCATCAGGTCCTCGTCCACCACGCAGACATCCAGAAGACAGCGGTCATCACCCCCTTCGGACTGTTTGAGTTCCTGCGCATGCCCTTCGGGCTCAAGAACGCCACACAGGCCTTCCAACGGCTCATGGATTCCGTCCTACGGGACCTGAGCTTCCTGTTCGTCTATCTGGATGATATCCTCGTGGCCAGCACAAGCAAGGCCGAGCACATCGCGCATTTGCGCTCTCTTTTCCAGCGCCTCAACCAACACGGACTAATCATCAACCCGGCCAAATGCCAGTTCGGAGCAGCCCAAATTGACTTTCTCGGCCACAGAATCTTGCAAAGGGGAGCCATTCCCCTACCTTCCAAGGTGCAGGCGGTGGCGGACTTTCCCCAGCCCACCTCGGTCAAGGCGCTGCAGGAATTTTTGGGGATGGTCAATTTCTATCACCGTTTCGTGCCCAAGGCCGCCTCACTCATGCGCCCCCTCTACGAAGCCACCAGGGGCAAAACGGGCAAAGAGCAACTCACCTGGTCCAGCGAGATGGCGACAGCCTTCCACCAGACCAAAAGCGCCTTGGCCAACGCCACACTACTGGCCCACCCCATCCCGGGCGCCAAGACCGCCCTCACCACGGACGCCTCGGATTACGCCGTCGGTGCTGTCCAGCAACAGTGGGTCGAAGGCGCGTGGCAGCCACTGGCATTTTTCAGCCGACAGCTGCGCAAGAACGAGCAGGCCTACAGCACGTTCGACAGAGAGCTCCTGGCCCTGTTCCTGGCAATCCGGCACTTCCGTTTCCTCCTGGAAGGCCGGCCGTTCACCGCATTCGTGGACCACAAGCCGCTCACTTTCGCCATGGCCAAAGTAACCGAACCCTGGTCCGCGCGCCAACAGCGCCAACTCAACTTCATCTCGGAGTTCACCACGGACATCCGCCACGTCGCCGGCAAGGACAATTTGGTGGCCGACTGCCTCTCAAGACCCTCGCCCCACGCAGTGCACCTGGGCATCGACTACGCCAGCATGGCGAGAGACCAGGCCGCCGACGCGGAGATCCAGGCCCTCAGGACGTCAACCACCAGCCTCACTCTGGCCGACATCCACTTCCACGCAGCCGGCATAACCCTCCTGTGCGACGTCTCAGTCCCCTCGCCTAGGCCGGGCGCAAGCGAGTTTTCGACATCATCCACGGCCTCTCACATCCAGGGATGCGTGCGCCTCAGAAACTCATGTCCGCCAAGTTCGTCTGGCCTGGACTCCACAAGGATGTGAGAGACTGGACCAACACATGCGCTAAGGTCCAGCAGCACACCAAGGCGCCATTGGAGTGTTTCCCGGTGCCCGAGAGGCGTTTCGACCACGTCCATGTCGATCTGGTAGGCCCCTTGCCGCCGTCGCACGGTTTCACACACCTGCTCGCGATCGTCGACCGCACCACCAGATGGCCCGAGGCGGTTCCCCTCGCCTCCACCACCACGACCGACGTCGCGCGAGCATTCGTCTCGACATGGGTGGCCCGGTTCGGCGTGCCGACTGACATATCCTCGGACAGAGGCCCCCAGTTCACCTCCCACTTGTGGAATGCCATCACCGCCGGCCTCGGCACCAAGTTGCACAGGACAACAGCCTACCACCCGCAGGCCAACGGGCTCTGCGAGCGCTTTCATCGTTCCTTGAAAGCCTCCCTCCGCGCCAGCCTGGCCGACACCAGCTGGATCGACAAACTACCCTGGGTCCTCCTGGGATTGCGT
Organism: Somniosus microcephalus; assembly: GCF_052327205.1. Classification (NCBI taxonomy): domain Eukaryota; kingdom Metazoa; phylum Chordata; class Chondrichthyes; order Squaliformes; family Somniosidae; genus Somniosus; species Somniosus microcephalus. The sequence goes on from NC_140994.1 coordinate 99,211,869, forward strand.
ACTGCACCCAAGGAGGACCTCCGCGCCTCCGCGGCCGAGATGGTCTACGGCCAACCGCTCAGAGTACCAGGCGACTTCCTCCCCCTGACAATGGAGCCGTGGTCAGCCGCCAGACAGCTTTCCCTGTACCAGGACGCAGCCCAGCAATTCCGTCCAGTGCCCACTTCGCAACACGGCCCGCAGCCGTCCTACGTGCCTCGGGACTTACGACATGCGGAGTTCATCTTCGTGCGCCGGGACGCGCACAGAGGCCCGCTGCAGGCACCATACACCGGCCCCTTCTCAGTATTGGAGACGGGGGACAAAGCTTTTCTTATCGACGTCGGCAGGAAGCCGGACCTTATTTCAGTAGATGGCCTCAAACCGGCGCACCTGGACCTCAGCTTCCCGTTTCGTCCTGCTCTTCCCCCACGGCGGGGCAGACCTCCCGCGTTGGCAGCGGTCCCACAAGAGGACCAAGACACGCCAGAACCTTACTTCCCGGCCGCCGCCCCACCTTCGCCGGCAGCCCGTCCAGCCAGCCCACCGGCAGACCAGCCGCCAGACCAGCCGACGAACCAACCGGCCGACCTCCCAGACAGCCCTCCTCACACGCCAGATGGCTACTACAGCCGCTACGGCCGTTTGGTCAAACCTCCGCAGAGACTGACTTTTACAGTTAACGAGGATTCTTGGGGGGGCGTATGTGGCTGCCACATTGGGGAAACACTGTGTATATGTAGATAAACCTGTATAATCCCCTTTTAACTGCTGTATTCCCCTCCCCCCACAAGACAGTTGCAAGCTGAGAGGAATAAGGCATGTTCAGACTTGCCTGCTGCTGCGAGAAGGAAAACCAATCAGGTTCCAGCAGGTGACCAATCCGTGAGTCATCACAGGCTCGAGGGCTTTACGAATTCAGTACTGTATTATGAGAGTTGGAGTAAAGACCTATTTCTTGTAGCTCGCTGTGTTGCCTATTTCTTTACGTGGGAGACTGTAGTCTCCCACAACTTCACATGCTGCAGTTTCTACCCCTAGTGAAGGGCAGGAACAAATCTGCGCAGACCTCTGTTGTGTATGTACCTTTAAGGGAATAACTGGTCTTAGACTGCAGTACCGGCAGTGACCACCCCTGTATAAAAGGGGTGGTCACTGCCCTTCTGTAGTTTCAGTTTCAAGCTGCCTCTTGTTCAGTAAAGTACCTGTTAAACTGTTCTCCCGAAGTCCGTGTATTATTGAGGCGCGGACTTTACAGTGGCGACGAGTAAGTTTGAACTCACCTGCAGTGTGGCATCATCTCACGGGGATCTCACCTGAAAGGAAGGTCCTGGAAGGTCGTAGTCTGAGCAACGGGCGTCGACCGAGGGCAACCGCCCAAAGAATCCATCGGTGTTCGGAGAATTGCGGGAGAGACTGTGGTTCCAGCGAATCGTGCTGGTAGCAAGTAGCGCGCTGACCCTTCCGGACTGCGGCGGGCTCAAGCTCGATCGAGCGGCTCTACAAATCGGGCCGCGCAGCGTCGCCGGGAAAAGAAATCAAGAGAGAGAGGGTGGAGCGCACAGGGCACGGTCGGTGCTCGAGAACAGGACAGCGGAGAGAAACTAAATGGGGGGGAAGGAAAGCGAGACGCGCCGAAGCTGCGGGTCGCTGCCATTTTAAATCGCCCAAGATGCCGAAAAGTGGCAGTATCACTGCTTTCGACAACGAGGTAGAAGACTGGACCACGTATGTAGAAAGAATCGAAGTGTACTGCAAGGCAAATGAGGTGGCCAATGGAAAGAGGGCGTCGGTATTATTAAATCTGATGGGTGCGAGTACGTACGGCCTATTGTGGAATTTAATTACCCCAGCTAAACCAATGGAGAAAAGTTTTGAGGAGATTGTTCATATCTTACAGGAACACCTAAGCCCTACAACACTGCTGATAGCAGAAAGATTCAAGTTCCATAAAAGAAACCAGCACAAAGATGAGAGTAATGCTGACTATCTTACGGAACTACGCAAGTTATCGAAGCACTGCCAGTTCGGAGCAGGACTGGCAGACACCTTACGGGATAAGTTTGTCTGCGGGCTCCAGAGTGAAGGAACCCAGAAACGACTACTTTCAAAAAAGGACCTGACGCTAGAACAGGCTTTCAGCGTGGCAGTATCCTACGAAGCAGCAGCACGGGGAGCTGCGGAAATACAACAGAAACCACAAGAATACAGCGCTAGCGAAATGGCGTATGGAGCCGAAAAGTGCTATCGCTGCGGCATAACAACCCATGAGCAGAAGGACTGCTGGTTTAAAGACAAAATATGCAGGCAATGCGGGAAGATGGGACATATAGCAAGAGTCTGCAGGTCGGGAAAGAAGACCAACACGACAAGAACTACTAAGAAACAGTACAGGAAAGTAAAGAAACTGACAGATAGTAATTCAGAAGATCAGGAGAGTGATAAGGACTCCGGGAGCAGGCGACTAAGTTGTTTAAAGCTACACAACGTGATCGCAAAAGTAGATCACCGAACCATTTGGGTCACCCTCATGATAGCAGGGTCCCCAGTGAAGATGGAATTGGACACAGGATCAGCCCTAACTGTCATGAATCGACGAGACTATGAGCGGCTATTCTCACACATACCCTTAAAGGACACGTCCATTGTATTGAAGACATACACGGGGCAAAAGGTCTACCCCAGAGGAAAAATAAGGGTGCCAGTTGAATATAATGGAAAGGAAACACAGAAACTATACATGTATATACTACGAGATGGAGGACCACCATTATTGGGACGTGAATGGATCCGAAGACTACAATTGGATTGGCATTCCATTCTGGCACTAACTGTGACTGACAAAAAAGATGATGACATCGCACCTGGATGTCTGTCACAAATTCTATCTGACGTGGAAGAGGTATTCCAACAAGGACTTGGGACTCTAAAAGGAGTAAAGGCAACCATAAAGATTGAGGATAACGCAACCCCAAAATTTTTCAAGGCCAGACCGGTGCCATACACGATACGCCCAGCTGTGGAAGCTGAACTGGAGAGTCTGGAGCGTTCGGGGGTGCTGTCTAAGGTGGACTGGAGCGAGTGGGCCACACCCATCATTCCTGTAATGAAGAAAGCATTGAGCAGCATGCCTGGGGAGCCAAGGAAGGTTCGCATCTGTGGGGACTTCAAGGTGACTGTGAACCCAGTACTGCACACAGTACAGCATCCGTTTCCACGGATAGAAGATATTTTCACCTCGCTATCTGGAGGGAAACGTTTTACAAAGATTGACCTGGCTCAAGCGTATCTACAAATGGAGGTGGAAGAAGCATCTAGGAAATACCTCACGATAAACACTCACAAAGGCCTTTACCAGTACAATCGACTGGTATTTGGGGTAGCATCGGCCCCGGCTATGTGGCAGAGGGCAATGGAACAAGTCCTGCAAGGGATCCCGGGGACCCAGTGTTATTTGGACGACATCCTGGTTACGGGCAAAAATGACAATGAACACCTTGCCTACCTGGAACAGGTGCTCACGAGATTGCAGGAATATGGGCTACGAGCCAACCGTCCCAAATGCGAGTTCTTCAGGAGACAAATCTCGTATTGTGGCCACATGATTGATGAGGAAGGGTTGCATAAGTCGCCGGACAAGATTGAGGCTGTAGTCAAGGCTCCAGCACCAGAAAATGTGTTGCAACTGAGGTCGTTCCTCGGGTTGGTGAACTACTACCATAAGTTCTTGCCGAATTTATCTACAATTCTGCACCCACTGAACGCCCTCCTTCAAACTGGTGTAACATGGAAATGGAGTGATGAGTGTAAGCGTGCCTTTCAGGAATGTAAATGCCAAATCACTTCAAAAGAAGTATTGGCCCACTACAACCCAACACTACCGATTCGGTTGGCATGTGATGCGTCACCTTACGGCATTGGAGCGGTGCTGTCACACAAATTCCGTGACGGTTCAGAGAGGCCAATAGCCTTTGCATCGCGCTCGCTAACCTCAGCCGAGCGTAACTACGCCCAGATTGACATGGAGGCCCTCAGCCTGGTGTGGGGGGTGAAGAAGTTCAATCACTATCTGCACGGGCAGAAATTCACCCTACTGACTGATCATCAACCCCTGGTCTCAATTTTTAACCCAAAGAAGGGCGTTCCGGTGATGACGATGCAACGGCTGCAAAGATGGTCACTTTTTCTAGGGGCACATCAGTATGACATAGAGTACAAAGGTACGAAACAACATGGAAACGCTGATGGGCTGTCGCGCCTACCGTTGCCTACGGCGGAAGAAGCACCTGCAGTGGACCCTGTGGAGATATTCCATGCGACCATAGTCGAATGTTTGCCTGTTACAAACGCAAGTATTGAGAAGGAAACCCGAAATGACCCGACACTCTCTCGGGTCTATGATTTGACGGTGAAGGGGTGGCCAGCATATGGCGACTCACTGTTGCCAGCATTCTCGCCAAGGAGGGAACAGCTGTCAGTGTGCCGGGGAACCTTGATGTGTGGATCCCGAGTGGTAATTCCACCCAAGTTGAGAGATAGAGTACTCAATGAGCTTCACGAGGGTCATCTGGGAGGGGTAAAAATTAAGAGCCTAGCCAGGGCGTTTGTGTGGTGGCCGGGAATCGATAAAGAAATTGAGGATATGACCAAGAGATGCACAAGATGCCAGAAGGTCCAAAACGCTCCACCACAGGCCCCGCTACATCCATGGGAGTGGCCCTCATCTCCATGGCAACGGGTACACATTGATTTCGCCGGTCCATTTATGGACTCAATGTTTCTAATCGCTGTGGACGCCCATTCGAAATGGCCAGAGGTCATTAAAATGTCCTCCACCGCCACGGAGAAAACTATTGCAGTCCTAAGGACCATCTTCACCAGGAATGGGTTGCCAGAATAGATCTGTTCCGACAATGGCCCACAGTTTGTGTCTGAGGATTTCCGGAGGTTCCTGAAGAATAATGGGGTGAAACATTACACATCTGCCCCATATCATCCAGCCACAAATGGATTGGCTGAGAGGTTTGTTCAGACCTTTAAAAAGGCCATAAAGGCAATGTATAATGACGACATACCACTGCAACACAAGGTGGATAACTTCCTGTTTGCTTACCGGAATGCGACACATGCAGTAACCAACCAAACTCCAGCCGTACTGTTTTTCAACCGGAGACTAAGATGTCGCTTGGATTTGCTCAAACCAAACATAAGACAAGATGTTGAGGATAAGCAGTTCCAGCACATAAATGAGAAGCCAACCAGGAGCTCCAAGATAGGGCAACCAGTCTTGGCCCGCGACTACCGAACAGAAAAATGGCAGCCAGTCACGATATGCACACAGCAGGGACCACTAATGTACACAGTGGACGTTGGAGAGAGCATCGTGAGACGCCATGCTGACCAGATTCTAGAGTCACAGGAACAAGCCAAACCTGTACCACAAGCATGTGCACCTGGTAATGAGCCCGAAGTACAGATTGCGTCTACCTCAGAAGCAAGGGTATTGGAAGCTGACGAACCAACCAATGACAATGAGCCAGAATTGACTCCACCGCCAGAACAGGATATTCGAGAAAGGCGCTATCCAGTCCGGATCAGGAAGCCTCCTCAAAGACTGAACTTATAAATGACTATTTCAGTTGATGTATGTATTACTGAGAAAATTGTAATTGTAATTAGTTATTATTTAGTTGTTAAATGAATGTTATGTACTGTTTATCTAAAAGGGGAGGAATTGTTGTGTATGTACCTTTAATAACTGGTCTTAGACTGCAGTACCGGCAGTGACCACCCTGTATAAAAGGCCCTAGCAGGCTTCTGTAGTTTCAGTTGCAAGCTGCCTCTTGTTCAGTAAAGTGCCTGTTAAACTGTTCTCCCGAAGTCCGTGTATTATTGAGGCGTGGACTTTACAACCTCTTTACCCATCGCTGAAACAAACTGAGAGAAATGAAATGTTTAACCCCCACACTCATCTAGCTCATCGTTTACATTTGACACATCATGACACATTTACTTCCTTTTCCCAATGCTTGGGTCAGTTTGGTATGTGGCTATTGTCCAGGAATGTTTTATGCAAAGCCGAAGAGAGAGGGTGAAGCGCACAGGGCGCAGCCGGGGGTTGAAAACCGAGCGGCGTCGAGGAAAACCAAAACAGAGAGAGGGTAAAGCAGCAGCCGGGTTCAGGACCGAGCGACGGCAATGGGAAAGGCACACAGGAGAACGCGCAGAGCGCAGCCAGGGCTCAAGGGCTGAACCGTGTCCGCGGGGAGAAGAAGGGAGAGCGCGGGAGATGCCATTGAGCCGTGGAGAAGAAGGGAGAGTGCGGGAGACGCCATTTTAGAAGCCGCAGCAGAGAAGAAGGGCGAGCGCGGGAAGAAAGGAAAGCGTGGGAGACACCATTTTGTGCCAGCGGAGAAGAAGGGAGGGCGCGGGAGACGCCATTTTAGACAGTTAAATCACACCCAGGGATGCCGAAGAGTGGCAGTATCACTGCGTTCGACAATGAAGTCGAAGATTGGGTGACATATGTGGAACGCATTGAGGTGTACTGCAGGGCGAATGAAGTGCCAGATGCTAGGAAAGCACTGGTTTTGTTAAATTCCATGGGTGCAAAAACTTATGGCTTACTGTGAAACCTAATAACCCCAGAGAAGCCCGTGGATAAGAATTTCGAAAGCATAGTAAAAATCCTACAGGACCACTTAAACCCCACACCGCTGCTGATAGCAGAAAGATTTAAGTTCCACAAAAGGAACCAGCATAAAGACGAAAGTAATGCTGAGTACTTAACAGAACTGCGCAAGCTATCGATACACTGCCAGTTTGGAGTGGGACTAGCAGATACGTTAAGGGACAAGTTTGTGTGTGGGCTTCAAAGTGAAGGAACCCAGAAACGGCTTCTATCAGAAAAGGATCTTACGCTGGACAAGGCTTTCAGCATGGCAGTATCACACGAAGCAGCCGTATGGGGCGCTGCAGAGATACAACGGAGACCGCAAGAATATGGCACCTATGAAATGTCATATGGAGCAGGGAAGTGTTATCGCTGCGGCAGAACAACACACGACCAGAAGGATTGTTGGTTCAAGGACCAAGTGTGCAGACAGTGTGGAAAAGCAGGACACATAGCAAGAGTTTGCAGGTCAGGGAAGAAAACCAACAGCGAGAAATCTCCACAGGAGAAGTACAAAAAGGTACATAAGGTGATGGACAGTAGTTCAGACGAACAGAAAAGTGATACAGACTCTGAAAGCAAGGAGCTGGGTTGTCTGAAACTCCATAAGGTAACCAAAATGGAGGATCACCAGACTATCTGGGTCACACTCAAGATAGATGGAGTCCAAGTGAAAATGGAATTGGACACAGGATCAGCCCTAACAGTCATAAACCAAAGGGACTACAAGCGGCTATTTTCACATATACCCTTGAAAGCTACAGAGATTGTCTTGAAGGCGTACACGGGGCAAAAAGTCTACCCCAAAGGAAAAATAAGGGTGAAAGTGATATACAAAGGCCAGGAAATACCTAAAATGGACCTGTATGTATTGCCAGATGGAGGACCACCACTACTAGGACGTGAATGGATCCGGAAGATACAATTAGATTGGCATTCCATACAGGCACTGAAGGTTGAGGCCAAAAAGGATGACGACGTCACGCCTGGACGACTGTCAAAAATGCTTAATGACGCATAAGAAGTGTTCCAGGAGGGACTCGGGACACTAAAAGGCATAACAGCAACGATTAAAATAGAGGAAAATGCAAGCCCAAAGTTTTTTAAGGCCTTATGCGATCCGACCAGCCATCGAAGCAGTGCTGGAAGGGTTGGAACGTTCAGGAGTACTGTCCAAAGTAGACTGGAGTGAGTGGGCTACACCCATTGTTCCTGTAATGAAGAGGTCGTTGAGTAATATGCCTGGGGAACCAAAGAAGGTCCGCATCTGTGGGGATTTCAAGGTGACAGTGAACTCAGTCCTTCACACGGTACAATAACCGCTTCCACGCATTGAGGATATTTTCGCCTCGCTATCTGGAGGTAAACGCTTCACCAAAATTGATCTGGCCCAGGCGTACTTGCAAATGGAGGTAGAAGAAGCCTCGAAACAACACCTCACGATCAACAGTCATAAAGGTCTCTACCAATACAACCAGCTGGTGTTCGGGGTAGCATCGGCTCCGGCTATTTGGCAAAGGGCAATGGATCAAGTCCTGCAAGGGATTCCAGGGACCCAGTGTTATTTGGACGACATCCTGGTCACGGGCGAAAATGACAGTGATCACCTCACCAACCTGGAGAAGGTGCTCACTAGATTAAAGGAATATGGGCTACGAGCTAATCGCCACAAGTGCGAGTTTTTCCAGAAGCAGATCTCGTATTGTGGCCATGTTATTGATGAAGAGGGGTTACATAAGTCCCCTGAAAAGATTGAGGCAGTAGTCAAGGCTCCAGCACCGGAAAATGTGTCACAACTGAGGTCGTTCCTCGGGCTGGTAAACTACTACCATAAGTTCTTACCAAATTTGTCTACAGTATTACACCCACTGAACACCCTACTGCAAACGGAGGTACCATGGAAGTGGAATGACAAATGTAAACGAGCTTTCCAGAAGTGCAAAGAATTGATCACATCAAAAGAAGTGTTGGCCCATTTCAACCCAGCACTACCAATTCGGTTGGCATGTGATGCATCACCCTATGGTATTGGAGCGGTGCTGTCGCACAAATTCCCAGACGGGTTGGAGAGGCCAGTAGCATTTGCGTCTCGGTCACTAACCTCAGGCGAGCGCAACTACGCCCAGATTGACAGGGAGGCCCTCAGCCCAGTATGGGGAGTAAAAAAATTCAACCACTATCTGCATGGGCAGAAGTTCACCTTGCTGACTGACCACCAACCACTTGTCTCCATCTTCAATCCAAAGAAGGGCGTTCCGGTGATGACTGCACAACGGTTACAAAGATGGTCCCTTTTGCTAGGGGCGAACCAATATGAAATAGAATATAAAGGCACGAAACAGCATGGAAACGCTGATGGGCTATCACGCCTGCCACGGCCTACTGTGGAGGAAGCACCGGCAGTGGACCCTATCGAGATATTTTATTCGTCAATAATTGAACGATTGCCAGTAACTAACGCGGATATAGAGAAGGAGACCCGCAAAGATCCGACACTGTCTCGGGTATATGATTTGACGGTGAGGGGATGGCCAACACATGGCGACTCACTGTTGCCAGCATTCTCATCCAGAAGAGAACAGCTGTCAGTATGCCAGGGGACAGTGATGTGTGGATCCCGAGTGGTAATTCCACCCAAGTTAAGGGAGAGAGTGCTCAATGAGCTTCACGAAGGTCCTCTGGGAGGGGTGAAAATGAAAAGCCTTGCTAGGGCTTATGTGTGGTGGCCGGGGATCGATCAACAAATCGAGGACCTAACCAAGAGATGCTCAGGATGCCAGAAGGTCCAAAATGCACCACCACATGCCCCTCTACACCCATGGGAGTGGCCCTCCTCTCCATGGCAACGGGTGCATATTGATTTTGTTGGTCCATTCATGGACTCAATGTTCTTAATAGCAGTGGATGCTCACTCGAAATGGCCTGAGGTGATAAAAATGTCCTCAACCACTGCAGAGAAAACGATTGCAGTCCTACGGACCATATTTGCCAGGAACGGCTTGCCAGAGCAGATTTGCTCTGATAATGGACCACAGTTTGTGTCCGAAGAGTTTCGGAAATTTATGAGAAGGAATGGGGTAAGGCATTACACATCCGCCCCATATCATCCAGCCACAAATGGATTGGCTGGGAGGTTCGTACAAACCTTTAAAAAGACGATAAAGGCCATGTGCGATGATGAAATTCCACTACAGCATAAGGTGGACAATTTCCTGTTAGCCTACAAAAATGCGACACATGCAGTTACCAACCAGACCCCGGCCATGATGTTCTTTAATCGAAGGTTGAGATCTCCTCTGGATTTGCTCAGACCAAATGTGCGAAGAAATGTTGAGGATAAACAATTCCAGCACATCAATGAGAAGCTGACAAGGAGCTTCAATGTAGGACAACCAGTCTTGGCCCGTGACTACCGAACAGAGAAATGGCAACCTGGAACGATATGCATACGGCAGGGGCCATTAATTTACACAGTGGATGTCGGGGAGAACATTGTGAGACGCCACGTCGACCAGATCTTAGCGTCACAGGAACGAGTCAACCCCATGTCTCGCGTCCCTGGGGATGAACCCGACATACCAGTAGCAGCTACCTCAGAAACAGTAGCAGTGGAAACTGATGAAATAACCGACAAAAAGGGCCCAGAATCGCCTCCGCACCAAGAACAAGAACCTCAGAAAAGGCGCTATCCAGAAAGGATCAGGAAGCCGCCCCCAAGACTGAATCTATAAATGGACTATTGTGGCGGTTCCACCGGGTGTCCCTTACACATATAATGTATATAATTCACTTTAACCTAACTGTACGTGTATTACTTACCTGTTTGGGCCATTGCCCCTTTAACTTACCTGTGGGGGCCGTTGCCCCTTTAAGACGCGCCCTAGCGCGCTGACGTCACATCACGCATTGCGTGCCGTACGCGCGACAGCCGCCGGCACAGCCCGGCCTACCGCGACTTCGGCCGCATCGGCTGGCAGACATGAGCGACGCGATCCCCCGCGGCAAGCGCCGGCTCAGCTCGGCCTCCAGCTCTTGCTACCGCGGTCGTGACTTCGGCCTCAACGGCCAGCCTCCGCACCGGGTGAACGCGCCGACGTATCGGCGCGGGTCACGTGACCGCCCCAAGCGCGGGCCAACGCACTAGCGTCAGGACGCGGTCACATGACATCCGAAGAGCGGGAAAACGTGACTAAGCGTGATGACGTCATCATGCTCTCCCGAGGACTACGGACTCAGTCCTCGTGGAGTCCCCGTCGGGGTAAGACCTATCTCGCATTGCTCCTGTATAAAGCCAGCTTACCTGTTGTATTTCGTCAGTTCCAGTTAATAAACAACTTCGTGATTATTCATCCGAACTCGAACTTGTAGTGTATGTACCTTTAAGAGGAACTATGTTTTTGAAGCCCCTGTATACTGTAGTACCAGTAGTGACCACTCGGGTATATAAGCCTGTGTAGCGTCTTGTGTTGTTAGTTCACCTCCAGACTTTGTTCAGTAAACACTTGTTAAATCAACTCCTGCATTCCGTGTCTCCATTAACACACGGATCTAACAGAACTAAATTATTTAGTAGGCATTCGTCCCGAGAGGTCAACACGAATACCTACAATTGGTGACCCCGAGACCGTGAACGTTTTTCATGGCCGAAGCGCAGCCAACAACACCTCCAATGACGTGAGTACGGGCGCTCATCAATTCCTACACTACAATTGGTGACCCCGTATCCGTGATCGTTTTTCACGGAAGAAACGCGCATCCTGAACCTCGTCTTCACAGACAACGACCGACGAACAACCGACGAACAACCGACTCCGTGGACGGTTTTCACGGAGGAAGCACACAGCCTGAACCTGGCGACCCCGTTTTTGTGAACGTATTCGCAAGGGCAGCACAGCCTGGAGGTGATCACGTTTTTCACGGACAAAAAAAAAACAGCCGGACCTCGATTTTGCGAACGTTTTTCGCAAAAGCACACCATGGAAGCACCAGCCGTTTTGCTGTCGCTGCCGCACTTCAGGGAGAAACAACTGCCCTCGTGCTTTGGCAAGGTAGAAGCCCAGTTCGCCAGGACCATCGACGCAGAGCAGACCACGCATTTGCTTACTGCCCCCGTGTTTGACTTTTCTACCGCCATGCGGGTCATCCGCCCATACGTCCAACGCAACAGCAAGTATAAATCTCTCCAAGCGCGGGGTACAGCATGTTCGGGCCCACAAGATCGGAGCGCGCCCGGCGGGGATACCACGAGGACTCACCCCCGTGAACCACGAGGACTCGCTCCTCTTGAAACGCAAGGACCCATTCCTCGCGAACCACGAGGACCCACCCCTCGCAAACCTCGAGGACCCACCCCTCGCAAACCTCGAGGACCCATCCCTCGCAAGCCACGCGGCTCCACCCCTCGTGCAACACGAAGACTCGTTCCCCGCCGACGACGCACCAGCCCGTCGGCCTGCTGGTTGTGTTACCTATCATACTTGCCGGCGAGTAAGAGAAGCGTGCCGCCTTCTCGGCAGTAGTTTCACTAAGTCAACAGAATCGACAAGCAGCGTTGCCGCCCTTCCGGCAGTTTCCCCCCACCGACCGCGACGACGACCCGGTCTGTCCCACCCTTTCTCTGGTCCATCAGCACAAGGGTCCGGAAGCGATTCCTCTCCATAGAGCACGTGCTTCAAACAGGTTTTAAGCTACAGAAGGTCGAAAACCTGCACTCTGATTTTAACGACCTGACAAGAGCTGAGCGAAAAGCCTTCCTACAGGAACAGTGAAAGAAAACCTGCCGAAAGCAGGTTACTATTCCTTCTACTGTTTCATTACTGATATCAGGACTTGTAATATCCATATGTTCTGCAAAACTGCGTTTACTGGCTATAAACGAGGCTTTCGCAACCAAAGAGAGCACACTGCTCTCCTGCAGATTGAGGGGGTTTCTTGCCGCGCTGAAACGGACCTTTACCTGGGCACGAGAGGCGCCTACGTCTACAAAGCTAAGAACAGCACTGTCACTCCTGGTGGTAAACCACACAAGACTCGTGCTCGTTCAAACAGTGGCATGGTCCGTGCCAAGTCCAGCAGTAACCTGCCTACCAGGGCTAGGGGGCACAGGATTCGTGCGAAGCTGTACCCATCAAGGATTTGAAGCACAGCTGCATGTCAATTGACAATAAATAACAAATGTTTCCTCGTCCGCTTAGTTAACTTCCAGTTCCTTTTGCACCGCAAGGCACAGATTTGAACGTAATGTTGAGATGAGACATCACCGATGACTTCTGTCCGCTCTACTGTTTAAAATGGCGTTCCCGGAAGCCTCTCAGAGACTTAATGCAATGACGGTGACCATTTTCTTCGGAAGACACACTCGGAACGTTAATTGCCCAAAAGAGCGTCTACGTAGCAGTCTCGCTCAGTGAATCCTTCCGGTTGGCTTGTTTGGGAAATATTGCGATGAATCCGCAGCTCAGCCTCCTGACACCATCGCTACAGCCAACGAGACTCACAAACCATCCTTTTTAGGATCTGCCTTTGACATGCGTGTGATTGATTGCCCAGTCCTCAACAGACAAGTAGGGCAAGATTCAGAGATGGTGCTCAAGATGCACACCCCCTTGCTCAATCGCTTCCTCAATGTTGCTGCCTCACCAGTTTTTCGTTTCAAACGCTTTGGCAGGGGCACTCAAGGGGTAAAATTGTTGCGTCACCCTGTGGACAGTGGCTTTTCTAATTGCCTTCCTCATGAAGAACTCGATTCGGTCACTCCCATCAGTGATGAAGATTCGAAAAAATGCGGCTCAACACAGGCCAGTGAACCTTTTAGTCCTACTATCATCCTAAACGCTCCTTCCCACTTCGAAGCATCTGAAATTCAAAAACGAATAAAGCTTCAATCAACATGCTCCATATTGCAGAGCCATACATTACATGGGAATATCCAAATCTGAAGTCTGTCCGTGAATTGATTTACAAACGTGGTTTCGATAGATCCAACACCAGCGCATCGTTTTCACTGCCAATGCCTCGATTGCAAAGCAGCTTGGAAAGTATGACATAATTTGTATTGGCGATCTGATCCATGGGATCTACACAGTCGGCAAGAACTTCAACATGGCCAATGATGTCTTGTGGCCCTTCAAACTGTCCTCGCCACGTGGTGGCATGAACGAAAAGACAATACCTTTTGTTGAGGGTGGTGCTGCTGGTAACAGAAAAGACCGAATCAACAGAATGATCAGAACTAGGAATTAAGGGCCTGCCCGTCTCCAACTCCGATGCTTGGACAGCACCTGACGCGGGCCGACATTTGCCATTCTGGCCCGTTACATGCCGATGCTGTTTTTCAGCCACTTGTTCGCTGCGGCCGCCCATTCCCCCTTAACAAACGTAAACATCTACTGACGCAGCAAACATCGAGGACGGGTCCAACGGACAGCCCGCGGCCGTGATCGGCCACGTGAAAGTTGCAGTCCGCACCGAGCACTGCTCTGCGTAGCAACGGCTCACTCTCTGTTGTGCGATCGTCGTAGCACTATGGTATGCACCGTTCTGTGCGTGCCAGGCTCCCAACAATTATGCTCACCTGTCGGCGAGTTCACCAACCTCGCCCGTAAAGTCCTTCTGGATCGCCCGGTTGGCGTTCCTGCAGAGTTCGTCAGAACAAGGACTTCTACCATCAACAGAGCGATCGCCCACGTCCGCCCGACCTGCCCGTCACTCTGACATGGCCTGCTGTTTCGCACGTTTCCACGGTCCTTCGCCTGACGGATACGTTTTATTCGCCATGACGTGCGTAAGGATCCGCTGACGACTAGCATCTTCAGACCTCGCCTGCCAAGTCGAGACAGCACGCCCACTGAGACCAACTGCTCGTCAGACCATCTCATCTTTGGACTTTCGTTAAAGCGAATTCTGGGGGGGCGCATGTGGCGGTTCCACCGGATGTCCCTTACACATATAATGTATATAATTCACTTTAACCTAACTGTACGTGTATTACTTACCTGTTTGGGCCATTGCCCCTTTAACTTACATGTGGGGGCCGTTGCCCCTTTAAGATGCACCCTAGCGCGCTGACGTCACATCACGCATTGCGTGACATACGCGCGACAGCCGCCGGCACAGCCCAGCCTACTGCGACTTCGGCCGCATCGGCTGGCAGACATGAGCGACGCGATCCCCCGCGGCAAGCGCCGGCTCAGCTCGGCCTCCAGCTCCTGCTACCGTGGTCGCGACTTTGGCCTCAACGGCCAGCCTCCGCACCGGATGAACGCGCCGACGTATCAGCGCGGGTCACGTGACCGCCCCAAGCGCGGGCCAACGCATCCGAAGAGCGGGAAAACGTGACTAAGCGTGATGACGTCATCACGCTCTCCCGAGGACAACGGACTCAGTCCTCGTGGAGTCCCCGTCGGGGTAAGACCTATCTCGCATTGCTCCTGTATAAACCCGAAACGTCAACTCAAATTTCTCTCCACGGATGTTGCCTGACTTGCTGAGTTTTTCCAGCATTTTCTGTTGTTATTTCGGATTTCCAACATCTGCAGTATTTTGCTATCGTACCTGTTGTATTTCATCAGTTCCAGTTAATAAACAACTTAGTGATTATTCATCCGAACTCAAACTAAATTATTTAGTAGGCATTCGTCCCGAGAGGTCAACATGAATACCTACACTATTTCTGTTTAATGTGCATGTTAAAGTGTTAATTGTTATTTGAATATTATGGGTACTGCTAATCTAAAAGGGGAGGAATTGTAGTGTATGTACCTTTGAGAGAGAACTACTTTTACAGCTCCTGTGTACTGTAGTACTGGCAGTGACCACACCTGTATATAAGCCTTGAGCATGCCTCTGTACTGTCAGTCTTTAGACTACCCTCCTCCAGTAAACACCTGTTGATTGTTAAGTTACAGCCTCCGTGTAGTTATTGGAAAACATCATACTTTAAGAATCACGGGTTCAACAGATTGAGGCACAGCTGCACCATTGTTCATGACGTGGATGGGGAGGGGAGGGGAAGAGGGGTGGAGGGGAGCCCTGACTTGCTGATGATGCAGGTGGAGAGGGTGGTATGGGATACTGTAGTTGCGACTTGTCGATGTGATTGTTGTGATTCTCCGAGCGCGAGCGGTGCCGGTCTGTCTGTCATCCCCCTGCCCTTTGCCACTCCAGGAGGGGTTTCTCGCTCTGGGTCCGCCAGGTCACCTCGGATCATCAATACCAATACCAGCCTCCGGGGTGGGGGTGGTGGATTCTCCCAGGCGGCCCCTCACATACATCCGCCCCCTGTCCCCGGCGAGCACCCTCCCCACACAGAGCCCCCACACCTCTTGGTTCATCCTTCCCACACTCACACCGAGCTGTCAGCCGACCGTGCAGCGGCACATCCTCACATCTCGCTGACTGATTCTGGTGGATTGGTGGCCCCACCGTCTCATCACTCGCAGGCTGGCCTCGCTCTGCTTTTGACCGCCGCCATCTTTACGCTGCTTGTTTTTCACGGGACACGTGCGGCTTGGAAGGTAATGAAGAGTCTGCAGTCACTGAAGATAACGTCATGGCAAAATAACTGGAACTGCGCATGCGTGCGAAATTCGCTTTGTTGTTAGGAAAGGCAACCAACGGAAAAAGGGGGAAATAGAAGTGGGGGGCCCAGTCCAGAGTGTACGCGAATGGAAACAATGAAAGTGTCGTAAAAACCCATCTGGTTCACTACAACAACAACAACTTGTATTTATATAGCGCCTTTAACGTAGTAAAACGTCCCAAGACACTGCACAGAAGTATTTTAAGACAAAAAATTTGACACCGATCTGCCCAAGGATAAATTAGGGCAGATGACTAAAAGCTTGTTCAAAGAGGTAGGTTTTAAGGAGCATCTTAAAGGAGGAAAGAGAGGCGGACAGGTTTCAGCAGGGAATTCCAGAGCTTAGGGCCTAGGCAACAGAAGGCACGGCCACCAATGGTGGAGCGATTATAATCAGGGATGCTCAAGATGGCAGAATTAGAGGAGCGCAGATATCTCGGGGGATTGTGGGGCTGAAGGAGATGACAGAGATAGGGAGGGGCGAGGCCATGGAGGGATTTGAAAACAAGGATGACAATTTTGAAATTGAGGCGCTGCTTAAGTGGGAGCCAATGTAGGTCAGCAAACACAGGGGTGATGGGCAAACGGGACTTGGTGCGAGTTAGGACACGGGCAGCCGAGTTTTGGATGACCTCAAGTTTACATAGGGTGGAATGTGGGAGGCCAGCCAGGAATAGTCAAGTCTAGAGGTAACAAAGGCATGGATGAGGGTTTCAGCAGCGGATGAGCTGAGGCAAGGGCGGAGATGGGCGATGTTACATAGGTGGAAGTAGACGGTCTTTGTTATGCTGCGGATATGGGGTCGCAAGCTCATTTCAGGGTCAAATACTGTCCTTTAGGGAAGGAAATATGTCGTCCTTACCTGGTCTGGCCTATATGTGACTCCAGGCCCACAGCAATGTGGTTGACACTTAACTGCCCTCTGAAATGGCCTAGCAAGCCACTCAGTTGTACCAAACCGCTACTACAAAGTCAGCACTGTGTATCTTCACCACATGGACTGCAGCGGTTCAAGAAGGCAGCTCATCACTACCTGCTCAAGGGCAATTAGGAACATCCCAGGAATGAATAAATAATTTTTTTTTAAAAATCCATTTAGTCCCCCACAATTTGAAGTCCAGGACATTTTAACTTATTTAAATCATCCAAATCGGAGTCGTGCACGAATCCAGCAGGAATTGCTACCAGGCCAGTGGCAAGAGTGAGATTTTGGGCGATATGAGCCTGTCACTGGGACCCAACTGAACAGACCCTGGCATACGGTAAGTTGTCGAGGGGTGGGGTGGGGGGCGTTTGGTGAGGGGAGGGTCTGGAGGTGATCGCAGATGAGGGATGGAAACCCAGGCAGTGGTGGCCCAAGTTTTCCTTGCGCAGCCCGGAAGAGCTCTCCTGTTCCTCCCGGCCCATAAGGAAAACCAACTTTTTTTTTCCTAAATCCCGACTTTTGTTGGCCTCTCCTGGCCCTGCTCCTGCGTGCCGTTATTGTTCACTGGCAGCTCCGGCAGTAGGCAACACTGCGCGATCGCCAATTAAAATCATGTCGGGTCTGAATAACGTCATCGGACCTGCACTGGGCAGCCCCAATGCGGCCGAAGTCCGGGCAGTTAAAATGGCGGCGGGCGTCAACGTGTCACAGCACAGCAAGTAGTGCTTCCTCTGTTTCCACTGGGGGCCATCAGCCTTATAGTTTGTTGTGAACAAAAAGGAAAATACTGGAAATCTGAAACAAAAATGCTGGAGACTCTCAGCAGGTCAGGCAGCACCTGTGGGGAAAACAAAAGTCCATTGACGAATCAGGTATAAAGTCTCAGAACTGACAAATATTACAGATGACAAGCATTGAATGGGGGAAGTTGAGGAAAAACAATTGAAGGACTTGTCTTGATCTCTCTTTCAGAGAGCATCTTTATTCTCAATTGTAATAATTTGCTCCACTCCACGCCTTACTGCTTTATTGCTCCAGTAGAGGCCCTGGCCTAGAAATTCAGTCGCGTTTGCGCCCACTTATTGGCTATAGAGTGGTTTGCGCCGGAAGTTTTTTAGCGCCCGAAATTCAGTTGGTCCCTAACATCGGCGTTAGCCGGTAGCGCTGCGCCGGCACCGATGACGTCATCGGTGTGCGCAGCGCCCCGGTTCCAATGCGATTCCATGCCGACCGCCAAATTCAGTTGTGGCCGCCTCGCCCGTGGCGGCCGCAAACAGCGTTTGAAAAACGGTGCCTTGCAGCTCCGAGAGGCCGGCGCATAAAGGTGGACGGGCGGTCGGCCGCTTTCCCGGCGGCCGCCTGGCCGCACCTCCCTCCCCGGACTCCTGCACCACCCCCCCGCGGCATTGGTGTCTGACTCCCGCGAGCCCGGCACTTCTCCGTGGTGCCGGGCTCATTTGCCGGGGGAATCCAGCGGCGCTCTCACGGCTGCAGGCAGCTCCTCCTTAAGAGAAGGAGGAGGCCTGCAGTACCCCAGCCTGCCGCACCGCATCGGGTGCCGCAGCGGCAGCTGGACGCCTGAAACTGACTTTCATCGCCCCAAGCGAGGCGGCCAAACCCTGCAATAGCGCCCACCTCCGTCTTGGGCCGCCGCAACTGAATTTCAGGCGGGCCCTACGGGAATCCGGGCGAGCGCTAAATTTCGGGCGCTAAAGACCTGGCGCGGCGATACCGAATTTTTAGCCCCCTGTTTCATGAATGCACAGTGTTAGCAGTAAGCACCCCACACAGCAAAACCTTTCTACCATCTTCAGAATTCTCGTTCCACATGAACCCCTCCCTCTATTCTTACCCCCTCTCCATCTTTTCATTGGGAGCTGCCAGTGTGACTTCGGCCGTCTCAATTTCTCCACTCCACTCACTCTAATCTATCTCCCTCTGATCTTGCAGCACTCCATTCCCTCAGGTCTAACCCTGATATTGTCATTAAACCTGCTGACAAGGGAGGTACTTGGTTTTTTTAGCGAACAGATCTCTATCTTGCGGAGACTGAACACCAACTCTGATATCTCCTCCTACCTCCCCCTGGATATGATCTCACCACCGAACATCAAGCCATCGTTTCCCAGACCGTCACTGACCTCATCCCCCACAGCCTCCAACCTAATAGTCCCCCAACACTGCAAAACCCGCATCTACCTCCTTCCCAAGATCCATAAACAGGACTGCCCAGGTAGATCCATTGTTTCAGCCTGTACCTGCCCCACAAAACTTATTTCTTTCTATCTTGACTCTTTTCTTTTCCCTTGTCCAATCTCTTCTGACCTACATCCGCGATTCTTCCGATGCCCTCCATCACTTTAACAGTTTCCTGGCCCTAAACATCTCCTTTTCACTATGGACGTCCAGTCCCTCTACACCTCCAACCCCCACTAGGATGGCCTGCGGGCCCTCCGCTTCTTCCTTGAACAGAGGCCCAAACAGCTGCCATCCACCACCACCCTCCTCCTCCTCCTGGCTGAACTTGTTCTTACATTGAACAATTTCTCCTTTAACTCCACTCACTTCCTCCAAATAAAAGGTGTTGCTATGGGAACCCGTATGGCTCCTGGCTATGCCTGCCTTTCCATGGGATATGTGGAACATTCTTTGTTCCAGTCCTACCCCTTGCTCCTTTTTCCAGTACATTGATGACTGTGTTGATGCCGCTTCCTACTCTCGCCCAAACTGGAAAATTTCACCAACTTTGCTTCCAATTTCCATCCCTTCCTCACCTTCACATGGTCCACCTCGGGCTCTTGCTTGACTTCTCTATCTCCCTTTCTGGGGATAAGCTGTCCACCAATATCTACTATAATCCTACTGATCTCCACAGGTACCTTGATTACACTTCCTTCCACCCTGCTTCCAGAAAGGACTCTATTCCATTCTCCCAGTTTCTCTGTCTCATCTGTTCTGACAATGCCACCTTCCATTCCAGTGCTTCCGATATGTCTTCCTTTTATCTTCAACCGAGGATTCCCCTCTACCATGGTTGACAGGGCCCTTGCCCATGTCCGTCCCATTTCTGCCCTCCCACCTTCCCCTCCCTCCCAGAACCACGATAGGGTTCCCCTTGTCCTCACCTTCCACCCCACTAGTCCCCACTTGCTTATAAACTATTAAATCTCTTCCTGTTCTGATGAAAGATCATTGACCTGAAGCATTTGTTTCTCTCTCCACAGATGCTGCCTTGCATTGCCAACTCTGGTTGGCCATATCCCTGGAGGTTTCATCACTTGACCTCCTACCTGGAACCGCCCTGTCCAGTCAAACAGCCTTTTTTTTCCATTTCCATATTTTTACAACAAATAAATAAAAATGCTCAAAGAAAATGAAAACAACATACAATTTATGATTTTTCTCCTGGGTTTGCTGGCAGCAGTGTCCTGGAGATGAATCTTTAATTCCTGGAGACTCCAGGCCAATCCTGGAGAGTTGGCAACCCTAATGCTGCCCAACCTGCATTTTCTATTTTTATTTCACATTTCCAGCATCCGCAGTATTTTTCTTGAAAAATTGTATCTGTCTTTTGATTACAAAATGATCAAAAATGTCTGTATCTGATGACTCCTGATTATTGTTATAGTCCCAGCTTCATAGGAGTAGATGGAAACACTGGCAAAAAGAAATAGTGTGTAAGGTACAGTGTACACATATAGCGAGGTTCTAGGCACATGAAACACAGGCCTCCTTGTGTAACGTTTGCATATTGATTTATCATTGGCCCGCAGGCATCTGTAAGGAATACCTATTATATTCACATGTGATCACATGCTGAGTTGTCATTGGCCTGCAGGCATCTGTAAGGACCGCTATTGTTTTGGAGGACCCAGGGTCCTGACTCCATCTTGTCCACATTGTGCTGTACTGCTGTGAGTCAGATCAGACCTGATGCTTCATTAAAATAGTTTAAACTGTAATACTCCGTTGTCCTGCAATTTATTATTTTTGTACAAAGTGTGCAAAACAAGACATGGTGTCAGAACAGGGATTTGAAATGGACATTGTTGGAGCTCCCTTACCTCGAATGAATTGGGGATCTTTGAACTTACATAGAGAATGGTGCAAGTTCAAGCAACACGTGGAGTTGATGTTCTTGGGTCCACTGAAAAGCAAAGGGGAGGAAGAAAGATGCAGCTACCTACTCCTGTGGATCGGAGAAAAAGGGAGAGACATTTTTAACACATGGTCTCTCACTGCAAATGAAGCAAAGGTACTGAAAAGTTATTTTGACCATTTTGAAGCATATGTGATGCCCAAGACAAATACGATATTCGTTAGGTACAAGTTTCAGGGGAAAGTACAAGGAGCTAGTGAGTCGTTTGAACAGTTCGTGACTGAGTTAAAACTGCTGGTAAAAGACTGTGTATATGCAGATAAAGATGAAATGGTCAGAGACCGCATCGTGTTTGGAATACATTCAGCTAAAGTGAGAGAGAAACTTCTGAATGTTGGGTCCGGGCTAACGCTGGACAAAGCTATGGACATAGCTAGATTGCACGAGATAGCCCAAGCACAGTTGAAAACTATAACCGGCGCCATGAGCAGCTCGTGTGAACAGACAGTGCACGCAGTTAATAGATACACACCAAAGAACACCGCCCAGAGAGCATGTTTCAGAGTTCTAAAAATGGGCGACACAGACATAAAACGCTTCAAAAACTGTGGATATTGTGGAAACAACTGGCATGGAGAAAAGGAGTACTGCCCTGCCAAAGGAAGGCAATGTACTAAATGTGGTAAACGGAACCACTTTGCTAAAGTTTGCAGGACTGTTTTCAGAAAAACAGTACACACAGTGAGCGACAGCCAAATGCCAGATAGAGAGCCAAATGCAGAGGAACTGTTTATTGATACTGTGTCACAGAAAAAACAGATTTCAGGGACTGAGCAAGCCTATACCGATATTGAGATAGGAAAACAGGGCAAAGAGCTTAAGTTTAAACTAGACACTGGATCTCAGGTTAATGTAATTCCTCTGAGTGAGTATCACAGCTTGAAGGATGAGTGTGAGCTACAGCCCACCTCATGCAGACTGACTGGCTATGGAGGTGAGCAGCTCATTGTAAAAGGCACATGCGTGATGAAATGCAAGTACAAAGAAAGCGACATGATGCTGGACTTTTACATTATTGACACTCAAGCACCTCCAGTGCTAGGTCTAAAGGCATGTTTAGACATGGACCTCGTCAAGCTAGTGCTATCATTGACAGCACCAGTTGAGAAGCAGACAGTCATAGAGGAGTTTGCTGACGTTTTCAAAGGAATCGGACTATTCCCAGGTGAATGCACTATTCACCTTGACCCAGCAGCAACCCCTGTGGTTTGCCCAATGAGAAGGATACCCCTTGCTCTGTGTAGTCACCTGAAGGAGGAGCTGCAGAGCATGGAGAATACAGAAATCATCGTCCGGGAAACAGAACTGACAGAGTGGGTCAACGCGTTAGTAATGGTTGAGAAACCACGTACAGGCAAGCTCAGAGTCTGTCTCGACCCCAGAGATTTGAACAAGGCTATCAAACACCCTCACTACCCTCTACCAATGCTAGATGACATCACACCCAAGCTAGTGGGAGCACGTTACTTCAGTGTAATGGACGCACGATCAGGATACTGGACTATCAAGCTCACGGAAGAGTCATCTAAGCTAACAACATTCAACACACCATTTGGACGTTACCGATTTCTGCGTTTACCATTTGGTCTTATCTCAGCTCAGGATGAATTCCAGCGGAAGATCGACGAAACCTATGAAGGCCTCGACGGAGTAGTTGCAATCGTAGACGACATCCTCATCTATGGCAGGAATAGAGAGGAACATGACAGGAACCTCCGTGCGATGCTACAAAGATCACAGGAGAAAGGCATTCGGCTCAACCCCAAGAAAAGCTTAATCGGATCCACCAAGATCAGTTATTTCGGGCATCACCTCTCAACTGATGGCATTAAGCCAGATCCAGAGAAAATCTCCGCCATCAAGAAGATGGAGCCGCCGAAGAACCGCGCAGAGCTAGAGACAGTACTAGGCATGGTTAACTACTTAGCCAAGTTTGCCCCGAGCCGCTCCGAAATCAACGCACCCATGCGTCAGTTGCTCAAACAATCCAATGAGTTCCTGTGGGACAAACAACATGACACAGCATTTCAGAAAATGAAAAACCTAATCACCAGAGAACCAGGACCAGTTCTTGCCTACTTCGACCCCAACAAAGAGCTCAGACTACAAGTGGACGCGTCAAAGTACGGACTAGGCGCAGTATTACTGCAAGAAGGAAAGCCCATCGGCTATGCTTTCAGATCTCTCACAGACAGTGAAATCAACTAAGCTCAAATCGAGAAAGAGTTATATGCAATTCTGTTTGGATGTAAGTGTTTCCACCAGTATGTCTATGGCCGACAGGTCATTGTGGAATCCGACCACAAGCCCCTCGAGTCAATCATGAGGAAACCACTAGCTGCAGCCCCACCAAAGCTACAGAGAATGATCCTTCAGCTACAGAAGTATGACTTCACAATCATTCACCGTCCAGGCAAAGACATTCCTGTCGCAGACACGTTCTCCAGAAAGTCTCTTAGCTACCAGGACAGCAGCCTCAGTGAAGGCATGGATGTGCAGGTGCACATGGTGTACAACAGCTTACCCGTGAGTGACTCAAAACTGAAGGAGATCCGAGCAGCAACAGAGAAAGATGCACAACTCACACTGCTGAGCAAAGTCATACGTGAAGGATGGCCTGAGGAAAGGAGGAAATGCCATCAGAGCATATCTGAATTTTGGAACCACAGAGATGAACTGTCACAAATCAACGGAATCATCTTCAAAGGGGAGAAAATCATCATTCCTACCAGTCTCAGAGAAGAGATGTTGACAAAAATTCATGCTGGACATATGGGCATGGAAAAATGCAAACAAAGAGCACGTGACATTATGTTTTGGCCCGGAATGTGCAAACACATTGAGGACATTGTCGGAAAATGTTCCATTTGTCTAGAACGCCGCCCATCAAATGTCAAAGAGCCCATGATACCTCACCATATCCCAGACAGGCCCTGGCAGGTCGTCAGCTGCAAGCAAGTGCATGCAAAACATGTACAGAGACAGCAACACCAAAAGAGATACTATGACAGGTCAGCTAGTCTACTGCCGCCACTGCACAATGGAGAATCCGTCAGAATCCAGGAGCATGACTACTGGAAGCCTGCAGTCGTCATCCAGCCAGCTGACACTGAGCGATCATATCACGTCCGCACCCCAGAAGGACAGGTGTACCGCCGCAATCGCAGGCACCTCCTGAATACCAAGGAACAACACCGTCATTCCGACGAGAGGTCAAGCCTAGAGTTATCCTTGACTTGTGAACTGCCAAAGGGTGTAGGTGGATCGCTGCCCTAAAAAAAACTGTACATCGTTATTGAAACGTTGAGATGTTTTCAGTGCTCGTTAAATGTTGAGTTTAATTATATGTTGATGCTACTGAGAACATTGTTGTGTCCGTGTATAATAAGACACAGACTGCAGGAGAACGGTACAACAGGTGTTTACTCAACGTGGCTCACACTGGAACTGATCTGTACAGATTACTACTCAGGGCTATATACAGGTGTGGTCACTGCTGGTACTGCAGTATACATGAGCTGTAAAAGATAGTTCCCCCCTTAAAGGTATATACATTACAATTCCTCCCCTTTTAGATTAACAGTACCATAACACTCATTTAACAATTAAATATCAAACTAATTACAATTAACACTTTTAACATGCAACATTAGCTGAAAATAGTCGATTTATATATTCAGTCTTTGGGGAGGCTTCCTGATCCTTTCTGGATAGCGCCTTTCCCGAGTGTCTTGCTCTTGGTGCGGAGGCGATTCTGGCCCCCTGTCGTCGGTTGGTTCATCAGCTTCCAATGCTACTGTTTCTGGGGTAGAAGTGACCTGTACGTCGGGTTCATCACCAGGTACGTATGGGCGAGGCATGGGGTTGACTTGTTCCTGTGACTCTAGGATCTGGTCAGCATGGCATCTCACGATGCTCTCCCCAACGTCCACTGTGTACATTAGTGGGCCCTGCCATGTGCATATCGTTCCTGGCTGCCATTTTTCTGTTCGGTAGTCGCGGGCCAAGACTGGTTGCCCTACATTGAAGCTCCTTGTTGGCTTCTCATGGATGTGCTGGAATTGCTTACTCTCAACATCTCTTCGTACGTTTGGTCTGAGCAAATCCAGGCGAGATCTTAACCTTCGGTTAAAGAACATCATGGCTGGGGCCTGGTTGGTGACTGCATGTGTCGCATTCCGGTAGGCGAACAGGAAATTGTCCACCTTGTGCTGCAGCGGAATGTTGTCATTGTACATGGCCTTTATTGCCTTCTTAAAGGTTTGTACGAACCTCTCAGCCAATCCATTTGTGGCTGGATGATACGGGGCAGATGTGTAATGCCTTACCCCATTCTTTTTCAAGAACCTCCGGAACTCTTCGGACACAAACTGTGGTCCGTTGTCAGAGCAAATCTGTTCTGGCAAGCCATTCTGTAAGGGTTGGGGGCTTCTTTAAACTGGTTTAAAGTAATTTTCCTGGTCTTGCAGTCTTTGCCTGCACTCAGACCAATTCCAATAAAACCAATTTTAAAACAGCGGATCCGAATCGCTACCCCTCCTTTAGCTCTGAGTGGAGGAACTTATAATTAATGATATTAAAATGGAACAAGTGGTTTGGATGAGAGAAAAAAATCAAGTTTTATTACCCAAATAAACAACAATCAAAATAATAAACTATATCACACGAACACAGTAATTACAGTAAAACTATATAACAGGGGGTTGCAGACGGCGAAAACGAGGGATACAATGGCTACAATGTTATTTAAACAATCTTAGCAATTCCCTTAAATCACCACCCCTTAACTCCTGCTAGGTTGCCTTGTTGAGGAGTCAGGAACTCTGCTCACCTGTGGTCAAGCGAAGTAAGAGAGAGAGATAGCTTCTCAGCCGCTATCTTTATACCTGGTGAGCCCCTGCCGTTCTGCCCTGCAAGGGCTGTGTGCAAAATTCCCCACACAAGAGAAACCTGTGATTGGATAACTCAAAGTGGTTAGACTGGGTTAATGTGTCTTCCGGAGCTCCCTGGGCTGAAACAAAAGAATGCAACAGCCCTATTGTCCAGTGCTGGGTGATTTAAAACCCATTCAATTTTTAAACATTTCCCATTCAAGGTACAAAAGTCTCTTCTGCAGTTTAGATGTATCCACTCGATATACAAACAAATGCTAATAGCATTCAATTGCTTTGTAAACAAAGCATTGTCCTTTGTCTTCGGCCATGTGGTGACAGCCATTTTTATCCCTGGAAATTTAAAAGCACAACGCCTAGGGATTCTTTAATCAAAAAAAATTGATCTTCAGAACTGTAAATTATTGCGAATTCTTACAATTCCTGGCAAAAATGGTCCGTAGGACTGCAATAGTTTTCTCCGTGGTGGTGGAGGACATCTTGATGACCTCAGGCCATTTCGAGTGCGCATCCACGGCTATTAAAAACATTGAGTCCATGAATGGACCAGCAAAATCAATATGCACCCGTTGCCATGGAGATGAGGGCCACTCCCATGGGTGTAGATGGGCCTGTGGTGGTGCATTTTGGACTTTCTGGCATCCTGAGCAACTCTTGGTCAGGTCCTCGATTTGTTTATCGATTCCCGACCACCACACATAAGCCCTGGCTAGGCTTTTCATTCTTACCCCTCCCAGATGACCCTCATGAAGCTCATTGAGCACTCTATCCCTTAACTTGGGTGGAATTACCACTCGGGATCCACACATCAAGGTCCCCCGGCACACTGACAGCTGTTCTCTCCTTGTCGAGAATGCTGGCAACAGTGAGTCGCCATGTGCTGGCCATCCCTTCACCGTCAAATCATATACCCGAGACAGTGTCGGGTCATTTCGGGTTTCCTTTTCGATACAAGCGTTAGTTACCGGTAGGTATTCAACTATAGTCGAATGGAATATTTCGACAGGATCCACTGCTGGTGCTTCCTCCGCAGTAGGCAGTGGCAGGCGTGATAGCCCATCAGCATTTCCATGCTGTTTCGTGCCCTTATATTCAATCTCATGGTGGTGCGCCCCTAGAAAAAGTGACCATCTTTGCAGTCGTTGCGCAGTCATCACCAGAACGCCCTTCTTCGGATTAAAAATGGAGACAAGAGGCTGGTGATCTGTCAGCAAGGTGAATTTCTGCCCGTGCAGATAGTGATTGAACTTTTTCACTCCCACACTAGGCTGAGGGCCTCCCTGTCAATCTGGGCGTAGTTACGCTCGGCTGAGGTTAGTGATCGTGACGCAAAGGCTATTGGCCTCTCTGAACCATCCGAGAATTTGTGCGACAGCACCGCTCCAATGCTGTAGGGTGACGCATCACATGCCAACCGAATTGGTAATGCTGGGTTGTAATGGGCCAATACCTCTTTCGATGTGATTAGTGTTTTGCTCTTCTGGAAAGCTCGTCTACATTCGTCACTCCACTTCCATGGCACCCCAGTTTGCAGTAGGGTGTTCAGTGGGTGTAGTATTGTAGACAAATTTGGCAAGAACTTATGGTAGTAGTTTACCAGCCCGAGGAACGACCTCAGTTGTGACACATTTTCCGGTGCTGGAGCCTTTACTACTGCCTCAATCTTCTCTGGGGACTTATGTAACCCCTCTTTATCGATAACGTGGCCACAATACGAGATCTGTTTTCTGAAAAACTCGCATTTGGGGCGTGTGGTGTATGTGCCTTTAAGAGCCCCTGTGTACTGTAATGCCGGTAGTGGCCACTCGGGCTATATAAGCCTGTATAGTGTCTTGTATCTTTTAGTTCACCTCCAGACTTTGTTCAGTAAACACCTGTTAAACCAACTCCTGCATTCCGTGTCTCCATTAACACACAGATACAACAGTGGCGACGAATTGGAAACGGACTTACCTGCAATTCGGCAGCAGCTCAAGGAGATCGATTCCTCAGACGAAAGTCGAAGAAAAAAAACAAAGGAAAAAAGCTGTGGTTTCACCAGCTAGCCGGGCTGGTGGCAGGTACTGCAATAATCCTTCCTGGGCGGCGGGCTGGGACTCGATCGGCTGGCTATGCAGCGGGGCCGAGCAGCGAAGGCGGAGGCAAACAGAGACGGAGGGTGGAGCACTCGGGAGACGGCCAGCGTTGTAAAGCAGGTCGGCGTTCGGACCAAGCAGAGGGAGGGAAAAGTCCCAGAGAGTCCGACGGGAATGAGTCTCCAACTATTAAAAATATCTGTATAAATAAAAACCGCGGAGAACAGCATTGTCAGCAGCGGCAGTGGCGGGAAAGCGCGGGAGGTGCCATTTTTTCTCGGCAGGGAAGAAAGGAAAGCAGGGGGGCGCCATTTTTTTTCAGGATGCCTAAGACTGGCAATATTACTGCTTTCGATAGTGATGTGGAGGATTGGACCACATATGTGGAAAGAGTGGAGTTATATTGCACAGCGAATGAAATAGAGGATGATAAAAAGGCATCGGTACTTCTAAATCTAATGGGCGCAAGGACATACGGGCTGTTACGAAAGTTAATCACTCCAGCCAAACCGATGGACAAGAATTTTAAGGAGATTGTTGATACCCTACAGGAGCACTTAAACCCAACACCGCTGCTGATAGCGGAACGATTCAAATTCTTCAGGAGGAATCAGCACAAGAATAAAAGTAACGCTGATTACCTCACCGAATTAAGGAAGCTGTCAAAGCACTGCCAATTCGGGGCAGGACTGGCAGATTCTCTTCGAGACAAATTCGTCTGCGGTCTCCTAAGTGAAGGAACACAGAAAAGGCTACTTTATGAGAAAGATTTAACACTGGACAAGGCTTTCAGTGTAGCTGTATCATACGAAGCAGCAGCAAGAGGAGCTGCAGAGATACAGCAAAAGCCACAGGACTTCGGCACCCATGAAATGACACAGGGTTTCGAGAGATGTTATCGCTGCGGCAGATCCGCCTATGACCAGAGGGACTGCTGGTTCAGAGTCATAGTCATAGTCATAGTCATAGAGTTATACAGCACAGAAAGAGGCCCTTCAGCCCATCGTGTCTGCGCCGTCCATCAAGCCCTGTCCAATCTAATCCCATTTTCCAGCATTTGGTCCATAGCCTTGTATGCAATGGCATTTCAAGTGCTCATCCAAATGCTTCTTGAATGTTGTGAGGGTTCCTGCCTCTACCACCCTTTCAGGCAGTGAGTTCCAGACTCCAACCACCCTCTGGGTGAAAAAGTTCCTCCTCAAATTCCCTCTAAACCTCCTGCCCCTTACCTTGAATCTATGCCCCCTTGTTATTGACCCCCCTACTAAGGGGAAAAGTTCCTCCTTATCTACCCTATCTATGCCCCTCATCATTTTGTACACCTCAATCAGGTCCCCCCTCAGCCTTCTTTGCTCCAAGGAAAACAACCCCAGCCTGTTTAGTCTTTCTTCATAGCTGAGGCGCTCCATCCCAGGTAACATCCTGGTGAATCTTCTCTGCACCCTCTCCAAAGCAATCACATCCTTCCTATAGTGAGGTGACCAGAACTGCACACAGTACTCCAGCTGTGGCCTTACCAGCGTTTTGTACAGCTCCATCATAACCTCCCTGCTCTTATATTCTATGCCTCGGCTAATGAAGGCAAGTATCCCATATGCCTTTTTAACCACCTTATCTACCTGTTCCGCTGCCTTCAGGGATCTATGTACATGTACACCAAGGTCCCTCTGACCCTCTGTACTTCCTAGGGTCCTACCACTCATTGTGTATTCCCTTGCCTTATTTGTCCATCCAAAATGCATCACCTCGCACCCTGGATCCCATGGGCTCTTACCTTCTTGACCAGTCTCCTATGCGGGACTTTGTCAAAAGCCTTACTGAAGTCCATGTATACCACATCCACAGCATTTCCCTCATTCACACACCTAGTCACCCCCTCGAAAAATTCAATCAGATTGGTCAGACATTATTTACCCTTGACAAAGCCATGCTGACTATCCCCGATTAATCCTTGCCTCTCCATGTGGAGACTAATTTTGTCCCTCAGAATTTTTTCCAATAATTTCCCTACCACAGATGTTAGGCTCACTGGCCGAATCGACCTTGCCAAAAGAACCTACTACACCACCGAAAACTACTAAACCACCTAGGCGTTATCCGGACCGAGTCAGGAAGCCTCCAGAGAGACTAACTTATTAACTGCAGCAAATGTGTAGATTATTGTTCTTGTAAACATGTTAATTAATGATTACTTAAAAATGTTATGTACTGGTTGTCTAGAAGGGGAGGAATTGTGGTGTATGTGCCTTTAAGAGCCCCTGTGTACTGTGAACAGGGCGGTTAGCTCGGAGCCCATATTCCAGCAATCTAGTGAGCACCTGCTCCAGGTTGGCAAGGTGATCACTGTCATTTTCGCCCGTGACCAGGATGTCATCCAAATAACACTGGGTCCCTGGGATCCCTTGCAGGACTTGATCCATTGCCCTCTGCCAAATAGCCGGAGCTGATGCTACCCCGAATACCAGCCGGTTGTATTGGTAGAGACCTTTATGGGTGTTGATTGTGAGGTATTTTTTTGATGCTTCTTCTACCTCCATCTGCAGATACGCCTGGGCCAGATCAATCTTAGTGAAGCGTTTCCTTCCAGATAGCGAGGCGAAAATATCTTCAATCCGCGGAAGTGGATATTGTATGGTGTGAAGGACCGGGTTCACTGTTACCTTAAAGTCCCCACAGATGCGAACCTTCCTTGGTTCCCCAGGCGTGCTGCTCAACGACTTTTTCATCACAGGGACGATGGGTGTAGCCCACTCACTCCAGTCTACCTTGGACAGTACACCTGAACATTCCAGACTTTCCAGCTCTGCTTCGATGGCTGGGCAGATCGCATAAGGTACCGGTCTGGCCTTAAAAAATTTTGGGCTTGCGTTTTCTTCAATTTTAATCGTCGCTGTCATGCCTTTTAGTGTTCCGAGTCCTTGCTGGAACACTTCTTTCGTGTCAGTTAGGATCTTTGACAGTCGCCCAGGTGTGATGTCGTCATCCTTTTTGTCAGCCACAGTCAGTGCCTGTATGGAATGCCAATCCAATTGTATTTTCCGGATCCATTCACGTCCCAGCAATGGTGGTCCTCCATCTTGCAATACATACAGGTCTAGTTTTGGTGTTTCCTTACCGTTATATATAACGGTCACCCTTATTTTTCCTTTGGGGTAGACTTTTTGCCCCGTGTACGTCTTCAAAATAATTTTTGTGTCTCTCAAGGGTATGTGTGAGAATAGCCGCTCGTGGTCCCGTCGGTTTATGACTGTTAGGGCTGATCCTGTGTCCAATTCCATCTTTACCTGGACTCCTGCTATCTTGAGAGTGACCCAAATGGTTCGGTGATCCTCCATTGTGATCACATTATGTAGTTTCAGACAACTCAGTTCCCTGCTTTCGGAGTCATTATCACTCTTTTGTTCCTCTGAACTATTCTCCGTTATCTTATGTACCTTCTTGTACTTCCCTTTGGTCGGTTTCTTATTGCTGGTTTTCTTTCCCGACCTGCAGACTCGTGCTATGTGTCCTACTTTTCCACACTGTCTGCACACTTTGTCTTTGAACCAGCAATCATTCTGGTCGTGTGTTGTTCTGCCGCAGCGATAGCACTTCTCTGTTCCATATGACATTTTGTTTGTGCCATATTCTTGCGGTCTCTGTTGTATCTCTGCAGCACCCCGTGCTGCTGCTTCATATGATACCGCAATGCTGAAAGCCTTTTCCAGCGTCAGGTCCTTTTCAGATAAACGCCGTTTCTGGGTTCCTTCACTTTGAAGCCCACACACAAACTTGTCCCTTAAGGTATCTGCCAGTCCCGCTCCAAACTGGCAGTGTTTCGATAGTTTGCGCAGTTCTGTTAAATAATCAGCATTGCTTTCATCCTTATGCTGGTTCCGTTTGTGAAACTTGAATCTTTCTGCTATCAGCAGCGGTGTGGGGTTTAAATGTTCCTTTAGTATCGTTACTATGTCTTCAAAACTCTTTTCCATTGGCTTCGTTGGGGTTACTAGATTTTGTAATAAACCATACGTCTTTGCACCCATTAAATTTAACAATACCGACGCTTTCTTGTCATCTAACACCTCATTTGCCTTGCAGTACACCTCTATCCGTTCGACATATGTAGTCCAATCTTCGACTTCATTGTCAAATATGGTGATACTGCCACTCTTCGGCATTTTGGGTGTGGTTTAAAATGGCATCTCCCAATGGCTTAAAATGGCGTCTCCCAATGGCGTCTCCCGCGCTTTCCTTCCTCCCCTGCTGCTGCCGATGCCGCTCTCGGCGGTCCTCGTGGCAATGGCGGCGCCTCGCGGGTTTCTGCGCGTCTCTCTCTCCCTCTCTCCGACGCTGCTCGGCCCCTGAACACCAGCTGCGCCCTGTGCGCTCTGCCCTCTCTCTCTCTCCCCGTCGATGCTGCTCGGCCCTTTGCTGTGCCGCTCGGTCGGGCTCTAACCGCCGCTGTCCGGGAAGGGTCTGCGCACTACCGGTTGCCAGCCCGTTTCGCTGGAGCACCTAGACTGGAAAGCCAAGCCTGGCTCTCGACAGCCTCACCCGCAATTCTCGAGTCTCTGCTGGATGACTGGGCGGTTGCCCGTGGTCGACGCCCGAGTCTCTGGCCTTGACCTCCAATCCACTGATCTCCAGGAATGAATCCCCGGGAGGTGATGCAGAGTTGCAGGTAGGTTCGAACCTGCCTTGTCGCCAATGTTACGTCCGTGTATAATAAGAAACGGACTGCGGAGAACAGTACAACAGGTGTTTACTCAACGTGGTTCAAACTGCAACTGATCTGTACAGATCACTACTCAGCATTATATACAGGTGTGGTCACTGCCGGTACTACAGTATACATGAGCTGTACAAAGTAGTTCCCCCTTAAAGGTACATCAAATCAAATCAACTTTTATTGTCATTGTTAGTGCACAAGTGCAGTACAACGAAATGTAGGCTTGCGGCTCCCGAGAGTGTACAATTTGGATTAGGACACTTAAACATTTCAACATACATTTGTACATATATATTAGCATAAATATGACCATAATAAAGTGCATCGGCAGATGTGCAGGCTTTAGTGTTTATTTGTGGAGTTCAGTAGGATGACAGCCCTGGGAAAGAAGCTGTTCCTAAATCTGGTCGTACGGGTGCGAATGCATCTGTAGCGTCTTCCAGATGGTAGGAGGGCGAACAGACTGTGGCTGGGGTGGGTAGGGTCTTTGATGATGGACCGTGCCCTCCGTAGGCAGCGTTTCTGATATATATGTTCTATGGTCGGTAGCCGGGTGCCGGTAATGCGTTGGGCAGTTTTGACTACCCGCTGCAGGGCTTTCCGGTCATGGGAGCTACAGCTGCCGTACCATACCGTGATACAGTTTGTCAGGATGCTCTCTATAGTGCAGCGGTAGAAGTTAGAGAGGATCAGGGGTGACAGATTACATCCCTTCAGCCTCCTCAAGAAATATAGGCGCTGCTGGGCCTTCTTCACCAGAGAGGAGGTGTTGAGGGACCGGGAGAGGTCTTCCGTGATGTGGACTCCGAGGAACTTAAAGCTGGCCACCCTTTCCACCTCCGCCCCATTGATGTGGATGGGGGTGTGACTTCCGCCTTTGGAAAATTACATTACATTACAAAAGCCAAGCCTGGCTCTC
Organism: Somniosus microcephalus; assembly: GCF_052327205.1. NCBI lineage: Eukaryota > Metazoa > Chordata > Chondrichthyes > Squaliformes > Somniosidae > Somniosus > Somniosus microcephalus. Next base: position 99,245,782 of record NC_140994.1, read on the forward strand.
GACAGCCTCCCCCGCAATTCTCGAGTCTCTGCTGGATGACTGGCGGTTGCCCGTGGTCGACGCCCGAGTCTCTGGCCTTGACCTCCAATCCACTGATCTCCAGGAATGAATCCCCGGGAGGTGATGCAGAGTTGCAGGTAGGTTCGAACTTGCCTTGTCGCCAATGTTGTGTCCGTGTATAATAAGACACAGACTGCAGGAGAACGGTACAACAGGTGTTTACTCAACGTGGCTCACACTGGAACTGATCTGTACAGATTACTACTCAGGGCTATATACAGGTGTGGTCACTGCCGGTACTGCAGTATACATGAGCTGTAAAAGATAGTTCCCCCCTTAACGGTATATACATTACAAACATTATGTAGAAGAAAGGTTCAAAAGTAATGCATAACATTTTTCTTTTAAAAGGGGATGTAACGTTTGCATATTGATTTATCATTGGCCCGCAGGCATCTGTAAGGAATACCTATTATATTCACATGTGATCACATGCTGAATTGTCATTGGCCTGCAGGCACCTGTAAGGACTGCTATTGTTTTGAAGGACCCAGGGTCCTGACTCCATCTTGTCCACATTGTGCTGTACTGCTGTGAGTCAGATCAGACCTGATGCTTCATTAAAATAGTTTAAACTGTAATACTCCGTTGTCCTGCAATTTATTATTTTTGTACAAAGTGTGCAAAACAAGACACCTTGCATCCTCTGACCTTTTTTTGTGGAATGATTGGATAGGGGTTGCTATGGTAATTTGTCAGCGATCATTGCTTGACGTTGTGTTGTAGGGAGGCATAAATGTTTAATTTCTTTACCTGATGAGTCAAGTATTATGTTGTTAATATTTGGAAATGTCTACTTTAAATTTGGATAGCTTTAACAATGCCACTGCTGGTATTTGGACTAATTTGATACATTACAGTTTCTGACTGCAAGGTCGAGTATTAAGATGGCAGCATGACAGAGTAAAAAGCTATTGCCACTGTGTGTCTCCTTAGTGCAACATTCTGAGGGCCATGGGCGAAGGGGGAGGGGAAAGGAGACAAACGGTGAGAGCCACGACAGGAGTCATGACTGACTGGTCACAGGACGACGAATCAAGACCTGGGACGTGCTCACGTTACATTGTGCAGCTTATGGCAGTGTGCTAGTAGTTAGTCTGAAGCAGTTTACATTGCAGATAACTTGCTTTACACTGCGATCTCAAATATGTACTGCAATATAAAGTGGACAGGTTGGGGGAATGGGCGGATACGTGGCAGATGCACTATAATGTGGATAAATGCGAGGTTATCCACTTTGGGGGTAAAAACAGGAGGGTAGATTATTATCTAAATGGCAATAGATTGGGAGATGGGGAAGTGCAGAGGGACCTGGGTGTTCTTGTGCACCAGTCACTGAAGGAGAGCATGCAGGTGCAACAGGCGATTAAGAAGGCAAATGGTATGTTGGCCTTCATATCAAGGGGGTTCGAGTATAGGAATAGGGATACCTTACTACAGCTGTACAAGGTGCTGGTGAGACCGCATCTGGAGTATTGTGTACAGTTTTGGTCGCCCCATCTGCGGAAGGATGTTCTTGCCATGGAAAGAGTGCAGCGGCGATTCACCAGGCTGATACCTGGAATGGCGGGAATGACCTACGAGGAGAGATTGAATAGTTTGGGCTTGTACTCACTGGAGTTTAGAAGATTGAGAGGGGATCTCATCGAAACATATAAAATTATGGCAGGCCTGGACAGGCTGAATTCAGAGAGAATGTTTCCAATGGCAGGGGAGCACAGAACCAGGGGCCACAGTCTAAAAATAGCAGGCAAATCATTTAAAACAGAGATGAGGAAGAATTTCTTCACTCAAAGAGTGGTGAGCCTGTGGAATTCCCTGCCACAGAGGGCTGTGAAGGCTAATTCAATAAATATTTTCAAGAGAGAATTGGATATATTTCTGAAGGCTAAGGGGATTAAGGGTTACGGAGAAAAGGCGGGGACGGGGTACTGAACTGGTAAGATCAGCTAAGATCTCAGATGAAGATCAGCCATGATCTCATTGAATGGCGGAGCAGGCTCGAAGGGCCGAATGGCCTACTCCTGTTCCTATCTCTATGTTTCTATGTTTCTATGTAATAATATCTTGAATCATAGGTGCACAGTAAAATCATAAAACATCCTCCCCAGAATTGTAGACTGTACGGTTCAGTAGGATGGGATAGAGGGAGAGAAAAAATAAATTATGCTAAATTATTTATGATGAGAGGTCCTTTTATTCTAAGTATGCGTCAGACACTTAGAAAGAACTACCATCATGTTTAATGACATTTGTTAGGTTAATTTGACGGTTATAATTCAAAGAACACGATTAAATTGAATAAATGACCTCTGCATCTCTTGCCACAGGAGCTAGATGTCAAGGCATTGATTTTTAAGACGTGAGGAGCGTGCTATGATGCAGCAGTTACATATAGGACTCCCCACACAGCTTCCTGTGTGGAGAAGGTGGGTGCAGCCAGTCAGATCTCAAGAGTTCTGTTTCTTTCCTTATGCAGCAAAGGCTCTTTCAGTAAGCCGATTACAACACAGGAAGTGGGTTGGTCTAGTCCGTTGCCATACTATACCGAAAAGGCTACTGCAACTCTCAACTTGCACAAGAGGAAAAGCCCTCATGACTAGGATTTTAGAATCATTTGTCTGAAAAGAGAACAGAGCACACTCACTTCAGCAGAGGTCAGAAGGATTGTATACTTACACAAAGCTACACAGGACTTGCTGTAGTTGCAGCCAGCACCCTCTTCGAAGCTCCTGTGTGTGAATTGTTTCCTGAATCCCAGGCAGGATGATAGCTGCACAGGTTTTGGCCTATTTCTTCACAGAATTAAAGGCTGATCAAGTCAAAAAGGTGAGCCTCCTTGTTCACATGTGGTTTATTGTTACTGTGTTAAATATATAGTTGGTGCTTTTTTTGCATTTAATCAATTTGGGCAATGAGATCTATTTAATTCAAATGAAACATTAGTAGGAAACAATTGAGACAAGGTACAAAGAGCTAAGCAGGAATATCTGCTCTGCAAAATGGAGCTCCAGTATTATATTTATATACGGTACCTGTGTAGTCTGATCTATAAATATAATAAAGGATTTGTAATGGCTTCCTTAATCTCTCACTGCAGTGCCCTTGAAACCAGTATGGTGGTGTCATTCACACTATACAGGGAGTGCTGTTTTATATTTGTTATATACTGTGGATGTTTTGTTTTGCTTTATTTAATTTGGGGACTGATGGTAATCAAGGATAATGTGTGTAATGTCATCATTTTTTGAAGTTTAAAATCTTCAGATTTTTTTTTTCTGTTGGCTTTCCCCATCTCTCCTTTCTTAATTTTTATAAGTGCCCTGGACACGGGCCTGTTTAAAAATCTTTAAAGGAACAACAATTATTTCAGTACTGGACATGCCAGTGAGCATGGTTATTAATGAATTATTAAATAATCTGATATTAATGTTACAATATAGTCATCAATGCAGTGGTGATTTTCCCTGGCATGCAGTATATTGTATATCATTTTAAGTAATTATGTTCTTTAGTATAAAATGTGGAAACTGGGTGTGAAATACTTCTAATTGTTTAATCAAGAATTGCCTTAACCAAGTGTCTACAACTAAAATATAACAGGGAGTGTTGCAAAACAGTAACATAAGGTTGTCTGTAAACCAACTGTTGGAACAAGAGACATTTATGGAAAAGGTTCCTGTATTTTCAGAAATATTTTGTACTGTTTTGCCCTGCTCCTTTTTAACAAATGATGACCTCTATGCAGGATCTTGCTGTCAATTGTCTTTCAGCTAGGTCATTTCACCCCCCTCTATCCTTCAGGCCTAGCAGTTTAAAAAAAAGTATTTTACATACGTCATTCTATGAAAAATAACAGATGAATAAACCCACTTTTCCACTGCCCTGTAGCCCACAGGTTATACTAAAATGTTTCCAAATCAGACTATTTTTTATACTTTTCATCTACAGTGCAAAATGGTGCTATTGCTTAGTTTAATAAAGCAGTTCACAAAATGGAGAAAGAAAATTCCCCACTACTACTATCCTTTTAAGCAGTAGAATTGCGATCACATTTGTTCGCTCAGTCCAATTAACCAAAACCGTTGATTTGACTTAGCCTCAAGCAGCATTTCTTCACATCTCCACATTCTCCTGTATAAATAGCAGGCTGCTACAGCTTTCTGAGACTCTGGCACAATAAGTGGCCAAACGTGCAGGAAACCCAGTCAGCTGCTTGAACTTTAACCTCCCCGTTTGCGTCTGAGCTCATCCAGAGATAGTGCTGTGTTCCCGATACACGACATTTTAGCACACTGGCTATTTGTGCAGTTCTGTCTGTTCTTTAAATGTGTTTTCTTTTTCAGTTTTTTTTTAACCATCTCTGCCAATAATTGATTTAAACTATCAAGCTTTCAATCATTGTTTTTTTAATCAAAAATTGTACAAAAAGAATGCAAAAATGGCACAACATGATCCTGTGCAATGAAATGAATGATCAGGTCCTCTGTTCTTGGTGGTGTTGGTTGAGTGGGGAATGCTGGCCAGGACACCAGGAGGGACTCCTACTATTCTTTGAATAGTAGTGTGGAATCTTTAAATAAACAACTTGTATTTATCTCGTGCCTTTAACGTAGTAAAGCGTCTCAAGGCACTACACAGGAGCATTCTGAAACAAAATTTGACACCGAGCCACATAAGGAGACACTGGGACAGGTGGTCAAAGAGGTAGGTTTTAAGGAGCGTCTTAAAGGAGGAAAGCGTGGTAGAGAGGCAGAGAGGTTTAGGGAGGGAATTCCAGAACTTTAGGGTCTTGGCATGTGAAGGCATGGCCACCAATGGTGGAGTGATTAAAATCGAGGCTGTGCAAGAGGCCAGAACTGGAGGAGCACAGAGACCTCAGAAGGTTGTGGGGCTGGAGGATGTTACACAGTTAGGGAGGGATGAAACCATTGAGGGATTTTAAAATGTGGATGAGAGTTTTATAATCGTGGCATTGCCAGTCTGGGTGCCAATGTAGGTCAGCAAGCACAGGGGTGACGGGTGAACGGGACTTGGTGCAAGTTGGGATGCGGGAAGCACGTTAACCAGCAGAATGGGCAGCCTTGGTTTAATATATCCTCGGAAGGCTGCCACCTCTGATAATACAATGCTGCTTCAGTACTGTACTGGAGTGGCAGGCTAAATAATGAGTTAAAAATTCCTGAATGGAACCAGACCCACAACCTTCTGACCCAGAGGCAAGAGTGCTACTAACTGAGTCGCCAGTTAAGAGTGGCATTGGCTGTGGAGCCCCACCCCCCGCCCAGCTCTCTATCCCAGTTTCTCAAATCAATTTTTTCCTGTTCTTTTGCCAATTTTCTGTCTCCCCCTAACTTGATTGTTTAGGATTCCATGAGCACCAGGTACCTTCTGCAACCTCACATAAGTGACCATTCATCATTTATGAGCCTAGACATTGAGTGTTGGCACACTATTCAACTGGGCCATCACAGCCATCTGGTGTTCACTATATGCCTCCCACCACGTCAACAGAACTTTGTTACCTTCTCCAAGTATTTAAACAAAATGAGCGAGCCTAGCTGGTGAGGGTCATGCGGTTATTCAACTGTGGGGTACTTACTTCACAGCCAAGCCTGACCTCAGTGATATCCACACATGCTGACTTTCCAGCAGTCACTAAAGTAGGAGCCCTTGCTGTGTTTCCCCCCTCTCCAGTCTCACACTAATTGTAACAATGAAATCTGCAGTATGGAGTGATTGCCCTCAGTCACTGAGAAAAAGTGCTGTTTGTGTGGAGAGCTGTAGATCTGGACATTGCAAACGTGTGGAGTATTTCATTCATATCTTGGACTGGGCCCCTTTACTCTGAGGAGCACAATCAATACCTGTGCAAATCTTGTTTGGTGGAAGTTTTGTTGAAAGCGGCCTGATTTTAACTCTGAAATAACAATAATATGCTGGAAATACTCAGCAGGCCAGGAGCATCCGTGGAGAGAGAAACAGAGTTAAATTTTCAGGTCTGGGACCCTTCATCAGAACTAGAAAAAGCTGGAGATATAACCGATATTAATTAAGCAGGTGCAGAGATTGGGGGGGGGGGGAGTTTAGGAGGGGAGGAAGGAATTGAAAGAACATACTGTACTTTTGTAAGAGGCAGGAAAGATTAAATGTTGCAAATGGGAATGGCAAAAATCATACAGCATGAAAAATGGGGGCAGGGATTATTATCTGAAATTGTTGAACTCTATGTTGAGTCCGGAAGGCTGTAAAGTGCCTAATCGAAAGATGAGGTGCTGTTCCTCGAGCTTACGCTGAGCTTCATTGGAACAATGTAATAGGCCGAGGACAGAGAGATCAGAGTGGTAGTGACGCAGAGAATTAAAGTGACAGGCGACCGGAAGCTCAGGGTCACCCTTACGGACTGAACGGAGGTGTTCCGCAAAGCGGTCGCCCAATCTGCATTTGGTCTCCCCAATGTAGAGGAGACCGCATCGTGAGCAGCAAATACAGTATATTAAATTGCAAGAAGTACAAGTAAATCGCTGTTTCACCTGGAATGGGTGTTTGGGGCCCTGGACAGTGGGAAGGGAGGAGGTAAAAGGTCATGTGTTGCATCTCCTGCGCTTGCACGGGAAGGTGCCAGGTAAAGGAGAAGGGCTGTTAGGGGTGATTGAGGAGTGGACCAGGGTGTCGCGGAGGGAGTGGTCCCTTCGGAATGCTGAAAGAGGAGGTGAGGGGAAGATGTGTTTGGTGGTGGGATCACGTTGGAGGTGGCGGAAATGGCGGAGGATGATGTGTTAAATGTGGAGGCTGGTGGGGTGAAAGGTGAGGACAAGGGGAACCCTATCGTGGCTCTGGGAGGGAGGGGCAGGGGTGAGAGCAGAAGTACGGGAAATGGAACGGACACAGTCAAGGGCCGTGTCAACCACAGTAGAGGGGACTCCTCGGTTGAGGAAAAAGGAAGACACGTCGGAAGCACTGGTATGGAAGGTGGCATCGTCAGAACAGACGCGGTGGAGACGGAGAAACTGGGAGAATGGAATAGAGTCCTTACAGGAAGTGGGGTGGGAGGAAGTGTAGTCCAGGTAGCTGTGGGAGCCAGTGGGCTGGTAGTGGATGTTTGTCAAAAGCCGATCACCAGAAATGGAGACGGAGAAGTCAAGGAAGGGAAGGGAAGAGTCGAAGATGGACCATGTGAAGGTGAGAGAAGGGTGGAAATTGGAAGTAAAGTGAATGAACTTATCTAGTTCAGGGCGAGAGCAGGAAACGGCACCGATACAATCATCGATGTACCGGAAAAAGAGGTGAGGGAGGGGACCTGAGTAGGACTGGAACAAAGAATGTTCCACATATCCCATGAACAGGCAGGCAGAGCTAGGGCCCTTGCGGGTTCCCATAGCAACACCTTTAATTTGGAGGAAGTGAGTGGAGTCAAAGGAGAAGTTGTTCAATGTGAGAACAAGTTCAGCCAGGCGGAGGAGGGTGGTGGTGGATGGGGACTGGTTGGGCCTCTGTTCAAGGAAGAAGCGGAGCGCACTCAGGCTGTCCTGGTGGTGGAACTCTGCCTGGCTGGTGGGAACGGGGTGGGCAGGTGGTTAAAATGGCGGTCGGGCACACTTTCCACTGCATTTCCCTGTTACGCTCGCTGTTTCTGGGTGTTGGCGAGGCATTTGCACCAGAATGGTACCAGAGGTTAAATTATGAGGATGACTTGCATAGACTAGGCTTGTATTCCCTTGAGTTTGGAAGGTTGAGGGGTGATCTAATCGAGGTGTTTAAAATGAGAAGCTGTAGTGGGGGGGGCCATAATCTTAAAATTAGAGCTAACCACTAAATGGAGTTAAAATACAGATCAGCCATGATCAAATTGAATGGCACAACAGACTCGTGGGGCTGAATGGTCTACTCCTGTTCCTATGAATTTAGCCAATAGAATATTTCTCTTAGGGGGAAAAATTCAGTTGGTTAGCGCCTCCGGGGGCGGAGGAGGAGCAGCAACAACATGGGTGGGAGGTGCTCAATGTTGCTTCTGCAAGAGCCGTTCGTGAACGCCTCATTACACAGCGCTTCCGATGAATGAGAGAGCAGATGGCATTTAGGTTAAACATCATTACAGCCAGACCGTAGCCCCTATGACTGGCCAAAGTTCCAATGAGAACTATGAGGAAATTTGTAACGTTGGAATACATTTTTTTAAAATTCTGAACAACTGTGTCTTATTAAGCGCAGCCAATAACAAACAAACACAACAATTCATTAACAAACAGAACTGGTTCTTAGCACATCGAAATAATTCTTAACAAAGTGAACAATATATTTATAAACACATCCAGCTTTGGTGTAAACACTCCCCCCATTTGGTCTAAAAATTTTAGTTAGTGGGCCTTCCTCAATGATCTCCCTCCCCTTCGCACTTCTGCTCTCCCAACTCTACTGCTCCTCTGTATTGTGGCCCCAGTGGCTGCAGCAAGGCTGGTGGAAGGCTGCTGAATGTTGGATCCAGAGACTGCAGATGGCCTTGAAGGACGCCCTCGACCAGCTCTGGGCCTGGAGGGCCTAGCTGCAGACCACACCAACTCTGCATGGGCGGCAGCAGTCTGGGTTGGCTGGGTTACAGGCTGTGGCAAGTGCAGTGGCAGAGTGGCCGTGGTGGCAGCAGGAATGCTGTCATCCTGAGAGAGGACAGCACCTTCCTGCTCGACCAACACACTGCCACTCCCCCGGGGCAGAACCTCAGCATCTGGAGCAATCTGCTCGAGCACAGATTGCTGGCCTGCTGCGGCACCGTCGGATCCCCAGTGGACTGTGGGCGACCCAACGACGATGGCAGCAGTCAATGCTTGTGTGACATCAATCTACGACTGCATCAGAACAGTCTGAGACTGGATGGCACCAACCAATGACTCGATTCCAGCACTAAGCTGTTGCGTTGCCTTGGCCTGTGCTGCAATAGATCCTGCCACCTCACCCTTTGCACGCGGCATAGGGTCTGGGTTCCCACGGTCTCCCTGCAAGTCAGCCATCCTCTGCAATGAGGCAAGGATGGGCTCGAGGGTTTGCGCACAGATGACAGCTGTGCTGGCGGCAGACTCCTCCACACCCCTAGCTAGTGCATCCATGCTCTCGGGCACTCTTGCCATTGCACCCATGAACTCCGTATGGTTGCTCATAGCCTGAGTATTCATCACCGTGATATCGAGGTCCACATTAGAGTCCTGTGCAGCAGAACTCGTGTGCGCACTCACCCTCCGGGAAGATGGCCTCCAAGCTTCCCTTCCCCCATGGCGTTGCTGCAGCCCGCTGGGTCCCGGAACTTCACCCACATCAGAGCCAATTCCTCTGCTCCCCTCCAGTGACCGCATGGCCCCAGCATTCGATATTCGATGCGTAGCCCTCGGGAGTCGCAGGCAGTGGATGTAGATGTGACTTTTAATAGAATGGTTAAGTGTTGGGGATTTGGCAGTTTATGCCGTCTATGCACAGAGTGAGGTTGAGATGGTGGGATGTAGAGGTATTTCAAGCATCTACTCACCCTGACCACTCGAGTGAGGTCGTTGAACTTCTTGCGGCACTGGATGTGAGTCCTTTGGACTAGGTTTCTGGAAGAGATGTAATGTGCCACCTCCCTTCACATCCTTGTGAACTCCCGGGGTAATGGCCTCCTGCCAGTGTCTGGGAACAGCACTGCCCGTCGGCGTTCCACAGGCACAACTAGAGCCTCCAATGCCTGGTCACTGAACTGGTGAGCTCTCTCCCTGAGTCTCTGAGCAGCCATGATATTCCTGGTTGAAGAAAGGTCAAAAGCAGCAATGATCAGGGTGAGGCTGTGCAGCATTTAAAAAAAAAAAAAAAAAAAATTTTTAATTTGTTTTTATGGGATGTGGGCATCACTGGCAAGACCAGCATTTATTGCACATCCCTAATTGTCCTTGAGAAGGTGGTGGTGAGCCGCCTTCTTGAACCACTGTAGTCCGTGTGGTGAAGGTACTCCAACAGTGCTGTTAGGTAGGGAGTTCCAGGATTTTGACCCAGCGACGATGAAGAATCGGCGATATACTTCTAAGTCAGAATGATGTGTGACTTGGAGGAAAACTTGGAGGTGGTGGTGTTCCCTTGCGCCTGCTGCCCTTGTCTTTCTAGGTGGAAGAGGTCGCAGGTTTGTGAGGTGCTGCCAAAGAAGCCTTGGTGAGATGCTGCAGTGCATCTTGTAGATGGTACACACTGCAGCCACGGTACGCCGGTGGTGGAGGGAGTGGATGTTTAAGGTGGTAGAGGGGGTGCCAATCAAACGGGCTGCTTTGTCCTGGATGGTGTTGAGCTTCTTGAGTGTTGTTGGAGCTGCACTCATCCAGGCAAGTGGAGAGTATTCCATCACACTCCTTACTTGTGGCTTGTGGATGGTAGAAAGGCTTTGGGGAGTCGGGAGGTGAGACACTCGCAGCAGAATACCTAGCCTCTGACCTGCTCTTGTTGCCACAGTATTTATGTGGCTGGTCCAGTTAAGTTTCTGGTCACTAGTGACCCCCAGGATGTTGATGGTGGGGGATTCGGTGATGGTAATGCCATTGAATGTCAAGGGGTGGTGTTTAGACTCTCGCTTGTTGGAGATAGTCATTGCCTGACACTTCTATGGTGCGAATGTTACCTGCCACTTATCAGCCCAAGCCTGAACGTCGTCCAGGTCTTGTTGCATGCGGGCATGGACTGCTTCATTATCTGAGGAGTTGTGAATGGCACTGAACACTGTGCAGTCACCAGCGAACATCCCCATTTCTGACCTTATGTTGGAGGGAAAGTCATTGATGAAGCAGCTGAAGATGGTTGGGCCTAGGACACAGTCCTGAGGAACTCCTGCAGCGATGTCCTGGGGCTGTGATGATTGACTTTCAATCACCACAACTATCTTCCTTTGTGCTAGGTATTACTCCAGCCAGTGGAGAGTTTTCCCCCTGATTCCCATTGACTTCAGTTTTACTAGGGCTCCTTGATGCCACACTCGGTCAAATGCTGCCTTGATGTCAGGGCCAGTCACTCTCTCCTCACCACTGGAATTCAGCTCCTTTGTCCATGTTTGGACCAAGGCTGTAATGAGGTCGGCAGCCGAGTGGTCTTGGCGGAACCCAAACTGAGCATTGGTGAACAGGTTATTGGTGAGTAAGTGCCGCTTGATAGCACTGTCGATGACACCTTCCATCACTTTGCTGATGATTGTGAGTAGACTGATGGGGCGGTAATTGGCTGGATTGGATTTCTCCTGCTTTTTATGGACAGGACATACCTGGGCACATTGTCGGATAGATGCCAGTGTTGCAGCTGTACTGGAACAGCTTGGCTAGAGGCGCGGCTATTTCTGGAGCACAAGTCTTCAGCATGATAGTCGGGATGTTGTCAGGGCCCATAGCCTTTGCTGTATCCAGTGCACTCCGCTGTTTCTTGATATCATGTGGAGTGAATTGAATTGGCTGAAGACTGGCTTCTGTGATGGTGGGGACTGCAGGAGGAGGCCGATATGGATCATCCATTCGGTACTTCTGGCTGAAGATGGTTGCAAACGCTTCAGCCTTGTCTTTTGCACTCACGTGCTGGGCTCCACCGTCATTGAGGATGGGGATATTCATGGAGCCCCCTCCTCCCTTTAGTTTTTTAATGGTCCACCACCATTCACGACTGGATGTGGCAGGACTGCAGAGCTTTGATCTGATCCATTGATTGTGGGATCGCTTAGCCCTGTCTATAGCATGCTGCTTCCGCTTTTTAGCATGCATGTAGTCCTGTGTTGCAGCTTCCCCAGGTTGGCACCTCATTTTTAGGTAAGCCTGGTGCTGCTCCTGGCATGCTCTTCTACACTCCTTATTGAACCAGGGTTGGTCCCCTGGCTTGATGGTAATGGTAGAGTGAGGGATATGCCGAGCCATGAGGTTACAGATTGTGGTGAAATACAATTCTGCTGCTGCTGATGGCCCACAGCACCTCATGGATGCCCAGTTTTCAGCTGCTAGATCTGTTCTGAATCTATCCCATTTAGCACGGTAGTAGTGCCACATCACACCGAGGACACCCTCCATTGTGTTAAGACATGAGTTCGTCTCCACAATGACTGTGCAGTGGTTACTGCTACCAATACTATCATGGACAGATGCATTTGCGACAGGTAGATTGGTGAGGACGAGGTCAAGTAGGTTTTTCCCTCGTGTTGGTTCTCTCACCACCTATCGCAGGCGCAGACTGGCAGCTATGTCCTTCAGGACTCAGCCAGCTTGGTCAGTAGTAGTGCTACCGAGCCACTCTTGGTGATGGACGTTGAAGTCCCCCACCCAGAGTACATTCTGTGCCCTTGCTACTCTCAGTGCTTCTTCCAAGTGGTGTTCAACATGGCGGAGTACTCATTCATCAGCTGAGGGAGGGCGGTAGGTGGTAATCAGTAGGAGATTCCTTGCCCATGCTTGACCTGAAGCCATGAGACTTCATGGGGTCCGGAGTCAATGTTGAGGACTCACAGGGCCTCTCCTTCCCGACTGTATACCACTGTGCCTGGTGGGTCTGTCCTGCCGGTGGGACAGGACATACCCAGGAATGGTGATGGAGGAGTTTGGGACATTGGCTGAAAGGTATGATTCTGTGAGTATGACAATGTCAGGCTGTTGCTTGACTAGTCTGTGGGTCAGCTCTCCCAATTTTGGCACAAGTCCCCAGATGTTGGTGAGGAGGACTTTGCAGGGTCAACTGGGCTGGGTGTGCCGTTGCCATGTCCGTAACCAAGGTCGATGCCGGGTGGTCCGTCCGGTTTCATTTTTATTATTTTGTTTCGTAGCAGCTTGTTACACCTGAGTGGCTTGCTAGGCCATTTCAGACGGCAGTTTAGAGTCAACCACATTGGTTTGGGTCTGGAGTCACATATAAGTCAGGCCTGAGCTTGAGTAGCGCTCTGAGGTAGCGTCCTGCTCCCCGACGTTAGCGCCCAAAGAGAAGTGTGTAGCGCTTGATTTAGTGCTCCAATCACCGCCAGGGGCACTGGAGACGAATTTTGTGGTCGCTGCGCTAATTTGCGGCCAGCTGATGTTTGTGCCCCAAAATGGATCGGGGGCCGGGGTGCAGAGGTGGTGGGGGGGCGGAATGTCAGCAAAGATCAGCGGCCAGAGGAGCATGAGAGCATGAGGGGGGATCAGGAGCCTCGTTTGGGGGGGTTGGGGGGGATGCTTTGAGACATCCGGTGGTCGTGAAAGGCGCTATAGAAATGCAAGTCTTTCTTCTGCAAGTTAAATTCTAAATGGTGGTTAAAGCAGAGGCTTCCAGCCTCATTACAATATTTAAATAGACGACCCACCTCCTGGGTGCAGACTGGCTGCCCGCCCCCTGTCCCGCCTCCATTAATACCGCAATTCCATGTTTGAATCCCTCCAATCAGGTTTCTTTGCCACAGTACCGAAACGGCTCTCATCAAAGTCACAATTGACATCCTTTGTGACTGTGACAAAGGTGAACTATCCCTCCTCGTCCTTCTTGACTTGTCTGCAGCCTTTGACACGGTTGACCACTCCATCCTTCTCCAAAGCCTCTCCACCGTCATCCAGCTGGGTGGGACTGCACTCGCCTTATTCCATTCTTATCTATCTAATCGTACACAGAAAATCACCTGCAACGGCTTCTCTTCCCGCTCCCACATCGTTACCTCTGATGTCCCCCAAGGATCTGTCCTTGGCCCCCTCCTATTTCTCATCTACATGTTGCCCCTTGGTGACATTATCCGAAAACACACATGTACGCTGACTACACCCAGCTCTACCTCACCACCACTTCTCTTGACCCCTCCACGGTCTCTAAATTGTCAGACTGCTTGTCTGACATACAGTTCTGGATGAGCAAAAATTTTCTCCAATTAAATATTGGGAAAATCGAAGCCATTGTTTTCAGTCCCCACCACAAACTCCGTTCCCTAGCCACTGACTCCATCCCTCTCCCGAACATTTGCCTGAGGCTGAACCACACTGTTTGCAACCTTGGTGTCATATTTGACCCTGAAATGAGCTTCCGACCAAATATCCACAGCATAACAAAGACCGCCTACTTCCACCTCTGTAACATCGCCTGTCTCCGCCCCTGCCTCAGTTCATCCACTGCTGGAACCCTCATCCATACCTTTGTTACCTCTAGACTTGACTATTCCAACGCACTCCTGGCTGGCCTCCCACATTCCACCCTACATAAACTTGAGGTGATCCAAAAGTCGGCTGCCCCTGTCCTAACTCGCACCAAGTCCCGTTCACCCATCTCCCCTGTGCTCACTGACCTACATTGGCTCCTGGTTAAGCAGCGCCTCGATTTCAAAATTCTCATCCTTGTTTTCAAATCCTTCCATGGCCTCGCCCCTTCCTATCTCTGTAATCGCCTTCAGCCCCACAACGCCCCCCCCCCCCCCCCACCCCCGAGATAACTGCGCTCCTCTAATTCTGCCCTCTTGAGCATCCTTGATTCTAAACATTCAACCATTGGTGGCTGTGCCTTCTGTTGCCTCGGCCCTAAGCTCTGGAATTCCCTGCCTAAACCTCTCCGCCTCGCTACCTCTCTTATCTCCTTTTAAGGCCCTCCTTAAAACCTACCTCTCTGACCAAGCTTTTGGCCACCTGCCCTAATTTATCCTTATGTGGCTTGGTGTCAAATTTTTTTGTCCTATAATATTCCTGTGAAGTGCCTTGGGATGTTTTACTACGTTGTGTGCAGTTTTGGTCGCCTTATCTGAGGAAGGATGTTCTTGCCATGGAGGGAGTGCAGCGAAGATTCACCAGACTGATACCTGGGATGGCAGGAATGACGTATGAGGAGAGATTGGGTCGATTAGGCTTATATTCGCTAGAGTTTAGAAGAATGAGAGGGGATCTCATTGAAACTTATAAAATTCTAACAGGACTAGACAGACTAGATGCAGGAAGGATGTTTCCGATGGCGGGGAGTCCAGAACCAGGGGTCACAGTCTAAGGATAAGGGGTAAGCCATTTAGGACTGAGATGAGGAGGAATTTCTTCACCCAGAGAGTGGTGAACACAAGGCAGTTGAGGCCAATTCATTAAATATATTCAAGAAGGAGTTAGATATATTTCTTAAGGCTAAAGGGATATGGGGAGAAAGCAGGGGCAGGGTACTGAGTTTGGATGATCAGCCATGATCTCATTAAATGGCGGAACAGGCTCGAGGGGCCGAATGGCCTACTCCTGCTCCTATCTTCTATGTTTCTATGTTAAAGGCGCTATATAAATACAAGTTGTTGTTGTTGTTGGAAGTGGGTGGGTTGGAGGTGGGTTCAGGTCTGCATTCAGATTTTTAACACTTTAACTTCCCACACGCCCCCAAGACACCCGTTTTTTTTAGGTTAAAATTCACCCCAAGTGTTCACTAGGTATGTATTCAGAGAGATTGAAGAAGCACGTGGGTGAAAAACATGAATATCCATTTGGAATCACAAGGGAACACTATTGTTGCACCCCTGGACTGTGCAATTGTACAAGTAGATACAGAGCAGTGTGAGTCAAGTCCCAGAATCGTAAAATGCTCAGGTCGCATAAGGGAGCGACTTATGCCACCGAACCCAAGAAAGTATCTACGGCAGATCCACATTTGTAACACTTGTGTTCCATGGTTCAGCAGCAGGCTAGGCCACTTGACTAGCACACAATCTTGTTTTAATTCCTCTAGTTCAATCAGTGTTCACAGCTATAAAATAACTCTTGATAGAAAATGTCATTTTTCTTTTCAACAGATTGACAAATACCTATATGCAACACGCCTCTCAGATGAAACACTGCTTGATGTTATGGCGCGGTTCAGGACTGAGATGGAAAAAGGACTAGGAAGGGACACTAATCCGACAGCAACAGTCAAAATGTTGCCCACCTTTGTTAGGTCAACTCCTGATGGAACAGGTGAGATATTCTCTATCAGGGGTTCTCAACGGGGGTCTGCAAGAAGGTCCCCCAGACAACGGCGTGAGGCGCAGGCACGTCAGTGGCTGGAGAGGCCTGCCAATCACACCGTTGCCATCAAGGTTAGGTTACAGTGCAGCTGCTTGCCTGGAGTCAGGGTCATCGAGGCGAAGGTTCAGTGTGCAGTGGGAGTGCAAGTGTTGCCTGAGGAGGTTATTCGACAGTCAAAGGCATGTCAGTAAGTACCTCAACAACCCGAGTGTTTATCAGCACGCAGCCCTGGCCAGTAACATGGGTAGCTTTAACTATTCAGGTTACCCCCTCTGCCCGGCAGCCTGACTACTGTTATTAAGCTCCGAGCTTCAGTAATCTCCTGATTACAGGAATACGAAATGTACAGTAACATCATTCTCTTTAAAGCTTAGTTATTGAATTATTTTAGTTACAATCCATTATTGTCTATTTCCCCACAGGGGCTTTGCTGAAGGTGCAGTGCTACCCACTAGAAATTCAAGGTCATAAATAATGCTGACCCATGATCATTTTTCTTAGTTAAATATTGCAGATGTGTATTTGAAAAAAAAATCCTCCTCATCCCCACCCCCACCGTCCAGCTGTTATGTAATTTGGTGAACTAGGAACCAGCAACAGGGGATTAGTTTCTGCTTGAGCTTGTTTCCTGCTTGGCTCAACAGCTCACTGGTAAATTTTCAGTGGGTTGTGTACTTGCATTTCAGGAAAATACCCCATTTGTGTAATCTCTATGCCTTAGTTGATTCAATCTCTCCCGTGATTATTTCACCTTTTAGTACATAATTAAAGACCTTGCACTCACTTATACAGAAAAAATACTTGTGTTGTGTTACAGGGGGTCCGTGCAACTTTTATAACACGGGAGGGGCCCCAGAAGCACACAGGTTGAGAATCCCTGCTCTATACTGAATTCATCCAGCCAGTAAGTTCTGTCAGTGTGCCAGCGTTGCGTTCATTTTATGAGCATAAGGGCATTAGGACAACTATCCTATTGTAGTTATGATTTTAAGGCTATATTACTCTCGAACTCAGTACCAAGGACCACGCCCACAAGTGAACGCTCACTACCTATACTCAAAATATCTGGCATAGTAGTGATACGCAGGTCAAGGAGAACACCCTTATTAATGTAATTTGCTTACGAGAATGTCACAAACTCTCTCTTTGATGGTGCTAGGGTAATCACTCTGTGGCCTAGGGTTTAATCGATGAATCAGGTTTATTTAAAAGTAAAAATTAAAAAGTAGCAGAAGATCACTACAGCAGATTTCATTCTAATTACAACATAAAATAATAAAAGACTCGGGTATGTTTTCAACTTTCCACCTGGGTGTAAGACTAGAGTTGTGGATCAGCTGCTTTGTTATAGAAACAACCCAATTTTGTTTCCATTGTGGAAGTGAAAATTGGGTGGTTTCTATAACAGGCGGCATTTTAGCAGCCTACTGAGCATGGGCAGAGTCTCTGTGATGAAGGTGCTCCCACAATGGTGTTGGGTAGGGAGAGCCAGGATTCTGACTCGGCGACAATGAAGGAATGGCGATATATGTCCAAGTCAGGATGGCGTGTGATTTGGAGGTAATGATCTTATTTTTCTTGATGGTAGAGCTCACATGGAGTGGGGGGAGGAGTTGTTGCAGTGCATCCTGTAAATTGTACATACAGCAGCCACAGTGTGCTGATGATGGAGAGGGTGGATATTTGACTCCAGTGACAGGGGCACCGATCAAGAGAGCTGATCAGTCCTCGATGGTGTTGAGCTTCTTGAGTGTTGAGTGTTGATACAGCTGCCCCCATCTAGACAAGTGCTGGGTATTCCATCACATTTCTAACTTGAGACTTGTAGATGGTGGAGAGGCTTTGAGAGGTCAGGAGGTGAGATACTCATTGTAGAGTACCCAGGTCCAGCTGTACACTGGCACAGGCTGTGTCATTATCAGAGGAGTTGTGAATAGAGTTGAACACTGTGAAATCATCGGCTGATCGTATGACGGAGGGAAAGTCAGTAATGAAGCAGCTGAAGCTGGTTGAATGCTTCCCAGAGGAACTCCTGCACTTGCGTCCTGGGGTGGTGATGACTGGCCTCTGAAATCACAACCATCTTCCGTTACTGCAGCCACTGGAGGGTTTTCCCTTTAACTCCCATTCATCTCAGTTTTGCTAAGGCTCCTTAGTGCCAAACATAGTCGAATGCTGCCTTAATGTTGAGGGCAGCTTTCTCAACTTAATGCCCAGTGAGAACTAATACAAGCCCACATTACATTAAAAATATATCATTGTTGGAGAGACTACAGGGTTGGCTGGTGTAACAAAGAGAATGGTCACACTGATGCAGTAGTGCTTTGCTGAGATTAACATTACATAACTGAACCATTTGTGGAATTTAGGCTGAACTGTCAGCGCTTGCTGTGTAGCCAGGAATGGATACACCCTCCTTCAGCTGTAACATGGCACCGATGGTGGTAGAGTTGACCTACATTCCAGACATGGGTTGGCAATCTGATGTAAAACATAGAATCTAATACCCCAAAGTCTGTCGGCAGAAGTCCAAGAAGAGGAGAGTATTGTCAACAATCTTATCATCATCTGTTGATGATTCCAGTTTTGCCTACTTGTGGCATAGCAGTGACCAAACCCAATCATTTTGCAACCTAAGTGTCAGCCTTGGCTCAGTGGTAGCACTCTCACCTCTGAGTCAAAAGGTTGTGGGTTCAAGTTCCACTTCAGAGACTTTAGCGTGTAATTTAGGCTGGCACTTCAATGCTCTACTGAGGCAGTGCTGCACTGTCAGAGGTGCAACCTTTCGGAAGAGATGGGCCCTGCCTGCCCTCTCAGGTGGACGTAAACAATCTCATGACACTATTTTAAAGAAGAGCAGGGCATTCTCCCATGAGGATTAGCAAAGTTCTTGTGCTGCATTCTACTTTGTAGTTGCCATGACTTTACCCAGCTAATTCACTGTCCAACTAGATGCCATACTTACCCAGATTAACTTCACTTAAATTACCTTTTCATCTGAAAGCATCAAAGCACTTCTGTGGCTCTTCTGACCACAACTAGGTTTGCATTGAAGTGGTCTTGCTCCTAACCTCACCAATTTTCTTCCCTCCTTTTTTGAAGTTGCTGACTTATGCTGGGGTCTCAGCAAACCTACAGTACTTTGACCAATTCTTCATGTATGAACATGGATAGCAAATGTTGACTGGCTGTTCAGTCATGGATGGCATCATAACCAATCCCAATCTTATCTTCACTCAATATCCATATACATGCGTTTGTCATCGGGAGGGGAGGTAAGTGGGTAGTGTGTACATAGAGCAAGAGTGAAGGCTGAGTTTTGGCCCCTGCTCCCCAACAAAGGGTAGCTGAAGCCTGTTAAGATCAGTTAACTCAGCACAGGCTAGAAATCAATCTTGGGATCTTGTCTGTATAGCTCAGCACTACACTAGGTGGTGCCTTTACCCCACTAGGTCACTGTGGTAATTCCAAATTGGATCTAATTGGTTTCTTTAGAGGAATGCTAAGCACGATGTTTGGCTGTATGACAGGACAAACTGAAATGTAGGAGACAGAAATTAGGGATGATGGGTATGTACTCCAAATTGGCAGGATGTGACTAGTAGTGTCCCCAAGGGATCTGTACTGGGGCCTCAGATTATTGCTATATCAGTGACTTTGATGAAAAGAAAGAAAGAAAGACTTGCATTTATATAGCACCTTTCACAACATCTCAAAGCGCTTTACAGCCAATTAAGTACTTTTGAAGTGTAGTCACTGTTGTAATGTAGGAAACGTAGCAGCCAATTTGCGCATAGCAAGCTCCCACAAAACAGCAATGTGATAATGAGCAGATAATCTGTTTTTGACACCGGGTTAACTCCCCTGCTCTTCTTTGAAATAGTGTCATGGGATCTTTTACGTCCACCTGAAGGAGCAGGCAGGGCCTCAGTTTAACGTCTAATCCGAAAGACGGCACCCCCGACAGTGCAGCACTCCCTCAGCACGGCACTGGAGTATCAGCCTAGATTTATGTACTCAAGTCCCTGGAGTGGGACTTGAACCCACAATCTTCTGACTCACTGAGCCACAGCTGACACCGCGCATGCGCGGTTTTTCTATTTAAAAGCCGGCTGCGCGGGACCCCGGGAGTGCAGTGTGACCATGCAGCTTACAGGGAACATTGGTCAGGAAGCACTTCTTCATACAAAGGGTAGTGAAATCTGGAACTCTGTCGAGGCTGGGGGTCAATTGAAAATTTCAAAACTGAGATCAATCTATGCATGCGTGAGCAAAAGAGAATGGAACCGGGTGCAACACAGTGTGCACACAAGGGGAGAAGTACAGAACATGTATGTAAAAGAGAGGGCAAGAGAGATGGATGAGGGTGAGTGAATGAGAGAAAACACGTGAACGGGTGGAGCATGTAGGTTACAAAATGGGGAGGGCGAGCATGAAGAGGAGACATGCATGCACCGAATCCTGCAAAGGGGGAGGAGCGAGACAGCATGAGAGTGAGCTCATTGAATTAGCAAACGAAAGTGTGCACAAGAAAGAGGGCACAAGAGAGTGCCTGCAAAAAGTGAAAAGCCGGAAGAATAGAATAACAAATACAACATAACAGGAGGGGACTGAGGCAAACACACTTACACTCTTGTGGTTTTCTAGGGGAGGGGAGGTTGCAGTGTAATGGTTCTGTATGACAGTTTAGAGAACTTTATTGGCAAGTTTGAAAAGACACAGAATAAATGCTCATCTAACATGGGTAAATCTTAAGCAGAATAGTTTTAAATCTGCATGTGCCAACTATTTTTGAGAACCCTAACCACAGAACCCATATATAATGTTCTGGCCAAAAGGAAGTATGTGTACGCTCACTCATTTTTTATGTACTGACCAAAAGGATACCAACAAACGGTACTGAATTTTAAAAAAATCATTCTCTAAATGTGGGTATCG
This sequence comes from Somniosus microcephalus, assembly GCF_052327205.1. NCBI lineage: Eukaryota > Metazoa > Chordata > Chondrichthyes > Squaliformes > Somniosidae > Somniosus > Somniosus microcephalus. The sequence continues at coordinate 99,266,727 of NC_140994.1, forward strand.
CTGGCAAGGCTGACAATTATTCACCAGCCCTAGTTTCCCTGAGATATTACAAAAAGGATATCGAAGCAATGGAGAAAATATAGAGGGTACAGCAATCAGGAAAGACTGAACAGGCTGAGGCTCTTTTCTGTAGAAAATAGCAGACTGAGAGGTGACCTGATAGATATCTTTAAAATTATGAAGGGTAAACATAGAGAAGATGTTTCTACTTGTGGGAAGTCCAAAACTAGGGGCCATAAATATAAGATAGTCACTAATAAATCCAGTAAGTAATTCAGGAGAAACTTCATTACTCAAGAGTGGTGAGAATGTGGAACTCGCTACCACAGGGAGTGGTTGAGGCGAATAGCGTCAATGTATTTAAGGGGAAACCAGATAAGTACGAAAGGAATGGAAGGATCTGCTGATAGGGTGAGATGAAGTAAATAGACTGGGAGGAGGCTCGTGTGGAGCATAAACATCAGCATAGACTGATTGAGCCAAATGGCCTGTTTCTGTGCTGTTAATTCTATGTAAGATAGATTTTTGTTAGGTAAGGGTATTAAGAGGTACAGAACCAAAGCGGGTAAATGAAGTTGAGATGCAGATCAGCTATGATGTAATTGAATGGCAGAACAGGCTCGAGGGGCTGAATGGCCTGCACCTCTTCCTATGTTTCTAACACCATCCAAAATATGTGAGCGCATTAGGAGATCAGGATAAACCTGCAATCAGAAGAATAAGGAATCATGACGATAGCAAAATACTGCAGATGTTGGAAATCCGAAATAACAACAGAAAATGCTGGAAAAACTCAGCAGGTCAGGCAACATCCGTGGAGAGAAATTTGAGTTGACGTTTCGGGTCATGTCCATCCTTTGTATTAGTAGGAATAAATCACCTTTTTAATTCTGCCACAGTTGGAAGTTTGAGATCATGTGCAAACGACATGATTCTCAAACCGGTGGTGAATAGGCAGAATTTGTTTCAAAATTGGGCCTGACACACACTTTTATGGCTCTGCTGAATCCCTGATAGGCACTTTCAGCAGGTGGGGCCCATGCTGAGAGTGTGGTTTTATAAAGTTTACCCTTAAGTTTCAGCAGTCTCTGCCAACCAGTGTAGTCCCTGGTGAATGTAAGACAATTATTGTGTCTATCCACAAGACAAAGTGGCTTTTATGAAAAATCTGGTGAACTGGGTCTGTGGCTTCTTCAGAGGGTGCCGAATCTACATCATAATCAATGAATGTTTCTCATTTTATTGCAACACCTATGCAGGTATCCCTTAGTTTTTTTTAATCAATTTGATTCTTGTCTTCAGTAACCTGGGATATTTACATTTTAAAGCGCCATCTTTACTGATCACACCGTTATACAGAGAACAGAGAAATACAGAATCACTGTAGCCCGATACAGTCAGAATTGTACAGCAGGCTGGCAATGTGTTGTTTGAAGTGCTCATCTGACCAATTTGATGAAGATTGACTGATGTTGCTTGTCTAACTCTACCCTATAAGAGTAACAAGCTATGTTTAGCCTATTAGCTTTGTAATCACATCCATGTTGTGCTTGGGCAAACAAGGCTGAGATAGCTGTAATAGCGAGTGATGTTGTTCACCCATTCCCACTCTATTAAGGTTATAACTGAGCATAGCTGAGTTAATCATTGACCAGTCAGCATGGATTTTGAAAAGGTAAAATATACTTCAACAACCTTAGAATCGTAGAATAATATGGCACAGAAGGAGGCCATTTGGCTCGCTGTGCCTGTGAAAGAGCTATCCAGTTAGTCTTACCCCTGCTCTTTCCCATAAGCCCTGCAATTTTCTCCCCTTTAAGTATGTATCCAATTCCCTTTTGAAAGTTATTATTGAATCTACTTCCACCACACTTTCAGGCAGGGCATTCTAGATCATAATAAAAAAAATTCTTCTCATCTCACCTCTGGCTCGTTGAATCCTTATAGAACATAAGAACATAAGAAATAGGAGCAGGAGTAGGCCAATCGGCCCCTCGAGCCTGCTCCACCATTCAATAAGATCATGGCTGATCTGATCCTAACCTCAAATCTTCTATCACTCTGCATCCACCCGAACCCATGTGATCTCCCGGGAGAGGCGAAAAACCAGATAAAGACCCAATGGCCAATTTGGGAGAAAAAAATCTGGGAAATTCCTCTCCGACCCATCTAGGCGATCGAAATTCTTCCAGGAGATCACTCTGTCCCTATATTTTCTACAGTACTTACCTTCTGTAAAGGCGATCTCCACCCCAGCCCGGAACAGGAATAAAACCATCTCCTGAAATCTAACAGAATTAGAACACAGTAGGAGCAGAACAAGGCTACACGGCCCCTGGGCCCACTCCACTACCCACAGGGCCATGACCATTCCGAACCCAGACTCATGTCCAATTTCCTGCCCGCTCCCCGTAACCCTTAATTCCCTTTACTTCTAGGAAACTATCCATTTCTGTTTTAAATTTATTTAATGATGTAGCTTCCACAGCTTTCTGGGGCAGCAAATTCCACAAACCTACCACCCTCTGAGTGAAGAAGTTTCTCCTCATCTCAGTTTTGAATGAGCAGCCCCTTATTTTAAGATTATGCCCCCTAGTTCTAGTTTCACCCATCATTGGGAACATCCTCACCGCATCCACCCGATCAAGCCCCTTCACAATCTTATATGTTTCAATAAGATCGCCTCTCATTCTTCTGAACTCCAATGAGTAGAGTCCCAATCTACTCAACCTCTCCTCATATGACCACCCCCTCATCCCCGGGATTAACCGAGTGAACCTTCTTTGTACTGACTCGAGAGCAAGTATGTCTTTTCTTAAGTATGGACACCAAAACTGTATGCAGTATTCCAGGTGCGGCCTCACCAATACCTTGTACAACTGCAGCAATACCTCCCTGTTTTTATATTCCAACCCCCTAGCAATAAAAGCCAACATTCCATTGGCCTTCTTAATCACTTGCTGCACCTGCATACTAACTTTTTGAGTTTCGTGCACCAGGACCCCCAGATCCCTTTGTACTACAGTACTTTCCAGTTTCTTGCCATTAAGATAATAACTTGCTCTATGATTTTTCCTGCCAAAGTGCATAACCTCACACTTTCCAGTATTGTATTCCATCTGCCAAATCTCTGCCCACTTACTTAGCCTGTCTATGTCCCTTTGCAGGTTTTTTATGTCCTCCTCACTCACTACTTTCCGTCCCATCTTTGTATCATCTGCAAACTTTGATATGTTACACTCGGTCCCCTCCTCCAAATCGTTAATATAGATTGTAAAGAGTTGGGGACCCAGCACTGACCCCTGCGGAACACCACTAGTTACTGGTTGCCAATCTGAGAACAAACCATTTATCCCAACTCTCTGCTTTCTGTTAGGGAGCCAATCCTCCACCCACGCCAGAATATTACCCCCAATCCCGTGATTTTTTATCTTGAGCAATAATCTTTTGTGTGGCACCTTGTCAAATGCCTTTTGGAAGTCTAAATACACTACGTCCACTGGTTCCCCTTTATCCACCCTGTATGTCACTTCCTCAAAAAACTCAAGCAAATTTGTTAAACATGACTTCCCCTTCATGAAACCATGCTGAGTTTGCCCTATTAAATTATGTTTATCCAAATGTCCCGTTACTGTCTCCTTAATAATGGACTCTAACATTTTCCCAACCACAGATGTTAGGCTCACAGGTCTATAGTTTCCAGCCTTCTGCCTACTACCCTTTTTAAATAAGGGTGTTACATTAGCAGTTTTCCAATCTGCCGGGACCTTTGCTGAGTCCAGTGAGTTTTGGAAAATTATTACCAATGCATCCACAATCCCTACCGCTACTTCCCTCAAGACCCTGGGATGCAAGCCATCAGGTCCAGGGGATTTATCCGCCTTGAGTCCCATTATTTTACCAAGTACCACTTCCTTAGTGATTTTAATTGTATTTAGTTCCTCCCCCCCCTAGAGCCCCCTGTTTGTCCAGTGTTGGGATATTCTTAGTGTCCTCTACTGTAAAGACTGATACAAAATAATTGTTCAGTGTTTTTGCCATCTCCATGTTTCCCACCATTAATTTCCCGGTCTCATCCTCTAAGGGACCAACATTTACTTTAGCCACCCTTTTTCTTTTTATATAACTATAGAAACTTTTACTGTCTGTTTTTATATTTTTTGCTAATTTACTTTCATAATCTATCTTCCCTTAATCAATCTTTTTGTTATTTTTTGCTGTCTTTTAAAGACTTCCCAATCTTCCATCCTCCCACTAGATTTGGCTACCTTATATGCCCTTGTTTTTAGTCGGATACTATCCTTAATTACTTTACTTAGCCACGGATGGCTATCTTTTCTTTTACACCCTTTTTTCCTCAGTGGAATATATTTTTTTTGGAAGTTGTAAAATAACTCCTTAAATGTACACCACTGGTCATGTACCGTCTTACCCTTTAATCTATTTTCCCAGTCCACTCAAATTAATTCCGCTCTCATACCTTCATAGTCTCCTTTATTCAAGCTCAGCACGCTTGTTTGAGATCCAACCTTCTCACCCTCTAATTGAATATGGAACTCAACCATGTTATGGTCACTCATTCCAAGGGGATCCTTTACTAGGACATTTTTAATTAATCCTGTCTCATTACACAGGACCAAATCTAAGGTTGCTTGCCCCCTGGTCGGTTCAGTTACATACTGCTCAAGAAACCCATCCCTAATACACTCAATGAACTCTTCCTCAAGGCTGCTCTGCCCAATTTGATTTGTCCAGTTAATATGATAATTAAAATCCCCCATAATTATAGCTGTTCCCTTATTACAAGCCTCAACTATTTCCTGATTAATACTCCGTCCAACAGAGTTGCAACTGTTCGGAGGCCTATAGACTACACCCACTAGTGTTTTTTTCCCCTTATTATTCCTTACCTCCACCCAAACTGTTTCACTATCCTGCTCCTTTGACCCAATATCATTTCTCTGTATTATAGTGATTCCTTCCTTTATTAACATAGCCACCCCACCTCCTCTCCCTTCCTGCCTGTCCTTCCTGATTGTTAAATAACCTGGTATGTTTAATTCCCAGTCATGGTCACCCTGCAGCCATGTTTCTGTAATGGCCACAAGATCATACCCATATGTCATTATTTGTGCCGTTAACTCATTCATTTTGTTACGAATGCTATGTGCATTCAGATAAAGAACTTTCAAATATGTTTTGTAACACTTAGTTCCTGTTTTTTCCCTTTTTAGTACTTTACTTTTTACTCCATACCTTCTGTCCCTTCCTGACACATTCTGTTTTTTAATTCCCCCACTGCTACCTAAGTCTATGACCTTCTCTGTTGTCATTTCTATTATTTGCTCTCTAGAAACCTCCCCCCCACTAATTAGTTTAAAGCCCTCTCTACAGCCCTAGTTATATGATTCGCCAGGACTCTAGTCCCAGCACTGGCCAAGTGGAGTCCGTCCCAACAGAACAGCTCCCTCCTGTCCCAGTACTGGTGCCAGTGTCCCAAGAAGCAAAACCCATTTCTCCCACACCAGTCTTTGAGCCACGCATTTAACTCTTTAATTTTATTTATCCTAGCCAAATTCGCTCGTGGCTCAGGTAATAACCCAGAGATTATTACCCTTGAGGTTCTGTTTTTTAATTTGACCCCTAACTGCTCATACTCCTTTAACAGAACCGTCTTCCTTGTCCTATCTACGTCGTTTGTACCAACATGGACCACGACAACTGGATCCTCCCCCTCCCACTGCAAGTTTCTTTCCATATTATAGAATTCTTTGAAAAGGAAGATAAGTAGAGGAAGTACAGTCAATATGGTTTCTATACATTTTGAAAAGCATTTGATAATGTTCCACATAAGAGACTAATGCGAAAGATAATGGCACAGGGAAATAAAGAGAATGTGTCCATATGAATAGAGTTGTTTGGGAGGCAGAATGCAATGGGTGAGAGGTTAACGGAAGTTTCTTGGACTGAAAAGATGTGGCGAGTGGGGTTTCATCATGGTGTATGTTGGCTCTGTTATTACTATATACAGTCCCCACCACTTACCTCGGTAATCCTGGACAACTGCCTACATCGGGCATATAGTGCTGACCATTTCCATTATCATAGGCATCAATCACAAAGGCGCCATTTAAACCATATTAAACGGCCAGCTATTTCGGGCAGTTCAAGCAGCTGTTTGGGGTCACCTTCCGTCTGTCCCCACCCCACCCCACCCCGCTCACTGCCATTCGCTCTGCAGCACTGTTTTAATATATTGAAATCACCCCCTTACTAAATGTTCATTTCTGATAGACATTCACAGATGCGGTGGCAGCAGTTCGGGAACTTTGAAATTGACCAGGGCAGTTCGAAGAGCTTTCCCCTGTTCAATGACGTTATTAGGGACTCTGATGGATTTACCATCTGCCACATATAGCAACCACATCGCGTTAGCATGAACGTGCCTGCTATATATAGTGGATCCAGGAATTGAGGGACCAAGGAATTTTCTAAAGACACTAAATTGGGTGTGTGGCAAATTGTAGGCTAGCAGGATGGACAGATAGGTGACAGTTACAGTGCAGTATAGAAAAATCTGAAGTAATACATTTTGGAAGTAAGAATAGGGAAAGGAAATACACCTTAAACAGTAAGATTTTAAACAGTAAGATTTTAAGTGGAGTAGAGGAGCAGAGGGACCTTGGTGTGTAGATGCACAGGTAAAGGTGGCAGTGCAAGTAGATAGGGCCATAACAGAATTGTTGGTTTTATATCAGGAGATACAATACAAAAGCAAGGAAGTAATTTTGAACTTGTACAAGACCTTAGTTAGGCTGCAGTTGTCATATTATCTATAGTATTGGGCATCCTGTTATGTGAATAAAATAAACTCAATGGAAAAGATCAATGTAGATTCACTGGGATGTTACCAATGATGAGGGGGGGGGGGGTTACAGTTATTAAGAGAGACTGCAGATGTTATGGCTTTTTTCACAAGAGCTGCAAAGGTTAAGAGATCTTCAAAATTCTGAAGGATTATGACAGAGGAAATAGTAATAGATTGTTTTCAGTAGTTAGTGAGAGTGCACAAATTTAAGATAATTACAGGAGTGGTTAGTAAATAATTCTTTACACAGAGGGTGGTTAGTGTGTGGAATTTGCTGGCACAAAATGTTATTGGAACAGGGCCCATAAATTCTCTAAAAGAGAACTAGGTACTTGCTTCAGAAAGAAAAATATTAAAGAGCATGGGGAACGAGCAGGAGAGTGGGATTAGACTAGGTGGCTCGTGGAGAAAAATACTGGGCCAAGTGGCCAGTTTCTGTGCTGTCACATGTATGATTCTGTGATTGTACATTCCTCTCTGGGCCTGTTACAGGAGACCTGTCATCCTTGCCTCCACTTCACAAAGGATGCTGTCACAGAGCTCTGCCATCTGCTGCAGGCTGACCTGCAGACAGCTACAACCTGTACCTACAATGTGAACTATCACATTAAGCTTTCACGCTGATGTATGGCTCTTGGCTTGACGTAGTCCATAAGAACATAAAGTCATTGGGCCCAACAAGCCCATCTCTCTTTGGCTGATCTCTACCAAAGAACTGGTATTCATCAAGGATGGTATTCACTAGATGGGTTAGGATGAAGAAGGGCCTTCAGCTTATTTTTTAAGCCATTTAAGCGGAACTTAATTGTGGAAACCGATTCATCTCAATTAACCAACAGTCTCACCTAACACAAGTCACAGCTGACTTCTATTTGTTCATCTCTCTGACTCAGTGATCACCCCCCATTGATTGTCTTAGTGGGACTCGGTTCTACTGATGTATAAACAGAGTTCAGTCTTAGAAACATTTTGGAATCTTAATTAGCCGAAATAGTGAGATAATCCTGCCACTTTATAAATCATTGGTGCGACCACACTTAGAATGCTGTGTACAGTTCTGGTCTCCACAGTACAGAAAGGATATTGCAGCTACTGAAAGGATACAGAAGAGATCAACCAGATTGAGGGGTTGGAGGGATTGGATTACGAGGAGCGATTTATATAAACTGTGCATGTTCTCACTGGAACAGAGAAGGTTGGGAGGTGATCTGATTGCTGTTTTGAGGATTCTAAAGGGACTGAATAATTGTCGACTGTGACAAGCTGTTTCACCTTTTCCAGAACAGGAGAACCAGAGGACACGGCCTGAAGGAGGGTAAATTCAAAACTAATTTGCAGAAACATTATTTCAGTGAGCGAGTGGCCAATCTGTGGAACGGACTCCCTAGGGAGATGGTAGAAGCAGATAGTAGTGATTAGTTCAAGTAGAAATTAGATAGGTTTCTTTCAAAAAGAACATTTTGGGATGCACTATGTGAGTAATTTGAGAAGTCACGTGGTGAGTGTAGTGTGCTTGGGAGGAACAGGTGACTTTGGACCGATAGTTCCCAAAGCTCTCCATCACTGGGGTTTTCCTTGCCTCGTGTCTGGGTCTGTTGTAGACTAATCGATAGAGATTGATCGCTGTGATTAGTCAACAACTCCATTATCGTCGTATCATGTGACTACCAAGATGGTAGAAGGCGAACTCGATGGACCTTGTTAGATCTGTGGTTCAGTGGATAAATAATTACACGGATGCTGTACATAAACAAATAACAGGTCTTTACTGGAGGAGGGTATCTCTAGACTGGGGTACAGAGGCATGCGCACAGCTTATATACCGGCGTGGTCACTGCCGGTACTACAGTATACAGGAGCTGTAAAAAGTAGTTCTGACTTAAAGCACATACACTACAATTCCTCCCTTTTTAGATTAATAATACCCCCTTAATATTCAAATAACAATTACATTTTTACAGGTACATTCAATAACAAAAGTCCATTTATAGATTCAGTCTTTGGGGCGGCTTCCTGACCCTTTCGGGATAGCGCCTTTCCGGAGGTTCTTGTTCTTGGTGCAGAGGCGATTCTGACCCCTTTTCATCGGGTAGTTCATCGGGTTCCACTGCTACTGGGTCTGAAGTAGATGTTACCGGTATGTTGGGTTCATCCCCAGGTACTCGAGACATGGGGTTGACGCCTTCCTGTGACGCTAAGATCTGATCGACGTGGCATCTCACAAAGTTTTCCCCGACATCCACTGTGTACATTAATGGCCCCTGCCTTGTACATATCGTTCCGGGTTGCCACTTCTCTGTTCGATAGTCACGGGCCAAGACTGGTTGCCCTACATTGAAGCTCCTTGTCGGCTTCTCGTTGATGTGCTGGAATTGTTTGTCCTCAACATTTCTTCGCACATTTGGTCTGAGCAAGTCCAGATGAGATCTCAACCTTCAGTTAAAGAACATCATGGCCGGGGTCTGGTTGGTAACTGCATGTGTCGCGTTTCGGTAGGCTAATAAGAAATTGTCCATCTTATGCTGTAGTGGAATTTCCTCGTCGCACATGGCCTTTATCGCCTTCTTAAAGGTTTGTACGAACCTCTCAGCCAATCCATTGGTGGCTGGATGATACGGGGCGGATGTGTAATGCCTTACCCCATTCCTTTTCATGAATTTTTGGAACTCGTCGGACACAAACAGTGGTCCATTATCAGAGCAGATCTGCTCTGGCAAACTGTTTCTGGCAAATATGGTCCGTAGGACTGCAATTGTTTTCTCTGTAGTGGTTGAAGACATCTTTATCACCTCAGGCCACTTTGAATGAGCATCCACTGCTATTAAGAACATTGAGTTCATGAATGGACCAGCAAAATCAATGTGCACCCGTTGCCATGGAGAGGAGGGCCACTCCCATGGGTGTAGAGGGGCATGTGGTGGTGCATTTTGGACCTTCTGGCATCCTAAGCAGCTCTTAGTTAGGTCTTCGATTTGTTGATTGATTCCTGGCCACCACACATAAGCCCTAGCAAGGCTTTTCATTTTCACTCCCCCCCAGATGACCTTCATGTAGCTCCTTTAGCACTCTCTCCCTTAACTTGGGTGGAATCACCACTCTGGATCCACACATCACTGTCCCCTGGCATACTGACAGCTGTTCTCTTCTGGATGAGAATGCTGGCAACAGTGAGTCGCCATGTGTTGGCCATCCCCTCACCGTCAATTCATATACCCGTGACAGCGTCGGATCATTGCGGGTTTCCTTCTCTATATCCATGTTTGTTACTGACAATCGTTCAATTATCGACAAATAAAATATCTCGATAGGGTCCACTGCTGGTGCTTCCTCCACCGTAGGCAGTGGCAGGCGCGATAGCCCATCAGCGTTCCCATGCTGTTTTGTGCCTTTATATTCTATTTCATATTGATTCGCCCCTAGAAACAGGGACCATCTTTGTAACCGCTGTGCAGTCATTACTGGCACGCCCTTCTTAGGATTAAAGATGGAGACAAGTGGTTGGTGGTCAGTCAGCAATGTGAACTTCTGCCCATGCAGATAATGGTTGAAATTTTTTACTCCCCATACTAGGCTGAGGGCCTCCCTGTCAATCTGGGCGTAGTTGCACTCGGCTGAGGTTAGTGACCGAGACGCAAAGGCTACTGGCCTCTCCAACCCGTCTGGGAATTTGTGCGACAGCACCGCTCCAATACCATAGGGTGATTCATCACATGCCAAACGAATTGGTAGTGCTGGGTTGAAATGGGCCAACACCTCTTTTGATGTGATCAATTCTTTACACTTCTGGAAAGCTCGTCTACGTTCGTCATTCCACTTCCATGGTACCCCTGTTTGCAGTAGGGTGTTCAGCGGGTGTAATACTGTAGACAAATTTGGTAAGAACTTGTGGTAATAGTTTACCAGCCCGAGGAACGACCTCAGTTGTGACACATTTTCCGGTGCTGGAGCCTTGACTACTGCCTCAATCTTGTCAGGGGACTTATGTAACCCCTCTTCATCGATGACGTGGCCGCAATACGAGATCTGTTTCTGGAAAAACACGCACTTGTGGCGATTAGCTCGTAGCCCATATTCCTTTAATCTGGCGAGCACTGTCTCCAAATTAGCGAGGTGATCACCGTCATTTTCGCCCGTGACCAAGATGTCGTCCAAATAACACTGGGTCCCTGGAATCCCTTGCAGGACCTGATCCATCGCCCTTTGCCAGATAGCCGGAGCCGAGGCTACTCCAAACACCAGCCGGTTGTATTGATAGAGCCCTTTATGGGTGTTGATCGTAAGGTAATGTTTCGAAGCTTCTTCTACCTCCATTTGCAGGTACACCTGGGCTGGAGCAATTTTGGTGAAGCGTTTACCACCAGATAGCGAGGCGAAAATATCCTCAATTCGTGGAAGCGGATATTGCACCGTGTGAAGGACTGGGTTCACTGTCACCTTAAAATCCCCACAGATGCGGACCTTCTTTGGTTCCCCAGGCGTATTACTCAACGACCTCTTCATTACAGGAACGATGGGTGTAGCCCACTCACTCCAGTCCACTTTGGACAGTACTCCTGAACGTTCCAACCCTTCCAGCTCTGCTTCAACCGCTGGTCTGATCGCATAAGGCACTGGTCTGGCCTTCAGAAACTTTGGGCTTGCATTATCCTCTATTTTAATTGTTGCTGTTATTCCTTTTAGTGTTCCTAGTCCCTCCTGGAACACTTCTTTTGCGTCAGTTAGCATTTTTGACAGTCGTCCAGGTGTGACGTCGACATCCTTTTTGGCCTCCACCTTCAGTGCCTGTATGGAATGCCAATCTAAATGCATCTTCCGGATCCATTCATGTCCTAGCAGTGGTGGACCTCCATTTGGCAATACATATATATCCATTTTAGGTATTTCCTGACCTTTATATGTCACTTTCACCCTTATTTTTCCTTTGGGGTAGACTTTTTGCCCCGTATACGTCTTCAAGACAATCTCTGTAGCTTTCAAGGGTATGTGTGAAAATAGCCGCTTGTAGTCTCTTTGATTTATGACTGTTAGAGCTGACCCTGTGTCCAATTCCATTTCCACTTGGACTCCGTCTATCTTGAGTGTAACCCAGATAGTCTGGTGATCCTCCATTTCGGTTACATTATGTAGTTTCAGACAACTCAGCTCCTTGCTTCCGGAATCTGTGTCACTTTTCTGTTCGTCTGAACTACTGTCCATCACCTGGTGTACCTTTTTGTACTTCTCCTGTGGAGAATTCTTACTGTTGGTTTTCTTTCCAGACCTGCTGACTCTTGCTATGTGTCCTGCTTTCCCACACTGTCTGCACACTTGGTCCTTGAACCAACAATCTTTCTGGTCATGTGTTGTTCTGCCGCAGCGATAGCACTTCCCTGTTCCATAGGTCATTTCATTGGTGCCATATTCTTGCGGTCTCCGTTGTATCTCTGCAGCGCCCCTTGCGGCTGCTTCGTGTGATACTGCCATATTGAAAGCTTTGTCCAGCGTAAGGTCCTTTTCTGCTAGAAGCCGTTTCTGGGTTCCTTCACTTTGTCACCCACACACAAACTTGTCCCTTAACGTGTCTGCTAGTCCCGCTCCAAACTGGCAGTATTTCGATAGCTTGCGCAGTTCCGTTAGGTACTCGGCATTGCTTTCGTCTTTGTGTTGGTTCCTTTTATGGAACTTAAATCGTTCTGCTATCCGCAGCGGTGTGGGGTTTAAGTGGTCCTGTAGGATTTCTACTATGCTTTCAAAATTCTTTTTTACCGGCTTCTCTGGTGTTATTAGATTTCGCAGTAACCCATAAGTTTTTGCACCCATAGAATTTAACAGAACCAATGCTTTATTAGCATCTGGCACTTCATTCGCCCTGCAGTACACCTCAATACGTTCCACATGTCGCCCAATCTTCGACTTCATTGTCGAACGTAGAGATACTGCCACTCTTCGGCATCCTTGGTTGTGCGTTAACTATCACCAATGGCGCCTCCCGCGCTTCCCCTTCTTCTCCGCTGGCACAAAATGGCGTCTCCCGCGCTTTCCTTCCTTCCCGCGCTCGCCCGTCTTCGCAAAATGGCGTCTCCCGCGCTCTTCCTTCTCCGTGGCTCAATGGCGCCTCCCGTGCTCTCCCTGCTTCTCAATGGCGTCTCCCCTTGCTTCGCCTGACCCTGATCAGCCCGTGATCCCTGGCTGTGTTCTGCGCATTCTTCTCTTGATATTTGTCGACGCCGCTCGGTCTAGAACCCGGCTGTTTCTTACCCTCTCTCTCTCTGGTTTGCTGTATTTTTCCTCGACGCCGCTCGGTGATCAACCCCCGGCTGCGCCCTGCTCTCTTCACCCTCTTTCTTACCCCGTCGACGCTGCCCAGCTCTCTTTCTCTGCTGTTGGTCGGCTCCAGCCGCCGCTGCTCGGGAAGGGTCTGCTCTGGACCTGTCGTCGGTCTCTTACTGCTCGTTGTGGCTGGGGAACCAAGCCCGGCTCTCCACAGCCTCCCCAGCGAAGTTGGATCTCTGCCTGACTGCTGGGCGGTTGCTCGCGGTCGACGCCCGTGTTCCTGGACTCGACTATTTAAAAAAAAAAAATTATGTTGCAGGTAGATTCGCATCAACACTCGTCGCCACTGTTAGATCCGTGGTTCAGTGGATAAATAATTACACGGATGCTGTACATAAACAAATAACAGGCCTTTACTGGAGGAGGGTATCTCTAGACTAGGGTACAGAGGCATGTGCACAGCTTATATACCGGTGTGGTCACTGCCGGTTCTACACTATACAGGAGCTGTAAAAAGTAGTTCTGACTTAAAGCACATACACTACAGACCTTGGTCTCTTTTTGTCTAGAAATTCTTCTGTCTGTGCACTGTGCTGAAGCTCAAAGCTGACTAGAATACCAGCAGGGTGGGTGAGGGGGAACAGTTCTTTTTGTGCATCTCGCTGTGAGATTCAGACCTGTCTGAGCACCAGTAAAACAAACAAGTCAGCTATTATTTCAGTTAACGGTTAGAGGGCTAGAAATTCGGTGCATTTGCGCCTCTCGTTAGCACCCCATGGGTGCTTCGTTCGGGCGCAGCTCTGCTAACGACTCCTGCTAAATTCAGCGGGAGTCTAGCGGCGGTGGTAACCAGTAGTGCCCCTGCGCAGGCAATGACGACATCATCACCATGCGCAGTGCCCCGTTTTTGCCCCACCTGCAAAATTGGGCCGCGCCCCGTGAATCTGCGCCGGGCGATGACAGTGACTCGGGGTGGGAACGGAGCGGCGGGAGGCTCACGGGACGTTAACTAAAGGGGAGGTGGCGGGTGGGGAAAAAAAATCGTCCGACTTACTTGTCGTGGCCTGTTGCGTCTTTGAACGCGGGGTCTGTGCCACAATCTAGCAGCCTGGCACTCCTCTTGAGTGCCGGGCTGCTGGCACGGCACACCGCTCCCTGGAGGTCCAGGTAGGGCCCCGCAGAGTTGTGGGCTTGGGCCCTCCCCTTTAATGAGGGGAAGAGCCCTTCCATGCGGCAGCGCTACGTGGCCCAGTACGTAGCGCTGCAGAACTCACCACCCCGATTTTCGGGGTTAGCGCTCTAAGAAGGAAGTGGAGTGCTTGAATTAGCTCCACCTCCCTCTTGGGAGCTACAACTGAAGTTAAATGGTCGCTAACGAATTTTTCCCCCAGTGTGTTTTGCTGGCAGGCAAAGACAGCTGAAACAGATCAAAACATATTACCAAAGACTTCCACCTAACCGGATGGATGGGATTAGACTAATAGGTTGGTCCACATGAACATATTAAGGGAAATCAGTTACCAGTAGGTCATCCCTGTGAATTGGACATCCTGCTTCTCTACATCCAACTTAAATGGGCTGGCACCACTTTTTCTCCCCTTCCTTAAGTAGCTTCTTCACTGCCATGGCTGAGAGTAGGTGTGCTGCTGTTGCAGTAGGCCTCTACCAATGCTCCTCTGGAAACTCTGGAAAGACTGATCACCAGTCAACACTTTGATTTTGGCCTTCTCATTGTGGAGAGGCAGCTGGTCTCTGGCAGCCACTCCCCCACACTACCTGATCAGATTGGAAACTCCTCTGTTCCAAAGAAAACAGCCTATCCAATCTTTCCTTTATAGATGAAATTCTCCAGACTTGACAACATCCTCGTAAATCTCCTCTGTTCCCGCTCCAGTGCAATCACATCTGTTGTGTATGTACCTTTAAGGGAATAACTGGTCTCAGACTGCAGTACTGGCAGTGACCACCCCTGTATAAAAGGCCCTAGCAGGCTTCTGTAGTTTGTTTCCAGGTTGTCTCCATTCAGTAAAGACTTGTTATAATCAACTCCTGCAGTCCGTGTCTCACTTATACACGGACATAATACTGGCGACGAGCAGATACGAACTTACCTACAGTCTGCACCACCTCATGGGGATCCATCCCTGAAGTGAAGTTATCAGAGGTCAAGGCCAGAAGGAAGAAAGAAACAGTAGAAACGGGCGTCGACCGTGGGCATCCGCCTCTGAGTCAGCGGAGTTGAAGATTTGCAGGAGAGGTTGTCGAGAGCGGGGCTTGGTTATCCTGTCGCTGGTGCTTCAGCTAATCGGGCTGGTGGCAGGTAGTACACTGATCCTTCCTGGGCTGCGGCGGTCTAGAGTTCGAGCGGGTGGCTTGCAACGGGGCCGAGCAGCGTTGTCGGGAAGAGGAGAGAGAGAGAGGGTGGAGCACACAGGGCGCGGCCGGTGCTACGAAGCCGGGCAGCGTACAGACCCGAGAAGAGGGAGGCAAGAGTCTCACAGGGTTGTTCCGACGATGGGGAAATAAAAAAAATTAAACGCGCAGAAAGCCGCGAGGAGCTGCAGTTTGCCACGGAAACCGCGGAGAGCGGCGTTAGCAGCAGCGCGGGGGGAAGTGCGCGAAGACCATAGGGCGTCGCCATCAAGGCATAAAATGCCAGCAACAGCGGAGAAGGCAAAGCGCAGGAGGCGCCATTTTGTTAAATCGGGGAAGAAGGCAAAGCGCGGGAGGCGACATCTTAGATTTTCAAGATGCCAAAGACTGGCTATATCACTGCCTTCGATAATGCAATAGAAGACTGGACCACCTATGTGGAAAGAGTCGAGGTATATTGCGAGGCAAACGAAATAGCCGATGAGAAAAAGGCATCGGTATTGCTAAACTTAATGGGCGCAAGAACGTACGGCCTATTGCGGGACCTGATTACTCCAGCCAAACCGAAGGCGAAGAGTTTTAACGAAATTGTTGCTATCCTACAGGAACACCTAAACCCTGCACCGCTGCTGATAGCAGAAAGATTTAAATTCCACAGGAGAAATCAGCATAAAGATGAGAGCAATGCTGATTACCATACGGAACTACGCAAGCTATCAAAACACTGCCAGTTTGGAGCAGGACTGGCAGATACCCTACGGGACAAATTTGTTTGTGGACTCCTGAGTGAAGGAACCCAGAAGAGGTTACTCTCAGAGAAAGAGCTGACGCTAGATAAGGCTTTCAGCGTGGCAGTATCGTACGAAGCAGCAGCCAGGGGAGCTGCGGAAATACAACAAAAGCCACAGGAATACGGCACCCACGAAATGACACTGGGATTTGCAAAATGTTATCGCTGCGGCAGAACAACCCATGACCAGAAGGACTGCTGGTCCAAGGACAAAATATGCAGGCAATGCGGAAAGATGGGACACATTGCACGAGTTTGCAGGTCTGGGAAGAAGACCAACGACAACAAAAAGGCTACTAAGGAACCGTATAGGAAAGTACAAAAGATGACGGACAGTAGTTCCGAAGACCAGATGAGCAATAGTGAATCCGGGAACAAGAGACTAAACTGTCTCAAACTTCACAACGTAATCGCAAAAGAGGATCACCGAACCATTTGGGTCACCCTCACGATAGCAGGGTCCCAAGTCAAAATGGACTTGGATACAGGATCAGCTCTAACCGTCATGAATCGACGAGACTACGAGCGGCTATTCTCACACATACCCTTGAGAGAGACATCCATTGTCTTGAGGACGTATACGGGGCAAAAAGTATACCCCAGAGGAAAAATAAGGGTGCCTGTCGAATAAAACGGCAAGAAAATACGGAAATTGTATCTCTACATACTGCAAGATGGTGGACCACCGTTATTGGGATGTGAATGGATCAGAAAGATAAGTTTAGACTGGCACTCCATTCAGGCACTGATGGTGGCTGGTAAAAAGGATGACAATGTCACTCCTGGACGATTGTCACCAATCTTAGCTGATGCCAAAGAGGTATTTCAACAAGAACTGGGCACTCTTAAAGGCGTAACCGCCTCGATAAAAATAGAGGAGAATGCAATTCCCAAGTTTTTCAAAGCAAGACCGGTACCATATGCAATTCGCCCAGCCGTCGAGGCAGAGCTGGAGAATCTGGAGAATGCAGGCGTGTTATCTAAGGTAGACTGGAGCGAGTGGGCGACACCCATCGTTCCTGTCATGAAGAAAATGTTAAACAATAAGTCTGAGGAGCCAAGGAAGGTTCGCATCTGTGGGGACTTCAAGGTGACGGTGAACCCAGTCCTTCACACAGTACAATATCCTCTTCCAAGGATAGAAGATATCTTCACCTCACTATCTGGAGGGAAGCGTTTTACAAAAATTGACCTAGCACAAGCATATTTGCAGATGGAGGTTGAAGAATCCTCTAGGAAGTATCTCACGATAAACACTCACAAAGGTCTTTACCAGTATAATCGACTGGTATTCGGAGTAGCATCAGCTCCGGCGATATGGCAAAGAGCGATGGAACAAGTCCTGCAAGGGATTCCGGGGACTCAGTGTTACTTGGACGACATCCTAGTGACAGGTGAAAATGACCGTGAACACCTTGCCAACCTAGAGCAGGTGCTCACTAGACTACGTGAACATGGGCTACGAGCCAATCGCCCCAAGTGTGAGTTTTTTAAGAAACAGATATCGTATTGTGGCCACGTGATTGATGAAGAGGGGTTGCATAAGTCCCCTGACAAAAATGAAGCGGTAGTTAAGGCTCCAGCGCCTGAAAATGTGGCGCAACTGAGGTCATTCCTTGGATTGGTGAATTACTACCATAAGTTTTTGCTGAATTTGTCCACAATTCTGCACCCACTGAACGCCCTACTACGAACGGGAGTAGCATGGAAATGGAGCGATGAATGTAAGCGGGCCTTTCAGAAGAGTAAGGACCTAATCACTTCAAGAGAAGTATTGGCTCACTACAACCCATCACTACCGATAAGACTGGCGTGTGATGCGTCTCCCTACGGCATTGGGGCGGTACTGTCACATAAATTCCTTGATGGTTCAGAGAGGCCGATAGCTTTTGCGTCATGCTCGTTAACTTCAGCCGAGCGTAACTACGCCCAGATTGACAGAGAGGCCCTCAGCCTGGTGTGGGGGGTGAAGTTCAATCACTACCTGCACGGTCAGAAATTTACTCTACTAACTGATGATCAACCTCTTGTCTCCATTTTCAACCCTCAGAAGGGCGTACCGATAATGACAGCACAACGGCTACAGAGGTGGTCCCTTTTCCTAGGGGCACACCAATATGACATCGAGTACAAAGGAACTAAACGGCATGGGAATGCTGATGGATTGTCGCTCCTACCGTTGCCGATGGTGGAAGAAGAACTTGCAGTGGATCCAGTGGAGATATTCCACTCGACCATAGTCGAATGTCTCCCTGTGACGAATGCAAACGTAGAAAAGGAAACACGAAATGACCCGACACTCTCCTGGGTCTATGATTTAACGGTGAAGGGATGGCCAGCACATGGCGAACCACTGCTGCCAGCATTCTCGCTGAGAAGAGAACAGCTGTCAGTGAGCAGAGGAACCTTGATGTGTGGATCCAGAGTAGTAATTCCACCCAAATTGAAGGATAGAGTGCGCAGTGAGCTTCATGAGGGTCATCTGGGAGGGGTAAAAATGAAGAACTTAGCCAGAGCGTTTGTGTGGTGGTCGGGAATCGATAGAGAAATCGAAGAGATGACCAAGAGCTGTACAGGATGCCAGAAGGTCCAAAACGCCCCACCACAAGCCCCTCTACATCCATGGGAGTGGCCCTCATCTCCATGGCAAAGGGTGCACATTGATTTTGCTGGTCCCTTTATGGACTCGATGTTTTTAATTGTGGTGGATGCACATTCAAAGTGGGCAGAGGTAATAAAAATGTCCTCAACCACCACAGAAAAAACTATCACAGTCTTACGAACCATATTCGCCAGGAATGGGCTGCCTGAACAGATTTGCTCTGACAATGGACCACAGTTTGTGTCTGAAGAGTTCCGGAGGTTCTTCAAGAACAATGGTGTTAAGCATTACACATCCGCCCCATATCATCCAGCCACTAATGGATTGGCCGAGAGGTTCAAACATTCAAGAAGGCTATCAAGGCAATGTGTAATGAAGATATACCCCTACAACACAAGGTGGATAACTTCTTGTTTGCCTACCGGAATGCGACACATGCAGTTACCAACCAAACTCCAGCCATGATGTTCTTCAATCGAAGACTACGATGCCGCTTGGATTTGGTTAAGCCAAACATCAGAAGAGATGTGGAGAACAGGCAGTTTCAGAATATGAATGAAAGGCCGACCAGGAGTTTTAAGATAGGTCAACCAGTTTTGGCCCGGGACGACCGCACAGAGAAATGGCAGCCAGGAACGATCTGTACATGGCAAGGACCTCTAATGTATACCATGGACGTTGGAGAGAGCATTGTAAGACGCCATGCTAACCAGATTCTAGAGTCACTGGGAAACGTCAACTCCACACCACGATCTGATACACCTGGCGATGAAACCGAAGTACCAATTGCATCTACCGCA
The DNA here is from genome assembly GCF_052327205.1 of Somniosus microcephalus. Classification (NCBI taxonomy): domain Eukaryota; kingdom Metazoa; phylum Chordata; class Chondrichthyes; order Squaliformes; family Somniosidae; genus Somniosus; species Somniosus microcephalus. The sequence continues at coordinate 99,286,412 of NC_140994.1, forward strand.
GAATCGGTGATATTGGAAGCAGACGAACCAAACAACGACAATGATCCCGACTCAACTTTGCCAGAAGAACCTGATACCCCAAAGAGGCGTTATCCAGACAGAATCAGGAAGCCTCCTCAAAGACTGAACTCATAATTGCTTAACTTCAACCAATGTATCTAGCAACCGTAATTGTAATTGTAATTAGTTATTATTTAGTTGTTAAATGAATGTTATGTACTGTTTATCTAAAAGGGGAGGAATTTTTATATTCCATCCCCCTAGCAATAAAAGCCAATGGAATGTTGGCTTTTATTGCTAGGGGGATGGAATATAAGAACAGGGAGGTATTGCTGCAGTTGTACAAGGTATTGGTGAGACCGCACCTGGAATACTGCATACAGTTTTGGTGTCCATACTTAAGAAAAGACATACTTGCTCTCGAGTCAGTACAAAGAAGGTTCACTCGGTTAATCCCGGGGATGAGGGGGTGGTCATATGAGGAGAGGTTGAGTAGATTGGGACTCTACTCATTGGAGTTCAGAAGAATGAGAGGCGATCTTATTGAAACATATAAGATTGTGAAGGGGCTTGATCGGGTGGATGCGGTGAGGATGTTCCCAGTGATGGGTGAAACTAGAACTAGGGGGCATAATCTTAGAATAAGGGGCTGCTCATTCAAAACTGAGATGAGGAGAAACTTCTTCACTCAGAGGGTGGTAGGTTTGTGGAATTTGCTGCCCCAGAAAGCTGTGGAAGCTACATCATTAAATAAATTTAAAACAGAAATAGATAGTTTCCTAGAAGTAAAGGGAATTAAGGGTTACGGGGAGCGGGCAGGAAATTGGACGTGAGTCTAGGTTCGGAATGGTCATGGCCCTGTGGGTAGTGGAGTGGGCCCAGGGGCCGTGCAGCCTGGTTCTGCTCCTACTGTGTTCTAATTCTGTTAGATTTCAGGAGATGGTTTTATTCCTGTTCCTGGCTGGGGTGGAGATCGCCTTTACAGAAGGTAAGTACTGTAGAAAATATAGGGACAGAGTGATCTCCTGGAAGAATTTCGATCGCCTAGATGGGTCGGAGAGGAATTTCCCAGATTTTTTTCTCCCAAATTGGCCATTGGGTTTTTTATCTGGTTTTTCGCCTCTCCCGGGAGATCACATGGGTTCGGGTGGATGGAGAGTGATAGAAGATTTGAGGTTGGGATCGGATCAGCCATGATCTTATTGGGTGGTGGAGCAGGCTCGGGGGGCCAAGTGGCCTACGCCTGCTCCTATTTCTTATGTTCTTATGTTCTAATTGTTGTGTATGTACCTTTAAGGGAATAACTGGTCTCAGACTGCAGTACCGGCAGTGACCACCCCTGTATAAAAGGCCCTAGCAGGCTTCTGTAGTTTCAGTTTCCAGGTTGTCTCCATTCAGTAAAGACTTGTTATAATCAACTCCTGCAGTCCGTGTCTCAATTATACACGGACATAATAACATCTTTCCTGTAATGTGGTGACCAGAACTGCACGCAGTACTCTAGCTGAGGCCTAACTAGTGTTTTATACAGTTCAAGCATAACCTGATTAAACATTTACTGATACAAACCATGGCTCACTCCGAGAGAATAGCCTTAAAGGGGCATTATCATTATGGAAAATCGGGAAACCTCTTCCAGTTTCTTTACTTTTGAGGGTAGACAAATTGTACATAATATTTGTTACAAAAGGACCTTAAACAAAGGTGGTACAAGGATGATTTTGATGTAATTTATGTCAGCGCATTGTGTGATTGTAATTAAACAAGGAAAAGTGTTACATAGTTGTAGTGTATGTACCTTTAAGAGGAACTATGTTTTTGAAGCCCCTGTATACTGTAGTACCAGTAGTGACCACTCGGGTATATAAGCCTGTGTAGCGTCTTGTGTAGTTAGTTCACCTCCAGACTTTGTTCAGTAAACACTTGTTAAATCAACTCCTGCATTCCGTGTCTTCATTAACACATGGATCTAACAGTGGCGACGAGTTAGAAACGAACTTACCTGCAATTCGGCAGCACCTCAAAGGGATCGATTCCTCAGACGAAGGTCGAAGCCAGAAGCAAGAAAAAAAAACAAAAAAACTGTGGTTTCACCAGCTAAACGGGCTGGTGGCAGGTAGTGCACTGATCCTTCCTGGGCTGCGGCGGGCTAGAGCTCGATCGGGTGGCTCTGCAACGGGGCCGGACAGTGAGTCGGGAAGCAGAAGCAAAGAGAGAGAGTGGGTGGAGCACTCGGCGCGGCCAGTGCTGCAAAGTAGGTTGGCGTTCGGACCGAGCAGAGGGAGGGGAAAGTCCCAGAGGGTCCGCTCCACGACGGGAACGGTTCTCCAAGTAACGGAGAAACTATTGAAGAGATATATATAAAAAAAAATAGAAATACCGCGAAAAGCTGCAGGTCGCAACGGGAACCGCGGAGAACAGCGTTGGCAGCAGCGGGAGGCGCCATCTTAACTCGGGGGGGGGGGGGGGGGGGAAGAAAGAAAAGCGCGGAAGCGCCATTTTGATCCATCGGAGACGGAGGAAAAGCGCGGGAAGCGCCATTTTAGATTTTCAAGATGCCGAAGACTGGCAATATTACTGCTTTCGATAGTGATATCGAAGATTGGACCACATATGTGGAAAGAGTGGAAGTATATTGCAAGGCGAATGAAGTAGCGGATGATAAAAAGGCATCGGTACTTCTAAATCTGATGGGCGCAAGGACATACGGGCTGTTACGAAACTTGATCACTCCAGCCAAACCGATGGACAAGAATTTTAAGGAGATTGTTGATACCTTACAGGAGCACTTAAACCCAACACCGCTGCTGATAGCGGAACGATTCAAATTCTTCAGGAGGAATCAGCACAAGAATGAAAGTAACGCTGATTACCTCACCGAATTACGAAAGCTGTCAAAGCACTGCCAATTCGGGGCAGGACTGGCAGATTCTCTACGAGACAAATTCGTCTGCGGTCTCCTAAGCGAAGGAACACAGAAAAGACTACTTTCTGAGAAAGATTTGACACTGGACAAGGCTTTCAGTGTGGCTGTATCATACGAAGCAGCAGCAAGAGGAGCTGCAGAGATACAGCAAAAGCCACAGGACTTCGGCACCCATGAAATGACACGGGGTTTCGAGAGATGTTATCGCTGCGGCAGATCCACCCATGACCAGAAGGACTGCTGGTTCAAGGACAAAGCATGCAGGCAATGCAGAAAGATGGGACACATTGCACGTGTATGCAGATCTGGAAAAAAAATCCGCTGACAGTAAAAAGGTCAATAAGGAAAAGTACAGAAAGGTACAAATGATGACAGACAGTTGCTCCGAAGACCAGAAGAGTGATAGCGACTCCAGAAACAAGAGACTAAGCTGTCTCAAATTACATAATGTAATTGCCAAAGAAGATTACCAGACCATTTGGGTTACCCTCACGATAGCGGGGTCCCCAGTCAAAATGGAGCTAGATACAGGATCAGCTCTGACCGTCATGAGTCGACGGGATTACGAGCGGCTATTTCCGCATATACCTTTGAAAGACACATCCATTATCTTGAAGACATATACGGGGCAGAAAGTATACCCCAGAGGGAAAATAAGGGTGCCTGTTGTATACAACGGCAAGGAAATACAGAAGTTGTATTTATACGTTCTGCAAGATGGTGGTCCCACGTTGTTGGGACGTGAATGGATCAGAAAGATACGTTTAGACTGGCACTCCATTCAGGCACTGACGGTGACCAGTAAGAAAAAAAATGATGATGACGTCATACCTGGACGATTAAAAGAAATCTTGGCTAACGCCAAAGAAGTGTTTCAACAGGAACTAGGAACCCTGAAAGGCACCACCGCCTCAATAAAAGTGGAAGATGCGGCAATTCCCAAGTTTTTTAAGGCAAGGCCGGTGCCATACGCAATTCGTCCAGCCGTCGAGGCAGAGCTGGAGAATTTGGAAAAAGCAGGCGTGTTATCCAAGGTAGATTGGAGCGAGTGGGCAACACCCATCGTCCCGGTCATGAAGAAAACGTTGAATAATGATAAATCTGAAGAACAGAGAAAAATTCGCATCTGTGGGGACTTCAAGGTGACTGTAAACCCGGTTCTTCACACGGTACAGTATCCTCTTCTGAGGATAGAAGATATTTTCGCCTCACTATCCGGAGGGAAACATTTCACCAAAATTGACTTAGCACAGGCATATCTACAGATAGAGGTTGAGGAGGCCTCTAAAAAGTATCTCACGATAAACACACACAAAGGCCTGTACCAGTACAATCGACTGGTTTTCGGAGTGGCATCAGCTCCGGCTATCTGGCAAAGAGCTATGGAGCAAGTCCTGCAAGGGATTCCGGGGACTCAATGCTACCTAGACGACATCCTTGTAACAGGAGAAAACGACAACGAGCACCTTGCCAACTTGGAGCAGGTGCTCACGAGGCTGAGCGAACGGGGCCTACGAGCAAATCGCCCCAAGTGCGAATTTTTCCAGAAACAAATATCATATTGTGGCCATGTCATTAACGAAGAAGGGTTGCGTAAGTCACCTGAAAAAATTGAAGCGGTCGTAAAGGCCCCAGCGCCTGAAAATGTCTCACAATTAAGGTTGTTCCTGGGATTAATAAATTACTATCATAAATTTTTACCAAACTTGTCGACGGTTCTGCACCCTCTTAACGCACTGCTACAATCTGGAGTAGTTTGGAAATGGAGCGAAGACTGTAAACGTGCCTTCCATAAAAGCAAAGGCTTGATCACGTCCAGGGAAGTGTTGGCTCATTACAACCCATCACTGCCAATCAGACTGGCGTGCGATGCATCCCCTTACGGCGTGGGAGCGGTATTATCGCATAGATTCCCTGATGGCTCGGAGCGGCCGATAGCCTTTGCGTCACGCTCATTGGACTCAGCTGAGCGTATCTATGCCCAGATCGACAGGGAGGCACTCAGCCTGGTGTGGGGGGTGAAGAAATTCAACCATTACCTACACGGACAAAAATTTACCTTGTTGACTGACCATCAACCCCTCGTCTCCATATTCAACCCTAAAAAGGGCGTTCCCATTATGACAGCGCAAAGGCTACAGAGGTGGTCCCTTTTCCTAGGGGCACACCAATATGACATAGAATACAAAGGCACAAAACAGCATGGGAATGCTGACGGGTTATCGCGTCTACCGTTGCCAATGGTAGAAGAGGCGCCTACAGTGGACCCAGTGGAGATGTTCCACTCGACCATAGTGGAATGTCTACCGGTGACAAATTCTACCATTGAAAAGGAAACGAGAAATGACCCGACTCTCTCACGAGTCTACGATTTAACGGTGAAGGGATGGCCAGCACATGGCGAACCACTGTTGCCAGCATTCTCGCAAAGAAGAGAACAGCTGTCAGTGTGCCGAGGAACCTTGATGTGTGGATCCAGAGTGGTGATTCCACCCAAACTCCAGGATAAAGTGCTAAAGGAGCTTCACGAGGGGCATCTGGGTGGAGTGAAAATGAAGAACCTAGCCAGAGCGTTTGTGTGGTGGCCAGGTATCAATGGAGACATCGAAGAAATGACCAAGGGCTGTCTAGGATGCCAGAAGGTCCAAAACGCCCCACCACAAGCCCCTCTACATCCATGGGAGTGGCCCTCATCTCCATGGCAAAGGGTACATATCGACTTTGCTGGTCCATTTATGGACTCGATGTTCTTAATCGCGGTGGATGCACACTCCAAGTGGCCGGAGGTAATAAAGATGTCCTCCACCACCACGGAAAAAACCATCACAGTATTAAGGACCATATTCGCCAGGAATGGGCTGCCTGAACAGATCTGTTCTGATAATGGACCGCAATTTGTATCCGAAGAATTCAGGAAGTTCTTAAAAAAACAATGGGGTTAAGCACTAAACGTCCGCCCCATACCATCCCGCCACCAATGGATTAGCTGAAAGGTTTGTCCAGACCTACAAGAAGGCCATAAAGGCCATGGGTAATGAAGACATAAATCTACAATATAAGGTAGATAACTTCTTGTTTGCGTACAGGAATGCAACACATGTGGTTAGAAACCAAACCCCCGCCATGATGTTTTTCAATAGGAGACTAAGATGCCGGCTGGATTTGGTCAAGCCAAACGTCAGAAGGGACGTAGAGAACCGGCAATTTCAAAGCATGAATGAAAGGCCAACTAGAACCTTCCAGATAGGTCAACCAGTTTTGGCCCGGGACTACCGTACCGAGAAATGGCAGCCTGGAACTATTTGCACACGACTAGGACCGCTGATGTATACCGTGGACATTGGAGAAAGCATAATAAGGCGCCATGCTGACCAGATCATAGAGTCATCCGAAAAAGGACAACCTACACCACAACTCTATACGCCTAGTGATGAAGCAGAGATACCCATAGTATCTACCTCCGATCCGGTGATACTAGAACCAGATGAACCCGACACTGGCATTGAAGCCGAATCGACCTTGCCAAAAGAACCTACTACACCACCAGAAACCTACTACACCACCGAGGCGTTATCCGGACCGAGTCAGGAAGCCTCCAGAGAGACTGAATTTGTAATTGATTAACTTCAGCAAATGTGTAGATTATTGTTCTTGTAAAAATGTTATTGAATGATTACTTAAAATGTTATGTACTATTTATCTAAAAGGGGAGGAATTGTAGTGTATGTACCTTTTAAGAGGAACTATGTTTTTGAAGCCCCTGTATACTGTAGTACCAGTAGTGACCACTCGGGTATATAAGCCTGTGTAGCGTCTTGTGTAGTTAGTTCACCTCCAGACTTTGTTCAGTAAACACTTGTTAAATCAACTCCTGCATTCCGTGTCTTCATTAACACACAGATGTAACAATAGTTATGTTGGGACTACATTGTTCAAGTGTACTAACACCCAAATCAAGGTAGCAGCACTACGGTGCTGGGAAAGTAGTAGCAGGCGCCACACTGTGGCACTGGGTGGTATCACTCCGCACCATGAGGCAGCAGCCATTATTTAGCAAATAAAACAGTAGTTTATAATTACAAACTACAGAGTCCAGAGTCGTCTTTATAAAGCACTACGAGCGCTAGAAGACATAACAAAAAGGTTTATTTTTTATTAGTTTGAAACTATCTTTTATGCAGTAAATAATTGTTTACATTTTAGATGAGTGAGCGTGCACTGCACTGAAAGAACCTCCACTTGTGTTCTCCTCATTTTGATTATTGCCACCAGATTCACACTGCTCAATTACATCTAACTGCAGCTGGGTTTGAAAGGGTGATTTTACTAAACCTATTTTACTGTTTAAGTCAAATTCTGACAGCTTACACATAACTAGATGTAACTGGAAAATACTGTAGACGTGCTGACTGACTATGCTGTTAAAACAATGAAAGAGATTTGAAGGAAAGTGCTTGAGTTCAGCAGAGCTTTGCAGAGGACATCTGGCTCAATGTTTGCTTTCCTTCATTCATAGACAACTGATGCGATTAAAATTACTGCTGTCAATAGCTTCTTGAAGTGGGCTGTCAAATTAATAACTGGAACACTCATCATTTGCACAATTACTTTTGTGGGCAATGTTCCAGTTTCTTCTGAGTGCTGACTGTTGTGTGCTGACCTAGGTGTGCTGGTGTGTTTTGTCCTTCATCTACTTTTGAGCAAGGTCGCATTTTTGGAAAAGAAACAAAATGTCTGTTAAAACCTGCGATCACTGAGGAAAGCAACAGACTGTATTTGCAGGAGAGTTTAGGGGACAGTGTCCTTCTGTTTGATTCCTTTCAAATTGTAGCCATAATACTCTTGTTTTATAAACTGCACGCTACAGATACTGCAACTTTAGTTATCTTTTTATGTATAACTTATGCATAGGAAATTTGTGTACATCTATTAGAGCATTCTTCCAGATTAGTTCATTGTGTAGCACCTTTTTGGGCAAGGCCCAATCAAAAAAACAATTACATGGGACTCTTGCATCCAACTAGCTTGAATACTGATAACTAATAAATCTGCAAATATTGATAAGCTTACATCATCCTTCCTTGCTCTCTATGTCTGTTGTTTACTTTCTCTCTTCTTTCACTTCTGTCTCGCGCTCTCTCTCTTATCTGTCTCTTTCCACTTTTCCTTTTTTCATGCTCTTAGTCTTGTTTTCACCTCCCTGTTTGTCTCTGCAAAACTTTTCCTTAGCTGTCCCTATATAATGCGCTCGCATTACCAGGTAGGGTTTCAGGAGGAGGGGGCTGAGGTGCAGTCTGCGAGGTGGCGGGGAGTCAGCAGATCGAGAATTGGATGGGTGGTGACATCATGAGTTGGGTCTCTTGCCACTCTTACTCAACTGGACATGACTTATAGCGTCTTTAGTGCTCTGCTTATTTCGGGCAGAAACCGCTGAAGGCCAGCGTTTTATTAGAAAATAAGCCAATGATTGATGTCAACGCTGCAGATTTCTGTGGCCGGGAGGTTGCTGGGAGCCAGCGGGCTTTCTCTCTCTCTCTGTGTTTTGTTTACCTGTCACTGACCTGCCTGGTTTGCCTGGAGTCAGAGCCAGAGCTGGAGTTGCTGGGATCCAGAGTCGGAGCCACACACTCTTCCTCCCGGCTCATTGTTTACCGTGCGTCTCCTTAGAAACACTGCCAAGAAGGCGACATATTCAGAGAGTTGTCCGGACAATTGCTGAAATAAATACTGTATCCCCAGTGAGAGCAGCTTGGTTTAGCACGCAATGGCCATCTCGTATATCAGGCAGATGGTGTTTGCACGAACACACCGCTATAAGCAATTGGGACTGTACTAGTGTTCATATCTGCCGTTATAATGTAACAAAAATGGCATGCAGAGTTCACAGAAATATAATAGGATTTCTCTGGTAATTTTTGTTAAACACTGTAACCAGACATGTTTTATTTTCTTACAAGTATATTTTAAAGGAATAATCTTCTATCTGCCCGAGTGCCTTTGCTGTATCCCCAGTTTTCTCCCCATCTTTCCTGAAGGTGCACTTCATCTCCACTCCCCTAAGTCCAAGGGACGCAGACTTGACCGAATATGGTTTAGCCATTCACCGCCAGATCTGGCTGGACCACTTAAAACACTATTGGGTCCTGCTCTCGTCTGCCAAAATTGCTCACCTTTCCAGGATTATTCTGGAATGCAAAGGTAACCCCCGCCTTCTTTTCTCTACTACAAACCATCTTCTTAAACCTCTTTCCCCGTCTCCTCCACCCTCACCTCCGACAACAAGTGCGAGGAGTTCATGGACTTCTTTGTCACTAAGATTGATACCATCTGATCAACTGCCTCTGCACTTCCCTCCCTTCTCCTAGCCCAATGGGCCAAACTTCCTCTAAGGTTTCCCCCTGCTTTAGCCCTGAACTTGCATCTTTCTCCAGTTTCTCTCCAATCTCCCCATATGCCCTTTCTGAGTTCATCTTGTTCTTGATACCTACTTCCTGCTCCCTCGACCCTATTCCCACTAAACTTCTGACCACTCAATTTTCCATCCTAGTCTCGATGCCATCATCACCAACGTTCTTCCCTATAAGCTGTGCGGCCTTGTAGCTCTTTGCCGGTCTCGCGCAGCCTGGGACTGGCTTTTTCAGGCGCAAAACTGTGGGTGGGCCGCGCAGCCCCTTAAAGGGGCCGCGCACTTAATTTTTTTTTTTTTTTTTTTTAAGAGGGAATATTGGTCAAATTAAAATTTAAAAAAAACCCCTTGAACCCTCCGTCCTTGCAAACTACCGGCCCATCTCCAATCTCCCTTTGCTCTCAAGCCTTTGAATGTGTTGATGCTTCCCAAACCCTTGCCCATCTTTCCCGGGACTCCATGTTTGAATCCCTCCAATCAGGTTTCCGCCCCTGCCACAGTATTGAAACAGCTCTTACCAGAGTCACAAATGACATCCTTTGTGACTGTGACAAAGGTAAACTATTTCTCCTTGTCCTTCTCAACCTGTCTGCAGCCTTTGACACGGTTGGCCACACCATCCTTCTCCAACGCCTCTTCACCATCGTCCAGTTGAGCAGGACTGCACTCGCCTGGTTCAATTCTTATCTATCCAATCGTAGCCAGAGAATCACCTGCAACGACTTCTCTTCCCGCTCCCACACTGTTACCTCTGGTGTCCCCCAAGGATCTATCCTTGACCCCCTCCTATTTCTCACCTACATACTGCCCCTCGGCGACATCATTTGAAATCACAGCGCCAGTTTCCACATGTAATTTGACAACACCCAGCTCTACCTCACCACCACCACCTCTCTCGACCCCTCCACAGTCTCTAAATAGTCAGACTGTTTGTCGGACATCCAGTACTGGATGAGCAGAAATTTCCTCCAACTAAATATTGGGAAGACCGAAGCCATTGTCTTCGGTCCCCGGCACAAACTCCGTTCCCCTGCCACCGACTTCATCCCTTTCCCTGGCAACTATCTGAGGTTGAACCAGACTGTTCGCAACCTTGGTGTCATATTTGACCCCGAAATGAACTTCCGACTACATATCCACGCCATCACTAAGACTGCTTATTTCCACCTCGGGAACATCGCCCATCTCCGCCCCTGTCTCAGCTCATCTACTGCTGAAACCCTCATTTATGCCTTTGTTATCTCTAGACTTAACTATTCCAACGCACTCCTTGCCAGCCTCCCACGTTTTATCCTCCGTAAACTTGAGGTCACCCAAAACTCGGCTGTCCGTGTCCTAACTTGCACCAAGTCCCGTTCGCCCATCACCCCTGTGCTCGCTGACCTACATTGTCTCCCGGTTAAGCAACACCTCAAATTTAAAATGCTCATCCTTGTTTTCAAATCCCTCCATGGCCTCGTCCCTCCCTATCTCTGTAATCTCCTCCAGCCCCACAACCCTCCGAGATATCTGTGCTCCTCTAATTATGGCCTCTTGAGCATCCCCAATTATAATCGTTCCACAATTGGTGGCCGTGCCTTCAGCTGCTAAGGCCCTAATCTCTGGAATTCCCTCCCTAAACCTCTCCGCCTCTCTACCTCTCTTTCCTCCCTTAAGATGCTCCTTAAAACCTACCTCTTTGACCAATCTGCCCTAATATCTCCTTATGCGGCTCAGTGTCAAATTTTGTTTTATAACGCTCCTGTGAACTGCCTTGGGACGTTTTACTATGTTAAAGGCGCTATATAAATACAAGTTGTTGTTATACTGCTTAACCCGGGGTTCTCGGGCTACTTGTAGTTCCCCAACTGCTGTTTCGGCCAAGCTCCACTAATCCAACATAGATTGGAGATCAAACCTGGACTTTTCTGATCTGCATGACTTACTACAAAATCCCTTTGCAGCTTCCTTTGGTCGTCTAAAGAATTAACTACACCTCCTATTTTGGCATCATCTGCAAATTTGGACACCAGTTCTTTTAGGCCTGTATCTAATTAATTGATGCACACTGTGAACAGAAGGGGCCTCAGAACTGAACCAGAAGGGATACCCTTAGCCATTTCCAACCATTCTGAAAAACTGCCCTAAACTCCTAGGCGTACAAATTCATGGCCACCACGAAAGTTGCCAGTATTACCGCAGCCTCGGATTAACAGCCGCTGAAAATGGTCGCGGCGGTAGAAGAGAGAAATTCGTGCTGGGGACGAAAGATTTTTAGCTGAGCGCTAACTCACCATGTTATGCCCTCCTGGTGGCATTAGTGCAGGCATTGGTAGCGAAGTTGGCATCCAGCAGCGACGTTCAGTCTGGAAGTGAGGCAATGAGTTTGCATGGCATTGTGGGACAATAAAAGGACAATGCCTTCTGAACTGATGAAAAATAAAAATAAAGGAAAAAAAAATGCAGTTTTCAGCACTTACTCCCTTAAAAAAAATTAACATTAAAATTAAGTCCCAAATGGGAGACTTCAGCTCTTAAAGCTGAATTCCTTTCTGCACCTTAAAAAATGTGAAAAGTGCTTCAGCACTAACACAAATGGCTCAGCAAGCCAGGGAAAGGGCACCCAGGATCTCGCATGCAGCACATAAGAACATAAGAACATAAGAAGTAGGAGCAGGAGTAGGCCATACGGCCCCTCGGGCCTGCTCCGCCATTCAATAGGATCATGGCTGATCCGAATCTAGACTCACATCCACTTCCCTGCCCTCTCCCCGTAACCCCTTATTCCCTTATCAGCTAGGAAACTGTCTATCTCTGTTTTAAATCTATTTAATGTTGCAGCTTCCACAGCTCTCTGGGGTAGCAAATTCCATAGATTTACTACCCTCTGAGTGAAGAAGTTTCTCCTCATCTCAGTTTTGAAAGGGCAGCCCCTTATTCTAAGATTATGCCCCCTAGTTCTAGTTTCACCCATCAGTGGAAACATCCTTACCGCATCCACCCGATCAAGCCCCCTCACAATCTTTTATGTTTCGATAAGATCGCCTCTCATTCTTCTGAACTCCAATGAGTAGAGGCCCAACCTACTCAACCTTTCCTCATACGTCAACCCCCTCATCTCTGGAATCAACCGAGTGAACCTTCTCTGAACCGCCTCGAGAGCAAGTATATCTTTTCTTAAATATGGAAACCAAAACTGCACGCAGTATTCCAGGTGTGGCCTCACCAATACCCTGTATAACTGCAGCAAGACCTCCCTGTTTTTATACTCCATCCCCCTTGCAATAAAAGCCAAGATTCCATTGGCCTTCCTGATCACCTGCTGCACCTGCATACTAACTTTTTGTGTTTCATGCACCAGGACCCCCAGATCCCTTTGTTATGTAGCACTTTGCAATTTCTCTCCATTTAGATAATAACTTGCTCTTTGATTTTTTTCTGCCAAAGTGCATAACCTCACACTTTCCAATATTATATTCCATCTGCCAAATCTCTGCCCACTCACTTAGCCTGTCTATGTCCTTTTGCAGGTTTTTTCTGTCCTCCTCACTCACTGCTTTCCCGCCCATCTTTGTATCGTCGGCAAACTTGGATACGTTGCACCCGGCCCCTTCCTCCAAATCGTTAATATAGATTGTAAAGAGTTGGGGTCCCAGCACTGACCCCTGCGGAACACCACTAGTTACTGATTGCCATCCTGAGAATGAACCATTTATCCCAACTCTTTGTTTTCTGTTAGATAGCCAATCTTCCACCCATGCCAGTATATGACCCCCAATCCCGTGATCTTTTATCTTGATCAGTAATCTTTTGTGTGGAACCTTGTCAAATGCCTTTTGGAAGTCCAGATACACCACATCCACTGGTTCCCCTTTACCCACCCTGTATGTTACATCCTCAAAGAATTCGAGCAAATTTGTCAAACATGACTTCCCCTTCATAAAACCATGCTGACTCTGTCCTATTAAATTATGTTTATCCAAATGCTCTGTTACTGTTTCCTTTAATAATGGACTCCAACATTTTGCCAACCACAGATGTTAGGCTAACTGGTCTATAGTTTCCAGCTTTTTGTCTACTTCCCTTCTTAAATAAGGGCATTACATTAGCAGTTTTCCAATCTGCCGGGACCTTTCCTGAGTCCAGGGAGTTTTGGAAAATAATCACCAATGCATCCACAATCCCTACCGCCACTTCTATCAAGACCCTAGGATGTAGGCCATCAGGTCCGGGGGATTTATCCGCCTTAAGTCCCATTATTTTACCGAGTACCATCTCCTTAGTGATTTTAATCCTGTTTATCCTGTTTAGCTCCTCCACCCCCCCCCCCCACATTGCCCCCTGTTTGCCCAGTGTTGGGATATTTTTAGTGTCCTCTACTGTAAAGACTGATACAAAATATTTGTTCAGCGTCTTTGCCATCTCCATGTTCCCCACCACTAGTTTCCCGATCTCATCCTCTAAGGGACCAACGTTCACTTTAGCCACCCTTTTTCTTTTTATATAGCTGTAGAAACTCTTGCTATCTCTTTTTATATTTTTTGCTAGTTTACTTTCATAATCTATCTTCCCTTTCTTAATTAATCTTTTAGTTATTGTTTGCTGGCTTTTAAATGCTTCCCAATCTTCTATCCTCCCACTAGATTTGGCTACTTTATATGCCCTTGTTTTCAGTCGGATACTATCCTTTATTACTTTACTAAGCCACGGATGGCTGTCTTTTCTTTTACTCCCCTTTTTCCTCAGTGGAATATATTTATTTTGAAAGATGTGAAATATCTCCTTGAATGTAGACCACTGCTCTTGTACCGTCTTACACTTTAATCTGTTTTCCCAGTGCACTTTAGTCAATTCTACTCTCATACCTTCATAGTCTCCTTTATTTAAGCTCAGTTCGCTGGTTTGAGATCCAACTCTCTCACCCTTAAACTGAATTTGGAATTCAACCATATTATGGTCACTCATTCCAAGGGGATCCTTTACTAGGACATTTTTTATTAATCCTGTCTCATTACAAAGGACCAGATCTAAGATTGCCTGCCCCCTGGTTGGTTCAGTTACATACTGCTCAAGGAACCCGTCCCTAATACACTCTATGAACTCTTCCTCAAGGTTGCCATGCCCAATTTGATTAGTCCAGTCAATATGAAAGTTAAAATCCCCCATGATTATAGCTGTTCCCTTATTACAAGCCCCAACTATTTCCTGATTTATACTCCGACCAACAGAGTTGCAACTGTTAGGAGGCCTATAGACTATGCCCACTAGTGACTTTTTCCCCTTATTATTCTTTATCTCCACCCAAACTGTTTCACTATCCAGATCCTTTGACCCAATATCATTTCTGACTATTGCAGTGATTCCATCCTTGATTAACATAGCAACCCCACCTCCCTTTCCTTCCTGTCTGTCCTTCCTAATTGTCAAATACCCTTGTATGTTTAGTTCCCAGTCATGATCATCTTGCCGCTATGTTTCCGTAATGGCCACTAGATCATACCCATGTGTAGTTATTTGTACCATCAACTCGTCTATTTTTTTACGAATGCTGCGTGCATTCAGATGAAGAACTTTCAAATATGTTTTCTGACAAATTATTCCTGCTTTTACCCCTTTTACTACTTTACCTTTATCATTATACATTCTGTCCCTTCCTGACACGCTCTGGTTTTTAATTCCCCCACTGCTACCTTGCTCTATTGCCTTCTCTGCTGTCATTTTTATTTTTCGCTCTCTTAAAACCTCCCCCCCCCACTAATTAGTTTAAAGCCCTCTCTACAGCCCCAGTTACTCGATTCGCCAGGATTCTAGTCCCAGCACTGGCCAAGTGAAGTCCGTCCCAACGGAACAGCTCTCTCCTGTCCCAGTACTGATGCCAGTGTCCCAAGAAGCAAAACCCATTTCTCCCACACCAGTGTTTGAGCCACGCATTTAACACTCTAATTTTATTTACCCGAGCCAAATTTGCACGTGGCTCAGGTAGTAATCCAGAGATTATTATCCATGTGGTTTTGCTTTTTAATTTGGCCCCTAGCTGCTCAAACTCCCTCAGCAGAACCTCTGCTTTGTGCAAGGGGTCAACACTGCAAGAGAGGTCCTCCAGAAAGAACGTTGTGGGACCACATCAACGAGGCCATCACTGCCAGCAGTGTCGCCCTACGACCTGGCTCCAATGCTTAAAGAAGCTTCATGATCTCAGACCACTGGGCAAGGTCAGTGAATCCATCTTCAAAAGCCATCTCCTCCCAGCTGAATCACTAGCCTCACACACTTCTCAATGCATGACTTCCCCCCCCCCCCCCCCCAGTCACACACCTACTAACAATCTCTGCCAAATACGAGGCACATCTCCCATTCCTAGCTTCACCTCGCCCCCTTGGAGGAGACGGTGCTGGCCATTCTTGGCAGGGGCATGGCTGAGCCAGTGGCGAGGCAGAAAGGATACAAGATTCAGGTATCCTCGTACATTATGCTCCTTCTCACATGGACCTCTTGCTTTCCCACCCTCCCCTCACCACAACTCCACCCTTGTGCCTTCCTCATTTCACTCTCCCAAGAAATGCAGCCTGCCAGCCATTGGTGACCAAGGAGAGGGAGAGGAGAGTGAAGAAGAAACACCGTCACTCAATTTCACACTCCCAGCCACCAGCTCCTCAAGGTTGACCAGCAAGGCCATTTGCTGTGTCCCCCACTGAAAGCCAGCAGCCTTCTACCAGCCATGCTGCAGCCACAGGGGTAGCACTGCGTAACATCAGGATAGGCAAAGGCACACACAAAACAGTCACTAAGGGAATGCATATGGGTAATTAGTTGATTACTTGATGTCATATTGTATGGATAGATGTATTAAGTTGGATTGGAAAGTTTGCTTTGTCGTGGCTTTTATTTCAGCATCGTGGCCAAGAGGCTGCTGTGATGGTCAGTAATAAGAGGGAAGGGAAGGGAAGGTGTGGGACAGATATTGAAAGGGGAATTGGGGTTGTGGTCACTGGTACCGCAGGCGGATGATTCCATCCCGGATATCCCGGCCAGAAAGGGGCTGTCTGGGTTGCATCCTTCCTTCCGTTTCCTCCTCTTCTGCGTCTTCCTTTTCCCTCTGTGAGCAGAGCTATAAAACTGAAATAAAAGCATAAAATGCTGGAAATACTCAGCAGGTCAGGCAGCATCTCGACCTGAGACATGAACTCTATTTCCCTCTCCAAGGATATTGCCTGACCTGCTGAGTATTTGCAGCATTTTCTGTCTTCTCAGAGGCCTTCCTTTACCATCCGAGGCCTTGCAAGCATCCAGCAGCACTCCCTGCACACTTAAAAAAAAACTTTTAAATATATTGCAGCCAGCCACTACTTAAGTAAAATCAAAAAATCCAGTCCAAAAGCTTAAATGCAGACTTACCTGAAAGATGTGTGTGTCCCTTTAAGAGGTGCTGACAGTGCCTCTGTCAGCCTGCTGAACGCTGGGTTTTCATGGCGAGCTTAGGACCCAGCGTTAAACTCAGCGCTAAGGTCCAAGTTTGCCGAGGTGACGTTACCTCTCCCTAATTTAAATTTGCAGGGCCATTGCTCTTAGTGACAGCGCTGCCAGGCCTCGGAAAATGGTGGACACTGCAGGACCCATCACCAGCTGGTGAAAGAGCAGCGGACGCCCTCTTTTCGCTATTTTTTGACGGTAACGGGTGGCGTAAACCCCCAAATTTTTAGCCCAAAGTCTTGTTTTCTCCCTTTTAACCAATGTTCAATCCAGTTTGCTATCCTCCTTGTAATTCTATACCCCTTAATCTTCTCCAGTAAACTCCCATGTGCTACCTTGTCAAAGGCTTTCCATTTACACTATATCCACTACATTTCCCCAATCTACCAGGTCTGTTACCACCTCAAAGAATTTTGAGGTTTGTCCAGCATGATGGTCCATTTTAAAATCCATGCTGGCTACTTCTATTTTCTCTCTATTGAGATACGTGGTAATTTCATTGTTAATACCACAGATGTTAAGCTAACTGTCCTGTAATTACACAGATTAGCTTGGTCTCCCTTTTTAGAACAGTATCAAAAGCCTTGTTGAAATCTAAATAAATTAAACTCTTGTCAACAAGGTCTCTCATTTCTTCAAAGAACTCCAGTACATTCATTAGGCAAGCCCTCCCATAAATTCAAGCTGGCTTCCCCTTACCATAACATGCCTTACTAGGCATTTTGTTATTCCCTCTTTCAGGACACCTAATATTTTACCTACAACAAATATTAGGCTTGATAACCTGTACTTCTCTGAATCTTCCCAATGTCCCTTTTTAAGATTGGTGTTATGCTGGCTCGTGCGCTTGGAGAGGGTGCAGAGGAAATTTACTAGAATAGTAACAGTGACGCAGAACTTCAGTTATGTGGAGAGTGGAGAAGCTGGGGTTGTTCTCGTTAGAGCAGAGAAGGTTAAGGGGAGATTTAATGGAGCTGTCCAAAATCATGAAGGGTTTTGATAGAGTAAATAAGAAGAAACTGTTGCCCGTGTCAGAAGGGTCGGTAACCAGTGGACACAGATTTAAGGTAATTGGCAAAAAAAACGAGGTGAGATGAGAAATCATGTTGACTGTACTTCCTTTATTTATCCTCTCTTTTACTTTTTCAAAGAATTCGATAATGATTCAAAAGAGCCAGAGGTGAGATGAGGATGTTTTTTACGCAGCGAGTTGTTAGGATCTGGAATGCGCTGCCTGATAGGGTGGTGGAAGAAATTTAATAATAAATTTCAAAAGGGAATTGGATAAATACTTAAAAAGGAAACATTTGCAAGGCTATGGGGGAAAAAACAGGGGAGTGGGACTAATTGGATAGCTCTTTCAAAGAGCCGGCACAATGGGCCGAATGTCCTTCTTCTGCGCTGTAAGATTCTGATTTCCAATGCTTGGGCACCACTCTTGTTTCTAATGATTCCCTAAGGGTAGTAGCAATTTTGTTGGCCACTTCTTTAAGTAATTCTTGTAGCCATTCCATCCAGGCCTGTTGCCTTGTCTTCCTTTAATATCTGCAGCCTATCAGTGACTGCCTGATCTGAAATTTTTATTTCTTTTATTACTTCATCCACCGCTTCCCCCAGAAATTCACCTTCTGCATTGTGATTCTGTCCTGCTGTCCGAACCTTATTTTCTATTTTACCTCTGCTAGCAGTTTCTTAACCTCCACTACTTTGTTTTTATATTTGTCTCAATTCATCATTCTAGCTTTATAATTAGGAACAATTAATTCCATTGTTGCTCTCATCACTCTTGCCTCTCTGTTACCCTGCCCTCATGCTATTTTCCTATTCTGTACTCTGGTATTTCTACAACAGGTTCCACTTTTCTTCCAAGCTCTCCCTCTCTAACATGCTGTTAGGTCCAGTTTGCTAAACTCAGCCCTCACACCTCAAAATCTTCCTTTAATGTTGAATGTTTCTATCAAGCTCATTCTGTTTCCATCATAAGCCTTAATTTCCCCACATTGTGGTTACTGCTACCAGGCTGTCTCTTTCTAACTTGCCATTTCCTGGTTGTCTCTGACCTGCTCTGCCATCTCCTGGTTGTCTCTGACCTACTCTGCCATTTCCTGGTTGTCTCTAACCTACTCTGCCATCTCCTGGTTGTCTCTGACCTACTCTGCCATCCCCTGGTTGTCTCTGACCTACTCTGCCATCCTTTGGTTGTCTCTGACCTACTCTGCCATCTCCTGGTTGTCTCTGACCTACTCTGCCATCTCCTGGTTGTCTCTGACCTACTCTGCAATCTCCTGGTTGTCTCTGACCTACTCTGCCATCTCCTGGTTGTCTCTGACCTACTCTGCCATCCTTTGGTTGTCTGGCCTACTCTGCAATCTCCTGGTTGTCTCTGACCTACTCTGCCATCTCCTGGTTATCTGACCTACTCTGCCATCTCCTGGTTGTCTCTGACCTACTCTGCCATCCCCTGGTTGTCTCTGATCTACTCTGCCATCTCCTGGTTGTCTCTGACCTACTCTGCCATCTCCTGGTTGTCTCTGACCTACTCTGCCATCCCCTGGTTGTCTGACCTACTCTGCCATCCTTTGGTTGTCTGACCTACTCTGCCATCCCCTGGTTGTCTCTGACCTACTCTGCCATCCCCTGATTGTCTGACCTACTCTGCCATCCCCTGGTTGTCTCTGACCTACTCTGCCATCCTTTGGTTGGCTGACCTACTCTGCCATCCCCTGGTTGTCTCTGACCTACTCTGCCATCTCCTGGTTGTCTCTGACCTACTCTGCCATCCCCTGGTTGTCTCTGACCTACTCTGCCATCTCCTGGTTGTCTCTGACCTACTCTGCCATCTCCTGGTTGTCTCTGACCTACTCTGCCATCTCCTGGTTGTCTCTGACCTACTCTGCCATCCCCTGGTTGTCTCTGACCTACTCTGCCATCCTTTGGTTGTCTGACCTACTCTGCCATCCCCTGGTTGTCTCTGACCTACTCTGCCATCTCCTGGTTGTCTCTGACCTACTCTGCCATCCCCTGGTTGTCTCTGACCTACTCTGCCATCCCCTGGTTGTCTCTGACCTACTCTGCCATCCCCTGGTTGTCTCTGACCTACTCTGCCATCCCCTGGTTGTCTCTGACCTACTCTGCCATCTCCTGGTTGTCTCTGACCTACTCTGCCATCTCCTGGTTGTCTCTGACCTACTCTGCCATCCTTTGGTTGTCTCTGACCTACTCTGCCATCCCTTGGTTGTCTCTGACCTACTCTGCCATCTCCTGGTTGTCTCTGACCCACTCTGCCATCCCCTGGTTGTCTCTGACCTACTCTGCCATCTCCTGGTTGTCTCTGACCTACTCTGCCATCCTTTGGTTGTCTCTGACCTACTCTGCCATCCCTTGGTTGTCTCTGACCTACTCTGCCATCTCCTGGTTGTCTCTGACCTACTCTGCCATCCTTTGGTTGTCTCTGACCTACTCTGCCATCTTCTAGTTGTTACTTAAACAGGTGTAAAAGTGCCTCTGCTGACAGGTGATTCTTCCAGGTAATAATCCTACAATATGTCAAGGATTATGTTCTCACTTCTCATCCACCCTAGTCCATCCCATGGCAACCGAAGTCGCCCATAACAACGGCGTTTGATCCTGTACGCGCTTACCTTTTATTGATGACTAAGTTTGTGATCCAATCCTTCCTCCTGACCCGATGGTCGATAACAGATGCCCAGAGTCTGCTGTCTTCCTCTCATGTCTCTCATCCTTCTCCAAGGGCTTCCTCCATACCCACAACCAGATTTATAGGACGTTAATGAACGAGTTGGGTTTTTATGGCGATCAACAGCTTCATGGTCACTTTTATTGGTACCAGATTTTTATTTCCAGATTTAAAAAAAAATGAATTCAGATTCTCAAACTCCCATGGTGGGATTTGAACTCACGTTCTCGGGACTACTAGTCCAGTAATATGACCACTGCACTACCGTATGTGAAACAGGACCAGCTGCAGAAGACCACCGAGCAGGAAATGCTTCATGAACCACCTTCCTCCACCAGTGACAGACTGAGACCACTTCCTTCCTCCAGCAGCAACTTTCACTAACTCAGAAACATCAAAGAGATATAAAGCAAATCAACCTTAGAGATTTGCAATCATTTCCTTCAAAGAATCACTGAAATTGAACATGAAATGCAGCTATCTTATGAACACTCAGGAGGCATGATATTTACAGAATACAGGATGAGGATCTTGTTGGATATGATATTCAGCTGTGTTTCCTTCTAATATATCCAGCATACTAAATTTGGCATTTTCAGAAAATATAATAGTGGATGATTTGATCCGCTGGGTTAGGTATTCATGTCCTTTTAACAAAATTGCAAATCTGAATATGTACCTCCCTGGATTTACTCCTAACAGATTCATCTTAAAATGTTCAGCAGACAGCCACCTTAACTAAACAACAGCTTTCTCTTCTGATATTTACTACAGAGAAGGGAGACTTTCTTGCTCTGGATTTGGGAGGCTCCAATTTTCGCATTCTACGTGTAAAGGTGTCTCATGAGCGACAACAGAAGGTGGAGATGGAATCCCAGATCTACCCTACGCCAGAGGATATCGTGCACGGCAGTGGTTCACGGGTACGCTTTATTTCATTCACTTTTATCAATTTAAATTATTTGAAAAGTTAATTTACTTGAAGTAAAGAAGGAAGAACCACAGAACAAAATAAATTGTCTTCAATCATAGAATTTCACAACCAAACACAGGTAATTCGCCCATCTTTGAAAGAGCTATCCACTTCGTCCCATTCCCTTACCCTTTCCACATTCCTCATGACATTTTTCTTATTTAAAATATAAAATAATTTGAACGTATACCTAGATAAATACATAGCCATTCACTCCCGCACAATTCAGGTAATGGTAAAATACCGATTTCAACGTGCAAGCATGCCAGTGATGTGGCCACATGTAAAGTGAGTGAATGGCAAAGCAAGTGAAGAGGAGATTTAATAGAGATTTTAAAAATTGTAATAGAATGATTGGGAGCCACTGACGACCGGGGGTCATCAATTTAAAATTGTCGGAGAGAGAGAGGTTGGCAGGAATTTCTTTACAGAGAGTTGTTGTAGCATGGAATGCCTTGCCACAGGGAGTGATTGGCAGAGATCACTGCATCTTTTAAGGGAAAAGTGGATAAATGTTTGAAGCAGAGGAAGATACAGGGACATCAGGAAAGAGTGGGGCAGTGTGATTAGTTCTGGATTGCTCCAACAAAGAGCCAGCACAGACACAATAGATTGAATGGCCTCCTGTACTGTAAACATTCCATTGGAAGCAGCTCTGTAACTTAGTTGGCAGCAAGAAAGCTGACAGAGAAAACCCCGTAAACAAACACCTTGGGGGAATTTTAACCCAAAAAAGCAGGTGGGAAGTTGGTGTTAAAAATCTGAATCCCATCCACAACCCACCCATTTCCGGTTTTAACGGAGACGACACGGGGGGCGGGAAGCCAACCCGATCCCAGAAGGCGGATCGCCTATTTAAATATTCTGATGAGGCAAGCATGCCTCAGATTTAACCACCATTTTAAATTTAACAGTGGCTGGTCAGGTTTTGCAGGCCTCATGAAACCCACTAGCTAATGGAAGGCAAGGACTCCTGGATCCAGGAAGTAGGGAGGAGAAATTCAGTTGTTAGTGCCACCCGTTAGCGCCTTAAGAGGGCGATAAGTGGGGCGCGATGCGGCTAGCGCCTGGGCGCAGTGAGACCTGCGCCTCTCGCGAAATTGAGCGGACATTTAGCGGCGGCGCAAAACCGCAATGCCCGCTCAGCTGCGCGCGCGGATCCTGACGTCATTTCATGGTGCAACGCCCTTGGGGCGCCCCGAACCGGAATTTCAGTGGCGCCCCCCTCCTTTCCGCCTGGCGCTCCCAGCGACTGGTTGACTGGAATGGTTCCCAGTCGCTGTGGGGCTGGGGGGGCGCTATTTAAAGGGGGCTCTTCCTGGCTTCTTTGTGGTAGCCATTTTTGGACCACTCCTTCTGTGAGAGAGAGAGAGATTTGCAGAGAGACAAAGGGAGAGAGCTTTCTGCATTGAGTCAGCGCTCGCTGAGGTACTTCTGGCTTCGGCCCAGAACTTTGTAGTTGGTTTGATTTTTCACTGGCATAACCTTGAGTGGCCACATACTATGGGGGCTGCGATGGGTGGAAACGTTGGGTTTTTCCATTGCATTGAGAGGGTTCGGAGACGCCAAGAGAGAGTGCCAATCATGGCCAGACGGAGGAGGGTCAACAGGCGTTGGCACAGGAGGCCTTACCCTCCCAGGGTATACCGCCAACAGGTCTCATACCTCAGCATGTCTGAGGAGCAGTGTTTTCGGAGACTTCGATTCAGCAGGGAGGTGGTCGCTGAGCTCTGCCACCTGCTTCAGCCAGATCTGCAGCCTCAGCTGAGGAGCAGGACGTCTCTGTCGGTGGCAGTGAAGGTGACAGTGACTCTCAACTTCTATGCCACCGGCTCCTTCCAATCCGCTACTGGGGACATTGCCAATGTCTCCCAGTTCGCGGTGCATTGCTGCATCCGCCAAGTCACGAATGCCCTCTTTAAAAGGAGACGTCAGTACATTTCCTTCCCCATGACCCTGGACAAGCAGCAAGAGCGCGCAATGGGATTTGCAAGAATAGCGGGCTTCCCCATGGACCAGGGCGCCATTGACTGCACACATGTGGCTTTGCGGGCGCCGCAAGAAAATGCAGAGGATTACCGCAACCGGAAGGGGTTCCATTCGTTGAATGTCCAGTTGGTGTGTGACCACAGACAGCTGATACTAGCTGTCAATGCCCGCTTTCCAGGCAGCAGCCACGACGCCTTCATCCTGTGCCAGACTTCTGTGGCAGACCTTTTCGAAGCCCCAGCTCACCCAGGAGGATGGCTTCTCGAGGACAAGGGCTATCCTCTGTGCACCTGGCTGATGACCCCGCTCCATGCGCCCAGCACCCCTGCTGAAGAACGATACAATGAGTGCCATCAAGCGACCAGGAACATCATTGAGCACACAATCGGCGTGGTAAAGCAACGGTTCCGCTGTCTGGACCATTCCGGGGGAGCCCTTCAGTACTCACCTGAGCGAGTCTCCCATTTCGTTGTAGTATGCTGCATAACCTGGCAATCCTCAGGACTCAGCCACTGCCAGCAGACATTGGAGCACCAGCAGAAGAGGAGGAGGAGCACCAAGATGGGAGGGAGGCACAAAGTGCAAAGGCTGTCCGTCAGCGGCTTATTGCAAGTCGGTTCTAGGCCCCCTCTGAGGGAATGGCTTGTGCCATTGAAAGAACATGAATGGAACCGTTCCGCAACCCCTGAGCCGTTCAAGGCAACAAATAGTTCAAAGGGCATACATGCACAATCTGAATAAAGACACTTCTTTATTTAACAAACTGTGTGCCCTTCCCGCATGACAAAGTAATAGAGAGAAACCCCAAAAAAAGCAGACGGACACATAACTGGCTCTCACAACCTGGAGACAATGAACAAAAGAGTAAACAAAAAATGACCACGATCTTCGGCCTTCAGTTAAAAAATTAACAGCATTTTGCCACACCTCCTACTTTTTGCCCTTCGAGGGTGATCTGCTTCACTTGCGAGATTGGCCCCTTCCACCCTGCAGCTCCTCCGCAATGGGACCCCAGTGGCTGCAGCAAGGCTGGGGGAAGGCTGCTGAGTGTCAGAAATTGAGTCGGCAGATGTCCTTGAGGTACGGCCTGGACCAGCTCTGGACCTGGAGGGCCCGGCTGCTGACTGCTCCAAACCTGCATGGGCGGCAGCAGTCTGTCCTACAGGTGGTGGCAGCTGCAGTGGCGAAGTGACAGTGTTGGCAGCAGGAATGCTGCCATCCTGACAGAGGACAGCAACTCCCTGTTCGGACGACACACTGGCACTCCCACAGGGCAGCACTGCAGCATGCGGAGCAATCTGCTGAAGCACAGACTGCTGGCCTGCTGTGGCGCGGCGAGGGCCCCGGCGATTCGTGCCCGATCCAGCGAGGGTGGCAGCAGTCAGTGCTCATGTGGCCTCAATCTGCGTCTGCATCAGACCAGCCACTGACTGCATTGCACCACTAAGCGTGGAAGCCGCCTGTGCTGCACCGAAGTCCTGCAGACTCCTTGCCTGTGCTGCACTGAAGTCCTGGACACGCTTTGCCAGTGACTCAATGGATTCGGGCATCCTTGCCACTGCAGCCATGAGCTCAGTGTGCCTCTGCTCCGCTTGGGCGCCCATTTCAGCGAGGAGCCGTACCTCTTCTGCGCTCACTGTAGCAGGACTGGAGGCCAGACTCTCCCTCCGGGGAGAAAGCCGCCGAGCTTCCCTACCCGCCCCCCCCCCCCACGTTGCTGCAGCCCGCTGGGCCCCGGAGCTTCACCCTCCTCAGACCCTTCCCCCCTGCTCCCCTCCAGGGAAGACGTGTCCCCATTATGGCAATGGGCTGCCTCGGCTGAGGGTGGCACTGATGGTCCGGCTTTCTCTTCCTCCTCGCCTTCAGAATCACTCACAGTGGCAGCTTGCAGGCCCGCCTCCTCACCTGGCGAATCAGCATCTGAAAGCAGGGAGGTACAAGAGTTGCTTTAGCGTGAGGACAGGGCGGCAGCGAGGGAGGCATGAGTGCTGCAATGCACTGTATTGGTTCGATAGTGGCAAAGGATGCTGGTGTGAGGCACAAGTGGAAGGAGAGAGGTCAAAAAGGTGATGACCTTACCATTGCTGTCCAGAACGGGGTCAGCATCTCCAGTGGCGATGGGGCCAATCATCCGGCTTGCCATAATCCGCTGGACTCACTGCTCCAGATCGCTGAGGTCTTGAAGGTGAGGCCGGCCTCCCCCGGTCCGTTGCTGCTGCCTCCTGTTATGGGCCAGCTTGCCCTGCAAGAGAAAGGATGGGCTCTGAGTACAGTGTGAAGCCCTGATCTTGGCTGCACTGCCTCCCATGGTCGAATAGCCCTTACAGTGTGTAAAGTGCTGAATGTGAGTTTCATGAAAGGCCTATAGGTGTTGGATGAGGGCTGGGCATTGGGGCTTTCAGGAACTTTGGCCATAAAGTGAGCTCGACATGCAGGGATGAAGAGGATACTGAAAAGGGTACTCACCCTGACGACCTGAGTGAGGTCGTTGAACTTCTTCCTGCATTGCACAGGGGTCCTAGGCACCATGTTGCTGGAGGTCACTCTGTGAGCCACCTCCCTCCAAGCTTTGCGATAGTCGTTGGGCAGCGGCCTCCTGCCACTGTCCGGAAACAGGATAGATCGCCTGCGCTCCACTGCGCCAACCAGAACCTGCAGGGCCCCCTCACTGAACCGCTGCGCTCGCTCCCTGGCCCTCTCTATGGTCCTAGGCGTTAGAATGTGGCAGAAGGTCTGTCTAGGCCGAGAATCAGGGCTACGATGTGCAGGGTGTGGCTGCAATCCAAGATCGAGCCTCCCCTTTAAGAGCTGACCGGCGCCAGCGTGTCTGCGTGCAATCGCTAACTGGCTGCACCTGCACTGCGCCCGCCCTCGGTGGTAGCGCCTCGCTTCTCCGGCTTAGCACCTTAGGACAGTCGTGCAGCGCCTGTTTTAGTGCACCAAGCACCTCTTAGGGGCGAAGCAGGTCAATTTAGCAGTAGGTGGCGATAATTTGCACCGGGCGCTAAATTTCACACCCGATCGAGTATAACGCCCCAAACATGGCGATACTGAATTTCTCCCCCTAAGTGCCTTTACATTTACCTCCAGGATCCAGCCTCCCTACCTAACCCACCCCTCGCGATCGGAAACCCCATCCCACCCACCCCCCGCCACGAGGCCTCCCCCCCCCCCCCCCCCCAGCCCTCAGACAATCCCTCCCTCCCTTCCTCCTCTCGCCGGCCTAGGGCTCACGCGTTTCCCGACCACTTCCGAGCCCACCCCAGCACCCAACCCGCCAAAGTATTAAAATTCAGGCCCTTGGAGATGTAATTTCAAAGGGTGCCCGTGTTAGCAGACTGAGTGGTGACGTAGGTAAACAGCTATCATCAGCAGCACTCAGCTCTGGACCATGGGTCGTGCTTCAGGCAGGCAGATCTCTCAGTCCACCCCTGTACTGACCAGAATCAGGGAAGGTCCCAGTCTGATTACATCCATGCCCTTCCATTGGAAGCAGGTCTGTAATATAGGTGCAGTGCAAAATGGTTTAGATTAAAGTTTCTAAAAATGTGAAATCTTCAGATTTCTGTGTTTTTATTGGACAGGAAGGACATGATAATAATTGATCTGCTGTTCTCCCAGTTTACATGACAACATTCTTTCCCTAACCCTCACTGATGGTACCATGGATACCAGCAGCCCTCTGGCACTTTAACCCAAATAGCCATTCTGCACGTGTGAGTCAGATAGTAAGTGTTTGCAGGTCAGTTGACCATGAAGGGCGTCACAGCATTCACACGCATACGATAGAAATCAAGATCCAGAACACTGATGTTTTCTGCGCCCTAATCCAGGTGTGCAGAGACCAATTGCAGTGCTCTGACAGCTCCACAATAATTAAATCGGCATAGGACAGGAATCGAAACATAGAAACATAGAAACTAGGAGCAGGAGTAGGCTATTCGGCCCTTCGAGCCTGCTCCGCCATTCAACGAGATCATGGCTGATCATCCAAACCCTAGCACCCGGTCCCTACACCGACAGCCATCCCACCCAAGCCCTATCCCCGTAACCCCACATATTTAATCCCCCCTAACACTAAAGGCCAATTTTTATCATGGCCAATCAACCTAACCCGCACATCTTTGGACTGTGGGAGGAAACCGGAGCACCCGGAGGAAACCCACGCAAACACGGGGAGAATGTGCAAACTCCACACAGACAGTCACCCGAGGCCGGATTTGAACCCGGGTTCCTGGCGCTGTGAGGCAACAGTGCTAACCACTATGCCACCGAACCATGGGCCTCCTGGATTTAATAGCAGTGAAAGCAGTAGCAATGGCAGCAGTCAGGGACAACAGCTGGAGCCCCTCCCCCCTGTACCACAGCTGGAGCCCCTCCCCCCTGTACCACAGCTGGAGCCCCTCCCCCCTGTACCACAGCTGGAGCCCCTCCCCCCTGTACAACAGCTGGAGCCCCTCCCCCCTGTACCACAGCTGGAGCCCCTCCCCCCTGTACAACAGCTGGAGCCCCTCCCCTCGTACAACAGCTGGAGCCCCTCCCCCCTGTACCACAGCTGGAGCCCCTCCCCCCGTGCGACAGCAGGAGCCCCTCCCCCCCGTACGACAGCTGGAGCCCCTCCCCCCCGTACGACAGCTGGAGCCCCTCCCCCCGTACGACAGCTGGAGCCCCTCCCCCCCGTACGACAGCTGGAGCCCCTCCCCCACGTACGACAGCTGGAGCCCCTCCCCCACGTACGACAGCTGGAGCCCCTCCCCCACGTACGACAGCTGGAGCCCCTCCTCCACGTACGACAGCTGGAGCCCCTCCCCCACGTACGACAGCTGGAGCCCCTCCCCCCTGTACCACAGCTGGAGCCCCTCCCCCCTGTACAACAGCTGGAGCCCCTCCCCCCTGTACCACAGCTGGAGCCCCTCCCCCCTGTACAACAGCTGGAGCCCCTCCCCTCGTACAACAGCTGGAGCCCCTCCCCCCTGTACCACAGCTGGAGCCCCTCCCCCCGTGCGACAGCAGGAGCCCCTCCCCCCCGTACGACAGCTGGAGCCCCTCCCCCCCGTACGACAGCTGGAGCCCCTCCCCCACGTACGACAGCTGGAGCCCCTCCCCCACGTACGACAGCTGGAGCCCCTCCCCCACGTACGACAGCTGGAGCCCCTCCTCCACGTACGACAGCTGGAGCCCCTCCCCCACGTACGACAGCTGGAGCCCCTCCCCCCACGTACGACAGCTGGAGCCCCTCCCCCCACGTACGACAGCTGGAGCCCCTCCCCCCACGTACGACAGCTGGAGCCCCTCCCCCCACGTACGACAGCTGGAGCCCCTCCCCCCACGTACGACAGCTGGAGCCCCTCCCCCCACGTTCGACAGCTGGAGCCCCTCCCCCCACGTACGACAGCTGGAGCCCCTCCCCCCACGTACGACAGCTGGAGCCCCTCCCCCCACGTATGACAGCTGGAGCCCCCCCTCCCTCTGTACAGTGGAGAGCACTTTTCCACAGAGCTTTCACAGTGATTCACAAAATTAACAGAAAAAGTTCTTATGAAAGAATTTAAAACAACTTAATGGCCTGGATTTTGCAGTCAGTGGCAAAGGAACGGCGCTCAGCGTTCACCACGCTGACAGCTGCCCACAGAGTATTTGTGGGTTTTTGAGTGTCGACGTCATGTCAGCAGGCATCTGATCCAGCGCGGCGCCCTCGACAGGGGATCTGTGGCGTGTGAGAGTAGGGCAAACAACAACATGGCTCTTCAACTAATCAGATTGGAGAATCCTCACTGAGACACGCAGGGGTCAATTTAACACCCAAAAACAGGTGTTAAAATCTCAAACCCAACCCCAGCGATGCCTTCAACCTGCCCACCTCCGGGGAGGTTTAACAGAGGTGAGACAGGAGGTGGGCTGGCCATTTAATATTACAGTGAGGGTGTGTGCTTCATATTTAACCTGTCTGCCAGGTTACCTGGGCCTCAAGAAATCTAGCAGATAAAGGGGCGCGAGGATAGCTTCGGGAAAAAGGTAATTGTCTTTACATCACTGCTTGTGGGCTAGTAGAAGCAGGAGTGCTTCCCACCCCACCCCGGTCCCCCAAGCTTACCTTCTTCCCTGCCATCGGACTGCCCCATCCAGAGTCCCCCACCAACCCCCCCGCACCCCTCGAATCTGACCCCCCCGTTTACCCAGCGCTCCCACTAATGCAACAGCAAGCTCCCTACCTGCTCCTACGGCCTCCTCCAGAGTAATCCCCGCCTGACAGGAAACCAAGCCTGTCAACCCGGCAGGCTTCTGGGCAGGGATCCTGGTTACGGGCCGGACCAAAACTCCTCCGCCGCACTTATGCTACCCGCCTCAGTTAATATCGGGGCCGCAGAGTCTAAACCAGGAATTAGATATTAGGTTTAAATCATGTGTAGAAAGCGATATAAAGTTTGGGAAAGAAAGATGGGATTAAGAGAAAGAGATAAAAGAGGCACAGAAAAAGTTAAAAAAAAACGATGGGGGAAAAATTTGGTTGTTTAGTGCCTCCGGGGGGCGCTAACGGGGCGCTAGGAAGTTAGCACCCAAGCGTGGCGATGTTAGCGCCGCTCGCGAAATTGACCAGACATTTTGCGGCAGCGTTAAACACTACCGCCACGATCTCCTGCGCCTGCAGATCGTGACATCAGTTGAGCGTGCAACGCCCCAGTAGCACCCCGGACTGGATATTGAGTCGCGCCCCCTGCATTTCCACCTGCCGCTAGCAACGACAGGTAGAGGGGAACATTTTGCAGTCGGGAAGCGGCTGGTGGAGCGCTATTTAAAGGCGGTCGCTTCCTGCCTTTTTTTTGTTGGCGACATTTTTGCACCACGCATTCCGAGAGGGAGAGAGAGACTTCTGGAGAGATTCAACGCTGTGTGAAGGAGTTTTGGGTACTGAGCAGCACTTTCCAGGTTCATTTTGATTTGACCTTCCTTGCATCGATTTAGAAGAGACTATGTGGGCTGCACTGAATTGGGGCGTCATCCTGCTCCTGCAGAATCGGAGGCATCAGAGATGCAGAGAGAGAGTGGCAAACATGGCCAGAGGGAGGAGGGCCAACAGGCCTCTGCACAGGAGACCTTACCCTCCCAGGGTATTCAGGGAGCAATTCTCCTACATTAATTTGTCTGAGGAGCAGTGTTTGCGCAGGCTGCGCTTCAGCAAGGAGGTGGTCACTGAGCTCTACCACCTGCTGCAACCAGATCTGCAGCCTCAACTGAGCACCAGGACGTCTCTGTCGGTGGCAGTGAAGGTGACAGTGGCTCTGAATTTTTATGCCAGCGGTTCCTTTCAAACTTCTACTGGGGACATTGCCTGTATAAAAGGAGACGCCGATCTCTTTCCCGATGACCTGTGCCAAAAAGCATGAACACGCATGTGGCTTTGCTAGGATAGCGGGCTTCCCCATGGTGTAGGGCGCCATTGACTGCACACATGTGGCATTGCGGGTACTGCATGAAAATGCAGAGGTTTTCCGAAACCGCAAGGGCTACCACTCCTTAAATGTGCAGTTGGTCTGTGACCACACTCAGCTCATACTCACCATCATTGCCCGCTATCCTGGCAGCAGCCACGATGCTTTCATCCTGCGCCAGACTGGTGTGCCAGACCTTTTCCAGGCACCGCATCACCCAAGTGGATGGCTCCTCGGGGACAAGGGTTATCCACTCTGCACCTGGCTGATGACACCGCTCCATAACCCCAACACCCCTGCCGAGCTGCGGTATAATGAGAGCCATATCGCCACCAGGAACATAATTGAGCAGACGATCAGCGTGCTAAAGTGTAAAAGGCTGGTGTTGTGAGGGGCAAGTGGAATGAGAGAGGAGAGAAAGCTGATGAACATACCATTACTGTCCCCAAGAGGGTCGACCTCTCCAGCGGACACGGCACCTATGACCTGGCTGGCAACGATCCTGTGCACGCGCGCTTCCAAATCAGTGAGGGTGCATAGATCAGCCGGTCCTCCGCCCATGTGTTGCTGCTACCACCTGTTATGAGAGAGCTTGGCCTGCAAGAAAAAGGACAAAAGGACAGCATCTGAGTGAATGTGCAGCCATGTGCTTGCCTGATGTGCCTCCCATAGTTGAATAGCCCTTAATGTATGCAGCCATGTGCTTGCCTGATGTGCTTCCCATAGTTGAATAGCCCTTAATGTATGCAACCATGTGCTTGCCTGATGTGCTTCCCATAGTTGAATAGCCCTTAATGTATGCAAGGTGTGGAATGTGCGTGTATTTTTTATGAGATGTTCATAGGTCTTGGATGAGTGCTGGGAATTTGGGGTTTTTAAACCCTCTGGGCACAGAGTGAAGTTGAGATGGAGGGATGTAGAGGTATTGAAAAGCAGCTACTCACCCTGACCACCCGAGTGAGGTCGTTGAACTTCTTACAACATTGGGTGTGGCTCCTCGGCACCAGGCTCCTTGAGGAGACGTGCTGAGCCACCTCCCTCCAGACTCTTCTGTATTCGTGGGGTAATGGCCTCCTGCCACTCTGCGGGTAGAGAAGTGCCCGTCGCCGCTCCACAGCACCTACCGGAGTCACCAAGGCCTGGTCGCTGAAGCACTGAGCTCTTTCCCTGGGCCTATCCATTGGCGGTTCCAGCACAATTGCTTTACAGGTCTCTCCAAGCCAAGATTCAAGGCTGCAATGAGCAGGGTGTGGCTGAACATGGACCCTCCCCTTTAAGAACTGGCCGGCGCCAGCCTGTCTGTGTTACATTGCTAACTGACATCACCTGAGCTGAGGTAGCGCCTCACTCCTTGATGTTAGCGCCTTGAGAGGGGTGTAGCGCGTGATTTAGCGCTCAAATCACCTCCAGGGACGATAGAGGCCAAGTTTGCAGCCAGAGGTGATAATTAGCACCGGGCACTAAACTTTGCACCCAGCCGATAATAGTGCCCCAAACGGGGCGATACCGAATTTCTCCCCCTATATTTAAAAAAAATCTCCAACACTAATTAAATTCTGAAGGAATGAGACTCCAAACCTGTAAAATAAAATTTTCAGTGCCAGAGAGGTTGTTTGGCAGTAATTATGACTTATCACGCCGCTAAAAATTCACTTACACCAGAATGCACCAGCCCTAACTTTTTGTGGCATGTTTAATGGGTAAGTACCGCAACTTCACGCCCTTACATTAATTTCAATGGCGAGTCCATCTGTGAGGTACTGTTCTAGCACTGCCTGTGGAGAAGCAGAGTAACTCGGAGCGCAACTTCTGATTTCCGCGTTTAATTGCGCATGTGCGTACTCCGGAAGATGTTGTCCGATTTACTCCATAATAACGGTGAGCGCTGTTGGCCTCGCTGTTATTCTCAACACAAATTATTTTCAAGATACACTTGATTATCAGTGTGTATGTTTTATTTCATTTGCTTTTAACTATTTAAATTCTTTGAAGTTACTTGAATTTATAGTTAGATGCTAGAAACAGAGGAGAACCGCTCAGCAAAAAAAAAATACATTGTATATTTTGGAAAAGTTTATAAACCCTTTTCTTTGACTCATAACTTCTCACATGCACTTCTGGCACATGAATCACTTCAGATACTCTTATTAATGCTGTGTTTTTAAATTATTGTAAAATACAGATGGATACTTTGAGAAACATCGACCAAACCCATATCCGATTAAACTGCTATGTTAACATTCAACTATATATGCAACTTGATGACCGTGTGTAAGTTAATAAGAAAAAACTGTTGCCAAAATCAATAAAAATAAGAGAGTGATTTTCTAACCTTGTGTTTTGTGTTCCCTTCTGCCCTGCAGCTTTTTGAGCATGTCGCTGAGTGCCTGGGAGATTTCATGGAGAAACAGGAAATAAAAGATAAAAAGCTTCCGCTTGGCTTCACTTTTTCCTTTCCCTGCAGACAAACCAAACTGGATGAGGTGAGAGTGTGCAGTCGAAGGCAGGAAGGACGGAGCTATTTAGCAAAGTACATTGATCAAAGTGGGATATAAGCTTATAGAGTTTAAAGTGAATGATAGCTATCATTAGCTAGGTAGGTCAAGGAAAGGAGTGTGTTGTAATAATCACAATAAGTAACTCGTCGTGTCACCTGTAAGTGGAAGGAAAGGATTAATCAGATTGTCCTGAGATCTGCTAACGTTAGACTGCTATTGATTTCTATTTATATTGTAGTAATAGTAACTTTAGCTTTTCCGTTCAGTGAGGATGTACGAGTCAATTTAGATGCAGTGACTCTTAAACTGTTGAATTAAGACTGACCTTAACGCCATGAGTTCAGACAATAAACCTAATTAAAAGACATTCCCATGCCTATATTTCAGAAAGCTTTAATTAGTTAATAACAAGTTCTGCAGTAGGAAACATCTGCGATTACATCATCCTTTTCAGAAGCCGGAGATTGGTATGGAATGGTGCATATTTATAATTAAAAGTTTCACTTGGTAGAATAATAACAAGAGTGAAATGATTGATAAGATAACAAAGTTGGGGAGTTGTATCGGCCTATAGGAAAAAGAACTAATTAAAAACAAAGTTATTGATGAGGGACAAGGGAAGGAGCTCATTCAAATTCACCTTATATGGGGCTATATGAGGTAATACAGATTGTCATGTAACAAAAAGGTATAAAAAGTGGGTGTTGGAACAGAGATTTAGGATTCAAAGGTCTGCAGCCTGTGTGACAGGTTTGTGTCCTCCGACTAAAACTCACGAGGTTTTGTCGTAAGTACTGCTGTTAAGTGTATGTTTATTTATTGTATACTTAATACATTTGTGACATCTGGCATTCAATGTTACGAATCCTATTGATTTGAGTAGTAAATTATAAGCAAGAACATACACACACCTATCCTCTCTAACAGTGCGGGACACCATGGCAGAGCCTGGTCCTATCCTCACCAACATTGATACAAGCACGAGCCATTGAATAGTGAACGGGAGTATATACTCCCTCTCTGGCCAAGTTGTGCTGAGCTCAGTTGTATTCTTCCAACCATTGCCCCAGCTGAGATCAGCTAACCAGGGAATTGAATCTGGGACCTTTGTATGGCTTTGTGTACTTTTGGTATGGCAATGCCTTAACTCACTGGGCCATTGGGAGACATGCCATTTGAAGCAAGTTTGCTGCTGTTTGTTGGTAGGCACATCTATGCTTAGAAATTCACAGCATAAGATCCAATTGGAGTGCAAGTAACAGCAGATAGGGGTTTATCAGCCGGGCCAAACAAAGGGATTCTCCAAAGCTGAAGCTATCACGATATACTAGGACTAATGGAGGCCTTCAGTTGTTTATTTTCAGGTTTATTTGTCTCTTTCACTTTATAAAGTTTAATTTCAATTCATTTTGCTGTTTTATAATGCTGGAATTGTTAGATGTTCAGCTGGTCATCTTTCTGTCACAGAGTGTTCTGATCACGTGGACGAAAGGTTTCAAGGCGAGTGGAGTGGAGGGTTCAGATGTGGTGAAGTTGCTACGTAAGGCCATCGACAAGAGAGGGGTACGTATTATACTGAGTGAGAAGATAAACCATTGTGTCCTTCTTACTCTGATTTGCTATTCCCAGCACTGTTGCATTGAAAGGGACACTGAAGCAAGTAGACAATGGGTATTTCAAGAAACAGATAATGACAGAGCTGATGCCACTGATTTAGGATCAAAATATTGACTGAATGGTATAACTACTCATTATCCTAACCCTGTGAACTAACTTTGCTGGGATGCGATTCCAAGGGCACCTGTCATGTTCTGGTACCTTGCCCACTCTTCAAGTGTGGCCCTAGAGGCTATTTGATAGTGGAGGCATCAGGAGCAGAAACATTGGCTGATAAGTCCCTCCCTAGCCCAGGATTTCTGAGGCCAATTGTACCAGCTCTGCTAACTTCAGGAGGACGTAGACTGGTAAAATGGGCAGACACATGGCAGGTGAAATTTAACACAGTAGTGTGAAGCGATTCATTTTGGTAGGAAGAATCAGGTGAGGCAATATAAACTAAATGGTACAATTTTAAAGCTGGTGCGGTAACAGAGACCCGAGGGGGTCGATGAACACAAATCTTTGAAAGTGGCAGAACAAGTTGAGAAGGCAATTCAAAAATAATACGGGATCCTTGGCTTTATTAATAGAGGCATAAAGTACAAAAGCAAGGAAGTTATACTAAACCTTTAAAAAAACACTGATTAGGCCTCAGCTGGGGTATTATGGCCAATTCTGGGCACCACACTTTAGAGATTTACTAGAATGGTGCCAGGGATGAGGGACTTCAGTTAGTGGAGAAGCTGGGGTTGTTCTCCTTGGAGCAGAGACGGTTAAGTGAAAATTTGATAGAGGAGTTCAAAATCATGAATAGTTTTAATAGAGTTAATAAGGAGGAACTGTTTCCAGTGGCAGAAGGGTCAGTAACCAGAGGACACAGATTTAAGGTGATTGGCAAAAGAACCAGAGACAACAGGAAGACATTTTTTTACACAGCGAGTTATGATCTGGAATGCACTGCCTGAAAGGGTGGTGGAAGCAGAATCAATAGTAACTTTAAAAGGGAATTGGATAAATACTTGAATGGAAAAAATTTACAGGGCTATGGGGAAAGAGCAGGGGAGTGGGACTAATTTGATAGCTCTTTCAAAGAGCCGGCACAGGCACGAGCGGCTGAATGGCCTCCCTCTGTATCATTCTATGATTCTATGATCATTGGACTGGCTCTTACCTGAATTGGCAGCATCTGGCAGGGTGCATTTTTGGAGAAATGTGAAAATGTCCTCTCTGGGAAGAGACATCAGAATCTCTTTTTCTTTGGGTGATTATACAGTCCCAGTTGGGAACCCCACTGATGGAGAGCGCAGGTCAGAAAATGGGGGTTCTCTGGACAACTTGCATTTATATAGCGCCTTTAATTTAGTAAAACGTCCCAAGGCGCTTCATGGACGCGTTATCAAACAAAACTTCACACCGAGCCACTTATTAGGACAGGTGACCAAAAGCTTGGTCAAAGAGGTACATTTTAAGGAGGAGAGAGAGGCGGAGAGATTTAGGGAGGGAATTCTAGAGCTCCGGACTGAGGCAGCTAAAGGCACGGCCACCATTGGTGGAGTGAAGTAAATCAGGGATGTGCAGGAGGCCAGAGTTGGAGGAGCACAGATCTCAGAGGGTTGTTGCGCTGGAGGAGGTTGTACAGATAGGGAGGGACAATGCCATGGAGAGACGGCCGCACTCCCTGGTAGCATGGGATCATCTGTCAGGTTTAAACCAACATTGTTTTAATGGAATATAAAATAAAAGTGCAAAGCAGAAAGTTGTCAGTTGTGTATTCAAAATATTTATTGAATTTCATGGGATTGTGTTGATCCCCCCCCCCCTGTTTACAGTTACACAGGTGGCAGCAGCCTCCAGTACTTAGCCCAATGGGCATTCTTCATATGTCAGCCTGGCCAGTAAATATCAGCGGATTCTACCACAGAAAGCACCACAGCGGTGCTACAACCTGTCCTCACCAACATCCACACAACGAGCACCAGTGGATTGCGGTCGAGAGCAGGACACCAGGCTTGTTTTACTCTCCCTAACTTGGGGCTACTTATCATGGCTGGGATCAACCTAGATTGGGGTGGACTGAGGCCTTTCTCCAATCCACAATCGTGCAACCATGGAACCCTCTCAACTACAAATTACATTTCCCTCCTGAATGAGTCATGGAGCCAGTGTAACTATTGGGGGGAATTTTAACCCCAAAAATGGACGGATTGGGGTCGGGTGGGAGGTTAAAAAGTTATAAATCTGAATTCCGACTCCAACCCGCCCACTTCCGGTTTTAACGGAGGCGGGGCGGTCAGAGAGCCCGCTCCCAGGAGGCGGGTTGGGACTTAAATGGTGATCATGGTGATCCACCATTTCAAATTTAACTCTGGCTGGTTGGGTTTTCTGGTTCTCGGGGAACCCGCCAGATAAAGGAAGGTGAGAACTGCTGGATCCAGGAGGTAAGGCCTCTGACACACCACCACTACACCCCGCCGCCCCCAACGAGGCCTCCGATCTCCAACCCCCCACTGTCCGCCAGTCTCGGCCCTGAACCCCTTCCAACCTTCCCCCTCCGCCCCCGATCCCCTTCCAACCTTCCCCCTCCGCCCCCCCCGATCCCCTTTCAACCTTCCCCCTCCACCCCCCGATCCCCTTCCAACCTTCCCCCTCCGCCCCCCCCGATCCCCTTCCAACCTTCCCCCTCCGCCCCCGATCCCCTTCCAACCTTCCCCCTCCGCCCCCGATCCCCTTTCAACCTTCCCCCTCCACCCCCCGATCCCCTTCCAACCTTCCCCCTCCGCCCCCGATCCCCTTCCAACCTTCCCCCTCCGCCCCCCCGATCCCCTTTCAACCTTCCCCCTCCACCCCCCGATCCCCTTCCAACCTTCCCCCTCCGCCCCTCCCGATCCCCTTCCAACCTTCCCCCTCCGCCCCCGATCCCCTTCCAACCTTCCCCCTCCGCCCCCGATCCCCTTCCAACCTTCCCCCTCCGCCCCCGATCCCCTTCCAACCTTCCCCCTCCGCCCCCGATCCCCTTCCAACCTTCCCCTTCCGCCCCCGATCCCCTTCCAACCTTCCCCCTCCGCCCCCGATCCCCTTCCAACCTTCCCCCTCCGCCCCCGATCCCCTTCCAACCTTCCCCCTCCGCCCCCGATCCCCTTCCAACCTTCCCCCTCCGCCCCCGATCCCCTTCCAACCTTCCCCCTCCGCCCCCGATCCCCTTCCAACCTTCCCCCTCCGCCCCCGATCCCCTTTCAACCTTCCCCTTCTGCCCCCGATCCCCTTCCAACCTTCCCCCTCCGCCCCCCCGATCCCCTTCCAACCTTCCCTCTCCGCCCCCGATCCCCTTGCAACCTTCCCCTTCTGCCCCCGATCCCCTTCCAACCTTCCCCCCTCCGCCCCCCCGATCCCCTTCCAACCTTCCCTCTCCGCCCCCGATCCCCTTCCAACCTTCCCCCTCCGCCCCCCGATCCCCTTCCAATCTTCCCCCTCCGTCCCCCAGATCCCCTTCCACTTCTGCCCCCGATCCCATTCCAACCTTCCCCCTCCGACCCCCATCCCCTTCCAACCTTCCCCCTCCGTCCCCCTTCCAACTTTCCCCTTCCGTCCCCCGATCCCCTTCCAACTTTCCCCCTCCGTCCCCAATCTCCTGCCTCCGCTCCCGATCCCCTTCCAACCTTCCCCCTCCGATCCCCTTCCAACCTTCCTCCTCCCCCCGATCCCCTTCCAACCTTCCCCCTCCGCCCCCATCCCCTTCCTCCGCCCCCCGATCCCCTTCCAACCTCTGGTCCCCAATCATCCTTCGCCCCCCGATCCCCTTCCAACCTTCCCCCTCGCCCCCCGATCCCCTTCCAACCTCCGGTCCCCAATCATCCTTTGCCCCCCGATCCCCTTCCAACCTCCGGTCCCCAATCATCCTTCGCCCCCCGATCCCCTTCCAACCTCCGGTCCCCAATCATCCTTCGCCCCCCGATCCCCTTCCAACCTTCCCCCTCGTCCCCCGATCCCCTTCCAAACTTCCCCCTCGTCCCCCGATCCCCATCCAAACTTCCCCCTCGTCCCCCGATCCCCTTCCAAACTTCCCCCTCGTCCCCCGATCCTCTTCCAACCTTCCCCCTCGTCCCCCGATCCCCATCCAAACTTCCCCCTCGTCCCCCGATCCCCTTCCAAACTTCCCCCTCGTCCCCCGATCCCCTTCCAAACTTCCCCCTCGTCCCCCGATCCCCATCCAAACTTCCCCCTCGTCCCCCGATCCCCATCCAACCTTCCCCCTCGTCCCCCGATCCCCATCCAACTTCCCCCTCGTCCCCCGATCCCCATCCAAACTTCCCCCTCGTCCCCCGATCCCCTTCCAACCTTCCCCCTCGTCCCCCGATCCCCATCCAACCTTCCCCCTCGTCCCCCGAACCCCTTCCGACCTCCATCCCCCAATCTGCAGCCTGGTGCCACAGGCCTACCCACCCAACAGCCAGCCTGCCAGCCTCTCCGGCTGACTGGCTGTGGGCGTGAATCAGTGTTTTGAAATGCAAATCAGGCCGTTAAATTCAGCAGGGCTTGTGGGAAACCCGTTCTCACAGGTTTCCCGATCGCTTTCCAGCCCCTGCTCCCTAACCGCCTCCAAATTAAAATTCCAGACATTTATTTGGCTTCATGTAAACTCAAAAAGTTTGAAATTTGGCAACTGCATCAACATTCAACGAATCTCCACTTGGGTAACACAATTTATCCTCCTCCTAGCTCGTAGCACATAATGTGCTGAGAGTATGCTGAGGATGGGGTGGGATTTCCTACAGTTAGGAAGGGCTTTTGGGAGGGGGCAGATGAAAGAGGCTGATGGTTAAAGAGCAGGTAGGCTGGGTGGCCCCCGGAGCAAGGTGATAGCCGTGAGGAAACATGTTTTAATTCAGTGGCTCCCCTTCATTATGACTGGATCACTGCTTGGGGCTCATTTACATACATTCAGGCCCTTGAGCCGTGTGCTCAATATTTGTGCAGGCTCTGAACACTGTCAGTGCTTTGGGTCCTAGCCTGGGGGGGGCAGCGCAGAGCACATCGGGCGCAGGCAGGCCTCAAGCCTCCCTGCCTGCTAATTGTGGGTCGGCACCTGATGTGCTTCAGCCAAAACAGTATCGATCCCTGTGTGTTCTAATTTATCTATAAATTCATTCTTTTCCTGAACTGTCATCAGTGTTTTTGGCTGACCGTTGTTTTCTTTCTTCCCAAGGACTATGATGTAGATATCATGGCTGTGGTGAACGACACTGTTGGCACCATGATGACCTGTGGATTTGATGACCAGCGCTGTGAAGTTGGCCTTATTATAGGTAAGGACCTTTAATTTAATAACTTTTGGCTTTGCTACAGGACAAAGATACTCCTACTTTGGCAATGAGTCATACACACTGGAAAATCCCAGGTTCGATTCCTGGGCTGACCTCCGCCAGGGAAGCAGGCAGGGGCCTATTTAAGATGCAAAAGTCATAGCCAGATGACGTCATCAGCATGCAACATAATATTAACGGCAAGGCTGGGAGAGTCCCACACTGTCTGCTGCCCGGCATCAGAAACATGGTGGCAGGAGCCGACTGGGCAGAAGAGGCCAAGATAATGTAAAAAAAATCTTTCCCTTTGAAGTCCTTGTGGACTAGGAGGTGCAGAAATCCACCCAGATCCCGAGGGAATCCTCCCGATTCCCGAACCTGAGGGAATGCTCCCCAGACTCGTTCGCGAGGGAATCCTCCTGACCCCCATTCACAAGGGACTCGTCCCCATCCCCGATCCCGAGGGAAACGTCTCCATCCCCGATCCCGAGGGACTCCTCCCACACCCTGATCGCGAGGGAATCCTTC
Source organism: Somniosus microcephalus (assembly GCF_052327205.1). Classification (NCBI taxonomy): domain Eukaryota; kingdom Metazoa; phylum Chordata; class Chondrichthyes; order Squaliformes; family Somniosidae; genus Somniosus; species Somniosus microcephalus. The sequence continues at coordinate 99,327,207 of NC_140994.1, forward strand.
ACATCCCCGATCGCGAGGGAAATCTCTCCATCCCCGATCCCGAGGGAAACCTCTCCATCCCCGATCGCAAGGGAATGCTCCCACATCCCCGATCGAGAGGGATTCCTCCCACAACCCCGATCGCGAGGGAATCCTTCACATCCCCGATCGCGAGGGAATCCTCCCACATCCCCGATCGCGAGGGACTCCTCCCACATCTCCGATCGCGAGGGATTCCTCCCACATCCCCGATCCCGAGGGATTCCTCCCACATCTTCGATCGCGAGGGAATCTTCCCACATCCCCGATCCCGAGGCACTCCTCTCCATCCCCGATCGCGTGGAATTCCTCCCACGTCCCCGATCGCGAGGGAATCCTCCCGCGTCCCCGACCGCGAGGGATTCCTCCCGCGTCCCCGACGGCTGGGGGTCCTCCCGCGTCCCCGAACCCGAGGCACTCCTCTCCATCCCCGACCGCGAGGAAGTCCTCCCACGTCCCCGATCGCGAGGGAATCCTCCCACGTCCCCGACGGCGAGGGAATCCTCCCACGTCCCCGACGGCGAGGGATTCCTCCCACGTCCCCGACGGCGAGGGATTCCTCCCACGTCCCCGACGGCGAGGGATTCCTCCCACATCCCCCGACCGCAAGGGATTCCTCCCACATCCCCGATCGCGAGGGCCTCCTCCCACGTCCCCGATCGCGAGGGATTCCTCCCACATCCCCGATCCCTAGGGATTCCTCCCACATCCCCGATCGCGAGGGATTCCTCCCACATCCCCGATCGCGAGGGATTCCTCCCACATCCCCGATCGCGAGGGATTCCTCCCACATCCCCGATCGCGAGGGATTCCTCCCACATCCCCGATCGCGAGGGATTCCTCCCACATCCCCGATCGCGAGGGATTCCTCCAACATCCCCGATCGCGAGGGATTCCTCCCACATCCCCGATCGCGAGGGAATCTTCCCACATCCCCGATCCCGAGGCACTCCTCTCCATCCCCGATCGTGTGGAATTCCTCCCACATCCCCGATCGCGAGGGAATCCTCCCACATACCCGATCGCGAGGGAATCTTCCCACATCTCCGATCGCGAGGGAATCTTCCCACATCCCCGATCGCGAGGGATTCCTTCCACATCCCCGATCGCGAGGGAATCCTCCCACATACCTGATCGCGAGGGAATCTTCCCACATCTCCGATCGCGAGGGAATCTTCCCACATCCCCGATCGCGAGGGAATCTTCCCACATCCCCGATCCCGAGGGACTCCTCCCACATCCCCGATCGCGAGTGAATCTTCCCACATCCCCGATCGCGAGGGAATCCTCCCACATCCCAGATCGCGAGGGAATCCTCCCACATTCCCGATCGCGAGGAAATCCTCCCACACCCCCGATCACGAGGGAATCCTGCCACATCCCCGATCGCGAGGGTATTATTCACATCCCCGATCGCGAGGGAATCCTTCACATCCCCGATCGCGAGGGACTCCTCCCACATCCCCGATCGCGAGGGATTCCTTCACATCCCCGCGTGAGGGAATCTTCCCACATCCCCGATCGAGAGGCAATCCTTCACATCCCCAAACGCGAGGGATTCCTGCCACATCCCCGATCGCGAGGGAATCTTCCCACATCCCCGATCGCGAGGGATTCCTCCCACATCCCCGATCGCGAGGGAATCCTCCCACATCCCAGATCGCGAGGGAATCCTCCCACATTCCCGATCGCGAGGAAATCCTCCCACACCCCCGATCGCGAGGAAATCCTCCCACACCCCCGATCGCGAGGGACTCCTCCCACATCCCCGATCGCGAGGGGCTCCTCCCACATTCCCGATCGCGAGGGACTCCTCCCACATCCCCGATCGCGAGGGAATCCTTCACATCCCCGATCGCGAAGGATTCCTACCACATCCCCGATCCCAAGGGACTGCCCTCCATCCCCGATCGCGAGGGATTCCTCCCACATCCCCGATCGCGAGGGATTCCTCCCACATCCCCGATCGCGAGGGACTCCTCCCACATCCCCGATCGCGAGGGATTCCTCCCACATCCCCGATCGCGAGGGATTCCTCCCACGTCCCCGATCGCGAGGGATTCCTCCCACGTCCCCGATCGCGAGGGATTCCTCCCACGTCCCCGATCGCGAGGGATTCCTCCCACGTCCCCGATCGCGAGGGACTCCTCCCACATCCCCGATCGCGAGGGAATCCTTCACATCCCCGATCGCGAAGGATTCCTACCACATCCCCGATCCCAAGGGACTGCCCTCCATCCCCGATCGCGAGGGATTCCTCCCACATCCCCGATCGCGAGGGATTCCTCCCACATCCCCGATCGCGAGGGACTCCTCCCACATCCCCGATCGCGAGGGATTCCTCCCACATCCCCGATCGCGAGGGATTCCTCCCACATCCCCGATCGCGAGGGATTCCTCCCACGTCCCCGATCGCGAGGGATTCCTCCCACGTCCCCGATCGCGAGGGATTCCTCCCACGTCCCCGATCGCGAGGGATTCCTCCCACGTCCCCGATCGCGAGGGACTCCTCCCACATCCCCGATCGCGAGGGAATCCTTCACATCCCCGATCGCGAAGGATTCCTACCACATCCCCGATCCCAAGGGACTGCCCTCCATCCCCGATCGCGAGGGATTCCTCCCACATCCCCGATCGCGAGGGATTCCTCCCACATCCCCGATCGCGAGGGACTCCTCCCACATCCCCGATCGCGAGGGATTCCTCCCACATCCCCGATCGCGAGGGATTCCTCCCACATCCCCGATCGCGAGGGATTCCTCCCACGTCCCCGATCGCGAGGGATTCCTCCCACGTCCCCGATCGCGAGGGATTCCTCCCACGTCCCCGATCGCGAGGGATTCCTCCCACGTCCCCGATCGCGAGGGATTCCTCCCACGTCCCCGATCGCGAGGGATTCCTCCCACATCCCCGATCGCGAGGGAATCCTTCACATCCCCGATCGCGAAGGATTGCTCCCACATCCCCGATCGCGAGGGATTCCTCCCACATCCCCGATCGCGAGGGACTCCTCCCACATCCCCGATCGCGAGGGATTCCTCCCACATCCCCGATCGCGAGGGATTCCTCCCACATCCCCGATCGCGAGGGATTCCTCCCACATCCCCGATCGCGAGTGATTCCTCCCACGTCCCCGATCGCGAGGGATTCATCCCACATCCCCGATCGCGAGGGATTCCTCCCACATCCCCCGATCGCGAGGGATTCCTCCCACATCCCCGATCGCGAGTGATTCCTCCCACGTCCCCGATCGCGAGGGATTCCTCCCACATCCCCGATCGGGAGGGATTCCTCCCACATCCCCCGATCGCGAGGGATTCCTCCCCGATCGCGAGGGAATATTCCCACATCCCCGATCGCGAGGGATTCCTCCCACATCTCCGATCGCGAGGGAATGCTTCACATCCCCGATCGCGAGGAAAGCCTTCACATCCCCGATCGCGAGGGACTCCTCCCACATCCCCGATCGGGAGGGTATCCTTCACATCCCCGATCGCGAGGGAATCCTCCCAAATCCCCGATTGCGAGGGATTCCTCCCGCGTCCCCGATCGCGAGGGATCCCTCCCGCGTCCCCGATCGCGAGGGATCCCTCCCGCGTCCCCGATCGCGAGGGACCCCTCCCGCGTCCCCGATCGCGAGGGACCCCTCCCGCGTCCCCGATCGCGAGGGACCCCTCCCGCGTCCCCGATCGCGAGGGACCCCTCCCGCGTCCCCGATCGCGAGGGACCCCTCCCGAGTCCCCGATCGCGAGGGACCCCTCCCGCGTCCCCGATCGCGAGGGACCCCTCCCGCGTCCCCGATCGCGAGGGACCCCTCCCGCGTCCCCGATCGCGAGGGACCCCTCCCGCGTCCCCGATCGCGAGGGACCCCTCCCGCGTCCCCGATCGCGAGGGACCCCTCCCGCGTCCCCGATCGCGAGGGACCCCTCCCGCGTCCCCGATCGCGAGGGACCCCTCCCGCGTCCCCGATCGCGAGGGACCCCTCCCGCGTCCCCGATCGCGAGGGACCCCTCCCGCGTCCCCGATCGCGAGGGACCCCTCCCGCGTCCCCGATCGCGAGGGACCCCTCCCGCGTCCCCGATCGCGAGGGACCCCTCCCGCGTCCCCGATCGCGAGGGACCCCTCCCGCGTCCCCGATCGCGAGGGACCCCTCCCGCGTCCCCGATCGCGAGGGACCCCTCCCGCGTCCCCGATCGCGAGGGACCCCTCCCGCGTCCCCGATCGCGAGGGACCCCTCCCGCGTCCCCGATCGCGAGGGACAGCTCCCGCGTCCCCGATCGCGAGGGACCCCTCCCGCGTCCCCGATCGCGAGGGACCCCTCCCGCGTCCCCGATCGCGAGGGACCCCTCCCGCGTCCCCGATCGCGAGGGACCCCTCCCGCGTCCCCGATCGCGAGGGACCCCTCCCGCGTCCCCGATCGCGAGGGACCCCTCCCGCGTCCCCGATCGCGAGGGACCCCTCCCGCGTCCCCGATCGCGAGGGACCCCTCCCGCGTCCCCGATCGCGAGGGACCCCTCCCGCGTCCCCGATCGCGAGGGACCCCTCCCGCGTCCCCGATCGCGAGGGACCCCTCCCGCGTCCCCGATCGCGAGGGACCCCTCCCGCGTCCCCGATCGCGAGGGACAGCTCCCGCGTCCCCGATCGCGAGGGACCCCTCCCGCGTCCCCGATCGCGAGGGACCCCTCCCGCGTCCCCGATCGCGAGGGACCCCTCCCGCGTCCCCGATCGCGAGGGACCCCTCCCGCGTCCCCGATCGCGAGGGACCCCTCCCGCGTCCCCGATCGCGAGGGACCCCTCCCGCGTCCCCGATCGCGAGGGACCCCTCCCGCGTCCCCGATCGCGAGGGACCCCTCCCGCGTCCCCGATCGCGAGGGACCCCTCCCGCGTCCCCGATCGCGAGGGACCCCTCCCGCGTCCCCGATCGCGAGGGACCCCTCCCGCGTCCCCGATCGCGAGGGACCCCTCCCGCGTCCCCGATCGCGAGGGACCCCTCCCGCGTCCCCGATCGCGAGGGACCCCTCCCGCGTCCCCGATCGCGAGGGACCCCTCCCGCGTCCCCGATCGCGAGGGACCCCTCCCGCGTCCCCGATCGCGAGGGACCCCTCCCGCGTCCCCGATCGCGAGGGACCCCTCCCGCGTCCCCGATCGCCAGGGACCCCTCCCGCGTCCCCGATCGCCAGGGAATCCTTCACCTCCCCGATCGCGAGGGACCCCCCCCGCGTCCCCGATCGCGAGGGACCCCCCCCGCGTCCCCGATCGCGAGGGACCCCTCCCGCGTCCCCGATCGCGAGGGACCCCTCCCGCGTCCCCGATCCCGAGGGACCCCTCCCGCGTCCCCGATCCCGAGGGACCCCTCCCGCGTCCCCGATCCCCAGGGACCCCTCCCGCGTCCCCGATCCCGAGGGACCCCTCCCCCGTCCCCGATCGCCAGGGAATCCTTCACATCCCCGATCGCGAGGGACTCCTTCACCTCCCCGATCGCGAGGGAATCCTTCACATCCCCGATCGCGAGGGAATCGTCTCCATCCCCGATCGCGAGGGACTCCTCCCACACCCCCGATCGCGAGGGAATCCTTCACATCCCCGATCGCGAGGGATTCCTCCCACATCCCCGATCGCGAGGGAATCCTCCCACATCCCCGATCGCGAGGGAATCCTCCCACATCCCCGATCCCGAGGGACTCGTCTCCATCCCCGATCGCGAGGGAATCCTTCACATCGCCGATCGCGAGGGAATCCTTCAGATCCCCGATCGCGAGGGAATCCTTCACATCCCCGATCGCGAGGGAATCCTTCACCTCCCCGATCGCGAGGGAATCCTTCACCTCCCCGATCGCGAGGGAATCCTTCACCTCCCCGATCGCGAGGGAATCCTTCACATCCCCGATCGCGAGGGAATCCTTCACATCCCCGATCGGCATCACACGATCGCCCTGAAAACCCTCTCACACTCTCTGCCGAGGACTGTTCCCACGGGTCATCTGCTGCAGCGTCCTGCAATCAAATTCCTGTTCTCGCCCACCGGCTAGATGTCGGGCGGAACTTTGAGAACTTTTATTTAAACGAGGCCCGGCTGTTCAGATCGGCAAGGCCTCCTCGTCCCTGGACTCTCCGGTGTGACGCCCGCCACCAGACCTGCGTGCACCGTTCCTGCTCGTGATTAGGGCTCACGCACAAAGAATGGTGGCATGGTGAGGTATTGGAGGGCAGTTGGTTCCTGTGATTCATACCCCAGCAAGAGTCAGCACTGTAGGGAGCACAGAAACTCCGTACTTTTATTTTAAACATAGTTGTTTTTGAACTGATAACCATTCCGTCTTGATTGATGTGCAGGTACTGGAACTAATGCTTGTTACATGGAGGAACTGAGGCACATAGACCTGGTCGAAGGCGATGAAGGACGGATGTGCATCAACATAGAATGGGGAGGTTTTGGAGACGATGGCTCACTGGAATCCATCAGGACTGAATTTGATCGGGAAATAGATCGTGGTTCTCTCAATCCAGGAAAACAGCTGTAAGTTCTCAGTTTTACTTATTTGTTTATTAACTGAAAAGCTGCTGTCTCAGGGTGGGACTTTCCTGCACCCAGTGTCAGCACAGTACCTCCAACTTACCAGGGCGATAAATGCCTGTCCTCCCGCTAGCAGCATTTTTCCATTGGATGACCAAACGGGTGTTGATGGGATCATGTTAATGAGGGAAAGTTAGCCCCACTTCTGAATTTTGTCTCATCCAAGGCAATGTAGATCAATCATTATTTTGGGACGTCCTGAGGTCATGAAAGGCACTATAAAAAAATGCCAGTCTTTTATCAACAGACAGGAAATATATTTAGATCCCCGGCTGGACACAGCTGGAGTTATGCCCTGAAAGATGCAGAACTCTGGCTACGTGACAGTAGGACAGAGGGGTGATCATTTTTTTAAAAATCAGTCACCATTTTAGTGCTGGGCTGATGTTAGTTTGCAATTTGCTATAACTACAAATTTCAGGCAATGGAGCAGACTGAATACCACCAGCACAAAATCAAATGATTTGTCAGCCTGTCACTGTTGCAAGAGCAAAGAATTTAGACAGGCTGGCTTTACTAGTGCCCAACCACAGGAGAATTTGCCATTGAATTATTAGGAGTCGCGACTTATGAGCTCATATCTGTATAATTTAACGGTACAGGTTTGAGAAATTGATCAGCGGAATGTATATGGGAGAACTCGTGAGGCTCATTCTCGTAAAGATGGCCAAGGAAGGGCTGCTTTTTGAAGGACATATTACACCAGAACTTCTTACCAAAGGCAAATTGGAAACGAAGCACGTATCTGCCATTGAGAAGTAAGTAACGCTTTATGAGTAATATTAATTCCATAATAGGGCCCTTTGCCAGCACATTCTTAGATTCAGGCTTAAACAGTGTGGATAACATACCCTGATATATTTTTTCCCATTCCAATTCCTCCTGGCTCTTGCTGGGTTACGTTTCCACAGGGATTGGATGCTCACCTGACTCCAGGACACGTGACTCCAGGATGGTATGTTGCCTCCCTGGTGCCAGGGTCAAGGATGTCACTGAACGGCTGCAGGACATTCTGAAGGGGGAGGGCAAACAGTCAGAGGTCGTGGTTCACATTGGTACCAACGACATAGGTAGAAAGGGGGATGAGGTCCTGCAACAAGGATTTAGGGAACTAGGTGGCAGATTAAAAAGCAGGACCTCAAAGGTTGTAATCTCTGGATTACTCCCGGTGTGACATGCTAGTGAGTAGAGGAATAGGAGGATAGAGCAGATGAGTATGTAGCTAAAGAGTTGGTGCAGGAGGGAGGGCTTTAGTTTCCTCGATCACTGGGTCTGTTTCTGGGGAAGGTGGGACCTGTACAAGTCGGACAGGTTGCACCTGAACCGGAACGGGACCAATATCCTTGTGGGGAGGTTTGCTAGTGCTGTTGGGGGGGGGGGTTTAAACTAACATGGCAGGGGGATGCGATACAGAGTGGAGCTATAGTATGGGGTGATGCACAGCCAAATATAGAGGAAAAAACAAGTCAGTTTGGAAGGCAGAGCAAATATGTAACGGCACAAGGGAGTATGGCAAGGCTGGATGGCATTTATTTTAATACAAGGAGTCTTACGAGTAAGGCAGATGAATTGAAGGTGTTGATGAACACATGGGAGTATGATATTGTTGCTATCACAGAGACATAGTTGAGGGAGGGACAGGACTGGCAGCTCAATAATCCGGGGTGTAGAATCTTCAGGCGAGACAGAGGGGGGTGTAACAGAGGAGGGGATGTCGCAATATTAATCAAGAAGTCAATTACTGCTGTGAGGAGGGATGATATATTAGCAGGTTCCTCTAATGAGGCCATATGGGTAAAACTTAAAAACAAAAAGGGGGCACGCACTTTGCTGGGTGTGTACTATAGGCCCCCAAACAGTCAGGGGGAGATAGAGGAACAGATATGTAGGCAAATCTCAGAGAAGTGTAGAAATAATAGGGGATTTCAACTTCCCCAATATTAACTGGGATAGTCAGAGTGTGAAAGGTTTAGAGGGTGCGGAATTCTTAAAGTACATCCAGGAGAGCTTTTTGAACCAGCATGTGTAATGATATCAGCAAATAGTGATGGTATTTGCCTGTTTGATTATGATGCCTTACCAGCATATTTGCATGTATTGATTATTTATGCCTGACCAGCAGAGGGCATGTGAGAGACAAGCAGTTTAGTTTTAGTTTCGTTTTAGATGGATCTCTAAGATGGTGTGTCCTGTAATGCTGTTAACTGAGTTGAACATACTTTAGATAGAAAGACATTCTCTTTCATGAATGAGTCGTCATTGAACCCACATACAAACCAATACATGGTGTCAGAAGTGATTGAAAGAGATGAAGAGGAAAAATCTGAAGTTAAATCAGCTCTCCACAAATTAGCAAGCCAAAAGAGAACATCGTTACTTCCATTGGAGAATAGCTAACGAAGTGAAAAATGGAAGGTTTACACCCACCGGCGAAGCTTCAGTTGACAGGTAATGTGGCTGAAAATTGGAGAAGGTTCAAACAACGTTTGGAGTTGTATTTATCAGCAATCGGAGCTGACGAGAAAAGTGATAAAATGAAAGCGTCGGTGTTCTTACATGTCGTGGGTGATGAAGCGCTGGAGGTGTATAATAACTTCACATTCGCTGCTGATGGAGACAAAATGAAGTTGGATAAAATAATGGAACAGTTTGAGGCCTACTGCATACCTAAACGTAACGTGACGTTTGAGAGGCACAGATTTTTCACATGTGTACAGAAAACGGGAGAGACTATTGATCAGTATGTGACTGAACTGAGAAACCGAAGCAAAACATGTGAATTTGGGGGACTGACAGACTCGCTGATAAAAAACAGACTGGTGTGTGGTATTCCAGATAATGGTCTAAGGGAAAGACTGCTAAGAGAGCAAAATCTAGACCTGGGAAAAGCCATAGCACTGTGTAGGGCTACAGAGACTGTGAAGTCGCAGGCAAAGGAGCTGTTCAGTGACAGTAGCTGCAACGTGGATGCAGTGAGAAAGAACGGACACAAACCGTTTAACAAAAAGAGCGCCAATGTGAAAAAAGAGGCGTGGCCAGCGAACAAAAATGAAAGGGGCAATCAAAAGTCATGTAGTCGATGCGGTACACAGCATACACCAAAAAAGTGTCCAGCATATGGTAAAACATGCAATAGTTGCAACAAAAACAACCATTATGCCCGTTGCTGTAAGAACCAAGCGCAACAAAGCAAGGTCCATACAGTAGATGAAAACGGGATAGAGGAGTTCTATGTGGATGTTGTGTCTGAAAACAAAAAAGAAAAAAGAGACTGGATGTTGACATTAAAGTGAATGACATACATATTCCATTTAAGTTGGATACTGGAGCACAAGTTAATGTGATATCAGAGACTGATTTTAAGAAAATTAGACCCAGACCAAAGATACATGGAATAAAAGTGAAAGTGACAGGATACTCAGGTACAGATATACCAGTGAAAGGAAGATGCATTGTCAAAGTGACACACAAGGACAAAGAGCACACGCTAGCATTAATCGTGGTGCCAAAGGATGTGCAAGCCATACTAGGTTTAATAGCCTGTGAGAGACTGAACCTGGTAAAGAGAGTCCTCGTTGTGGAAAGCGAAGGAGAGACAGTCTATGGTGAACTCATGCAAGAGTACAATGACCTAATTCAGGGTCTAGGCTGCCTTCCAGGAGAACACACGATCAGAGTAGATAAAAGTATGCCAACGGTCATACATCCATGCAGAAAAGTTCCGTTTGCTCTTCAAAAGCAACTGAAGGCAGAATTGGACAGGATGGAAAGCCTGAACGTGAATCAGAAGATAGATGAGCCAACTGAGTGGGTGAGTTCCCTCGTCATAGTGGATAAAAAGAATGGAAAGCTCAGAATTTGCCTGGATCCAAGAGATCTAAACAGAGCAATAAAGAGAGAGCACTTCAAGCTTCCTACACATGAGAGAAATCATGGCACAGTTTGCAAATGCAAAGTATTTCAGCAAGTTAGATGCATCATCAGGATTTTGGCAGATGAAATTGGACGAGGCAAGTTCAAGACTGTACACGTTCAACAGTCCATTTGGCAGATACAGATTCCTAAGGTTACCATTTGGCATTGCCTCAGCTCCTGAAGTGTATCACAAAACTATCCATATGATCTATGAGCACCTGGAGGGAGTTGATACATCAATGGATGACATCATAGTATGGGGAACCACGAGAACTGAGCATGATGAGAGACTGAAAACAGTGCTGGAAGCAACAAGGAAAACAAACCTGAAGCTGAATAGAGAGAAATGCCAGCTCGGGGTGACAGAACTGACATTCGTGGGAGATATCCTTAGCAGTGAGGGCATCAGACCAGATCCCAGAAAGGTGTCCGCCATTGAGAATATGCCAAAGCCACAATGCAAAAAGGACGTGCAGAGGTTTAATGGAATGACAACTACATGGGTAAATTCATATCCAACCTCTCAGAAAAGATGGCGCCACTGAGACGACTAACTGAAAAGAACATAGAATGGGAATGGAATCATGAGCATGAGAAGTCATGGAGCGATCTAAAGAAACTGCTCACAGAGGAACCAGTTCTGAGGTTTTATGACCCAGCGAGACCCATCAAGATATCATCAGATGCATCACAGAGTGGGCTCGGTGCCGTTCTTCTGCAAAAATATGACTACTGGCAACCTATTGCATATGCATCGTGCTCAATGACAGACGCGGAGACGCGATATGCTCAAATAGAAAAGGAGCTGCTCAGCATCACATACACCTGTGAAAGATTTCACCAGTTTGTGGCAGGACAAGCAATCAGTGTAGAGACTGACCATAAGCCCTTGATTGCATTGTTCCAAAAGCCACTAAATAGCTGTCCGCTTAGAATACAAAGAACGATGATCAGGCTGCAACGCTATACACTGAATGTTGCGTACACACCGGGTAAGCTGATGTATACAGCAGACACGTTGTCCAGAGCTGTTGACCCAAGTGAGCCCGCAAACACCAAAATGGATGAAAAAGTGAACGCCTACGTGGACATGATCACAAGTGCACTGCCCATAGCAGATGCAAAAATGGAGCTCATAAAGACTGAGACAAACAAAGATGAAACAATGAGACGACTGAGGAAAAGCATCTTGGATGGATGGCCCAACATGAAGCAAGACTGCTCACCTAACATGGCAGAGTACTGGAACTGCAGGGCGGAACTATCAGTGGTCAAAGACATCATCTACAAAGGAAGTAAAATAGTTATCCCAAAGAGCCTGAGAAAAGAGATGCTAAAAAGGATCCATGGAGGACATCTGGGAATCGAAAAGTGTAAGAAAAGAGCACAAGAGGTGATGTACTGGCCACGAATCAACCAAGATGTGACAAATGAGGTGTCAAACTGCACAATATGCCTGAAATATCGAGCAAGCAATCCGGTAGAACCACTAAAACCACACCCAGCGCCAGACAGACCTTACCAGAAGGTAGGCGCTGACCTATTCGTATGTCAAGGGAAGGACTATCTTGTAGTCACAGACTATTACTCCCTGTATCCAGAGGTTTGTAGACTGTACACCACCACTGCAGATGCTGTGATAACATGTATGAAAGCCATATTCTCCAGACATGGCGTGGCAAGCGAGGTCTTCACAGACAACGGACCCCAGTTTTACAATGCAAGTTTCCGACACTTTGCCACAAAGAGTGGGACTTTGTCCACACAACGTCAAGTCCTCACTTTCCACAGTCCAATGGACTAGTGGAAAAATCGGTCCAGACAGTGAAAAGACTGATGTACCAGGCAGAAGACAGTGGAACTGACTTCTACCAGAGCATGCTTGTATACCGCACAACACCGCTCGAGTGTGGTATGTCACCAGCCCAACTCCTTATGGGACGTCTGCTAAGGTCAAACCTACCCATCCCGGAGAACCTCCTGAAAACAAAAGAGGGGGAGAAAGTGAGGAAGCTCAAAGAACAACAGAAAGAAAAGCAAAAGTACTACTATGACAGAGGAACACAAAACCTACCTGAACTCCACACTGGTGACCAAGTAAGGTTCAAAGACAAAACAAACATATGGACTCAGAAGGGAACTGTCCTGAGTGAAGTTCAACCAAGATCATACACCATTCAGACAGATGAGGGTGCTGTTCTGCAAATAAATCGTCGGGATCTTCTCATGGGACCAGCCACAGCAAGTCAAAAGACTGATACTGCTGAACAACCTGATCACACAGCAGGTCAAAAGACTGATACTGTTGAACAACCTGATCACACAGCTGAGAAATCATCATCTGAGGCAACAACTCAGATTCAAGGACAATCAATCAGAAAATCCTCAAGACGCGTGAAGCCTCCTGAGAGACTCATTGAGCAAGTTTAAGGACTCTTGTTATAGAAGGAAGTAATGTTATCTTATTCTCTCTTCAAGTTCTAGTGTATTTACATATTTCATGTGAACACACCAAACAAGGTTAACTAACCTTGATAATGATAATGATAATGTAAGTTCATTAAGTGTTACAGTTAAAATGCAGAGTAATACAAAGAAAACATGTTGTTAGATATACTTTTGTTTTAAGAAAGGGAGATGTAATGATATCAGCAAATAGTGATGGTATTTGCCTGTTTGATTATGATGCCTTACCAGCATATTTGCATGTATTGATTATTTATGCCTGACCAGCAGAGGGCATGTGAGAGACAAGCAGTTTAGTTTTAGTTTCGTTTTAGATGGATCTCTAAGATGGTGTCTCCTGTAATGCTGTTAACTGAGTTGAACATACTTTAGATAGAAAGACATTCTCTTTCATGAATGAGTCGTCATTGAACCCACATACAAACCAATACAGCATGTAGAAAGTCCTACAAGAGAGGGGCCGGTACTGGACCTAATTTTAGAGAATGTAGCCGGGCAAGTGGTAGAAGTGTCAGTAGGAGAGCATTTTGGTGACAGCGACCATAATTCGGTGAGATTTAAGGTAGTCATGTAAAAGGACAAAGATGGACCGGAAATAAAGGTTCTAAATTGGGGGAAGGCTGATTTTAATATGATAAGGTAGGATCTGGCCAAAGTGGACTGGGTTCAGCTACTTCTAGGGAAATCCACATCGAAGCAATGGGAGTCTTTCAGAAAGGAAATAGAGAGGGTACAGTGCCAACATGTTCCCGTAAAGGTCAAGGGTGGGACCAACAAGTCTAGGGAACCCTGGATGTCAAGGGATATACAAGAATGGATTAGGAAAGAAAGGGAGGCTTTTGGCAGATACAAAGGACTAAAAACAGTGGATGCCCTAGAGGAGTATAGAAAGTGCAGGGGGGTACTTAAAAAAAGAAATTAGAAGAGGGGGCATGAAAAAACACTGGCGGGCAAAATAAAGGAAAATCCCAAGGTGTTTTATAAGTATATTATGGGCAAGAGGATAACCAGGGAAAGAGTAGGGCCCATTAGAGACCAAAGTGGCAATCTGTGTGTAGAGCCGGAAGATGTTGGTGAGGTTTTAAATGAATATTTTGCATCTGTGTTCACTATGGAGAAGGATGATGTAGGCATAGAAATCAGGCAGGGGGATTGTGATATACTTGAACAAATTAGCATTGAGAGGGAGGAGGTACTAACGGTTTTAGCCGGCTTAAAAGTGGATATATCCCCAGGCCCAGACGTGATAGAAACATAGAAGATAGGAGCAGGAGTAGGCCATTCGGCCCCTCAAGCCTGTTCCACCATTTAATGAGATCATGGCTGATCATCCAAATTCAGTACCCTGTCCCTGCTTTCTCCTGATATCCCTTGATCCCTTTAGCCTTAAGAAATATATCTGACTCCTTCTTGAATATATTTAATGAATTGGCCTCAACTGCCTTGTGTGGTAGAGAATTCCACAGGTTCACCACTCTCTGGGTGAAGAAATTCCTCCTCATCTCAGTCCTAAATGGCTTACCCCTTATCCTTAGACTGTGACCCCTGGTTCTGGACTCCCCCGCCATCGGGAACATCCTTCCTGCATCTAGTCTGTCTAGTCCTGTTAGAATTTTATAAGTTTCAATGAGATCCCCTCCCATTCTTCTAAACTCTAGCGAATATAAGCCTAATCGACCCAATTTCTCCTCATACGTCATTCCTGCCATCCCAGGTATCAGTCTGGTGAATCTTCGCTGCTGTATCCCAGCCTGCTGTGTGAGGCAAGGGAGGAGATTGCAGGGGCTCTGACACAAAGGCCCCGATTTTCTCCCAACCGTCGGGACTGGCCGTCGAGACCCTAATCAGCAATTATTGGCATGTTTAATGCCATTTTAAGGGGCCCTTGCTATTTTCAAGGGTTCCCCACGCTAAACACGCCTGCGGGGAACCCCGCTGATGAAACCTGGCGTGAAGCATCCCGGCTTGCTTGCTCTCAGCTGCAGGTCATTCGGGAAAGCTGAGATTTAATCGGAGAGCATTTGTATGTTGAAGGACCTTGCTGTTGCAGGCTTGGGGCTACTTGTTCAAGGCTTAGGCACAGCTGTGGAAGGTTGGAGCCTCACACACTTCTCCAATGTGATTTCCTGGGAAGCCCCTCTCGCCACCCTCACTCAGCGCTTCCTCAGCGGAGGCATCTACCAGAAGCATGGGACGCCTTTTTTTCCTTCTTGCCATTAGAGGATCTCCAGCAGCAGCAGCGGCGGCAGCAGCAGAACCAGGAACAGCGGGATCAGCAACAGGAGCACCAGGCTGCTGCTCACTCACCTGAAGCTGCACAGGCCAGAAGGGTACAGCGCTTGGAAGTGGATTGAGAGCACCTTGCTGCGCATTAGGGGGCCATGGGGACCCGTTTCTGCACTGGCAGTCCTACTCAGAAGGACTTCCATGAAGATCTGGTTTCTCTGTTCAATAGATGGCCATTGCTCCTCAAGAGATGTCATTCTCTTATGAGCACTCACCATGTTTTCCATACCCTGGTGACTTATCTCCTCCATGGAGGTTGCCAACCTTTCCATGGTGATGCGTTCATGCGCCAATGACTCCACAAAAGCTCTGCTCATGGTCGCTATGGACTCCTCCATTCGCTCCACACTCGCAGCGACCCTGGAGACAAAACCTGCCAGAGACTCCTGCATCTGTGCATGGAGATCCATCACCTCTTCTCTTGCAGATGGATCCAGAGGCAGAGGGTCGACATGCAGCGCAGCTGAGCTGAGCTGGCAGAGTCCTGCGCCCTCCGATGAGGACTCCCCACTGCTGTCCCTGTCTCCAGAATCTGCTGAGGCTCACTTGTGAGCTGTGAAACACCAGGTGACAACACTACTCTATGTCCCGAAGGTCCCCCCGAGGTCTGAGTGTCTGCGCTGGTGCTGGGTGCGCTTACTTCTGCTGACGCTGCGCCCTCAGAGGTTGGAGCTTCCTCTGAGGAGTCTGGCTGCACAGCCTCTTCCTCCTCCACAGTGGGGACGGGGGCTCTGGATGGTCCTGTGGGGGAGTAGAGGAAGGAGTTAGAGATGTGATGCCAAGGTTACATGCACATTGGAGTTGGCAGATGTTCATAAGTCCAAATGATGTAGCTTCAGAATCATAACAGCGACTCATGCTATGTCAATGAGAGATGGCAAACTATTCTGTCACCAGCTTGCGGGACTGCCCCTGTCTCTCCTTCCCCAACTTCCGCGGCCACATCAGCCCCAACAATTTCCAGCACTCCTTCCTCCCTGGGGGTCAGGTGGGCTATTGAGGGTGGTCCTCCTCCAGTCCTGGCTCGCTCTCTGTTGTTGTGAGTTCTCTTTTCCTGCAATGAGGGAGACAAGTGGAGTTTGAGTGAGAAGGAAGGAGTGAGTGTAGAGATTGCATAGCATAGATACTTAGAGGGAGACAAAGATGGTGTGAGGCTGCAAGACCAAGGGCCCTCACTGTGTGTTGTCAGCTGTGTTCAAAGCATCAGAGTGAGAGGGAGTGTGAGGGCTCCATGGTGGAATAGTTATGTGAATGTGAGCATAGAGAGAGATGAAATGGGTAAGGGTGCATGGATGTGACTGTGAAGTGGGATGTGGAGGAAGAGAGTGCTAAAGCTGAGTGCTGGTGGGGAAAGGCAATGGGGATCAGGCTGAGGGTGTTGGAAACTTCATTCTTGCTTTTCCTATACGGTGAAGGTCATGGAATCGCTTCCTGCACTGTATCCAGGTTCTTCTGGTGACTCCCAGAGAGTTCACATCTGCTGACACCTGCATCCAAGCAGCCTTGGTCTCAGTGGGAGGCCTCTTCCTGCCTGACCTAGGGAAGAGGACCTCCCTGTGGGCCCTAACCCCATCCAATAATGCCTGCAGTGAAGCTTCGTCGAATTTGGAAGCAGCTCGGGGTCTGGCACTGGCCACAGCTGCTGCAGGCTCCTCTGCCATCCTGTATGATTCGTTTGGAAGCCAACAGAGGAAGCAATGCTTGCTGTGGACCTTGAAAGCACCATGAATGATGACATCATACTGTGGGGCTTTCTGACTGGAAATGGACAATTAGCAAGGCTGCCCACACGCTGGAAATGAATTGGCCACTTGAGGGAAAATTGCGTGCAGCTGGCTGACCCATTTTTTTTCGGGTTGGAACCCCACATTTGGGGAACCCGACTATTTACCGCACGATCCAGAAAATCGGGCCCAAATTTTCAGAACCTCTCTTAGCACAAGGGAGGTGCCAGAGGACTGGAGGACAGCTAACGTAGTACCATTATTCAAAAAGGGTAGTAGGGATAAACCAGGGAATTACAGGCCAGTGAGTCAGTGGAAGGGAAATTATTGGAAAAAATTCTGAGGGACAGAATTATTCTCCACTTGGAGAGGCAAGGATAGTCAGCATGGCTTTGTCAGGGGGAGATCATGTCTGACCAATTTGATTGAATTTTTCGAAGGGGTGACTAGGTGTGTGGATGAGGGTAGTGCAGTTGATGTAGTCTACATGGACTTCAGTAAGGCATTTGACAAAGTCCCGCATGGGAGACTGGTCAAGAAGGTAAGAGCCCATGGGATCCAGGGCAATTTGGCACATTGGATCCAAAATTGGCTTAGTGGCAGGAGGCAGAGGGTGATGGTCGAAGGTTGTTTTTGTGATTGGAAGCCTGTGTTCAGTGGTGTACTGCAGGGATCGGTGCTGGGTCCTTTGCTGTTTGTAGTGTACATTAATGATTTAGATATGAATGTAGGAGGTATGATCAGTAAGTTCACAGATGACACGAAAATTGGTGGAGTGGTAAATAGCGAGGAGGGAAGCCTCAGGCTACAGGACGATATAAACGGGTTGGTCAGATGGGCAGAACAGTGGCAAATGGAATTTCACCCTGAAAAGTGTGAGGTGATGCATTTTGGGAGGACTAACAAGGCAAGGGAATACACAATGAATGGTAGGATCCTAGGAAGGACAGAGAATCAGAGGGACCTTGGTGTGCATGTACATAGATCATTGAAGGCAGCAGGACAGGTAGATAAGTTGGTTAAAAAGGCATATGGGATACTTACCTTCATTAGCCGAGGCATAGAATATAAGAGCAGGACGGTTATGATGGAGCTGTACAAAACGCTAGTTAGGCCACAGCTGGAATACTGTGTGCAGTTCTGGTCGCCACACTATAGGAAGGATGTGATTGCATTGGAGAGGGTGCAGAGGAGATTCACCAGGATGTTACTTGGGCTGGAGCGTTTCAGCTATGAAGAGAGACTGGACAGGCTGGAGTTATTTTCCTTAGAGCAGAGAAGGCTGAGGGGGGACCTGATTGAGGTGTACAAAATTATGAGGGGCATAGATAGGGTAGATAGAAAGGAACTTTTCCCCTTAGTAGAGGGGTCAATAACCAGGGGGCATAGTTTCAAGGTAAGGGGCAGGAGGTTTAGAGGGGATTTGAGGAAAAAAGTTTTCACCCAGAGGGTGGTTGGAATCTGGAACTCACTGCCTGAAAGGGTGGTAGAGGCAGGAACCCTCACAACATTCAAGAAGCATTTAGATGAGCACTTGAAACGCCATAGCATACAAGGCTACGGACCAAGTGCTGGAAAATGGGATTAGAATAGATAAGGCTTGATGGCCGGCTGTATAACTCTATGCCTATCTATGACCCCCGCTTCACCCAAGTGGCCATTTTCCTTTCGTAAGCCAAGGCAGAATATGTGGATGGGCTAATGGTATGTGGGAGTGGAGCCTGAGCCCATCCCCTCCCGACGTTCAGAGGGAAGTTTCCTTTAGCATAAGGCTGATACATTTACCGTTAGGCTGATATGCTGAGATTGGCCAGCCAGTGGGAGCCTTTCCTGCTGCCCATGCAGGTTGGGAAATCACCTGTGGGGTGATGCATGTGATTTCCTGATGTGTGCCAGATGTAAGAGGCTCACACTCGCAGCATGAACTCGGAGAATGACCCCCTACATATAAGTGTAGTGGTGGATGCTAAGGGACTTTTCAAAATTGATTTAAATGGAATTTATTTAATAAAATGAAACATTAATCTGGGAAGATGTAGCTCCAGCCCATTTAATCCAAAATTCTGAATTGTGACTGCCATACTTCCAAAATTGCCTTCTAGTTGTCACAACTCTTGACTTGCATCCGAGATGATTTTATGACCAGTCTTTGTTTTGCAGAACCAAAGGAGGTTTGCTGAAAGCCAAGGAGATCCTGGCCCGCCTGGGCCTGGAGCCATCAGAGGAGGATTGCGTTGCTGTACAGCACGTTTGTACAATAGTTTCTTTCCGTTCGGCCAATCTGTGCGCTGCTGCCCTTGGAGCCATCCTGACCCGGCTTCGAGATAACAAAGGATTACCGCGGCTCCGAACCACGGTGGGAATGGATGGATCGCTCTACAAGATGCACCCACAGTAAGTCCTCGCCATCGCATGCCTTCCGTAATGATAAAATAGGCCTTCTGGTTCAAAACTCGACATTCCAGTTTCAGGAGCAACCAGCTGGCAACTTTAAGCAGTTAGCAGAAGTCTGTTTTCTAAGTGCTGTATTTAAGAACAGGCTCCGTGTAAGTGTGAATGGGACAGTTTTATCTTCACAAGTGTGCGAGCACATCCACCTAGCCATTGTTAAGAATGCCTGATTCTAAATCAGATTTTTCTTCTACAGCATCCCTCCTAGTGTGTAACCCTGATATCCTGCCTGCAGTTCTTGGAGCAGGCTTCAGATTGCGGCCCGATGAAAGGGCAGTAATAGGCTCTTGCTACGCATTCATAATGGAGCTATTAAATCCTTCCGGCTCAACTCCCATTTCTTCAGAACAACAGCTACTTGTGCCTGTAAATGAAACACTTCTTAACTGACTGGCCAACTAGTCCAAAGTCATGTGGATGCTCATAACCCGAGAAACTTTTGACCCAACCCACAAAGATACAGCAAAACTAATCTTGAGCAGACAGTGAATCTTTATTTTGATACTCCCGTAAAACACAAATGCAGCAAAAACAGCCTAGAGCAGCGACCTGGGTCAAACCCTGCCTGACAATGATTGGGATTCCATTTGTGAAGCAGCTCACAGTCTCAAACAGTATTGAACGGAAAGAAGGGCAAATCAAACACTCCCCACCCCTGCCTGGCCACATGAGTAGAAACCCGGAGTCACAGCAGAGTGAGTGAAAGACAGGTGAAAGGGGCACAATTCTTCACATTTTCCTGGCCCTGCTCAGAGATCCACTCCAGCTAGCGCTATGTGTTAGCCTACTGAACCCGACCCTGCACCCTGGGCCTCCCCATTGCGTTCCTCGAGAGTAGCACATGTAAACTGATAGGCTGCAGCTATCAGCATATCCTGCTGAGGTCATAGCGTCATAATGGCACAGAAGGAGGCCATTCGGCCCATCGAGTCCATGCCGACAGCAGGAGAACCCCACCACCCTCCACCTGCCACCTCCCAATCCAGTCAATGTGAATCTATGGAAAATAGCCAAATCCAAGAACACCATGTACTCCCTGAGAATGAGCAAGAAGTTGTTATAAATCTATTCCTTGCTCTTGGCCCACTGCCACAAGCTGGCTGGCATGTCAACAGCAACCTCCACATAACTGCCATGCCAAGTACCCAGGGGGTGCTGCACCCTACCCAAACAGGCCAACTATCAAAGACCTGAAATTAAAACCCACCAGGCACTGACCTAGCAGGTGAGCATAGCAGAAGTCACTAGCCGTATCGCCAGTCCCCAGGATTGTCCACAACTCTGGCCACTCAGTGAATCTCACTCACTACCACAACACGCCATGTACACTCTAGCTGTGAACGTAATGTGTGTCGACATTTAACCAAACAACAATTGTACTTCAAAAATATTTTATTGTAAATTGTTTTGTTCAGTATTAAAATAATGCAATGGTTGGGCTAGAAATTCATCCCGGGCGGTGGCACAAAACGGGCGGTATCGGATCGGCCGCCCGTTATAAGCAGCGCCTGATATTCAGTTCCATTGACTGCAATGGGCGGCCGATCCAATACCGCCCGTTTTGTGACACTGCCCGGGATGAATTTCTTGGCGGATGTGCCTTGTCCTTCCTCACTGAATTCTGGTTTTACATCCACTAATTCTGCTCATCCCCATAACTTGTCCAACAGGCATATAAATAGTAAACGGGTAGTAAGAGGAGGGGTGGGGCCAATTAGGGACCAAAAAGAAGACCTACGCATGGAGGCAGAGGGCATGGCCGAGGTACTAAATGAGTACTTTGCATCTGTCTTCACCAAGGAAGAAGATGCTGCCAAAGTCATAGTGAAAGAGGAGGCAGTGGAAATACTGGATGAAATAAGAATTGATAAAGAGGAGGTACTAGAAAGGCTGTCTGTACTTAAAGTTAATAAGTCATGGGATGCATCCTAGGATGCTGAGGGAAGTTAAGGAGGAAATCGCGGAGGTACTGGCCATAATCTTCCAATCCTCCTTAGATATGGGTGCCAGAGGACTGGAGAATTGCAAATGTTACACCCTTGTTCAAAAAAGGGTGTAAAGATTAAACCCAGCAACTACAGGCCAGTTAGTTTAACCTCGGTGGTGGGGAAGCCTTTAGAAATGATAATAAGGGATAAAGTTAACAGTCACTTGGATAAGTGTGGATTAATTAAGAAAGCCAGCACAGATTTGTTAAAGGCAAATCGTGTTTAACTAACTTGATCGAGTTTTTTGATGAGGTAACAGAGAGGGTTGATGAGGGCAATGTGGTTGACGTGGTGTACGTGGATTTCCAAAAGGCATTTGATAAAGTGCCACATAATAGGCTTGCCTATAGAAAATGGCTAAGTGAACAGGAAACAGAGAGTAGTGGTGAATGGTTGTTTTTCGGACTGGAGGAAGGTATGAAGTGGTGTTCCCATGGGGTCGGTACTAGGACCACTGCTTTTCTTGATATATATTAATGACTTGGACTTGGGGGTATAGGGCACAATTTCAAAATTTGCAGATGACACAAAACTTGGAAGTAAAGTGAACAGTGAGTAGGATAGTGATAGACTTCAAGGGGACATAGACAGGCTGGTGGAATGGGTGGGCATGTGGCAGATGAAATTTTACGTAGAAAAGTGCAAAATGATACATTTTGGTAGGAAGAACGAGGAGCGGCAATATAAACTAAAGGGTACAATTTAAAAGGGGGTGCATCAACAGGGAGACCTAGGGGTATATGTGTACAAATCATTGAAGGTGGCAGGGCAGGTTGAGAAAGCAGTTAAAAAAGCATACGGGATCCTGGGCTTCATAAATAGAGGCATAAAGTACAAAAGCAAGGAAGTTATGATGAACATTTATAAAAGACTGGTTCGGCCTCAATTGGAGTATTGTGTCCAATTCTGGGCACTGTACGTTAGGAAGGATGTGAAGGCCTTAGAGAGGGTGCAGAAAAGATTTAGGAGAATGATTCCAGGGAGGAGGAACTTCAGTTACGTGGATAGACTGGAGAAGCTGGGGTTGTTCTCCTTGGAGCAGAGAAGGTTGAGGGGAGATTTCATAGAGGTGCTCAAAATCATGAGGGGTCCGGACAGAGTAGATAGAGAGAAACTGTTCCCATTGGCAGAAGGGTCGAGAACCAGAGGTCCCTGATTTAAGGTGATTGGCAGAAGAACCAAA
The DNA here is from genome assembly GCF_052327205.1 of Somniosus microcephalus. NCBI lineage: Eukaryota > Metazoa > Chordata > Chondrichthyes > Squaliformes > Somniosidae > Somniosus > Somniosus microcephalus. The sequence continues at coordinate 99,349,812 of NC_140994.1, forward strand.
GGCGACATGAGGAAAAACTTTTTTACATAGTGAGTGGTTAGGATCTGGAATGCACTGCCTGAAAGGGTGGTGGAGGCAGATTCAACTGTGGCTTTCAAAAGGGAATTGGATAAGTACCTGAAGGAAAAAAAATTGCAGGGCTACGGGGAAAGGGTGGGGGAGTGAGACTAGCTGAAGTGCTCTTGCAGAGAGCTGGCACGGGCTCGATAGGGCGAATGGCCTCCTTCTGTGCTGTAACCATTCTATGATTCTATGAATTGCATATATTAATGGGTTATTGCAATTGAATGGCCATTTAACAATATTGAAAAATAACAGTTACATCATTAACCTGACTCTTGGCAGCTCCACACAGTTCTGTGCTCTGTGCTTGACTTTTTTTAAAAAGAGATTAACCTCCACACAGTGACGCTGAAAGACTTCAAAACACAGTAACAATGCTGCTCAGATGTCAGCATTATTGTAATAGCAATGTTATAAAGATGTGCAGTTTAAAAGAATCCTAAACGTTAACATTTTCTGGCTCGTTTCCCCTATTGTTTCTTTGTTGTTATTTCTTATCAATATTCTAGATTTATTCACCTCCCATCTTCTTCCTCCAGTAGCACATTCAAGTGGCCATTATTATGTGAGCTTGCACAATGAGTGTCTGCAAGTTATCCTAACATGGAAGGGCATCACAGGGAGGATTAGACATGAGGACTTCCCAGTATGAATCTAGCTAGTACTAATGGATATTTTGCACCATTTCAGAATTCATTAGCTCCCTTCTCTCTCTTTCTCTTTCCACCTTAATTAGGCACAAGATGTCGGCAAGTGTGATTAAAATTTCATCCAGTTGATCATGCTATAATAATCAAACATAGAGACCTATATAAAATAGCCATTTTCTCAGCAATCTAGAAGTCACAGATATTAAATAATCTGCCTTAAAATTAATTTTATGCTTCTCATGTTTATAGATGCAAGATATAATGTTCTGAACAAAATTCTATTTCACAGAGAGAATGAACAAACATAGGCCTGACCTAAAGAAATGTAACAAACAAACTGATCCATCAGGCTAGACGGTGGGTTTTATACTAAAAATCAATAACTCAAAACTTTTTCACCAACATTTCATCAACAGGACTGATTGATACGAACGAGTTCTTATTTATGTACTGTGTCTAAATGCAGGACTTTTTATACGGACTGATACATTCTGGATGTTTTCTATCCTTATTCAAGAGTTTTTGGCTCCCATATCTTTGATAAGCGGTAGAACATCAAAACTTAAGATCTCATTTAGGTTTAAACTATTAAGTGAATTTATTTAACAAAAGAAGAACAAGTGAAAATACAATATATTTACATTAGAAATCCTTCTATCTCACTCCCCAAAGAAAACAATGAAAGGCCATAATCTGAATGCTAAGCTGTGAATACCTCTCATTCATTTTATACCATGTTACTTTCCTTGTGTTTCTTCTCACTGTGGGAGCTGTGTCAGTCTGAGCTGTGCCTCCTCGAAATTCCAAAAGGACTCGGATTCAAACAGCTAAAGCTCCTTAAACATCCCCAAAAACAGTTACCGGGACTACCTGGATCTGAATAACTGTCGGCCACATTGGAAATAACCGCCTGTCACACACATAACTGAACAAAGGACTGTCTGTGTTTGTTCAAAAGTAGCTGGGTTCCTCCCTCACACAGTGCAGCGAACCAACAAAACTTACAACATGTGTATCGAGTTAAGCTTGCCAAGAGTCTGACTGTATTCTACAAGACGCAGACTTCTTCTTCTTACTTGAATGATGGTACAGTCCTTTCAGTAATAATTGACCTTATCTGTAGTGTTTGTTTCTTTTGGAAACATAGTGATACAAATGAACACAGAAATGTTAGCAAGCAGGGCAAAATTTCACTGGTCACACAAGCCCCATCATAATCTCACATGATAACCAGTTTTGAACAATTAGTAGCAGGAACCCTGGCTGATTATAGCCACCCTGACAGAAATCAGCTAACTCATCACAGAGCAGGAATTGAAGCTGGGACCTGTACTGTGTGGCTCATTAGCACGCTGGCTTTACCAACTGAGGCATGAGGGCAGCTCGAAGCCTGTTTCTTATGTTAGTGGTTGTTAAATTGTTATTAGAATAATATTCCACTTGTGCGTAGGAGAATTCCTATTCGATCTCTTTTACAGATTTGCCAGGCGCTTCCAGAAAACAGTGAGACGCCTGGTTCCTGACTGTGAGGTCCGATTTCTCCTTTCGGAAAGTGGCAGTGGAAAAGGTGCTGCCATGGTGACTGCAGTGGCAGCGAGGCTCGCATCACAGTGCAAAGAAATAGACGAAACACTGGCTTCGTTCACACTCACACAAGAGCAGCTGTTTGAGGTGAAGAAAAGGATGAGAACGGAGATGGAGCTGGGTTTACAGAAGAAATCTCATGATGTTGCAACAGTGAAAATGTTACCAACCTTTGTTCGTAGCACCCCAGATGGGACAGGTATCCGAGTTATAACTTAACCTTTATTTTATGTACTTACTATAGACTAGACTAAGCACCTTGGGATGTTTTACTATGGTAAAGGCGTTACATAAATGCAAGTTGTAGACAGTGGAAGTATTAAGTTACCTGTTTGCGGTCTGGGGAGCTGTATTCAACTGCTGATAAGGAGAGCGTTAGTCTTGTGTGTCCCAGTCTCGATTGATATTTGTTTATCCTGCCCAAGGTTGGTTGGGATAACAGAGGGAAATCTACCCCTATATGTTTAAAAATTAAATACATATGTATAAGATAACATGAACACAGAAAAGTGAAATGATTCTCAAAAGAAAAATGACTCCGCTAAGCCATAAACCTACTTAATTTATCTTAGAAATTCTCGTAACAAAGTTCTCTGGAGCTGGATGTTCCTGAGCTTGCAGAGTTTAGCTGGGCTTTGCAGCCAATGCTCCTGGGCTCTGAACAGGATCCACCTGAGTTTGCCACCTGAAACATTAAGAACACTGCCATATTTATTCCTGGCACAATCTCTCTCTGTGCTGCAATAAATAGTAGAGCTGGGAGTTTGTGCAGCTCAATTTGATGTATTTCTGAAATGTCTACTGCTGAAAGAAATAAGTAATTAAAGTTGGGCAGTGTTGATCCTACCAGAAGCTCAACACCATCCATGACAAAGCAGCCCGCTTCGTTGACACCCCATCCACCACCTTAAACATTCACTCCCTGCATCACTGGCACACCGTGTCTGCAGTGTGCACCATCTACAAGATGCACTGCAGCAACTCGCCAAGGCTTCTTCGGCAGCGCCTCCCAAACCCGCAACCTCTACCACCTAGAAGGACAAGGGCAGCAGGCGCATGGGAACACCACCACCTCCAAGTTCCCCTGCAAGTCACACACTATCCTGACATGGAAATAGATCATCATTCATTCATCGTCGCTGGGTCAAAATCTTGGAACTCTCTCCCTAACAGCACTGTGGGAGTACCTTCACCACACGGACTGCAGTGATTCAAGAAGGTGGCTCACCACCACCTTCTCAAGGGCAACTAGGGATGGGCAATAAACGCCCAAATCCCATGAATGAATTAAAAAAATGGGCCCTGCTTTAGGAGCAGGTCTGAGTAGCAGCTAATGGAGGTTTTGGAACTGGGTATGTAAGTGCACTGAATAAATGCTATAGCGGCCTGAAATGATGCTGTGGGATTCTAGTGTACAAACACAGCACATTCACCTGATCGGCTTCCTCTGCTATTTTAATGGAGTCATTAACCCATTTATTTTAAACGGGCTAACGCCTCTGTTAAAATAACAAGGAGGAAAACTGTAACATGCAAAAACTCCCGAGTTTATTCATTTCAGCAGTGATCCTGCTCCCTCCGAGCCTCAGCCCCAACCTTCCCCCCTCCGAGCCTCAGCCTTAACCTGGCTGCCTCAGCCTCAGCCTCAACCTTGCTCCCTCCGACCCTCTGTCTCAACCTTGCTCCCTCCGACCCTCTGTCTCAACCTTGCTGCCTCAGCCTCAGCCTTGCTCCCTCCTGTAGTGATCAATAACATGTCATTCTGTGGTGGACACTAGGTGGAGCAGTAGAGCTGTATATAGCTGTATGTATAAGACTACACTACCCAGCTATATATTATATTAAGACTACATTACCCATGAGGCTAGGCTACCCACAAGGCAGCAGTCAAGATGGAAGCCTCTACAAGATGCTGTATAAGTCAACATGTGCTCAATAAAAGTAACTAGCAAAAGCTAGCTGTGTTCATAATAAGAATGTCTATTTATTAATGAACATAACATGGTACCAGGGTGGTGAAGATCTGCTGAAAATTGTGAAAAGCGACATGGAGAATTTGAAGCCACCAGAGCGTTTGAATCTCACAGAAAAAATCGACTACAACTGGCAGACTTTTAAACAGCAATTCGAACTCTACATTGCAGCCATCGGATTCGGTACGAAGCCAGACGCAAGGAAGCTAGCGTTGCTGCTTACGGTTGCAGGCCCACAGGCGATAGAGGTATTTAATACATTTGTATTTAATCCAGCGGAGAACAGAGACAAATTAGACGATGTGCTACAGAAATTTGATGCACATTGTTCTCCCAAAAAGAATGAGACGTATGAAAGATACATCTTCCGTTCTCGGACACAGCAACAAAATGAGACTTTTGATAGCTTTATAACTGATCTGAAACTGAAAGCACAGACATGTAATTTCCCTGAGCTCAAAGCATCCATGATTCGTGACCAGATTGTGTTTGGTATTCATGATAAAAAAGTCAGGGAACGTCTGTTGAGAGAAACCGAACTAAATTTGGAAAATGCGGTGAAAATATGCCAAGCCAGCGAGCTAGCTCGAAATCACGCGAAGACTTTCAGTGAAATCAATAATGATGCGAATGTAATGAGTGATAATGCTGCTGTCGGTGCTGTGTCCTACAAGGGGAAGAAACGTGGGCAGAACAGAAATGAAAAGCAATTGGAGGATGAAATTTTTAATCGTAAACGCTGTGGTTACAAACACCAGTTAAGACAATGCCCAGCATTTGGAAAAATGTGCACAAAGTGTAATGGAAAGAATCACTTTGCCAAACAATGCTTTTCAAAAGTAAAAACGACGAAAGGGCAACGAGTTAATGTGATTGAGGACACTGATTTAAGTGAGACATTTTTTGTAGGAATGGTGTCATGTGATGATATCAAAAAAGATACAGAAAATTTGCAGCCCTCAGAAATAGACAATGCTGAACATAAAGTTAATGCAGTAAAAGAGGACAAATGGATGATCCCACTGCAGATAAATGGAGCATTAGTTACATTGAAACTGGACACTGGGGCAAAAGCAAACTTAATCAGTATGAGTGACATTAACAATATGAAAGAAAAGCCCAAAATACAGAAAAAGTCAGTACTACTGAAGGACTATAATGGACAGAAAATAGATAGCTTAGGTGTATGCAGACTTAAAGTGACAGTCAAAGACAAAGTGCATCATCTCATGTTTTCTGTTGTGGCTGAAAGACTTGATTCGATACTAAGTGACAAAGCTTGTGAAGACTTAGAACTGGTCAAGAGAGTCTACCGTATAAACTGTGCCATAAGCAGACCAGATGACTCAGGTGATGAAGCAGAGAGCCCATCAAGGATGAAAAGGCCAAAGGGTATCCATGTCTTCAAAAAGCCTAGTTTCTCCAAGAAGAAAGAAAAAGACTTTAAGGTCAAAGAGAAGCCAAAGGAAGAAAAGCACAAAGAGGAAAAACACAAGGAGAAAAAGTCCAAAGATATAACCGCAGCAGATGTTGTTAAGCAGTGGAAAGAGAAAAAGAAAAAGAAGAAGCCTGCACCAGAGCAGGAAGCAGTTCCGGTGGACACTCCTTCTTCCCTCAGGCCAATCTTTGGTGTTCCATTAGCTGAGGCTGCTGAGAGGACTATGCTGTATGATGGGATCCAGCTGCCAGCAGTTTTTCGAGAGTGCATTGACTACATTGAGAGTTATGGCATGAAGAGTGAAGGAAACAATGAAACACTCTCCAAGCAAAGATCGCAAGGAGACCTCGATCTATACAAGAGCAGATTGATGACAATGCCGCAACTGAATCTTGTCATTCACCGCCAGAACAATCTCATGAAGACACATCAGACTTACCCGTGTTGAGAAGATCCACACGTGGAGTAAAAGAGCCTGATAGACTTAATCTTTGAGTACAATGTAAAGCTTTGAAAATGTGTTGACTGTTTTGAAAATGTTTATGTTTATAGAGCACTAACAAAAGTGTTACTGATATTATCTTTATTGTTTTCTTGAAAGTTGATTGATATTGATTTGTTAAACCTCAAAGAAAGGACGATGTAGTGATCAATAACACGTCATTCTGTGGTGGACACTAGGTGGAGCAGTAGAGCTGTATATAGCTGTATGTATAAGACTACACTACCCAGCTATATATTATATTAAGACTACATTACCCATGAGGCTAGGCTACCCACAAGGCAGCAGTCAAGATGGAAGCCTCTACAAGATGCTGTACAAGTCCACATGTGCTCAATAAAAGTAACTAGCAAAAGCTAGCTGTGTTCATAATAAGAATGTCTATTTATTAATGAACATAACACCTCCGAGCCTCAGCCCCAACCTTGCTCCCTCCGAGCCTCAGCCCCAACCTTGCTCCCTCCGAGCCTCAGCCCCAACCTTTCTCCCTCCGAGCCTCAGCCCCAACCTTGCTCCCTCCGAGCCTCAGCCCCAACCTTGCTCCCTCCGAGCCTCAGCCCCAACCTTGCTCCCTCCGAGCCTCAGCCCCAACCTTGCTCCCTCCGAGCCTCAGCCCCAACCTTTCTCCCGCCGAGCCTCAGCCCCAACCTTGCTCCCTCCGAGCCTCAGCCCCAACCTTTCTCCCTCCGAGCCTCAGCCCCAACCTTGCTCCCTCCGAGCCTCAGCCTCAACCTTGCTCCCTCCGAGCCTCAGCCCCAACCTTGCTCCCTCCGAGCCTCAGCCCCAACCTTGCTCCCTCCGAGCCTCAGCCCCAACCTTGCTCCCTCCGAGCCTCAGCCCCAACCTTGCTCCCTCCGAGCCTCAGCCTCAACCTTGCTCCCTCCGAGCCTCAGCCCCAACCTTGCTCCCTCCGAGCCTCAGCCCCAACCTTGCTCCCTCCGAGCCTCAGCCCCAACCTTTCTCCCTCCGAGCCTCAGCCTCAACCTTTCTCCCTCCGAACCTCAGCCCCAACCTTGCTCCCTCCGAGCCTCAGCCCCAACCTTTCTCCCTCCGAGCCTCAGCCCCAACCTTGCTCCCTCCGAACCTCAGCCCCAACCTTTCTCCCGCCGAGCCTCAGCCCCAACCTTGCTCCCGCCGAGCCTCAGCCCCAACCTTGCTCCCGCCGAGCCTCAGCCCCAACCTTGCTCCCTCCGAGCCTCAGCCCCAACCTTGCTCCCGCCGAGCCTCAGCCCCAACCTTGCTCCCTCCGAGCCTCAGCCCCAACCTTGCTCCCGCCGAGCCTCAGCCCCAACCTTGCTCCCTCCGAGCCTCAGCCCCAACCTTGCTCCCTCCGAGCCTCAGCCCCAACCTTTCTCCCTCCGAGCCTCAGCCCCAACCTTTCTCCCTCCGAGCCTCAGCCTCAACCTTGCTCCCGCCGAGCCTCAGCCCCAACCTTGCTCCCTCCGAGCCTCAGCCTCAACCTTGCTCCCTCCGAGCCTCAGCCCCAACCTTGCTCCCTCCGAGCCTCAGCCCCAACCTTGCTCCCTCCGAGCCTCAGCCTCAACCTTGCTCCCTCCGAGCCTCAGCCCCAACCTTGCTCCCTCCGAGCCTCAGCCCCAACCTTGCTCCCTCCGAGCCTCAGCCCCAACCTTTCTCCCTCCGAGCCTCAGCCTCAACCTTGCTCCCTCCGAGCCTCAGCCCCAACCTTTCTCCCTCCGAACCTCAGCCCCAACTAACTGCATCTCTCATTAGTACATTGGTCAATCAGCAGCCATTCAGAAAAGGCTGTATTTCACTATTAAGTAGATAGCCAACCTTCGAAAATGGCAAGGGTAGTTGTGATTGCCTGTGATGCCTCTGACTAATTAAAACCTCACAGACAGCTTGTTTGGTGGTCTCTTGAGCTGAATACTTTTCTGTTGAGAACTATCCTGCGTGCCTGTGGGATTTTAACCCCTAACCTGCTGTTTCTAGCCATAAAGAACCCAAATCAAAAATGCAATACATTTGTCTAAAATGCTATGGGATCTTTTCTGTCCACTTGAGCAGCCAGGTGGGCCCTCAATTTAACGTCTCATCCAAAAAATGGCACCTCCAACAATGCAGCATTCTCTCAGTTTACACTGAACTGTCAACAACAACAACAATAATTCCTTGTATTAGCTTGAGAGCCAACAGGCAAGAACAATATAGCGAGAGCGTGCTTTTATGTAGCGCCTCATCACATCCTCATGATTTTCAAAGCACTTCACAACTAATGAATTAATAACAGTCTCTCCAAAAATAATTAATCGTATAAAACTTGAGGACTTTGAGACACGATAGGGTGCTCTGTAAATTTACCTGTGCCTTTATATCTTTTCTTATTTACGTAGGTACCAAGAACTATAGATTGGGTGCTACACTGAAATGCAGTGTGAAAATTTATGAGTGCCAGTCCAGAATAGTATCCAAAGGAAAACCATGGTTATCTTTTAACTTTAATAAAGTAAACCCAATTTTTACAAAAGCAAGGATCAAAAGCATGTACTAAGTTTCTTCAACATTTATTAACAGAAAATGGGGATTTTGTGGCCCTTGACCTTGGTGGAACCAATTTCCGTGTTCTACTTGTGAAGATTCGTAGCGGCAAGAGGCGAACGGTTGAAATGCACAACAAGATCTATGCTATCCCCTTAGAGGTAATGCAAGGAACAGGTGAAGAGGTAAGCAATTTTCTTGGTAATGCAGTGTGTTTCTCCAAGGGGTCTCAGTATCACTGACAGTGTGGGACTCCTTAACCGTAGAAGCATAGAGGTTTACAGTGCAGAATGAGGCCATGAGGCCCATTGTGTCTGTGCCAGCTCTTTGGTAGAGCAATCCCAAACTAATCCTACTTCTCTGCTCTCTCCCCATAGTTCTGTATCTTCCTGTTAAAATAGCCCAGGCCTCATTTCTGGAGTAGCAAGCTTTTTATTAACTCACACCAGTGATGCGCCATCAATTACTCAAAAGACTGAGGTTAAGCGAGTAACAACCAGGCTTTTATTAACTAAAGAATGAAGGTCTAGTCTCGAGTGGTCGACCCGTCCAGAATACTAAGGGACTGGGAGGTAGTCACTTATATACCTGGAATAGTGGGAGGAGTCAGCCGAGGCATGTCCAGACCTGTACCTAGTGGAATACACATACACATACAGACAGGTACAACAGTGGTTTACCACATTCACCCCTTGTTTAAAAATGAGTCCGGCGGGGTGAAGTGTATTTAAAAGTTCGTGTATTGGAGTTTCTCCGGAGGTCTTGTCTGCCGCTGTGATCGACGTGGCAACGGCAGGGGTGGTGCAGCTTCCGGCGTCGCGTCCCGTGTAGGCTGGGGCACTGGAGTGTAGTCCTCGTGGGTGACGGTCCAAGGCGAGCCGGCTGCTGGGGTTGGATATCGGGTCGTGGGAGGGGGTGGTAATGGGTAGTGGGTTACAGCGGTCCCCGAGGGTGCGAGGTCTCGTATGGAAACTGTGTCCTCCCGCCCGTCCGGGTACGCAATGTAAGCGTACTGGGGGTTGGCGTGGAGGAGGTCGACCCTCTCGACCAGGGGGTCCGTTTTATTGGTCCTCATGTGTCTTCTCAGTAGTACCGGCCCTGGGGACGTCAGCCATGGCGGTAACGCTGTCCCCGATGTGGACTTCCTTGGGAAGACAAACATTTTCTCGTGAGGGGTGGCATTGGTGGCAGTGCAGAGCAGTGACCGAATCGAGTGGAGCGCATCGGGGAGCACCTCCTGCCAGCGGGAGGTCGGAAGGCCCCTAGACTTTAAGGCTAGTAGGGCGGCCTTCCAAACTGTTGCATTCTCTCTTTCCACCTGTCCGTTCCCCCGGGGGTTGTAACTGGTGGTCCTGCTTGTGGCTATACCCCTAGCGAGCAGGTATTGGCGGAGTTTGTCGCTCATAAACGATGAGCCCCGGTCGCTATGGATATAGCTGGGGAAACCGAACAGGGTGAAGAGGCTGTTCAGACATTTAATGACCGTGGCACTGGTCATGTCCGGGCAGGGGATAGCGAACGGGAAACGGGAGTACTCGTCAATGATGTTGAGGAAGTACACATTGCGGTCGGAGGAGGGGAGAGGCCCTTTAAAATCGATGCTCAGGCGTTCGAAAGGGCGAGTGGCTTTTATCAGGTGGGCTCTGTCTGGTCTATAAAAGTGCGGTTTGCACTCAGCGCAGACTTGGCAGTTCTTGGTCATGGTCCTGACCTCCTCAATGGAGTAAGGCAGGTTGCGGGCCTTGATGAAGTGGAAGAACCTGGTGACCCCCGGGTGGCAGAGGTCATTGTGGAGGGCCCTCAGCCTATCGATCTGCGCGCTGGCGCAGGTGCCACGCGATAGGGCATCTGGGGGTTCATTGAGCTTCCCAGGCCGGTACAAGATCTCGTAATTGTAGGTGGAAAGTTCGATTCTCCACCTCAAGATCTTGTCATTTTTGATTTTGCCCCTCTGCTTGTTGTTGAACATAAAAGCAACTGAGCGCTGGTCAGTGAGCAGGGTAAATCGTTTTCCGGCCAGGTAGTGCCTCCAATGACGCACAGCCTCCACAATAGCCTGGGCCTCCTTCTCGACTGCGGAGTGTCTGGTCTCCGGGCCCTGGAGGGTTCGTGAGAAGAATGCCACAGGTCTCCCCGCCTGATTAAGGGTGGCGGCCAGAGCGAAGTCGGACGCATCGCTTTCCACCTGGAAGGGGATGGATTCGTCCACTGCGTGCATGGCGGCTTTGGCAATGTCCTCCTTGATACGGTGGAAGGCCGAGCGGGCCTCTGCCATCGGGGGAAAAGAGGTGGATTTGATCAGCGGACGGGCTTTGTCTGCATAGTAGGGGACCCACTGGGCGTAGTAGGAAAAAAACCCTAGGCACCTCTTCAGAGCTTTTAGGCAGTGGGAGTTCCATAAGGGGACGCATCCGGTCCAGGTCGGGACCGATGACCCCGTGTTCCACAACACAGCCAAGGATGGCGAGGCGTTCTGTGCGGAATATGCACTTCTCCTTGTTATATGTCAGTTTCAGGAGTTGGGCGGTGCGGAGGAATTTCTCGAGGTTTGCGTCATGGTCCTGCAAGTCATGGCCGCAGATGGTCACATTGTCTAGGTAAGGGAAAGTGGCCTGCAGCGCGTTTTGATCGACCATCCGGTCCATCTCCCTTTGGAAGACGGCGACCCCGTTGGTAACGCCAAAGGGAACCCTAAGGAAGTGATAGAGGCGGCCGTTTGCCTCAAAAGCAGTATACTGGTGGTCTTCGGGGCGGATGGGGAGCTGGTGGTACGCTGATTTCAGGTCAATGGTCGAAAAGACGCGGTACTGCGTGATCTGGTTGACCATGTCAGCTATGCGGGGGAGTGGGTAGGCGTCCAGCAGGGTGTAGCAGTTTATTGTTTGGCTGTAGTCGATGACCAGGCGTTGTTTCTCGCCGGTCTTAACGACCACAACCTGGGCTCGCCAGGGGCTGGAGCTGCCCTCAATAATCCCCTCCTTCAGGAGCCGCTCCACTTCGGTTTTAATGAAAACCCTGTCCCCGGCACTGTATCGCCTGCTCTTTGTGGCGATGGGCTTACAGTCGGGGGTGAGGTTAGCAAACAGTGGGGGGGTGGGACTCTGAGTGTGGAGAGGTTGCATCTGGTGCGCGGCAGGCAATTTGGAGGCTGCTGGCTGCGGACTGTGAGTGGGGGGAGGGGGCCACCGTACACCATCGTAACGCTTTTGAGGTGGCACTGGAAATCCAACCCCAGTAGAACGACAGCGCAAAGTTGGGGCAGGACCAGGAGTTTAAAATTATTGAACACAGTCCCGTCTACTACTAGTGTCACCACGCAGTAGCCGCCAATGTCCGCTGACTGGGACTCGGCGGCCATAGAAATCCGCTGGTGCGCAGGCAGGACTGGGAGAGAGCAACGCCACACCGTGTCGGGGTGGATGAAGCTCTCTGTGCTCCCGGAGTCAAAAAGGCAGTTTATTGCATGGCCGTTTACCTTAACGTCCATTTTGGACCGAGCTAGTTGGTGCGGTCTCGTTTGGTCCAGCGTAACAGAGGCCAGCGTAGGGGTCGGTGTGTCGCTGCGGGTATCAGATGGGGGGGGTTGGCGGCCTGCTGCGTCCCGGCTGGTGTCCAAGATGGCGGCGTCCATGATTCCCATGTGGCTGGAGTCGTCCAAGATGGCTGCTGCTGCGGTGGTTCGCACATGGCTGGGGAGGCCCAAGATGGCGGCCCGTACGGCCCACACGCGGCGCTGTTGGGGGCCCAAGATGGCGGCTCGCACGGCCCACACGCGGCGCTGCTGGCGTTCGGGGTGGCTATGGCCTTGCAGACGCTAGCGTAGTGTCCCTTTTTCCCGCAGCCCGAGCAGGTCGCATTCTTCGCCGGGAAGCGCGCTCTGGGGTGTTTGGCCTGGCCACAGAAGTAGCATTTCTGGCCTTGGGATACTGCTGTCTGGCTTTGGGACACTGCTGCGGTGGTTGGGCCGTTGTTGGGCTGTGGCTGGGGTGGCACGGTGCTATGGGGCTGTCCTACCGTGTCCCAGGTTGTCGTTCCCCGCGGCGTCCACGGTGCAGAGGAGTAGGCATCCATGCCCCGGTAGGCTGCGTCCAGCGTTAGTGCGATTTCGGAGGCTTTGTCGAGGGTGAGGTCACTCTGCTCCAGCAGTTGCTGTCGGGTGTAGTTGGACCTGTGGCCCGCTACGAAGGCATCCCGGATCAGTTCCTCCGTGTACTTAGTGGGCGTTACCGCCTTACACCCACAGGCCCGGCCAAGCACGGACAGTGCTTGGTGGTATTCCTCAGTCGATTCCCCAGGTTGTTGCTTGCGACTCCCCAGGAGGTGCCTGGCGTACACTTCGTTCACAGGGCGCGTGTACTGAGTCTTGAGGAGCTGGAGGGCGGCTGTGTACGAGGTCGCGTCCCGGATGACTGAGTACACTTGGTGGTTCACCTTGGAGATCAGGACAGACAGTTTGTCCGCATCCGTTGTGACCGCAGTGGAGGCAGTCAGGAATGTCTCGAAGCACATGAGCCAGTGAGCAAACTTGGTGGAAGCGTCCGCTTCCCGACTGTCCAGGTCCAGGCATGCTGGTGTGAGGATCTTCTCCATTATAAAAAATTTAGTTAATAAAATTGATGCGCCATCAATTACTCAAAAGACTGAGGTTAAGCGAGTAACAACCAGGCTTTTATTAACTAAAGAATGAAGGTCTAGTCTCGAGTGGTCGACCCGTCCAGAATACTAAGGGACTGGGAGGTAGTCACTTATATACCTGGAATAGTGGGAGGAGTCAGCCGAGGCATGTCCAGACCTGTACCTAGTGGAATACACATACACATACAGACAGGTACAACAGTGGTTTACCACAACCAGTACCACTAAAAACTGCTCGAAGTTAAAATTGGGCCGTCTACCTTCCCAAAGTCTTTTACAGTCCACCTCACTGTTTGCCAACACCCTCTTTCTGCATTGTAGGCAAATTTCAAGATTGTGTACCCTATATCCATGTCCAAATCATATATATATACCCAGGACAAAAGTGGACCCAGAGCTGACCCTAAGGGTACACAACCTCCGACCCTTCTCCAATCCAAACAAGAACCAGCAACGATAACTCTTTGTTTCCTCTCAGTAACCATCTTTCTATCCATGCTGCTACTTTTCCTCATACCATATGTCTGAATTTTTATAATAAGCCTTCTGTGGGACACCTTATCAAACACCTTCTAAAAATCCACGTCTACTGCATTCCTTTTATCCATTCAGTCACTTCTTCAAAAATCTCTATTAAATTTGTCAGACATAACTTGCCTTTAATAAATCTGTAAAAGCAAAATACTGCGGATGTGGGAAATCTGAAATAAAAACAGAAAATGCTGGAAATGTAAAAAGAAAAAGATTAGTGAAGACAAATGTAGGTCTCTTACAGTCAGCAACAGGAGAATTTATAATGGGGAACAAGGAAATGGCAGAGCAATTAAACAAATACTTTGGTTCTGTCTTCACGGAAGAGGACACAAATAACTTCCCAGAAATGCTAGGGAATCCAGGGTCTAGTGAGAAGGAGGAATTAAAGGAAATAACAACAGAAAATGCTGGAAAAACTCAGCAGGTCAGGCAACATCCGTGGACAGAAATTTGAGTTGACGTTTCGGGTCGAACCCTTCTTCAAAACTGGAAAGAAAAGATAGATCGGAGGCAGGGCTGCGATCAGACAAAAGAATAAAAGAAACAAAAGAAGTAAAAAAGAGACAATAAAAGGTATTAGAAGCTAGACGAGATGGTAATAGGCTGAGATTCTCTACAGATGCTGCCTGACCTGCTGAGTATTTCCAGCATTTTCTGTTTTTATTTAATAAATCTGTGCTGGTTATCCCTGATTAACTCGTGCATTGTTAAATGCTCACTAACTTTATCTCAAGATATGGATTCTAAGGCCGCGATTTTGCTGACTGAGGCAGATCCGGGGCGGCCGGGGTCAGTGTCGCAGTCCCAACCCGCTGCTTACTGCAGCCCGCACTCTCCAAGCAATTTTTCGTTGATTGGGCTTGTTAAGCCTGCCCTGCAAGGTTCCCGGCCAATTAATAGGAAGTGTGTCTGATGACATCATTTGATGATGTGTCATTTGATGACGTGTCATCAGCCGGTTTCCTTAAAGGGGCCATGTCCAAGTTGATCTTGACCGTTCTGTCAGTGTTCTACAGCATTGAGGTGCTGCAAACACTGACAAGCACTGGACAAAGGTGCACGGCTGCACCCAGGCTCTCCCGTGACTCCCTCCATATGCTTATGACCTGCTGATGGAGGGAGTCACAGCACATAGGAAGTTTCTCTTTCCTTCCCATGGGCGGAAGAGACCTCCCCAGGAGATCAACGCAGCCTGGTTGCACATTGCACAGGGGGGCAGAAGCAGGGATGTCATCAGAAGGACCAGGCTGCAGTGACGCAAGGCTTTTAATGATCTGAGCAGATCACGAAACATTACTGCCAAGCTACACTCAACCTCATCTTGCTTTGCCACTCATCACATCCCCATCCCTCTGCCTTCCCTACTCTATTCCTGCACATTCTTACTCATACCAACTTACCTTGCACCTCCACCCATCCCTCTCTATCTACATTATCACTTCCCCATCACATTAGCCACCCCTCACACTCACCCTCAACCTACTGCAAGCATACGAATTAACAGCACACAAGGGTAAGAAACATAGAAACATAGAAGATAGGAGCAGGAGCAGGCCATTCGGCCCCTCGAGCCTGTGTCACCATTTAATGAGATCATGGCTGATCATCCAAACTCAGTACCCTGTCCCTGCTTTCTCCCCATATCCCTTGATCCCTTTAGCCTTAAGAAATATATCTAACTTCTTCTTGAATATATTTAATGAATTGGCCTCAACTGCCTTCTGTGGTCGAGAATTCCACAGCTTCACCACTCTCTGGGTGAAGAAATTCCTCCTCATCTCAGTCCTAAATGGCTTACCCCTTATCCCTTAGACTGTGACCCCTGGTTCTGGACTCCCTGCCATCGGGAACATCCTTCCTGCATCCAGTCTGTCTACTCCTGTTAGAATTTTATAAGTTTCAATGAGATCCCCTCTCATTCTTCTAAACTCTAGCGAATATAAGCCTAACCGACCCAATCTCTCATCATACGTCATTCCTGCCATCCCAGGTATCAGTCTGGTGAATCTTCGCTGCACTCCCTCCATGGCAAGAACATCCTTCCTCAGATAAGGTGAACAAAACTGCACACAATACTCAAGGTGTGGTCTCACCAAGGCCCTGTACAACTGCAGCAAGACATCCTTGCTCCTGTACTCGAATCCTCTCGCTATGAAGGCCAACATACCGTTTGCCTTCTTAACCGCCTGCTGCACCTGCATGCTTACCTTCAGCGACTGGTGCACAAGGACACCCAGGTCTCGTTGCACTTCCCCTTTTCCCAATCATGCCGTTCAGATAATAATCTGTCTTCCTGTTTTTGTCACCAAAGTGGATAACCTCACATTTATCCACGTTATACTGCATCTGCCCAATCACCCAACCTGTCCAAATCATACTGGAGTTTCTCGGCACCCTCCTCACAGCACACACGCCCACCCAGCTTTGTGTCGTCTGCAAACTTGGAGATATTACATCTAGTTCCCTCGTCTAGATCATTAATATATATTGTGAATAGCTGGGGTCCTAGCACCGATCCCTGCGGTACCTCACTAGTCACTGCCTGCCACTCGGAAAAAGACCCGTTTATTCCAACTCTTTGCTTCCTGTCTGCCAACCAGTTCTCTATCCAAGTCAGTACCTTACCCCCAATCCCATGTGCTTTAACTTTGCACGCTAATCTCTTATGCGGGACCTTATCAAAAGCCTTCTGAAAGTCCAAATACACCACATCCACTGGTTCTCCCTTATCTATTCTACCAGTTACATCCTCAAAAAATTCCAGTAGATTAGTCAAGCATGGTTTACCTTTTGTAAATCCATGTTGACTTTGTCCGATCCTGTCACTGTTTTCCAAGTGCTCTGCTATTACATCTTTTATAATGGACTCCAGCATTTTCTCCACTACTGATGTCAGGCTTACTGGTCTATAATTCCCCGTTTTCTCTCTACCACCTTTTTTAAATAGTGGGGTAACATTAGCTACCCTCCAATCCATGGGAACTGTTCCAGAGTCTATAGAATCTAGGAAGATGACCAGCAATGCATCTACTATTTCTAGGGCCACTTCCTTAAGTACCTTAGGATGTAGATTATCAGGCCCTGGGGATTTATCGGCCTTCAATCCTGTCAATTTCCCTAACACCATTTCCCTACAAATACTGATTTCATTCAATTCCTCCCTCTCATTAGACCCTATGTTCCCCGACATCTCTGGGAGGTTATTTGGGTAGGCACCTGGGTGGTTTAGCCAATGTTCATGTGAAGTTTCTATTAATGTGTTGTCAAACATTGAAATCTATACACTTTACCTTATTGGACAGATCTGTGCTCATCTGTGGAAGTGTCTTAGTGAGTTCCAGTAAATGTTGAGACATAACTTCCCCTGCCCACCCCCAATTGTGAAGAGTGTGAAAGGAATGGCTTGGACATTCTAGGGTTGTTTTATGGTGCTGGTGTGGGGTGGTGTCAACCTGGCATGTGGCAGCCAGGGTGTACATCGTCAAGTGAAGTAAATTTGGCCATGGTGATGCCATCACTGGCTTCCCGGGCAGCATGTTGTCGGGTGCTGATGCCCTGTGTACTGTGCAGCATCAGGTGATTGCGGAGAAGGTTGGTATTGTTGTTGGTGTGCCTGGTGATGTTGGTGTTGGGGCTGATCGTGGTGGAATTCTGAGGACCAAGGTGAGATTTTTTCAAGGGCACCGATGTTGCTGGAATAGATGGCAGCTGAAGTTGAGATAACAGAAGCGATCTGTCAATGGTGAGAGAGCTTGCTCCAAGGAGGTAACAGTGGATAGCGAGTTTATCCCAAACACTTCCAAACTGCATAAAGCTCAAAAGTGTCTTACATTTCCTGAAGGCTCAAGCTTCTGACATTGGAAAGTGAACAGCTGTGAAATGGTAGCTTTCATACCACTTGCAACTGTCACCTATTCACAGCAATGGGGAGACATAGAGAACCTGACCTACTTACCTGACATGATCTCCGAACGACGTGAAGCCTGTTAAAAAAGTGGGAAAATAGAAATAGGCTGGCAAAATAGTAGTTAACAAGCATTTAAATATCTTAATTGATTCCCCCGCCGCTTGGTGTCGGGCCTGTTCTGAAATCGCAGACCCAACATTTTGGAAACTGACATGGAGGCAGGTTTGGAGCAGGTTCCGAACCCGCTGACAATCATTTAAATTTTGACAGCGGACCCACCTCCGAACCCACACTCTGAGCGCCGGCAAAATCGCAGCCTAAGAGTTTGTCCACAGCTGACATTGGACTACAGTTACCCAGTTTATCCTTCTCTCCCTTCTTGAACAAAGTTGTTACATTAGCCACTCTCGAGTCATACCTGCATATTTAAGGAGGGTTAGCCACCAGCCCCTATTGGGCCAGTCGAAGAGCCAATAGGACAGGATCCTGCATTTTCTGCTGTCTTTGACAGCAGATCTTGGTAGCTACAAAATGTCAGGTCCCAGATACCTTCAGAGAAGTGCAGTTCACCTCCATTAGATTGATAACACGCAGTCAGCAGTGGGAGCACCCATGGGCCTGTTACCGACAACACCATATCAATGTACACACACCATTAAACTTAAACTGCCTTCATTGAGTCTTTATCTAGATTCTAGACTAACATCCCATCGGCTGGAGAAAGAAACTGCACCAGGTAGGGTCTGACTAAAGAATAAAGAGGGGAGGGGGATACTGAAAATAATTGTGCTTATTGTGTGCTGATAATCTACCAATAATAATCAGGTGATTCCGATTTTTCTTCTGATTTTCAGCTATTTGACCACATTGTTTCATGCATCTCCGACTTCCTCGATTACATGGGGATGAAAGGTGCTCGACTTCCTCTTGGTTTCACATTTTCCTTCCCTTGCGAACAGAAGAGTTTAGATGAGGCAAGCCCATTTATATATACAACTTTTAAAAATATTCCGTGTTGCTTGTTCTAATGTGGAATTAATGGATGTTGTTTATGACAGTACATTGCCATTTTAAAGTGCTTTCCAGACCCACTGTGTAATTATTGAAGTTTTTTTTGTCTTTCTCAGGGCATTCTTCTTAAATGGACTAAAGGCTTTAAGGCAACTGATTGTGAGGGAGAAGATGTAGTTACTATGCTAAGGGATGCCATTAAAAGGAGAGATGTAAGTTGACAAATTCTAGCCATTCCTCTTTCATACTATTATATTTTTGTTGTATCTTTCTATTTCATTATAAATAATCATTATATAGACCATTATAGGAGCACAAAAACAGGAGTTGATTAATTGGTCTACTGAATATTCTCCATTATACATAGGATATACGGCACAGAAACAAGCCATTCGGCCCAACTAGTCCATGCCAGTGTTTCTGCTCCACTCGAGCCTCCTCCCATCCTTTCTCATCTAACTCTATCAGCAGAACCCTCTATTCCTTTTTCCCTCATGCTTATCCAACTTCCCTTTAAGTATATCTATACTATTCACCTCAACCACTCCCTGTGGTAGTGAGTTCCACATCCTCGCAGCTCTCTGGGTAAAGAAGTTTGTTCTGAATTCCCAATTTGATTTCTTGGTTACTATTTTTGCTAGCGATGGAAGCTATGTCTTTTAATTCCAGTTCCATGCTTTTTCTCCACACCCTTAATACTTTTACTTCCCAAGGACCTATCTCCCTTTTAATAACCTCTGTTGATTTGCATCTGTGGCCTTCAGGGGCCATGCATTCCATATTCTCATAACCTTTTGTGTGAAAACTTTTTTTTCCATGGATTTGCATTTAACTAGTTTAACTCAAATTCTAAGATTATGTCCCCATTTTCTCATACTCTTCACTGATCTAAATTATTTATTTTTACCTCCTTCCTTAGAATGCCAACCGTCAGGCTGAATAATTATGTGGGCAGGAGACGACTGCCTAGATTTAATTTTCAGGACACCCATCTTCTAAGAGTATGCCATGATGTCTCACTGCATTGCCTCCCCAGGTTCCAATCCTGTATAACACATAAATAGAATTAATTTTGCTCCCGCAAGTCTGAGAGAGACTGAATTCAGTTCCGTGACTATTGGAGTAATAATAAGATATCCATGACAATTAGTTACTTCAAAAGACTTCTTGTAGTGGTAGACCAGAGACCAAGGGAACCTGCAGCTGTAAATAATGTCCACAAAGCCTAACTAAACAAGATTTCACTTCATTAGATTAGAAAATTCTGAAATAAATTCATAAAAATTGCAACTTAATACCACAACTTTAAAATCATTTATGGCGCTACAGAATGGTAGGAAGGCTTCTTCAATCACCTGTGTGCTGCTCACACACTCTTTCATGTTTAAATTTTAACAAAAGTTCAAAAGACGGTCAAAAGATACCCTTTGTCTTGAATGAATGTGCAAGACAGCTGAGGTGTCTGTGCCTGACGTATTGCAGGTGGACAAGTGCTTGAATTTATTTCATTCTCACTTTTGTCACCATTCACACAAGAGAAAATCACACCTGTCCAAAGGGACATCGCAACTGCCCTCATTCTGTGCTGCTGTCCCTTCCAAAGATCCAGATTTGGTCTCCACACTGGTGAGTGCTGAGGAAGGGAATGTGATGGCTTCATGGGCGGGTCCAGTTTCTGTTGATAATTTCCATATTTCATTTTTTATATGGAATTGTAGCTTTGGCTAAGCACTAGGATATTTAAATGCGAAGCTCTGACTGCTATGTTTATTAAGATTTCCTTTATCTTAGCTTAAGGCAAACTTAACTATAGACTTCTGTCTGGAAACATAAGTGGTCTAGAATTTCGAGCACTGGCCAGCATTTGATGGCAAATTTAAAGTGGTTCCATTAGCTGCATTCTTTAAAGAAGTAACTGGCTTCAGAGTCATAAGGGGTGAATACACAGACGCATGTCTGGGAGCCAAGTCTGATTGAGTCAAACCTTGCTTGGCTAGGCTTTGTTTGTTGAAGTGCTGTGGCAGAACATAGTGCAACGTGGAATGGAATGTGTTAAGTATTAAATATATACCAAGTTCCTTGTAAGTATGGGCCAAAATGGTACTTACACCTCTGTGGAGCACATTGGAGAGTTTTTCTATGTTAAAGGCACGATATAAAGGTCAATTGTTGTTGTTTACTGGTCTGTCACTGCCAGAAGTAATTTTGAAGCGGGTCAGTTTTCGATGAATTTTGAAGGCTATCTTTGTATCTTATAGTGCCAGATTGGACATTAAAGAAAATAGAGACTTGTAGTCAGGCCCTTTGTTTTCCAGTTTCCCATTTTGCACGGCTGCAATATATGGTGGGGACTAATGTAAAGCTTTTCGTTAAGTTCAGAAGTTACTGAGCAGAACCAATGAGATTTTGGAAATGTATTTGTTTTGGAAAGGCTGGGGTAAATGTAAGTATTGCAGTTGTTCCGTTTATCTGCTGTAAGTTTCAGTTGGTAGTTTAGTTCGAGATACATGGTCTGTCAATAAGGTGTGTTCCTAACATCACAGCTGGAATTTCCCACTCTGACGGAATCCCAGCGTAAACAATGCAGGTGGGCTTCACATCCACTCTATGGCTGTGCTCCTCACTCTAGACTTTATTTCAACCTTAAAATTAGCAGCTTTATGATCACTAGACTGTAAATGCTTCAGCTTGGCTCATTGCTCCCCCCTTATCAGTTAGGAGTAAATCCAATGTGCCCCCATCCCACGGGTTCCCTCATCAGCTGTTGAAGATTCTTGGGATAATTTACTGAACTCCCTTGTGCATGCAGATTGTGCCCATTGTAAATCCAGTTTATGAACACCACACCACAACCACTTTCTTATAAAACACTAACATCCTTTTATGATAAAATCAAAAGGAAAACTACAAATGCTGGAAATCTGAAATAAAAACAGAAAATGCTGGAAATACACAGCACCTCAGTTCTGAATGATACACACACCTGAAACATCACAACCTGCATTTTCTCTTTGCAGATGTTGATCGACCTATTGTGTATTTCCAGAACTTTGTTTTTATTCCTGTTTAAGTTGGTTAAGCACTTTCAGCCCTTTAAAGGTAAAAGTTATTAAAGGCGCTTAATCCACGAGAACCTAGTTCTGAGTCACTGATAGCAATGCAGCTTTTCTCATGGAGGTGGGATTCCATAAAGGGGCCCCTCCCACACTACCGGGGAGCCTCCTACTAATTTTAAATGGCTTTTTCAAGGGCTATTTGCAATCTAAATAATGCAAAATACAGGAAAAGCCATTTGCTTTTTTAAACCTTCCAAGGAAGGGAGAAGGATTCATCGTGTCCCTACCTTCACCCACCTCAAGTGCCATGTCTTGCCCCACCATCCTGACTCTTTCACCACCCCTTTTTGCCATGCACAAACATTGCCACCAATGTTCCCTAATTTTTTTTCGTGCACGGTCCCTTTAACTGGCTACGCGGCCCATTCAAATTTTCGTGCATGCGTGGTTTCTTCATTGTAGAAGCTGGCGAGCGGCCTGCGCGGGACCTCCAGCCCACTGCGCGGCCACGCAGCTTAGCGGGAACGTTGACTGCCACCCTTCCTCACCACTCTTTCCTGCTGCCTCTCATCACCCCCACACTTGCTCCATGCCTTTCTCAACATCCACCGACCCACCCCAACAAAGCCCCTATTGCTGTGTTTTTACAAGTCCCTATGGGGAAGGTGGTGGTCAGCTACAGGACCACTGCCTATCCCTTTGTGATCCTTTGATCAATGATAGGTTGGACGCAGAGCCTTAAGTCCACTTCTTTTGGGAACCTATCAAAGTGGGTGCCCAAATGGCAAAAGAACAGCAAATTGAGACAGGAGGGCCCCCTCCAATCAACCCAGTCCTTTGAAGGATTGCCCCTGGCCAGCACCTATTACAAGGGAAGTCCTGAAAATCCAGGGAAAACATAACATAGAAACATAGAAGATAGGAGCAGGAGTAGGCCATTCGGCCCCTCGAGCCTGCCCTGCCATTCAATGAGATCATGGCTGATCATCCAAATTCAGTACCCTGTCCCTGCCTTCTCCCCATGTCCCTTGATCCCTTTAGCCTTAAGAAATATATCCAACTCCTTCTTGAATATATTTAATGAATTGGTCTCCACTGCCTTCTGTGGTAGAGAATTCCACAGGTTCACCACTCTCTGGGTGAAGCAATTCCTCCTCATCTCTGTCCTAAATGGCTTACCCCTTATCCTTAGACTGTGACTCCTGGTTCTGGACTCCCCGGCCATCGGGAACATCCTTCCTGCATCCAGTCTGTCTAGTCCTGTTAGAATTTTATAAGTTTCAATGAGATTCCCCTCTCATTCTTCTAAACTCCAGTGAGTATAAGCCCAATCGACCCAATCTCTCGTCATACGTCATTCCTGCCATCCCAGGTATCAGTCTGGTGAATCTTCGCTGTACTCCATCCATGGCAAGAACATCCTTCCTCAGATAAGGCGACCAAAACTGCACACAACACTCAAGGTGTGGTCTCACCAAGGCCCTGTATAACTGCAGCAAGACATCCTTGTTCTTGTACTCGAACTCTCTCGCTACGAAGGCCAACATATACCATTTGCCTTCTTAACAGCCTGTTGCACCTGCATGCTTACCTTCAGCGACTGGTGCACAAGGACACCCAGGTCTCGTTGCACTTCCCCTTCTCCCAATCTATTGTTGTTCAGATAATAATCTGCCTTCCTGTTTTTGCCACCAAAGTGGATAACCTCGCATTTATCCACATTATATTGCATCTGCCGTGCTTCTGCCCAATCACCCAACCTGTCCAAATCATACTGGAGTTTCTCGGCATCCTCCTCACAGCACACACGCCCACCCAGCTTTGTGTCATCTGCAAACTTGGAGATATTACATCTAGTTCGCTCGTCTAGATCACTTATATATATTGTGAATAGCTGGGGTCCTAGCACCGATCCCTGCGGTACCCCACTAGTCACTGCCTGCCACTCGGAAAAAGAGCCGTTTATTCCAACTCTTTGCTTCCTGTCTGCCAACCAGTTCTTTATCCAAGTCGGTACCTTGCCCCCAATCCCATGTGCCTTAACTTTACACGCTAATCTCTTATGCGGGACCTTATCGAAAGCCTTCTGAAAGTCCAAATGCACCACATCCACTGGTTCTCCCTTATCTATTCTACCAGTTACATCCTCAAAAAATTCCAGTAGATTAGTCAAGTACGATTTACCTTTTGTAAATCCATGTTGACTTTGTCCGATCCTGTCACTGTTTTCCAAGTGCTCTGCTATTACATCTTTTATAATGGACTCTAGCATTTTCCCCACTACCGATGTCAGGCTTACCGGTCTATAATTCCCCGTTTTCTCTCTACCACCTTTTTTGAATAGTGAGGTAACATTAGCCACCCTCCAATCCATGGGAACTGTTCCAGAGTATATCGAATTTTGGAAGATGACCAGCAATGCATCTACTGTTTCTAGGGCCACTTCCTTAAGTACCCTAGGGTGTAGATTATCAGGCCCTGGGGATTTATCGGCCTTCAATCCCGTCAATTTCCCTAACACCATTTCCCTACAAATACTGATTTCTTTCAGTTCCTCCCTCTCATTAGACCCTATGTTCCCCGACATCTCTGGGAGGTTATTTGTGTCCTCCTTTGTGAAGACAGAACCAAAGTATGTATTTAATTGGTCTTCCATTTCTTTGTTCCCCATTATAAATTCCCCTAATTCTGACTGCAAGGGACCTACGCTTGACTTCACCAATCTTTTTCTCTTCACATATCTATAAAAGCTTTTACAGTCAGTTTTTATGTTCCCTGAAAGCCTACTCTCATACTCTATTTTCCCCCTCTTAATTAATCCCTTTGTCCTCCTTTGCTGAATCCTAAACTGCTCCCAATCCTCAGGTTTACTGCTCTTCCTGGCCAATTTATATGTCTTCTCCTTGGATCTTATGCTATCCCTAATTTCCCTTGTTAGCCACAGTTGAGTCACCTTTTTTGTTTTATTTTTATGCCAAACAGGGATGAAGAAATTCTGTAGTTCATCCATGTGATCTTTAATTGTTTGCCATTGTCTATCCACCGTCAACCCTTTGAGTAACATTCCCCAATCAATCCTACCCAACTCGCGCCTCATACCATCGTAGTTTCCTTTTATTTAAATTCAGGACCCTAGCCTCTGAGTCAACTACTTCACTCTCCATCTTAATGAAGAATTCTATCATATGATCGCTCCGACCCAAGCGGCCTCGCACAACAAGAATGCTAATTAATCCTTTCTCATTACATAATACCCAGTCTAAGATGGCCTGATCTCTAGTTGGTTCCTCGACATATTGGTCCAGGAAACCATCCCGTCTACACTCCAGGAATTCCTCCTCCCCAGTATTGTTACTAATTTGGTTAGCCCAATCTATATGTAGATTAAAGTCACCCATGATAACTGCTGTGCCCTTATTGCACGTGTCTCTAATTTCCCGTTTAATGCCATCCCCAACCTCCGCATTACTGTTTGGAGGCCTGTATACCACCCGCACTAACGTTTTCTGCCCCTTGGTATTTCTCAGTTCTACCCATACAGATTCCACATCATCAGAGCTAATATCCTTTCAATTGTGTTAATCCCCTCTTTAACCAGCAATGCTACCCCACCTCCTTTTCCTCTTTGCCTATCTTTCCTGAATATTGAATACCCCTGGATGTTGAGTTCCCAGCCTTGGTCACCCTGGAGCCATGTTTCCATAATCCCAATCATATCATATCCGTTTACCTCTATTTGCACAGCTAATTCATCCACCTTATTACGAATGCTCCTCGCATTAAGACACAAGGCCTCCAGGCTTGTTTTTTTAACACTCTTGGACCTTTTAGAATTATTATTTCCTGTGGCCATGTTTGATTTAAACCCTAAAGGGGACAGAGACCCAGTGTCACGTTGTGCATGAGTATTTCCCATGTTTACCGCCTGCGGAGAAGAATTCCCCAGGTGCTAATCCCAGGAACACCGGCCCTATAACGTTCCAAGATTTATAGGCTAGAGCACTCAGTTACCAGTGTAATCATCATTTGTGCCATTTATCCAGTCCATCACTGTATTCAGAGGACAGTGTTGTGACATTTGTTGCAGTGGATGGCTCCCTTATCAAATTAGGGTACACACGGGAATTAGATTAGTTGAGAAGAATTTGGTTATGGAGAAAAATAACAAGTTCTGTTGCAAAGAAAGCAGTAAAACTTGCAGGATAAAGCCTGAGATTGTCTCTGTTTGTCACTGAGGAATTACCCTGCTGATCTGAGAGTGGGGTTGTTTGGGTTATCCTCCGTACAGCAAGGTCTTCAGATAAGCTGCTTCTTTTGTTTATCTAGTATCTTACCAGAATCAAATCCGCTACTACCTCCTGTGCTGTAAAATCCTATTGGGCCAGAAATTCCAGAACGGGGCTTGCAGCGCGTGCAAGCCCCGTATTTGCACTTACCCCGCGCTCCTGCCGATCAGCTTCTGGGACGCCTGAACTTGGAGAAATAGAAAGCACATTCCCGGGCAGCGTATGACGTCACGCCGCCCAGGAGTGCAGCCAGCGCGGACCCAGGAGCGTGCAGTGTAAGTGAGACACGCCCCTTGAGGTCTCAGTTTCACTGGACACGCCCCCAATGTTTCTGTCAAGCTGCTTTGCTTTTTTACATGCAAAGCAGCAGTTTAAATAGGTTTTTGGAAGTTTTTTGAAGATTTTGGTAACTTTTATAAACTTTTTAAAATGTTTACATTATTTTGAGTAATCTGAAGTAGTTTTAAAGAGAATTAAAGCAATTTAAAGACTTTTAAAAGCCCTAAAATAATTTTTTAATTCCATTTACTTATTTAGCAATGTCGTCGTCATACGTGTCTTCACACTGTTCCCTTTGGGGAACTGTATGAAGTGGTGGAAGGATTTATGGCCGTGATTAACGCTCATTCTGTGACCGTAACCATCTTTGAACCAGCCATTAGGGCGGTTAGTCCTATGGCGGGAGGGTTTTACGGGCTCCCACAAGCTATACAAGGAGGGGGGGCCACCCACACCCACGGACGCAAATATCCCACTGGATGTCAACCCAGAATTTAGAGCCGGAGCTCCGACTCCACTTGCCGGGACTGTCTGGAGCGGGGTTCGAAACCCTACCCTGATCTGGCCCAGCGGCGGGGATCCTACCGCTATGACAAACGCCCAATCCGATTAGCAACGTGAAATTGCAGCATAGGGCTCCAGTCACGGGGAGGGAAAAGGCGCAGGAAACGTATGGGTGTCACCTTTTGTGCGGAGTGGGCCTTTTGCGTAGCAGTAAGCATCCCCGCCGCTGGGCCAGAAGGAGTAGGGTTTTGAACCCCACTCCAGACAGTCCCGGCAAGTGGAGTCGGAGCTCCAACTTTAAATTCTGGGTGGACATCCAGCGGGATACTTGCGTCCGTGGGTGTTGGTGGCCCCCCCCCCCCCCTCAGATGGGTTGTGGGAGCCCGTAAAACCCTCCCGCCATAGGACTAACCACCCTAATGGCTGGTTCAAAGATGGTTACGGTCACGGAATGAGCGTTAATCACGGCCATAAATCCTTCCACCACTTCATACAGTTCCCCAAAGGGAACAGTGTGAGGATACGTCCGATGATGACCTCTTGCGCAATGCACCTCCTTGGACCCTCAGTCGCAGATGCGAGGGGGCAAGTCGTGCAAGTGTTAAATTTTTTATTTTATTGACATGTAAAATGTTGGCCCCATAATTCCCTTCCAAATGCACGAGTACGGTCGGGGTACTTACGCATCTGGCCGGATGAAATGCCGGTTTTCAGCATGCACAGTGCATGTGGGGAAAACCGGCATTTCCTGTCCTCTGAACGAAGGGGTTCAGAGGCAGAACGCGTGCGACTGCACATGCAGCGCGTGCGCAGTATAATTCGCCGCTTTCATTAATGCTTTCAGTGAGGTCCAGTCATTACAACTTACACATGAAAAAAGCATGGGTGCAGTTGCTACAGAGGCTGCGGAGGAAGATATTTCTTATCGTGGAGCTTCTGAAAGTATGTATGTCTGTATATATTCCTTTGCGTGTTATGTATATATTCCTTTACTTATGTGTATGAATGTATTATTTAATTATGACTTTCAGAGAAAGTAACTTATTGGAAAATCATAATTAAAAACATACATTCATACACATTAGTAAAGGAATATAAAACATACATACATATACGTAAAGGAATATATGTGGACATACATACATAACTCATTCTCACATTCCATTCACACAGCCACAATTGCACCTTCTACCTACCGTTCTGAAAACCCTTTATATAAAAAAAAAAAAAAAATTTTAACTTTAAAACTTACTTAAAATTTCTTAAAATAACTTCCCTCCCTTTCCCAAACAAAAAAATTGCATTTCAAAAGCTCCACGATAAAATATATCTTCCTCCGCAGCCAATGAACCACTTTACACTTGCTTTTTTTCAGTGTAACTTCTAAGGACTTAACCTCACGGATTTCATGAATGAAATCCACGAAGTTCACTGCGCAAGCGCTGCCTGTGCAATCGCACGCGCTCGAGGTCTGGAAATGCCGGCGTTCCCCGCATGCGCTGTTCATGCTGAACGCCGGCATTTCCAACGGCCAGAAGCGTGAGTAAGCCGACCGTACTCACGCTTCTGGCCTGGCATTTCTGGCCCAATATTCTCTGCTGTCCCATTATTTAATGCCCTGACACAGAAAGTGAGCAAAAAGCTTTCAACATGTGACAGGAAAACTTTACAGGGGGGCTAAATTGAGCTCTGTAGTGCCCATTTTTAGGTGCTACGTGGCAACCTAATGCTCGAAAATTGGGTCCAAGATACGCGGCGCACACTGCCAACGGGATGTGCGCCGGACACCATCTTGGTAAAGGGATCTGCGCGCACGCACCTAACGACCGGCGACAACATGCAGAGCAGGCAGATTATGATATCAGTCAGTGTGCAACAATGATTTGGCGCCAGCGCTACTATTTTTGAACTCCACATTCCAGCCTACCTAACCTCGTACAATTGAACACGGTATGAAGGACCCCTCCTCCAGCCCTACTTAAAGGGATCCTGAACTAGTTACAGGTTAGTTGATGGATTATTTCTTCCGGCTGCTATTGCAATTGTACATGTTTTTGGAGCTTTCCTATACTTGGCTGAAGTTTGAATAGTCTGGCTGGTGTTGAAGTACTTTTCTGTTCATTTTAAAGCTTGTGCTGAAACAAGTTACTTCCAGACATGGGTGGTCTGATGGGCCTTCCTCTGGGAATTGAGCATGACCGGGAGAATGAAGAGAGGCCACACAGAGCAGGACAATCTGCTAGAAGAGGGAGGAGGAGGATGGGGAGAAGGAGGAGGCCATATCCGCCGAGGGTCTTTAGAGAGCAAATTTAGCGAGGACCAATGCTTGAGACGTCTTCGCTTCACTAAAGACGTCATGACTGAAATCTGCCAACTGCTGCAGCCACAACTGCAACCTCAAAGCAGGGCAAGGACAGCATTGACTGTGGATGTCATGTTTGAATGGCTGTCAGTGTGTGCGAGCTGTGAGTTGTGAATGTGCGGCTTGCAACAGTATGTGAGGGTGAGGTAAAGCATACGAATTTTAGCGTTGAGTACTGATTGATAGAGATTGTTGGTAGGTGGGTGATGGGGGTGTAGTGAATTGTGCCATGGATGAGGCTCGTGGTATAGTTGGTAAGCTGTACCATTTGAAGATGAACTCACTCACCTTGACAACTCATGTCAGATCGTTAAACAACTTCCTGGATTGCATTCATGTTATTGGAGCAACACTCCTGGCATTTGTTAGATCCGTGATTCTCAGGGTAGGCTGTTATTCAATAACCACACGGATGCTGTAACTTAACAATAAACAGGTATTTACTGGAGGAGGGTAGTCTCAAGACTGGGGGTACAGAGGCATGCTCAAGGCTTATATACAGGTGTGGTCACTGCCGGTACTACAGTATACAGGAGCTGTAAAAGTAGTTCTCTCTTAAAGGTACATACACTACAATTCCTCCCCTTTTAGATTAGCAGTACCCATAATATTCAAATAACAATTAACACTTTACATGCACATTAAACAGAAATAGTCCATTTATAGATTCAGTCTTTGGGGCGGCTTCCTGATCCTTTCTGGATAGCGCCTTTCCTGAGGTTCTTGTTCTTGGTGCGGAGGCGATTCTGGCCCCTTTCGTCGGTTAGTTCATCAGTTTCCACTGCTACTGGTTCTGAGGTAGATGCTACCGGTATGTCGGGTTCATCCCCAGGTACGCGAGACATGGGGTTGACTCGTTCCTGTGACGCTAAGATCTGGTCGACGTGGCGTCTCACAATGTTCTCCCTGACATCCACTGTGTACTTTAATGGCCCCTGCCGTGTGCATATCATTCCGGGTTGCCATTTCTCTGTTCGGTAGTCACGGGCCAAGACTGGTTGTCCTACATTGAAGCTCCTTGTCGGCTTCTCGTTGATGTGCTGGAATTGTTTGTCCTCAACATTTCTTCGCACATTTGGTCTGAGCAAGTCCAGACGAGATCTCAACCTTCGGTTAAAGAACATCATGGCCGGGGTCTGGTTGGTAACTGCATGTGTCGCGTTTCGGTAGGCTAATAAGAAATTGTCCACCTTATGCTGTAGTGGAATTTCATCGTCGCACATGGCCTTTATCGCCGCCTTAAAGGTTTGTACGAACCTCTCAGCCAATCCATTTGTGGCTGGATGATACGGGGCGGATGTGTAATGCCTTACCCCATTCCTTCTCATAAATTTTTGAAACTCTTCGGACACAAACTGTGGTCCATTATCAGAGCAAATCTGCTCTGGCAAGCCGTTCCTGGCAAATATGGTCCGTAGGACTGCAATCGTTTTCTCTAGTGGTTGAGGACATTTTTATCACCTCAGGCCATTTCGAGTGAGCATCCACTGCTATTAAGAACATTGAGTCCATGAATGGACCAGCAAAATCAATGTGCACCCGTTGCCATGGAAAGGAGGGCCACTCCCATGGGTGTAGAGGGGCATGTGGTGGTGCACTTTGGACCTTCTGGCATCCTGAGCAGCTCTTGGTTAGGTCCTCGATTTGTTGATCGATCCCCGGCCACCACACAAGCCCTAGCAAGGCTTTTCATTTTCACCCCTCCCAGATGACCTTCGTGAAGCTCATTTAGCACTCTCTCCCTTAACTTGGGTGGAATTACCACTCGGGATCCACACATCACTGTCCCCTGGCATACTGACAGCTGTTCTCTTCTGGATGAGAATGCTGGCAACAGTGAGTCGCCATGTGTTGGCCATCCCCTCACTGTCAAATCATATACCCGAGACAGTGTTGGATCATTGCGGGTCTCCTTCTCTATATCCGCGTTCGTTACTGGCAGTCGTTCAATTATTGACAAATAAAATATCTCGATAGGGTCCACTGCTGCTGCTTCCTCCACAGTAGGCAGTGGCAGGCGCGATAGCCCATCAGCGTTCCCATGCTGTTTCGTGCCTTTATATTCTATTTCATATTGATTCGCCCCTAGAAACAGGGACCATCTTTGTAACCGTTGTGCAGTCATCACTGGAACGCCCTTCTTAGGATTAAAGATGGAGACAAGTGGTTGGTGGTCAGTCAGCAAGGTGAACTTCTGCCCATGCAGATAGTGGTTGAATTTTTTTACTCCCCATACTAGGCTGAGGGCCTCCCTGTCAATCTGGGCGTAGTTGCGCTCGGCTGAGGTTAGTGACCGAGACGCAAAGGCTACTGGCCTCTCCAACCCGTCTGGGAATTTGTGCGACAGCACCGCTCCAATACCATAGGGTGAAGCATCACATGCCAAATGAATTGGTAGTGCTGGGTTGAAATGGGCCAACACCTCTTTTGATGTGATCAATTCTTTACACTTCTGGAAAGCTCGTCTACGTCCGTCATCCCACTTCCATGGTACCCCTGTTTGCAGTAGGGTGTTCAGTGGGTGCAATACCGTGGACAAATTTGGTAAGAACTTGTAGTAGTTTACCAGCCCGAGGAACGACCTCAGTTGTGACACATTTTCCGGTGCTGGAGCCTTGACTACTGTCTCAATCTTTTCAGGGGACTTATGCAACCCCTCTTTATCGATGACGTGGCCACAATACGAGATCTGTTTCTGGAAAAACTCACACTTGTGGCGATTAGCTCGTAGCTCATACTCCTTTAATCTGGTGAATACCTTCTCCAAGTTGGCGAGGTGATCACTGTCATTTTCGCCCGTGACCAAGATGTCGTCCAAATAACACTGGGTCCCTGGAATCCCTTGCAGGACCTGACCCATTGCCCTTTGCCAGATAGCCGGAGCCGAGGCTACTCCGAACACCAGCCGGTTGTATTGATAGAGACCTTTATGAGTGTTAATCGTAAGGTATTGTTTTGAAGCTTCTTCTACCTCCATTTGCAAGTACGCCTGGGCTAGATCAATTTTGGTGAAGCGTTTACCTCCAGAAAGCGAGGCGAAAATATCCTCAATTCGTGGAAGCGGATATTGTACCGTGTGAAGGACTGGGTTCACTGTCACCTTGAAATCCCCACAGATGCGGACCTTCTTTGGTTCCCGAGGCGTATTACTCAACGACCTCTTCATTACAGGAACGATGGGTGTAGCCCACTCGCTCCAGTCCACTTTGGACAGTACTCCTGAACGTTCCAACCCTTCCAGCTCTGCTTCAACAGCTGGTATGATCGCATAAATCACTGGTCTGGCCTTAAGAAACTTTGGGCTTGCATTTTCCTCTATTTTAATCGTTGCTGTTATTCCTTTTAGTGTTCCTAGTCCCTCCTGGAACACTTCTTTTGCGTCAGTTAGCATTTTTGACAGTCGCCCAGGTGTGACGTCGTCTTCCCTCTTGGCCTCAACCTTCAGTGCCTGTATGGAATGCCAATCTAATTGTATCTTCCGGATCCATTCACGTCCTCGCAGTGGTGGTCCTCCATCTGGCAATACATATATATCCATTTTAGGTATTTCCTGGCCTTTATATATCACTTTCACCCTTATTTTTCCTTTGGGGTAGACTTTTTGCCCCGTATACGTCTTCAAGACAATCTCTGTAGCTTTCAAGGGTATATGTGAAAATAGCTGCTTGTAGTCCCTTTGGTTTATGACTGTTAGGGCTGATCCTGTGTCCAATTCCATTTTCACTTGGACTCCGTCTATCTTGAGTGTAACCCAGATAGTCTGGTGATCCTCCATTTCGGTTACCTTATGTAGTTTCAGACAACTCAGCTGCTTGCTTCCGGAGTCTGTGTCACTTTTCTGTTCGTCTAAACCACTGTCCATCACCTGGTGTACCTTTTTGTACTTCTCCTGTGGAGATTTCTTACTGTTGGTTTTCTTCCCAGAGCTGCAGACTCTTGCTATGTGTCCTGCTTTTCCACACTGTCTGCACACTTGGTCCTTGAACCAACAATCTTTCTGGTCATGTGTTGTTCTGCCGCAGCGATAGCACTTCCCTGTTCCATAGGACATTTCATTGGTGCCATATTCTTGCGGTCTCCGTTGTATCTCTGCAGCGCCCCTTGCGGCTGCTTCGTGTGATACTGCCATACTGAAAGCCTTGTCCAGCGTCAGATCCTTTTCTGATAGAAGCCGTTTCTGGGTTCCTTCACTTTGTAGCCCACACACAAACTTGTCCCTTAACGTATCTGCTAGTCCCGCTCCAAACTGGCAGTGTTTCGATAGCTTGCGCAGTTCCGTTAGGTACTCAGCATTGCTTTCGTCTTTGTGTTGGTTCCTTTTATGGAACTTAAATCGTTCTGCTATCAGCAGCGGTGTGGGGTTTAAGTGGTCCTGTAGGATTTCTACTATGCTTTCGAAATTCTTGTTCACCGGCTTCTCTGGGGTTATTAGATTTCGCAGTAACCCATAAGTTTTTGCACCCATGGAATTTAACAAAACCAGTGCTTTACTAGCATCTGGCACTTCATTCGCCCTGCAGTACACCTCAATACGTTCCACATATGTCGCCCAATCTTCGACTTCATTGTCGAACGTAGAGATACTGCCACTCTTCGGCATCCCTGGGTGTGATTTAACTGTCAAAAATGGCGTCTCCCGCGCTTCCCCTTTTTCTCCGCTGGCACAAAATGGCGTCTCCCGCGCTCTCCCTTCTTCTCCCCGCGGACCCTGTTCAGCCCGTGAGCTCTGGCTGCTCTGCGCGTTCTTCTTTTTATTTTATTTTTCTCGACGCCGCTAGGTCTTGAACCCGGCTGTTGCTTTACCCTCTCTCTCTCCGGTTTGTTTTGGTTTTTTCTCGATGCCGCTAGGTTTTCAACCCCCGGCTGCGCCCTGTGCGCTTCACCCTCTGTCTTACCCCGTCGACGCTGCTCGGCTATCTCTCCGCCGTCGGTCGGCTCCAGCCGCCGCTGCCCGGGAAGGGTCTGCGTTGGACCTGTCGTCAGTCTCTTGCTGATCGCCGTGGCTGGGGAACCAAGCCCGGCTCTCCACAGCCTCCCCTGCGATGTTCACTCTCTGCCTTACGACTGGGCGGTTGCTCGTGGTTGACGCCCGTGTTCCTGGCCTCGACTCTTTTTTTGTTGCAGGTAGATTCGAATCGACACTCGTCGCCACTGATAGATCTGTGATTCTGAGGGTAGGCTGTTATTCAATAACCACACGGATGCTGTAACTTAACAATAAACAGGTATTTACTGGAGGAGGGTAGTCTCAAGCCTGGGGGTACAGAGGCATGCTCAAGGCTTATATACAGGTGTGGTCACT
The DNA here is from genome assembly GCF_052327205.1 of Somniosus microcephalus. Classification (NCBI taxonomy): domain Eukaryota; kingdom Metazoa; phylum Chordata; class Chondrichthyes; order Squaliformes; family Somniosidae; genus Somniosus; species Somniosus microcephalus. The sequence goes on from NC_140994.1 coordinate 99,384,397, forward strand.
GCCGGTACTACAGTATACAGGAGCTGTAAAAGTAGTTCTCTCTTAAAGGTACATACACTACAGCATTGACCTTCGCCTCTACTTCTTCCCACTGCCTCCTGAGCATATGTCTGGAGGGCTCCCTGCGGATATAGGACATCTCCCACCCCCCCCCCTCTCCTCGTCTTGCACCAAGACCTCCAGTGCATTGTTTGAAAACCTTGAACAGTTTCTTGCATGTTCAGCCATTGCTCAAAGTTTCACAGATTTACTTTACAAAAACCTCCCACCACTTCTTGCAGCCTCAATGCACCTCCCCTTTAAGTAGCACTAGCCACTCGCGATATCAGGTCCCCTGGTGATGCATGCAGCCAATGAACAGTGCGGATAGCACTGGCTGCACACAGCAATCACGTAAAGCAGCAAGCTGCACAAGTTTACCGTGTCGCCTGCAACGCAATGAACGGGCGCGGGTTAATCGCGTACCGCAATCCCCACACCCGTTTTCAGGAGTTAGTCAATTCAACCCCCACAAACTTTAATGTTTTGTCATTCCCGATTATTAGCAAAAAGTCATTTCTAGCTTTAAGTTTTGCTTTGCTGCTATCTAATTGGCCATTACTGCTATTATTATGCAAAATCTTTCTCCCCAGTCATATTCTAGGAAGAAAATTCAGCAAGATACAGATGCCATGGCTGTTCCCACCCCCATCACACACCCGCGAAAGTAACTTTTATCACTGGAAACCACCTATGCGTGGATATCGGGGAGGACAGGATCGGGCTTGACTGTCACATCTGCTGTGCTCAATTACCCTGCCAGCACTCACTAGGCTGACACGGGAAGAATGACTGGCTACTTGGCAAGGTACCAGAGGGCTGTCAGCACTTACGAATCATGCTCCAGCCCGAGGCAGTGCCATCAGGCGAGGAGGGGAGGAAATTGGGGAAAATGGAAAAAACAGATGCTTCCCATTCTGGAGTCAGGAACAAACAAAATCATTTCATTCATTCCAGGGTTGATATGCAATTAACTGAAAATACACTGCTGAATCACATATTTCATTCTGAAAGTTTATTGATACTTTTTTGTCTCAATATATTTTCCAGTTAAGTTCTTAAACAGCCTCCCCACCGCCCCCACCCCCCCCCCCCCCCCACCCCCCCAAGACAATTCTTGAAAATTCAGGTGTGGTGTGAAATCAAGTAGCAAATTACAGTCCGGAGCCTGCAGAGTGTGAATGAAGAGTGCATATCAAGATATGTTATCAAACATACATCAGAAACAGGTAATGTGATTCCCCTGCACCCAAATATTTTCTTTCTGCCCCTTCTGAATGCACTGACCCTTTGGGTTCTGGTTCCACAGGCACTGACCCTTTAGGTTGTGGTACCATAGACACTATGACCCATGGGTGTGGCACCATAGACACTGTGACCCATGGGTTGTGGTACCATAGACACTGTGACCCATGGGTTGTGGTACCATAGACACTATGACCCATGGGTGTGGCACCATAGACACTGTGACCCATGGGTGTGGTACCATAGACACTGTGACCCATGGGTGTGGTACCATATACACTGTGACCCATGGGTTGTGGTACCATAGACACTGTGACCCATGGGTGTGGTACCATAGACACTGTGACCATGGGTTCTGGTACCATAGACACTGTAACCCATGGGTTCTGGTACCATAGACACTGACCCATGGGTTCTGGTACCATAGACACTGACCCATGGGTTTTAGTACCACAGACACTGACCCATGGGTTGTGGTACCATAGATACTGACCCATGGGTTGTGGTACCATAGACACAGACCCATGGGTGTGGTACCATAGACACAGACCCATGGGTTGTGGTACCATAGACACTGACCCATGGGTTCTGGTACCATAGACACTGACCCATGGGTTCTAGTATCATAGACACTGACCCAAGGGTTCTGGTACCATAGACACTGACCCATGGGTTCTGGTACCACAGACACTGACCCATGGGTTCTGGTACCACAGACACTGACCCATGGGTTCTGGTACCATAGACACTGACCCATGGGTTCTAGTATCATAGACACTGACCCAAGGGTTCTGGTACCATAGACACTGACCCATGGGTTCTGGTACCACAGACACTGACCCATGGGTTCTGGTACCACAGACACTGACCCAAGGGTTCTGGTACCATAGACACTGACCCATGGGTTCTAGTACCACAGACACTGACCCATGGGTTCTGGTACCACAGACACTGACCCATGGGTTCTGGTACCACAGACACTGTGACCCATGGGTTCTGGTACCACAGACACATGACCCATGGCTTCTAGTACCACAGACACTGACCCATGGGTTCTAGTACCACAGACACTGACCCATGGGTTCTAGTACCATAGACACTGACCCATGGGTTCTGGTACCATAGACACTGACCCATGGCTTCTAGTACCACAGACACTGACCCATGGCTTCTAGTACCACAGACACTGACCCATGGGTTCTAGTACCACAGTAACTGACCCATGGGTTCTGGTACCATAGACACTGACCCATGGGTTCTGGTACCATAGACACTGACCCATGGCTTCTAGTACTACAGAAACTGACCCATGGGTTCTGGTACCATCGACACTGACCCATGGGTTGTGGTACCATAGACACTGACCCATGGGTTCTGGTACCACAGACACTGACCCATGGGTTCTAGTACCACAGACACTGACCCATGGGTTCTGGTACCATCGACACTGACCCATGGGTTGTGGTACCATAGACACTGACCCATGGGTTCTGGTACCACAGACACTGACCCATGGGTTCTAGTACCACTGACACTGACCCATGGGTTCTGGTACCATAGACACTGACCCATGGGTTGTGGTACCATAGACACTGACCCATGGGTTCTGGTACCACAGACACTGACCCATGGGTTCTAGTACCACAGACACTGACCCATGGGTTCTGGTACCATAGACACTGACCCATGGGTTGTGGTACCATAGACACTGACCCATGGGTTGTGGTACCATAGACACTGACCCATGGGTTCTGGTACCACAGACACTGACCCATGGGTTCTGGTTCCTCAGGTGCTGGTTGCCCTCTAGTACCTCACTCATGGCCTTTTCCATGTGTGAGGCTGGACACTGACTGTTACTTGACCGCACACACATGCACTTTTCAGCAAGGGTCGCTCATTAGCGATTACGAGTTGGGTCCTTCATCACTTCCTAGGACACTGAGGCCAGTTATGTTTCAACCAGCACTGCACTGTTTGAGATCAGCACAGACCAGAATCATGTCTGGGCCCTTCAGGGTCTGTATGATCCAGCATTTAGTGACTACACTTCAAATGATCTTCATTGGCTGTGACGCCTGAGGTGGCGAAAGGTGCTATATAAATGCATGTTTTTTCTTCCTTATAGTCCACACAGTGAATTTACCCCCCAACCAGTCGAGTTGGAAGGGACATTTTAATCATCCTAATTCATTAGCCTCCGTCACATTTGTTTCCCTTTATTTAATTGTGATGCAGTTTTCAATTCTCTTAGTCCTAAGACACACAGTATTCCAGGGGCTCCCTCATGAGATCCCGTTCTCTGCACCCTTCAGTCCTCTTAATGGCGGGGGGGGTGGGGGGCAATACTAAGATTTTTTTTTAAATGGCCATCTTCAGGGGTCCAGGCACTCGACCTGTCCTGGATTCCCAGCAGGGCCACTTACACCTTTCTGGAGACCATTATGCCTCATCTGACTCGGCGTATCAGCAGGGATATGCCAGGTCCGTTCCCTCAGCGTAGGGAGACACTGCCCTCAGACAGGCTTCCACCGACACGGGTGGCGTTGTAAGGATTGGGCGGAGGTCAAGCAGCAGTTCCCAAATCAAATCGGGGCCTGGTGTATCCGTAGTGTGTGAGAAGAAGGCTGATTTTATCTGGAGCAAACCATCCCTTCAGAACATTTGTTGAAGTTACAACCTGCAAATATTCCAGCCAGGACAGCTCTGAGTCAATAACTTCCATCTAACTGATATAGAATGAACAGCAAGTGCTCAAGTGTTTACATAGGAACTGGAGTAGCTCATTTAACCCCTCGAGCCAGTGCTGCTGCTTCCCTGTTGATGTCTTACTGTTTCTTTTTTAAATATTCCCACTAGGAGTTTGAACTTGATATTGTGTCGATTGTGAATGACACAGTTGGGACAATGATGACCTGTGCATATGAAGATCCACATTGTGAAGTTGGTATGATTGTCGGTGAGTAACTTATTGGGAGCCTTCTGACACCTGCAGCATTTAACTGGTTTATGGTCTAAGCATGATGAAAGCTTAGAAGTAGTTCTTTGCCTGTTCTGAAACCTTGGGTTAAATGTTAAGATTTAGCACCCACGTTCTGGAGCTTTGCTCGATGTTAGGACAGATAGGCTAATTGAGTGTGGACGTTTGTACCCAGTTATTTGTCCACCTGATTTTCGATCATTAACCTTAATAACTGGGAAATTCGGAGGGCTGCCAATTGGGGCCCATTGATTGAAACTCTACATCAGGAGCACTAACTTGTAAAACATGTTATACGGCTCATTTTTTCACTGTGTTTCCGATGGAAGTCTCACCTGCCAGGAGCACACACTGTACACGATTTACCGACCAATTCTCACTCACAGAAACTCACAGAAACCCCACAATGCAGATAGAGGCCATTTCGGCCCATCGAGCCTGCACCGACACATATCCCACCCGATCCCCGTAACCCCTACACCAACACATATCCCACCCTATCCCCGTAACCCCACGTATTTAATCCCCCTAACACTAACGGTCAATTTTTATCATAGCCAATCAACCTAACCCGCACATCTTTGGACTGTGGGAGGAAACCGGAGCACCCGGAGGAAACCCACGCAAACACGGGGAGAATGTGCAAACTCCACACAGACAGTCGCCCGAGGCCGGATTCGAACCCGGGTCCCTGGCGCTGTGAGGCAACAGTGCTAACCACTATGCCACCGTGCTGCCCATTCATAGTTCAATCACTGCCCGCACGCACTCAAACTTCTGATATCCCCTCCATCGGAAGGGCAAAGTCAAAAATTACCCCTTATAGTTTTTTTTATTCGTTCACAGGATGTGGACGTCGCTGGAAAGGCCAGCATTTATTGCCCATCCCTAATTGCCCTTGAGAAGGTGGCGGTGAGCCACCTTCTTGAACCACTGCAGTCCATGTCCAAATTTTAAAGCACTAAAATTTGTCGTGCTAAATCACATGGAGGTCCAGTTTTGTCAAAAGGGAACAGGCTAAATGTAGAAGTAGCACAGTAAGTGCCCATTAACATCAGATCTCAGAGCCTGCTATATCGCACAAGCATTGAATAATCCAGCTTTAGCATTATTCACAGATTGCCCGTAAAATTGTATCACTCCTGTATTTTTAAGTGCATTTTTTCCCTCAGATTAGCCTTGACTCAAGTGTAGCACCCTTGCCTCAGAGTCAAAAGGCTGTGAGTTCAAGTCCCACTCCAGAGACTTCAGCACGAAATCCAGGCTGACACTCCAGTGCCGTACTGAGGGAATGCTGCACTGTCAGAGATGCAGCCGGATGAGATGTTAAACCGAGGTCCCATCTGCTCTCTCAGGTGGACGTAAAAGATCCCATGGCACTATTTCAAAGAAGAGCAGGGAATTCTCCCCAGTGTCCTGGCCAATATTTATTCCTCAACCAATGTCACTAAAACAGATGATCTGGTCATTTATCTCACTACTGTTTGCGGGTACTTGCTGCTGTGTTTCCCACATTACAATAATGGCTACATTTCAGAAGTACTTCATTGGCTGTAAAGTGCTTTGGGACGTCTTAAGACCATGCTATATAAGTGCAAGTTATTTCTTCCTTTCTTTTCAGTTGTGCGTCATATAAGGTGTGATCATGTGTCCCTGTGGGGAGCTGTGCTCGCAGAAACTGCGGGTTGGAGATGAGTGACAACACTAGCCCTGATTCTTTGACCCGGGCTCTCTGCTGCAATTAGCCGTATCGGCTGGAACATTTCACAGAGCTGCTCCTGCTCTGCTGGTGTTACTTCACCAGAAGCAGGCTCAAAGGGCAGAATGGCTTACTCCTGCTCCTATTTCTTATGTTCTTAAGCGTGAGGGAAACCACACGCGTAAACGTCGTGTCCACCGCACTTCCAGTGAAATATTAGCCGTGGACCCGGTCTTAATCTCCACACCCAGTCCCCCAAAAGGGGAGATGTGACTGCAAGTATCTTGGGACTTGTCGATTTCTTGCAGCCAAATATCTTGGGACTTGTCGATTTCTTGCAGCCAAATAACTTGGCATGGCCTCAGCAACAGATGATAGAATCAAACAGCGCATAAGTAGGCCATTCACCCTTGTGCCTGTGCTGGCCCTTTGAAAGAGTTATCCATTTAGTGTCATTCCCCTACAAGCATTATCCAGAATAACTTTTAAAAGGAAAATTGATATGTATTTGAAAAAGAAAAAATGAAAAAGATTTGAGGAAAGGGCAGGAGAAAGGGACTAAGCGGATAGCTGTGCCCTGACCAGGGCACTGACCCGGCACTCTAACCAGTCCTTGAGCTGGTTCTTTTCATCATTTGATTTCTTTCTTTCAAGGAGCTTGAGTGTGACCCACCCCCACCTGCTCAACATACAGAATATGCGGCTGGAATAAAATCACTCTCCTCAAACTGGCCCAGTACCACTGCGCTCGCTCCTCTGCTACCAGCCAGGTCCACTCTGACCATCAGCCATCCAGGCCTGCAAGCAAATTGTCAGCCAGCTTGGCCTGAGACCCTGACTGCCACCTCCCTCCCAAGCCCCCATGCCTTCTTTACCAAGATCTCTGCACTGAGCGACTCCTCATCCTCGGTCATTTCTCTGCTCTTCTATGCTAACTCTTCACATCAACTTCCCAACCTACACCCACAGCCATCCCCTCAACCTCATCATCACCTCAAAGGTTTCAATCACCAACAAGGGAGTCCACATTGCCTGCTTCTAAGCCCCACCACCTTCACCATTTTCCTCTTGGAAAAAACTGCCCGTAACTCTCTCTCCAACAGACTCTTAAGCTCCCTAGAACCCTCTGCCTTGCTACCTCCAATTCAAAATCCTCCTAAAGAACCTTGGCGTCAGTCACCTCCATACTGCAAATTGGCTGCCGTGTTTCCTACATTACAACAGTGACTACGCTTCAAAAGTGCTTAATTGGCTGTAAAGAGCTTTGGGACGTCCTGAGGCCATGAAAGGCGCTGTAGAAATGCAAGCTCTTTTACTGTTATACTGGGAGTCCATTCACCTCCCTGAAGCACCAGGTGATGTTTACTGCATTAAAGACATTACATGAGCACAAGTTGTTCTAATTTTTAAATCTTTGCCTTCCAAATGCTTCTGTGTTCTCTGAACCCAAGGCAAAACTCAGAGTGAATTGCAGCATTCATTGTTTTATTTTAATTTGAAACCACAAGGCCATTTGTGTGGTAATATTTTGATGCTGCAGCTTTTAATGTCGATATCGCTGTTTCTGTGCAGGGACCGGCAGCAATACCTGTTACATGGAAGAGGCGAGAAACACAGAGACTGTGGAGGGAGATGAGGGGCTCATGTGTGTGAACATGGAGTGGGGAGCTTTCGGTGACAACGGATGCCTTGATGATATCAGGACGGAGTACGACAACGCTGTGGATGATCTGTCGTTAAACCAAGGGAAACAAAAGTGGGTTGATACAATGATGATTTGATACACCAATCGGAATCATTTTAGCCGGATTGGGGTTACAGTATAGTTAGGCAGTAGCAGCTTGTCAACCTGGAGATGCTTCACCTCTGGCTGCACTTATTTAACATTTGGGAAATCTTGCGTTGTTTAAGGTCAGCATAAGGTCAGCAAAATAGACTGGTGTCGATTCCCCGCCCATATTTCATTGCTTTGTCAGCCATGAGTATTGGTGAGATACTGATGTTCATATAATGAGCTGCACGTGTACATCCAAGTTTTGTGCAGCAAGTACTCAGTGCAAGGCTTTAAAATGCTGATTTGCTTTTGTGGAGTAAATTTAGATATTTATTGGGATATAACAGAAATATAATTAATGTTTATACAACAATTGAGACACTGGGGGGCCTTAAGTGGAAAATGTTGCAGAAATGTTTAACAGTTTTTTTGTCTCTGTCACTACCAGATATGAAAAAATGATCAGTGGGATGTATCTGGGTGAGATTGTGCGAAATGTGGTCATTGACTTCACCAGACGAGGATTCCTGTTCAGAGGGCAGATCTCTGAGAGGCTAAAAACTAGAAGCATCTTTGAAACAAAGTTTCTGTCCCAGATAGAAAGGTATGCGGTCTTTTTTTAGATGACCCACCCAGTTTGACTATGCTGGTATTCATGGCTGACGTCCCATTTTGTTCTCTACATGTGAACAGTGACCGGCTGGCTCTGCTTCAGGTCCGTGCAATCCTTCAGCAGCTGGGCCTGGACAGCACTTGTGACGACAGTATCATCGTGAAGGAGGTGTGCGGTGTTGTTTCCAAGAGAGCGGCCCAGCTCTGTGGTGCAGGAATGGCTGCTGTCGTTGACAAAATAAGGGAGAACCGGAAGTTGGATTGCCTGGAGATCACTGTCGGTGTCGATGGAACTCTCTACAAGCTCCACCCACAGTAAGCGTTGAATTTTTAAAAATTATTTTTGTGCTGATTAGATGAAGGGTATTGTGCTAAGGAATGGAACACTTTTCATTTCAGGCACCCAATGTCGGCATCAAGCATTCTAAGGTCAGGAAGAGTACAGCCAGATACAGAGTAAAGCTCCCTCTAAGTTGCCCCATCAGTGTGCCTTAGTAAAACGCCCCCTAGTAAACCAGTGTGCCATTTGTTCCATTTCACACCACACCATCCTCGGGTCTGTCTGAGTAACATTGACAATTAGTGACAAACTAGGGCCAGTTTTGTACTGTGGACGTATACCCTCTAGGAACTGGACTGAGATTGTCCAAACTCATACCACATAGCGTTTAACCTTGTTTAAAATAAGAGTGCAACATTAGCCTAAAAATTACATTTACAATCAAAAATTATTGGATGAATTGCTCATTGAATTGGATGAAATGGTTTGCCATTTAAGAATTCAAAAGATTTTACTTTTCACTATGACTAACTTCCAAATAGAAAGAACTGAGAGAGAAAGACCCCGACATCTCTGATCTTAACGCCCCGAGCGAGCCTTTTGCGGGGCATTGGGTAGAGGAGAAAGGGGCAGAGACCTGTGAGCTGGGCCTTGGGCCCATTAACACACGACGTGCAGTTCCAGTGAAGTTAGGGCAGGGATGGGAGCACTGTATCTGAGTCTAGGGCTGGTAGACAGATAATATTTAATTACATAAAAGAGGCATCAAATCGCCGAGGTGACATAAGAACATAGGAGCAGGAGTAGGCCATATGGCCCCTCGAGCCTGCTCCACCATTCAATAAGATCATGGCTGATCATCGGCCTCAACTCCACTTTCCCGCCCGATCTCCATATCCCGTGATTCCCCATGAGTCCAAAAATCTATCGATCTCAGCCTTGAATATACTCAAAGACTCAGCATTCACAGCCCTCTGGGGCAGAGAATTCCAAAGGGTCATAACCCTCTGAGTGAAGAAATTCCTTCTCGTCTCAGTCTTATATGACTGGCCCCTTATTCTGAGACTATGCCCCCTTGTTCTAGACACTCGAGCTAGGGGAAACAACCTCTCAGCATCTACCCTGTCAATCCCCTTTAGTATCTTGTATGATTCAATGAGATCACCTCTCATTCTTCTAAACCCCAAAGAATATAGGCCCGTTCTACACAATCTCTCATCATAGGACACCCCTCTCACCCCAGGAATCAAATCTAGTGAACCTTCATTGCACTGCCTCCAAGGCAAGTATATCCTTCCTTAGATAAGGAGACCAGTACTGTGCACAGTACTCCAGGTGTGGTTTCGCCAAGGCCCTGTACAATTGTAGCAAGACTTCCTTACTCTTATACTCCAACCCCCTTGCAATAAAGGCCAACATGCCATTTGCCTTCCTTACTGCTTTCTGTATCTGCATGCTAGCTTTCTGTGTTTCTTGCAAGAGGACACTTAAATCTCTCTGAACACCAGCATTTGAAAGTTTCTCACCATTTAAAAAATATTCTGTTTTTCTATTCTTCCTACCAAAGTGAATAACCTCACATTTCCTTACATTATACTCCATCTCCCACTTTACTGCCCACTCACTTAGTCTATCTATATCCCTTTGCAGACTCTTTATGTTCTTCTCACAGCTTACTGTCCCACCTAGCTTTGTATCATCAGCAAACTTGGATACATTACACTTAGTCCCTTCATCTAGGTCATTAATATAGATTGTAAATAGCTGAGGTCCCAACACTGATCCTTGCAGCACCCCACTAGTTACAGCATGCCAACCTGAAAATGAGCCATTTATTCCTACTCTCTGTTTTCTGTCCGTTAACCAATCCTCTATCCATGCTACTATATTACCCCCAACCCCATGAGCCCTTATCTTGTGTAATAATCTTTTATGTGGCACCTTATCAAATGCCTTTCAGAAATCCAAATATACTACATCCACCGGTTCCCCTTTATCTACCCTGCTAGTCACATCCTCAAAAAACTCTTAATAAATTTGTTAACCGCGATTTCCCTTTCATAAAACCACGTTGACTACCTAATCATGTTATGATTTTGTAAGTGCCCTGATACCACTTCCTTAACAATGGATTCCAGCATTTCCCCGATGACTGATGTCAGGCTAACTGGCCTGTAGTTCCCTGTTTTTTCTCTCCCTCCTTCCTTGAATAGCGGTGTTACATTTGCTACCTTCCAATCCGTTGGGACCATTCTAGAATCTAGGGAATTTTGGAAGATCAAAACCAATGCATCCACCATCTCTTCAGCCACCTCTTTTAGAACCCTAGAATGTAAGACGTCAGGTCCAGAGGATTTGTCTGCTTTTAGTCCCATTAGTTTCTCTAGTACCTTTTCTCTGCTTATAATAATTACTTTAAGTTCCTCACCCTCATTAGACCTTTGGTTCCCCACTATTTTTGGTATGCTTTTTGTGTCTTCTACTGTGAAGACAGATACAAAATATTTGTTTAACGTTTCTGCATTTCCTTATTCCCCATAATAATTTCTCCTGTCTCAGCCTCTAAGGGACCAATGTTTACTTTTGCTACTCTCTTCCTTTTTACATACTTGTAGAAGCTCTTACAATCTGATTTTATATTTCTTGCTAATTTTCTCTCATTCTATTTTTTCCCTTTTTATCAATTTTTTGGTCATCTTTTGCTGGCTTCTGAAACTCTCCCAATTCTCAGGCTTATACTATATTCTTCGCAACATTATAAGCTTTTTTCAATTTAATGCTATCCTTAACTTCTTTAGTTAGCCATGGTTGGATCACTTTTCCCGTGTTTTTGTTTCTCACTCTCCTCAGGTTATGCCATGTGAGAGTAATGCCTAAGAAACACCCATAGAAACACGGCTTTAAGAGTTCCCTGAAGACACCTAAAAGCAGAAGTAGTTTAAAGGAGTTGTTGCTGTTTTGAAGTCTCCAAGAAACGGATAGTCATTACCAAAATGTTTTACTGCAGTTGGCCTTGGCCGTGTGCGCTGTTCTAGAAGGCAGCTTGGTTCTGTTCATCACAATGGGGCATCCCTGGCCTCGGCTCATTCCTTGTGTAGAATTTAGGGGGACTTCTTGGTCTGGGAGGGGCCTCGCAGTGACAGCAGCAGAACCTCAGGGCCTCAGAGTGACTGAAGCAGAACCTCGGGGCCACACAGTGACTGTGGCAGAACCTTGGGGCCACACAGTGACTGCAGCAGAACCTTAGGGCCTCACAGTGACTGCAGCAGAACCTCAGGGCCTCAGAGTGCTCTGTGATCAGGTGTATACCGGGAGTGCTCTGTAAATAGCTGTATACCAGGGGTGCTCTGTAAATTGGTGTATACCGGGAGTGCTCTGTGAGCAGGTGTATACCGGGAGTGCTCTGTGAGCAGGTGTATACCGGGAGTGCACTGTGAGCAGGTGTATACCGGGAGTGCTCTATAAATAGGTGTATACCAGGGGTGCTCTGTAAATTGGTGTATACCGGGAGTGCACTGTGAGCAGGTGTATACCGGGAGTGCTCTATAAATAGGTGTATACCAGGGGTGCTCTGTAAATTGGTGTATACCGGGAGTGCTCTGTGAGCAGGTGTATACCGGGAGTGCTCTGTGAGCAGGTGTATACCGGGAGTGCTCTGTGAGCAGGTGTATACCGGGAGTGCTCTGTGAGCAGGTGTATACCGGGAGTGCTCTGTGAGCAGGTGTATACCGGGAGTGCTCTGTGAGCAGGTGTATACCGGGAGTGCTCTGTGAGCAGGTGTATACCGGGAGTGCTCTGTGAGCAGGTGTATACCGGGAGTGCTCTGTAAATAGGTGTATACCGGGAGTGCTCTGTGAATAGGTGTATACCGGGAGTGCTCTGTAAATAGGTGTATACCGGGAGTGCTCTGTAAATAGGTGTATACCAGGGGTGCACTGTAAATTGGTGTATACCGGGAGTGCTCTGTGAGCAGGTGTATACCGGGAGTGCACTGTGAGCTGGTGTATACCGGGAGTGCTCTGTGAGCAGGTGTATACCGGTAGTGCCCTGTGAGCAGGTGTATACCGGGAGTGCACTGTGAGCTGGTGTATACCGGGAGTGCTCTGTGAGCAGGTGTATACCGGGAGTGCACTGTGAGCTGGTGTATTCTGGGAGTGCTCTGTGAGCAGGTGTATACCGGGAGTCCTCTGTGAGCAGGTGTATACCGGGAGTGCACTGTGAGCAGGTGTATACCGGGAGTGCACTGTGAGCAGGTGTATACCGGGAGTGCTCTGTGAGCTGGTGTATACCGGGAGTGCTCTGTGAGCAGGTGTATACCGGGAGTGCACTGTGAGCTGGTGTATTCCGGGAGTGCTCTGAGCAGGTGTATACCGGGAGTGCCCTGTGAGCAGGTGTATACCGGTAGTGCCCTGTGAGCAGGTGTATACCGGGAGTGCACTGTGAGCAGGTGTATACCGGGAGTGCACTGTGAGCAGGTGTATACCGGGAGTGCACTGTGAGCAGGTGTATACCGGGAGTGCACTGTGAGCAGGTGTATACCGGGAGTGCACTGTGAGCAGGTGTATACCGGGAGTGCACTGTGAGCAGGTGTATACCGGGAGTGCTCTGAGCAGGTGTATACCGGGAGTGCTCTGTGAGCAGGTGTATACCGGGAGTGCTCTGTGAGCAGGTGTATTCCGGGAGTGCTCTGAGCAGGTGTATACCGGGAGTGCACTGTGAGCAGGTGTATACCGGGAGTGATTTGTGAGCAGGTGTGTATACCTGGAGTGCCCTGTGAGTAGGTATTCGGGGAGTGGGGGATGGGGTGTACTTCCACACAGACTTTAGGAAGTCGCGCTGCTACAGCACATATCAGAAAATGGCAGGTGCTGCCCGCAATTGAAATGAATGGGCGGAGCCGAGGAAGAAGAATCAGAGCAATGAAGCACAAACACAAAGACCATTTGAGGCGAACAACAAAGCTGCAGACTAGTGCATCAAAGTTGCATTACACAAGAGAATGGAGGCCTGCTTTCTGGTGCTTCGAGGCTCAGTGCAGCACGACACAGACCAGAAAGTCCCAGATCTGATCAGCTCCATGCTTTGCTAACTGCTGTCAGTGGGGACTGCAGCCCCCTGGGATTATAGGGAGTAGAGCAATAGCTCCGGTCCCATTCCCAGCCAGTGCCTGAATCTTGCTTCGAATTCTGTGCTTTGCCCATGTCCTGCTAACAGTCCAGTGTTTGTTTAACTCCTGGTCTGTAATCCTGAGTGCACTGATGTTGCTTTTAGTCACTAGATCATTGCAGAGTCTCGCCTCTTGGTTATTGATGAAATGGTATGTTGTGGGACTGGGATTAGGCAGAATTCATGACCAAACAGTCACACTGAGATGTTGTTTCTTTTTCCTTAACAGTTTTTCAAAGATCATGTATAAAACAGTGAAGGAACTAGCCCCAAAATGTGATGTGACGTTCCTGTTATCAGAAGATGGCAGTGGAAAGGGAGCTGCCCTTATTACAGCCGTGGCTTGTAGACTTCGTGAATCTGGGCAGTAAGACCCTCATGGACAGCACTAACTCCTGGGACAGGGGTAGTATTGCATATTCCCTGCACTTTTCTTTTTAAAACAGCTATGGCTCGATCGTCATAGTTGAGGTTTTTCACAAGTGTGTTCTGCTGAGCACGGCATAGATAAACGTGCAAAAAACTTCCGTATGAAATGCCAAAAAGAACAGCAGCAACACACAAGTTAATTAGAGGCTGCTGGATTTGCATAAGTCCCAATTTCAAGTCATCACTGTGCTCTGTATCAACTCCAGTTTTATGCTTTCTGTCACCCAAATACACTAGCATTTAAAGCGTCTGTTCACTGATTTTCCTAAGGCTGTTGAAGGGGATGAAACTGGAATTGAGCTCCACCTAACCTGCTTTGTTGTAGCTGTACAACATTCTTAGTAACAAAGGTATTCTGATTTACCTGTTGTTTGTTATATAATTTGTGAAGTATTGTGTCGTGTCTTAATAAAGGTATATATATTTGGTAACTTAAAATTTCCCCAGAGAAATGAAAGCAGTTGTTCCAATCTGAAATGCATTTTCAGGAAACTTTGTTGAGTGTTGTGTTACTCATTGCCGTCACTTCTTGTAGATGAGTATGTTGAGATTTATGTAAAATGCATGCCTTGCTGATGTCGCAGAACCTTTAATTTTATACACTCTGGTAGAGGCACATGTGTTTTAAAGTGATATTGTGCATTCATTAAACTTTACCTGATGTGCATCATATAGAACACTGTGACTTCTTTGGGAGAACATTATGGGATAACTTTACAAGTCTGCTCACTGTGAGGGAGCTAACAGATATTGGAGACTGGGGAATGGGGGCTCGGGAGAGATGGACATATATATATTGGGGATTGGACACAGTTATAGTGGGATTTACACAGCGCTATAATGAAGCTCAGAGGTAATGGGGCTCAGACAGCTAGATTTCTCAACAATTAATAGACTGTACTTGACAATCTGGGAGATTAGATTTAATTTAATAGCCTCGATACAAAGGATCTTCCCTCAATTTTAAGGAAATGCTGATGAAGGAATGAAGAGACTGTGATGAAAATGATGATGACCCTTAAACCTCCTCTTTGCATTGCTCCCCTGAAAGCCTAGAGTGGAACTGAAGCAAGTAATCTCATAGTGAAAGCATACACTACTACAAGATGGAGTTACAGCAAACAGCAGTGCACAAACAATTCAGGAATTTCCAAGGAGCTGCCAATCCCACGTGCTGATCTTAGGCTCAATAGTCACCACGAGATCCCCTCCGATGGAGCTCTGTGTAAGGAAGGGAGGCTCGGGGAAGAGATGGAGACTGGGGAATGGGGGTTCAGGGGAGAGAGGAAGATTGGGGGCTTGGGGAGAGATGGAGACTCAGGAACGGGGGCTCGGGGAGAGAGGGGAGATGGGAATGAAGGCTCGGGGAGAGAGGAAGACTGGGAATGGGGGCTCGGGGAGAAAGACTGGGGAATGGGGAGAGATGGAGACGGGAATGGGGGCTCGGAGAGCAGAAGACTAGGAAATGGGGGCTTGGGGAGAGAGGGAGACTGGGGAATGGGGGCTTAGGGAGAGCGGAGGACTGGAATGGGGGCTCGGGGAGAGGGAGACTGGGGAAGCTTGGGTGCAGAGAGGGAGACTCGGGAATGGGGGAGAGAAGGAGAATGGAGGATTGGGGAGATGGATACTGGGGAATGGGGGATTCAGTGGCGAGATTATGATGGGAATGGGAGCTCGGGGTGGACAGGGAGACTGGGGAATGGGGCTCGGGAGAGGGAGTCGGGGATGGAGGCGTCGGGGAGTGCGGGAGAGTAGGGAATGAGTGAGGGAGGCTGGGGAACTGGTGCTCGGGGAGAGAGACTGGGAATGGAGGCTCGGCTGAGGGGGGCTAAGAATGGGGGCTCGGGAGCCTGGGGAATTGGGGGAAGGTAGAGTGATGGAGACTGGGAAATTGGGACTGGGGAGAGGGAGAATGGGGCACAGTAGCTTGGGAAGTTGGTGATTGTGGAATGGGGGCTCAGGATAGAGATGGAGACGGGGTATGGGGGATCGGAGGAGAGTGGGAAACTGGGAAATTGAGGCTCGGGGAAGAGGGAGTCTGGGAAATGGGTCTTGGTTAGTTGGAGACTGGGGAATGGTGGCTCGAGGAGAGAGGGAGACTGGGGAATGGTGGCTCGAGGAGAGAGGGAGACTGGGGAATGGGGGCTCGGGGAGAGAGGGAGACTGGGAAATGGGGGCTCAGGGATACTGGGGAATGGGGGCTCGGAGAGGGAGATTGGGGAATGGGGGCTTGGGAGGAGAGTGGGGGTTGGGGAGAGAGGGTGACTGAGGAATAGGGAAGAAGGGAGAGATGGCGGTTAGGGAGACGGGAAACTGGGAATGGTGGATCGGGGAGAGAGGGAAACTGGGAAATTAGGCTTGGGGAGTGAATTTGAGACTGGGGAATAAGTGAGGGGAGTGATGGTGACTGAGGAATGGGGGCTCGGGAAAGAGGGAGACTGGGGAATGGGGGCTCGGGGGGGAGAGGGAGACTGAGGAATGGGGGCTCGGGGAGACTAGGAAATGGGGTCTCGGGGAGAGGGGGAATGGGGGCTCGGGGAGACTAGGGAATGGGGGCTCGGGGAGAGGTAGACTGGGGAATGGTGGCCTGGGGAGAGAGGGAGACTGGCGAATGGAGGCTCAGAGAGAGAGAAGGAGACTGGGGCATGGGGGCTCGGGGAGAGAGGGAGACTGGGGAATGGGGGCTCGGGGAGAGGGAGACTGGGGAATGGGGGCTCGGGGAGAGAGGGAGACTGGGGAATGGGGGCTCGGGGAGAGAGGGAGACTGGGGAATGGGGGCTCGGGGAGAGAGGGAGACTGGGGAATGGGGGCTCGGGGAGAGAGGGAGACTGGGGAATGGGGGCTCGGGGAGACTGGGGAATGGGGGCTCGGGGAGAGAGGGAGACTGGGGAATGGGGGCTCGGGGAGAGAGGGAGACTGGGGAATGGGGGCTCGGGGAGACTGGGGAATGGGGGCTCGGGGAGAGAGGGAGACTGGGGAATGGGGGCTCGGGGAGAGAGGGAGACTGGGGAATGGGGGCTCGGGGAGAGAGGGAGACTGGGGAATGGGGGCTCGGGGAGACTGGGGAATGGGGAGTCGGAGACTGGGCAATGGGGGCTCGGGGGAGACTGGGGAATGGGGGCTCGTGGAGATGGGGAGACAGGAATGGGGGCTCGGGGAGAGAGGGAGACGGGAATGGGGGCTCGGGGAGAGGGAGACTGGGGAATGGGGAGAGAGGGAGACTGGGGAATGGGGGAGAGGGAGGCTGGGGGCTCGGGGGAGAGAGGGAGACGGGAATGAGGGAGACGGGGCTCGGGGGAGAGGGAGACTGGGGAATGGAAGCTCAGAGAGTGGAAGACGGGAATGGGGGCTCGGGGAGAGATGGAGACTGGGAAATGGGGGGCTCGGAGAGTGGAAGACTGGGGAACGGGAGCTCGGGAGACACGGAGACGGGAATGGGAGCTCGGGAGAGAGAGGGACTCTGGGGAATGGGGGCTTGGTGAGAGAGGGAGCCTGTGATGGAAGGGTCACAGAGTGCAGGAGAGTGGGGAATGGGGGCTCGGAGGTGGGTAACGGGAGAGTAGGGAATAGTGGAGGAGTAGAGAGGGAGACTGGGGAATGGGGGCTCGGGAGAGAGATGAAGACTAGGGAATGGGGGCTTGGTGGGAGAGGGAATCTGGGATGGACGGGTCGGGAAATGCTGGAGAGTAGGGAATAGTGGAGGGGTAGAGAGGGAGACTGGGGAATTAGGACGGGTAGAGAGACTGGGAATGGAGGCTCGGCTGAAAGAACGAGGCT
This sequence comes from Somniosus microcephalus, assembly GCF_052327205.1. Lineage (NCBI taxonomy): Eukaryota > Metazoa > Chordata > Chondrichthyes > Squaliformes > Somniosidae > Somniosus > Somniosus microcephalus. The sequence goes on from NC_140994.1 coordinate 99,402,398, forward strand.
ATGAATGGGGCCTCGGAGATGGAGACTGAGGAATGAGAGCACGGGGAGAGAAATGGAAACTGGGGAATGGGTGCGCGGGAGAGATGGGGAATTGGGTCTAGGGGAGAGATGGTGACCGGGGAATGGGATCTAGGAGAGAGATGAAGACTGGGCAATGGGGCTCGGGAGAGGGTTTGAGAGAGAAAATAGAGACTCCCGGGGGGCGCGGGGGGGGGGGGGGAGAAGAGATGAAGACTGGGGAATGGGGCCTCGGGGAGACAGAGATTGGGGAATGGGGGCTCGGGGAGATGAAGAATTGGGAATGGGGGCTCGGGCAGACGGAGATTGGGGAATGGGGGCTCGGCTGGAGAATGGGAGAGTGGGGGTTGGGGGGGACAGAGGGTGATTGAGGAATAGGGAAGTGGGGAGAGATGGAGACCGGGGAAACTGGAAATGGTGGCTCGGGGAGGGAGACTGGGGAATGGGGGCCTGGGGAGAGAGGGAGAATGGGGGAGAGGGAGACTGGGGAATGGGGGCTCAGGAGAGAGATGTTGACTGGGGAGAGAGGGAGTCTGTGGTATTGGGAGGTGGAGAGATTGAGAGCAGGGAATGGGGGCTCAGCAAGATTAGGAATGGAGGCTTGGCGGGAGAGTGGGAAATGGCTCGAGGAGAGTGGCAGACGGGAAGGGGGAAGGTGGAGACGGGCATGGGGACTCGGGAGGAGAATGGGAGTCTAGGGAATGGGATGTCGGGGAGAGTGGGGAATGGGGGTTGGGGGAAATAGGTAGACTGGGGAATGGAGTCTTGAGGAGAGATGGAGATGGGAAAGGGGAGGATTGAGAAATGGGGGTTCAGAGGGAAATTATAACGGGAATGGGGGCTCGGGAGAAAGACGGAGACTGGGGAATGGGAGCTCTGAGGGGCACGGGAATGGAGGCTCGGGAGGAAAATGGTGACTGGGGAATGGGAGCTTGGGGGGGCAGGGGCTCTGGAGGAGGGGGAGACTGAGGGAAGAGGGGACAGAGGGAGATGGGGGATCTGGAGGAGAGGGATACTGGGGAATGGGGGCTTGGGAAGAGGGGGAGAATGTGGAATGAGGCTCAGGAGAGAAGGGGAGACGGGTATGGGGAAGGGGAGAGAGGGAGACGGAGTAAGCGGGCTTGGGTGCAGAGGGAGACTGGGGAATGAGGACTCAGGTAATGACTGGGAATGGGGCTCGGAAGAAAAATGGAGACGGGAATGGGGGCTCGGAAGAGAGATGAAGACTGTGGAATGGTAGCTTGGTGTGGGAGGGAGTCTGGGATGGAGGGGTCGGGGAATGCGGAAGAGTGGGAATGGGGGAGGGAAGAGAGGGAGACTGGGGAATTGTTTCTAGAAGAGTAAGACTGGGAATGGAACTCGGCTGAGAGAGGGAAGCTATGAATGTGGCCTCGGGAGCCTGTGGAATTGGGGGAAGGTAGAGTGATGGAGACTGGGGAATGGGGGCTCGGGGACAGAGAGGGAGACTGAGGAATGGGGCTCAGGGTGAAAGGCAGACTGAGGAATGGGGGCTCGGGGTGAGAGGGGGAATGGGGGCTCGGGGGCAGAGAGGGAGACTGGGGAATGGGGGCTCGGGGACAGAGAGGGAGACTGGGGAATGGGGGCTCGGGGAGGGAGACTGAAGAATAGGGGCGCGGGAGAGGGAGGGAGACGGAGGAATGTGGGCTCGGGGAGAGTGAGATTGGGGAATGGGTGCTCGGGTGAGAGGGATACTGAGAAATGGGGACTGAGGAATAGGGGCTCAGGACAGAGTGGGAGATGGGAATGGTGGCTCGGGGAGAGGGAGACTGGGGAATGGGGGCTTGGTGAGAGAGGGAGTCTGGGGAATGTGGGCTTGGGGAGAGAGGGAGACTGGGGAATGGGGGCTCGGGGAGAGGGAGACTGAGGAATGGGGGCTCGGGGTGAGAGAGGGAGACTGGGGAATGGGGTCTCGGGGAGAGAGGGAGACTGGGGAATGTGGGCTCGGGGAGAGGAAGACTGGGGAATGGGGGCTCGGGGAGAGAGGGAGACTGGGGAATGGGGGCTCGGGGAGAGAGGGAGACTGGGGAATGGGGGCTCGGGGAGAGAGTGAGACTGGGGAATGGTGGCTCGGGAGAGAGAGGGAGACTGGGGAATGTGGGCTCGAGGAGAGAGTGAGACTGCAGAATGGGGCCTCGGGCGAGAGAGGGAGACTGAGGAATGAGGGCTCGGGAGAGAGAGGGAGACTGAGGAATGGGGCTCGGGAGAGAGGGAGACTGGGGAATGGGGGCTTGGTGAGAGAGGGAGACTGGGCAGTGGGGGCTGGGGAGAGAGAGGGAGACTGTGGAATGGGGGCTCGGGAGAGAGATGGAGTCTGTGATGGCAGGGTCGGGGAGTGCAGGAGAGTGGGGAATAGGGGCCCGGAGGTGGGAAACAGGAGATAAGGGAACAGTGAGGGGTAGAAAGGGAGACTGGGGAATTAGGACTGGGGGAGAGAGACTGGGAAAGGTGGCTCGGTTGAGAGAGGGAGGCTATAAATGGGGGCTCAGGGATAGAGATGGAGACTGAGGAATGAGAGCACGGGGAGAGAAATGGGGACTGGGGAATGGGTGCTCCCGAGAGATGGGGAATTGGGTCTAGGGGAGAGATGGTGACCGGGGAATGGGGTCTCGGAGAGAGAGGGAGACTGGGCAATGGGGCTCGGGAGAGTGTTTGAGAGAGAAAATGGAGATTCCGGGGAGTAGAGGTCAGCATTGGGGAATTAGGCCTCGGGGTGACGGAGATTGGGGAATGGGGGCTCGGGAGGAGAGCGGGAGAATGGGGGTTGGGGGAGAGAGGGTGACTGAGGAATAGGGAAGTGGGGAGAGATGGTGGCACGGGGAGGGAGGGAGACTGGGGAATGGGGGCATGGGAGAAAGGGAGACTGGGGAATGGGGGCTCGGGGAAAGGGAGACTGGGGAATAGGGGCTCAGGGGAGAAAGGGAGACTGGGGAATGGGGGCTCGGGGAGAAAGGGAGACTGGGGAATGGGGGCTCGGGGGAGAGGGAGACTGGGGAATGGGGGCTCGGGGAGAAAGGGAGACTGGGGAATGGGGGCTCGGGGAGAGAGGGAGACTGGGGAATGGGGGCTCAGGGAGAAAGGGAGAGAGGGAGACTGGGGAATGGGGGAGAGAGGGAGACTGGGGAATGGGGGCTCGGGGGAGAGGGAGACTGGGGAATGGGAGCTCGGGGAGAGGGAGACTGGGGAATGGGGGAGAGAGGGAGACTGGGGAATGGGGGCTCGGGGGAGAGGGAGACTGGGGAAATGGCATCTCAGGAGAGAGATGGGGAATGGGGGCTCGGGAGGAGAGCGGGAGAATGAGGGTTGGGGGAGAGAGGGTGACTGAGGAATAGGGAAGTGGGGAGAGATGGTGGCATGGGGAGGGAGGGAGACTGGGGAATGGGGGCTTGGGGAGGGAGTGAGACTGGGGAATGGGGGCATGGGAGAAAGGGAGACTGGGGAATGGGGGCTCGGGGAAAGAGGGAGACTGGGGAATGGGGGCTCGGGGGAGAAAGGGAGACTGGGGAATGGGGGAGAGAGGGAGACTGGGGAATGGGGGCTCGGGGGAGAAAGGGAGACTGGGGAATGGGGGAGAGAGGGAGACTGGGGAATGGGGAGAGAGGGTGACTGGGGAATGGGGGCTCGGGGGAGAGGGAGACTGGAGAATGGCATCTCAGGAGAGAGATGCTGACTGGGGAATGGGGTCTCGGGGAGAGAGGGAGTCTGTGATATTGGGAGGTGGAGAGATTGAGAGCAGGGAATGGGGGCTCGGGGGAGAGGGAGACTGGGAATGGGGGCTTGGAGGGAGAGTGGGAAATGGCCCGAGGAGAGTGACAGACTGGGGAAGGGGGGAAGGTGGTGAGGTGGATACTGGGGCATGGGGACTCGGGAGGAGAACTGGAGTCTAGGGAATGGGATGTCGGGGAGAATGGGGGTTGGGGGAAAGAGGTAGACTGGGGAATGGAGGCTCGAGGAGAGATTTAGATGGGAATGGGGGGAGAGATGGGAAATGGATGCTCAGCGCAATTATAACTGGGGAATGGGGGCTCGGGAGAAAGATGGAGACTGGGGAATGGAGCTCCGGGTGGTCACGGGCACTGGGGCCTATGGAGGAGAGGGAGACTGAGTGAGAGGGGACAGAGTGAGGTGGGGTATCTGGAGGAGAGGGGGATACTGGGGGCTCTGGGGAGAGAGGGCAACTGGGGAATGGGGGCTTGGGAAGAGGAGGAGAATGTGGAATGGGTCTTGGGAGAGAAGGGGAGACTGGGGTATGGGAAAGGGGAGGGAGGGAGACTGGGGAAGTGGGCTTGGGTGCAGAGAGGGAGACGGGAATGAGGACTCAGGTAATGTCAGAATGGGGCTCGGAAGAAAAATGGAGACTGGGGAATGGGGGCTCGGGAGAGAGATGAAGACGGGAGTGGGGGCTTGGTGGGGGAGGGAGTCTGGAATGGAGGGGTCGGGGAATACGGGAGGGTGGGGAATGGGGGTGGGGAGAGAGGGAGACTGGGGAATTGATGCTAGGGGAGAAAGATTGGGAATGGAGGCTCGGCTGAGAGAGGGAGGCTATGAATGGGGGCTCGGGAGCCTGTGGAATTGGGGGAAGGTAGAGTGATGGAGACTGGGGAATTGGGACTGGGGAGAGAGGGAGAATGGGGAACGGCAGCTAGGGAAGTTGGAGATTGTGGAATGGGATCTCGGGATAGAGATGGAGACGGGGTATGGGGGATCGGAGGAGAGGGAGACTGGGGAATTGAGGCTGTGGGAGATGGAGACTGGGGAATGGTGGATCGGGGAAGAGGGAGTCTGGGGAATGGGGGTTCGGGGAGAGAGGGAGACTGAGGAATGTGGGCTCAGGAGAGAGGGAGATTGGGGAATGGGGGCTGGGTGAGAGAGGGAGACTGGGCAGTGGGGGCTGGGGAGAGAGAGGGAGACTGTGGAATAGGGGCTCGGGAGAGAGATGGAGTCTGTGATGGCAGGGTCGGGGAGTGCAGGAAAGTGGGGAATAGGGGCCCGGAGGTGGGAAATGGGAGAGTAGGGAACAGTGAGGGGTAGAAAGGGAGACTGGGGAATTAGGACTGGGGGAGAGAGACTGGGAAAGGTGGCTCGGCTGAGAGAGGGAGGCTATGAATTGGGGCTCAGGGATAGAGATGGAGACTGAGGAATGAGAGCACGGGGAGAGAAATGAGGACTGGGGAATGGGTGCTCCTGAGAGATGGGGAATTGGGTCTAGGGGAGAGATGGTGACCGGGGAATGGGGTCTCGGAGAGAGAGGGAGACTGGGCAATGGGGCTCGGGAGAGGGTTTGAGAGAGAAAATGGAGATTCCGGGGAATAGAGGTCAGGATTGGGGAATGAGGCCTCGGGGTGACGGAGATTGGGGAATGGGGCTCGGGAGGAGAGCAGGAGATTGGGGGTTGGGGGCGAGAGGGTGACTGAGGAATAGGGAAGTGGGGAGAGATGGTGGCACGGGGAGGGAGGGAGACTGGGGAATGGGGGCATGGGAGAAAGGGAGACTGGGGAATGGGGGCTTGGGGAGGGAGTGAGACTGGGGAATGGGGGCATGGGAGAAAGGGAGACGGGGAATGGGGGCTCGGGGAAAGAGGGAGACTGGGGAATGGGGGCTCGGGGGAGAACGGGAGACTGGGGAATGGGGGCTCGGGGAGAGAGTGAGACTGGGGAATGGGGGCTCGGGGGAGAAAGGGAGACTGGGGAATGGGGGCTCGGGGAGAAAGGGAGACTGGGGAATGGGGGCTCGGGGAGAGAGGGAGACTGGGGAATGGGGGCTCGGGGAGAAAGGGAGAGAGGGAGACTGGGGAATGGGGGAGAGAGGGAGACTGGGGAATGGGGGCTCGGGGGAGAGGGAGACTGGGGAATGGGGGCTCGGGGAGAAAGGGAGACTGGGGAATGGGGGCTCGGGGAGAGGGAGACTGGGGAATGGGGGAGAGAGGGAGAGGGAGACTGGGGAAATGGCGTCTCAGGAGAGAGATGGGGAATGGGGGCTCGGGAGGAGAGCGGGAGAATGGGGGTTGGGGGAGAGAGGGTGACTGAGGAATAGGGAAGTGGGGAGAGATGGTGGCATGGGGAGGGAGGGAGACTGGGGAATGGGGGCTTGGGGAGGGAGTGAGACTGGGGAATGGGGGCATGGGAGAAAGGGAGACTGGGGAATGGGTGCTCGGGGAAAGAGGGAGACTGGGGAATGGGGGCTCGGGGGAGAAAGGGAGGCTGGGGAATGGGGGAGAGAGGGAGACTGGGGAATGGGGGCTCGGGGGAGAGGGAGACTGGGGAATGGGGGCTCGGGGAGAAAGGGAGACTGGGGAATGGGGGCTCGGGGAGAAAGGGAGACTGGGGAATGGGGGCTCGGGGAGAGAGGGAGACTGGGGAATGGGGGCTCGGGGAGAGAGGGAGACTGGGGAATGGGGGAGAGAGGGAGACTGGGGAATGGGGGAGAGAGGGAGACTGGGGAATGGGGGAGAGAGGGAGACTGGGGAATGGGGGAGAGAGGGAGACTGGGGAATGGGGGCTCGGGGGAGAAAGGGAGACTGGCGAATGGGGGAGAGAGGGAGACTGGGGAATGGGGGAGAGAGGGAGACTGGGGAATGGGGGCTCGGGGGAGAAAGGGAGACTGGGGAATGGGGGCTCGGGGGAGAGGGAGACTGGAGAATGGCGTCTCAGGAGAGAGATGCTGACTGGGGAATGGGGTCTCGGGGAGAGAGGGAGTCTGTGATATTGGGAGGTGGAGAGATTGAGAGCAGGGAATGGGGGCTCGGGGGAGAGGGAGACTGGGAATGGGGGCTTGGAGGGAGAGTGGGAAATGGCCCGAAGAGAGTGACAGACTGGGGAAGGGGGGAAGGTGGTGAGGTGGAGACTGAGGCATGGGGACTCGGGAGGAGAACGGGAGTCTAGGGAATGGGATGTCGGGGAGAATGGGGGTTGGGGGAAAGAGGTAGACTGGGGAATGGATGCTCGAGGAGAGATTTAGATGGGAATGGGGGGAGAGATGGGAAATGGGGGCTCAGCGCAATTATAACTGGGGAATGGGGGCTCTGGAGAAAGATGGAGACTGGGGAATGGAGCTCCGGGGGGTCACGGGCACTGGGGCCTCGGGAGGAGAGGGAGACTGAGTGAGAGGGGACAGAGTGAGTTGGGGTATCTGGAGGAGAGGGGGATACTGGGGGCTCTGGGGAGAGAGGGCAACTGGGGAATGGGGGCTTGGGAAGAGGAGGAGAATGTGGAATGGTTCTTTGGAGAGAAGGGGAGACTGGGGTATGGGAAAGGGGAGGGAGGGAGACTGGGGAAGTGGGCTTGGGTGCAGAGAGGGAGACGGGAATGAGGACTCAGGTAATGTCAGAATGGGGCTCGGAAGAAAAATGGAGACTGGGGAATGGGGGCTTGGGAGAGAGATGAAGACGGGAGTGGGGTCTTGGTGGGGGAGGGAGTCTGGAATGGAGGGGTCGGGGAATGCGGGAGGGTGGGGAATGGGGGTGGGGAGCGAGGGAGACTGGTTATTGATGCTAGGGGAGAAAGATTGGGAATGGAGGCTCGGCTGAGAGAGGGAGGCTATGAATGGGGGCTCGGGAGCCTGTGGAATTGGGGGAAGGTAGAGTGATGGAGACTGGGGAATTGGGACTGGGGAGAGAGGGAGAATGGGGAACGGCAGCTAGGGAAGTTGGAGATTGTGGAATGGGATCTCGGGATCTCCCGCCCTGTTTCCTCACAGAATCTCCCGCCCTGTTTACTCACAGAATCTCCCGCCCTGTTTACTCTCAGAATCTCCCGCCCTGTTTACTCACAGAATCTCCCACCCTGTTTACTCTCAGAATCTCCCGCCCTGTTTACTCACAGAATCTCCTGCCCTGTTTACTCTCAGAATCTCCCGCCCTGTTTACTCTCAGAATCACCCGCCCTGTTTACTCACAGAATCTCCCGCCCTGTTTACTCACAGAATCTCCCGCCCTGTTTACTCACATAATCTCCCACCCTGTTTACTCACAGAATCTCCCGCCCTGTTTACTCACAGAATCTTCCGCCCTGTTTACTCACATAACCTCCCACCCTGTTTACTCACAGAATCTCCCGCCCTGTTTACTCACAGAATCTCCCGCCCTGTTTACTCACATAATCTCCCACCCTGTTTACTCACAGAATCTCCCGCCCTGTTTACTCACAGAATCTCCCGCCCTGTTTACTCACATAACCTCCCACCCTGTTTACTCACAGAATCTCCCGCCCTGTTTACTCACATAACCTCCCGCCCTGTTTACTCACAGAATCTCCCGCCCTGTTTACTCACAGAATCTCCCGCCCTGTTTACTCACAGAATCTCCCGCCCTCTTTACTCACAGAATCTCCCGCCCTGTTTACTCACAGAATCTCCCGCCCTCTTTACTCACAGAATCTCCCGCCCTGTTTACTCACAGAATCTCCCGCCCTGTTTACTCACAGAATCTCCCGCCCTGTTTACTCACAGAATCTCCCGCCCTGTTTACTCACAGAATCTCCCGCCCTGTTTACTCACAGAATCTCCCGCCCTGTTTACTCACAGAATCTCCCGCCCTGTTTACTCACAGAATCTCCCGCCCTGTTTACTCACAGAATCTCCCGCCCTGTTTACTCACAGAATCTCCCGCCCTGTTTACTCACAGAATCTCCCGCCCTGTTTACTCACAGAATCTCCCGCCCTGTTTACTCACAGAATCTCCCGCCCTGTTTACTCACAGAATCTCCCGCCCTGTTTACTCACAGAATCTCCCGCCCTGTTTACTCACAGAATCTCCCGCCCTGTTTACTCACAGAATCTCCCGCCCTGTTTACTCACAGAATCTCCCGCCCTGTTTACTCACAGAATCTCCCGCCCTGTTTACTCACAGAATCTCCCGCCCTGTTTACTCTCAGAATCTCCCGCCCTGTTTACTCACAGAATCTCCCGCCCTGTTTACTCACAGAATCTCCCGCCCTGTTTACTCACAGAATCTCTCACCCTGTTTACTCTCAGAATCTCCCGCCCTGTTTACTCACAGAATCTCCCGCCCTGTTTACTCACAGAATCTCCCGCCCTGTTTACTCAGAATCTCCCACCCTGTTTACTCACAGAATCTCCCGCTCTTTATACTCACAGAATCGCCTGCTCTGTTTGATGGGACAGTGTAGCGGGAGATTTACTCTGTATCTAACCCGTGTTGTACCTACCCTGGGAGTGTTTGATGGGACAGTGTAGAGGGAGCTTTACTCTGTATATAACCTGTGCTGTACCTGCCCTGGGAGTGTTTGATGAGACAGTGTAGAGGGATCTTTACTCTGTATCTAACCCGTGTTGTACCTACCCTGGGAGTGTTTGATGGGACAGTGTAGAGGGAGCTTTACTCTGTATTTAACCTGTGCTGTACCTGCCCTGGGAGTCTTTGATGGGACAGTGTAGAGGGAGATTTAGTGCCTGTTAAATCCGTGAATCTTGATGCATGGTGTCCTTCAATAAATAGACAGAGACTGCAGAGGAACAATCAACAGGTATTTACTGGATGAGGGTTACCCTAAACTAACAGTACAGATCCCTACTCAGGGTTTATATACAGGTGTGGTCACTGCTGGTACTATAGTATACAGGAGCTGTCAAAAAGTAGTTCTCCCCTTAAAGGTACATACATTAAAATTCCTCCCCTTTAAGATTAACAGTACCATAACATTCATTTAACAATTAACACTTTTAACATGCAACATTAACTGAAAATAGTCCATTTATAAATTCAGTCTTTGGGGCAGCTGCCTGATCCTTTCTGGATAGCGCCTTTCCTGAGTCTCTGGCCCCCTGTCGTCGGTTGGTTCATCAGCTTCCGATGCTACTGTTTCTGGGGTAGATGCTACCTGTATATCGGGTTCATCACCAGGTATGCGAGACATGGGGTTGACTTGTTCCTGCGACTCTAGGATCTGGTCGACATGGCATCTCACAATGTTCTCCCCAACATCCACTGTGTACATTAGTGGCCCTTGCCGTGTGCATATCGTTCCTGGTTGCCATTTCTCTGTTCGGTAGTCGCGGGCCAAGACTGGTTGCCCTACATTGAAGCTCCTTGTCGGCTTCTCATTGATGTGCTGGAATTGCTTATTCTCAACATCTCTTTGTACATTTGGTCTGAGCAAATCCATACGAGATCTCAACCTTCGGTTAAAGAACATCATGGCCGGGGTCTGGTTGGTGACTGCATGTGTCGCATTTCTGTAGGCTAACAGGAAATTGTCCACTTTATGCTGCAGTGGAATGTCGTCATTGCACATGGCCCTTACTGCTTTCTTAAAGGTTTGTACGAACCTCTCAGCCAATCCATTTGTGGCTGGATGATACGGGGCGGATGTGTAATGCTTTACCCCATTCCTCTTCATAAATCTTCGAAACTCCTCGGATACAAACTGTGGTCTGTTATCAGAGCAAATCTGCTCTGGCAAGCCGTTCCTGGCAAATATGGTCCGTAGGACTGCAATAGTTTTCTCCGTGTTGGTGGAGGACATTTTGATCACCTCAGGCCATTTCAAGTGCGCATCCACGGCTATTAAAAACATTGAGTCCATGAATGGACCAGCAAAATCAATATGCACCCGTTGCCATGGAGATGAGGGCCACTCCCATGGGTGTTGAGGGGCATGTGGTGGTGCATTTTGGACCTTCTGGCATCCTGAGCAGCTCTTTGTCAGGTCCTTGATTTGCTGATCGATCCCCGGCCACCACACATAAGCCCTAGCAAGGCTTTTCATTTTCACCCCTCCCAGATGGCCTTCGTGAAGCTCATTGAGCACTCTCTCCCTTAACTTGGGTGGAATTACCACTCGGGATCCACACATCAAGGTCCATTTTTGGTGATTCCTTGCCGTTATATATAACGTTCACCCTTATTTTTCCTTTGGGGTAGACTTTTTGCCCCGTGTACGTCTTCAAGACGATCTCTGTATCTCTCAAGGGTATATGTGAGAATAGCCGCTTGTAGTCCCTTCGGTTTATGACTGTTAGGGCTGATCCTGTGTCCAATTCCATTTTCACTTGGACTCTGGCTATCTTGAGCGTGACCCAGATAGTTTGGTGATCCTCCGTTTTGATCACATTATGTAGTTTCAGACAACCCAGCTCCTTGCTTCCAGAGTCTGTATCCCTTTTCTGTTCGTCCGAACTACTCTCCGTCCCCTTATGTACCTTCTTGTACTTCTCCTGTGGAGATTTCTTGCTGCTGGTTTTCTTTTCCGACCTGCAGACTCTTGCTATGTGTCGTACTTTTACACACTGTCTGCACACTTGGTCCTTGAACCAGCAATCCTTATGGTCGTGTGTTGTTCTGCCGCAGCGATAGCACTTCACTGTTCCGTATGCCATTTCATTTGTGCCATATTCTTGCGGTCTCCGTTGTATCTCAGCCGCGCCCCGTGCTGCTGCTTCATGTGATACTGCCATGCTGAAAGCCTTGTCCAGCGTAAGATCCTTTTCTGATAGAAGCCGTTTCTGGATTCCTTCACTTTGAAGCCCACACACAAACTTGTCCCTTAAGGTATCTGCTTATCCCGTTCCAAACTGGCAGTTTTTCGATAGCTTGCGCAGTTCCGTTAAATACTCAGCATTACTTTCGTCTTTATGCTGGTTCCTTTTGTGAAACTTAAATCTTTCTGCTATCAGCAGCGGTGTGGGGTTTAAGTGGTCCTGTAGGATTGCCACTATGCTTTCAAAATCCTTTTCCACTGGCTTCTCTGGGGTTACTAGGTTTCGCAGTAAGCCATATGCTTTTGCACCCATGGAATTCAACAATACCAGTGCTTTCCTGTCATCTGGCACTTCATTCGCCTTGCAGTACACTTCTATGCGTTCTACATATGTCGCCCAATCTTCGACTTCATTGTCGAACGCTGTGACACTGCCACTCTTCGGCATCCCTGGGTGTGGTTAGACTGGCTAAAAATGGCATCTCCTGCGGTCTCCCTTCTTCTCCGCTGGCTCAAAATGGCATCTCCCGCACTTTCCTTTCTTCCCGCGCTCTCCCTTCTTCTCCGCTGCGGCAAAAAAAAAAATGGCGTCTCCCTTCTTCTCCGTGGACGCTGCTCAGCCCTTGAACACTGGCTGCGCTCTGCGCGTTTTCCTGCACGCCTCTCTCGTTGACGCCGCTCGGTCCTGAACCCCGGCTGCGCCCTGTGCGCTTTACCCTCTCTCTTACCCCGTCGACGCTGCTCGGCCTTTTTCAGTGCCGTCGGTCAGCTCCAGCCGCCGCTGTCCGGGAAGGGTCTGCGCCGTACCTGCTGCCAGCCCGCTGTGCTGGATCGTCGCGACTGGAGAACCAAGCCCAGCTCTCCACAGCCTCCTCTGCGATGTTCAAGTCCTCTCTGGATGGTTGACGCCCGCAATTCTGGACTCGGCCTTCCCCTTTCACTGCTCTCCAGGAGCGAATCCCTGGGAGGTGATGCAGAGTTGCAGGTAGGTTTGAATCCACTCATCACCAATGTTAAATCCGTGAATCTTGATGTATGGTGTCCTTCAATAAATAGACAGAGACTGCAGAGGAACAATCAACAGGTTTTTACTGGATGAGGGTTACTCTAAACTAACAGTACAGATCCCTACTCAGGGTTTATATACAGGTGTGGTCACTGCCGGTACGACAGTATACAGGAGCTGTCAAAAAGTAGTTCTCCCCTTAAAGGTACATACACTACAGTGCCCAGCACTAACACTCATCTCCTTCAGGGGCACAAAATTCACAAAACCAAGTGTATAATCTGTCAGTTTTTTAATAAGTATTTGAAGCAGACAAAGGCACCAGAACCTGTCGACTTCTTCAATTTGCTGACCTTTTAGTGGAGTATATGGCTTTCAGTAGCTTTGCTTTGTAATCAGAAACACAGAGCACTCCCTTAAATCAAATAGGAAAACATTTACCTTCCACTCCACGGCTGCTAAGTAGTGGGGTCAAGGGCACGATATATTTTCCACGTTAATGCAGATTTAATCCAGCTTTGTTTGATGAAGTGGCTGATTATTAGATCATGAGCAGCAGCAGCTGGCACTGATTGGACAAGTGAGCAGCCCTGGGGCCTGATTCCCCCACTGCACACACGGTGCCAATCTGTGGCCAGTCTGAGATTGAAGAACAATCATACCTGCATTAAATCTTTAAAAATAATGAAAACAGATTTAAATATCCTTCACCACCACCACTTTAAGTATCAGCCTTGTCTCAGTGTTTCACTCTCGCCTCCGAGTCACAGGTTGTGGATTCAAGTCCCACTCCAGAGATTTGAGCACATAATCTAGGCTGACACTCCAGGGCAGTGCTGAGGGAGTGCTGCACTGTTGGAGGTGCTGCCTTTTGGATGAGACATTAAACCGAGGCCCCGTCTGCTCACCCAGGTGTAGTAAAAGATCCCATGGCACTATTCAAAGAAGAGCAGGGTGTCCTGGCCAATATTTATCCCTCAACCGATGTCACTAAAACAGATTATCTGGTTATTTATCTCACTGCTGTTTGTGGGAACTTGGGAATAGGCAAATTGGCTGCTACCCTTTCGTACATTACAATAGTGACTACACTTTAAAAGTACTTCATTCACTAAGCGCTTTGGTATGTCCTGAGGATACGAAAAGGCGCTATAGAAATGCCAGTTTTTTGGAATTGGTGTGCGCAGTGCAAGAATGTTGCAAAGAATTTTAAGACCTAGGATTGTGAAGATGAAAGCAACGATTTACAGGATGCTTCAGCTTGTTCATAATAAAGGCCCTTAGCATCAAGACCATAAAATAAGAACATAGAAACATAAGAATTAGGAGCAGGAGTAGGCCATATAATCCCTCGAGCCTGCTCCGCCATTCAATAAGATCATGGCTGATCATCGACCTTAACTCCACTTTCCCGCCCGATCCCCATATCCCTTGATTCCCTATTAGTCCAAAAATCTATTATAAGAACATAAGAACATAAGAAGTAGGAGCAGGAGTAGGCCATACGGCCCCTCGGGCCTGCTCCGCCATGCAATAGGATCATGGCTGATCCGAACCTAGATTCACGTCCACTTCCCTGCCCGCTCCCCGTAACCCTTAATTCCCTTATCAGCTAGGAAACTGTCTATCTCCATTTTAAATTAATTTAATGTTGCAGCTTCCACAGCTCTCTGAGGTAGCAAATTCCATAGATTTACTACCCTCTGAGTGAAGAAGTTTCTCCTCATCTCAGTTTTGAAACGGCAGCCCCTTATTCTAAGATTATACCCCCTAGTTCTAGTCTCACCCATCAGTGGAAACATCCTCCCCGCATCCACCTGATCAAGCCCCCTCACAATCTTATATGTTTCGATAAGATCGCCTCTCATTCTTCTGAATTCCAATGAGTAGAGGCCCAACCTACTCAACCTTTCCTCATAAGTCAACCCCCTCATCTCTGGAATCAACCGAGTGAGCCTTCTCTGAACTGTCTTGAGAGCAAGTATATCTTTTCTTAAATATGGAAACCAAAACTGTACGCAGTATTCCAGGTGTGGCCTCACCAGTACCCTGTATAACTGAAGCAAGACTTCCCTGCTTTTATACTTCATCCCCCTTGCAATAAAAGCCAAGATTCCATTGGCCTTCCTGATCACCTGCTGTACCTGCATACTAACCTTCTGTGTTTCATGCACCAGGACCCCCAGATCCCTTTGTACTGTAGCACTTTGCAGTTTCTTTCCATTTAGATAATAACTTGCTCTTTGATTTTTTCTGCCAAAGTGCATAACCTCACACTTTCCAACATTATATTCCATCTGCCAAATTTCTGCCCATGCACTTAGCCTGTCTATGTCCTTTTGCAGGTTATTTATGTCATCCTCACTCACTGCTTTCCCTCCCATCTTTGTATCGTCGGCAAACTTGGATACATTGCACTTGGTCCCCTCCTCCAAATCGTTGATATAGATTGTAAAGAGTTGGGGTCCTAGCACTGACCCCTGCGGAACACCACTGGTTACTGATTGCCAACCCGAGAATGAACCATTTATCCCAACTCTCTGTTTTCTGTTAGATAGCCAATCTTCCACCCATGCCAGTATATTACCCCCAATCTCGTGATTTTTTATCTTGTGCAGTAATCTTTTGTGTGGCACCTTGTCAAATGCCTTTTGGAAGTCCAAATACACCACATCCACTGGTTCCCCTTTATCCACCCTGTTTGTTACATCCTCAAAGAATTCGAGCAAATTTGTCAAACATGACTTCCCCTTCATAAAACCATGCTGACTCTGTCCAATTAAATTATGCCTATCCAAATGTCCTGTTACTACTTCCTTAATAATGGACTCCAACATTTTACCAACCACAGATGTTAGGCTAACTGGTTCCAGCCTTTTGTCTACCTCCCTTTTTAAATAAGGGCATTACATTAGCAGTTTTCCAATCTGCTGGGACCTTTCCTGAATCCAGGGAGTTTTGGAAAATTACCACCAATGCATCCGCAATCCCTACCGCTACTTCTCTCAAGACCCTAGGATGTAAGCCATCAGGTCCAGGGGATTTATCCGCCTTAAGTCCCATTATCTTACCGAGTACCATCTCCTTAGTGATTTTAATCATGTTTAGCTCCTCCCCCCCTATAGCCCCCTGTTTGTCCAGTGTTGGGATATTTTTAGTGTCCTCTACTGTAAAGACTGATACAAAATATTTGTTCAGCGTATTTGTCATCCCCACTACTAATTTCCCGGTCTCGTCCTCTAAGGGACCAACATTCACTTTAGCCACCCTTTTTCTTTTTATATAACTGTAGAAACTCTTGCTATCTGTTTTTATATTTTTTGCTAGTTTAATTTTATAATCTATCTTCCCTTTCTTAATTAATCTTTTAGTTATTCTTTGCTGGCTTTTAAATGCTTCCCAATCTTCTATCCTCCCACTAGGTTTGGCTACTTTATATGCCCTTGTTTTCAGTCGGATACTATCCTTTATTACTTTACTTAGCCACGGATGGCTGTCTTTTCTTTTACGCCCCTTTTTCCTCAGTGGAATATATTTTTCTTGAAAGTTGTGAAATATCTCCTTGAATGTACACCACTGCTCCTGTACCGTCTTACACCTTAATCTATTTTCCCCATCCACTTTAGTCAACTCTGCTCTCATACCTTCATAGTCTCCTTTATTTAAGCTTAGTACGCTGGTTTGAGATCCAACTCTCTCACCCTCCAACTGAATTTGGAATTCAACCATGTTATGGTCACTCATACCAAGGGGATCCTTTACTAGGACATTTTTTATTAATCCTGTCTCATTACACAGGACCAGATTGCCTGCCCCCTGGTTGGTTCAGTAACATACTGCTCAAGGAACCCGTCCCTAATGCACTCTATGAACTCTTCCTCAAGGCTGCCCTGCCCAATTTGATTTGTCCAGTCAATATGAAAGGCAAAATCTCCCATGATTATAGCTGTTCCCTTATTGCAAGCCCCAATTATTTCCTGATTTATACTCTGACCAATAGAGTTGCAACTGTTAGGCGGCCTATAGACTATGCCCACTGGTGACTTTTCCCCCTTATTATTCCTTATCTCCACCCAAACTGTTTCACTATCCTGATCCTTTGACCCAATGTCATTCTCACTATTGCAGTGATTCCATCCTTTATTAACATAGCCACCCCACCTCCCTTTCCTTCCTGTCTGTCCTTCCTAATAGTCAAATACCCCTGGATGTTTAGTTCCCAGTCATGGTCACCTCGCAGCCATGTTTCTGTAATGGCCACCAGATCATACTCATGTGTAGCTATTTGTACCGTCAACTCGTCTATTTTGTTACGAATGCTGCGTGCATTGAGATAAAGAACTTTTAAATATGTTTTGTGACAATTTATTCCTGCTTTTACCCCCTTTACTACTTTACCTTTATCTTTATATATTCTGTCCCTTCCTGACATGCTCTGGTTTTTAATTTCCCCACTGCTACTTTGCTCTATTGCCTTCTCCGCTGACATTTTTATTTTTTGTTCTCTTGAAACCTCCCCCCAACTAATTAGTTTAAAGCCCTCTCTACAGCCCTAGTTATTCAATTCGCCAGGATTCTAGCCCCAGCACTGGCCAAGTGAAGTCCGTCCTATCAATCTCAGCCTTGAATATACTCAACGATTGAGCATCCTCAGCCCTTTGGGGTAGAGAATTCCAAATTCCAAATTCAGTGTTATTTTCAGTGCTGAGGAGTGTATAGAACCACAGAACGAAAGACGTTTACAGCACAAGAGATCATTCAGCCCATCATTTCTGTTACAGCTTATTGTTAGAGCAATTCAAAACTAATCCCATTGCCCTACTCTCTCCCTGTATCTTTCCCTGCTTCCAAATTTTTATCTATTCTTCTCTTAAAAGATGCAGTGGTCTCTGCCTCAGCCGTTCCCTGTGAAAAATCATTCCATGCTCCAACTACATTCTGTGTAAAGAAATTTCTCTTAAACCCTCACCTCACTCTGCCTATTTTAAAATGATGATTCATTGCAACTGACTCCCCAGCCAGAGGAAATAATATTTCCCTCTTTACTCTATCAAAACCCATCATAATTTAAAAAACTTCCTGTTAAATCTTTTAGCATTCTCTGCTCCAGTGGAATTTGTCCCAGTATCTCCAATCTCTTCATAACCCGAATTCCCCATCATTCTCGTGAATCTACACCTCACCCTCAATAGCTTTAATTGTGCTTTATTGGTGTACCCAAAACTGCTCACAGCACTCTAACTATGGCCTGGCACAAATTTATCTTTCTTCACTCTTGTACTCTATGCCCCATGCATAAAACCCAAAATTCTATTGGCCTTTTTCTGGCTTCAGAGAATGATAGATTTGAACCCCTGGCTGTCTCCACTGACCCATCGGCCCATCCAGTGGCCCGTCTGTCCACCCACTAACCTGCCTGTCCATCCACTGGCCCGTCTGTCCATCTCACTGACCTGTCTGTCCACTGCACTAACCTGCCTGTCCATCCACTGGCCCGTCTGTCCATCGATTGACCCATCTGTCCATCCCACTAACATGTCTGTCCATCCACTGACCAGTCTGTTCATCCCACTAACCCATCTGTCCATCGACCGGCCTGTCGGTCTATCCATTGGCCTCTCTGTCCATCCCACTGACCCATCTGTCCATTCACTAACCCGTCTGCCCATCCACTGACCCGTCTGTCCATCCCATTAACCTGTCTGTCCATCCCACTAACCTGTCTGTCTATCGCACTGACCCATCTGTCCATCCCACTGACAAGCCTGTCCATTCACTAACCCGTCTATCCATCCCACTGGCATGTTTGTCCCTCCACTAACCCATCTATCCATCCACTAACCCATCTGTCCATCCCACTAACCTGTTGGTCCACCCACTAACACGTCTGTCTATCCACTGACCCGTCTGTCCACCCACTGACCCGTCTGTCCATCCATTGACCCATCTGTCCATCCACTGACCCGTCTGTCCATTCACTAACCTGCCTGTCCCTCGGACTAACCTGTCTGACCATCCCACTAACCTGTCTGTCCTTCCCACTAACCTGTCTGTCCATCCACTAACCTGTCTGTCCATCCACTAACCCATCTGTCCATCCCACTAACCCATCTGTCCATCCCACTAACCCCTTTGTCCATCCACTGACCAGTCTGTACATCTACTAAACCATCTGTCCATCCACTAACACGTCTGTCCATCCCACTAACCTGTCTGTCCTTCCCACTAACCCATCCGTGCATCCCACTGACCAAATTGTACATCCCACTAACCCATCTCTCCATTCACTAACCCATCTGTCCATTAACGAACCCGTCTGTCCATCCCACTGACACGTCTGTCCATCTCACTGATCCGTCTTTCCATCCAATGACCTGTTTGTCCATTCACTAACCCGTCTGTCCATCCCACTGACACAACTGTTCATCCCACTAACCCGTCTCTCCATCTCACTGACCTGTCTGTCCATCCACTGGCCTGTCTGTCCATCCCACTGACCCGTCTGTCCATCCCACTGACCTGTCTGTCCATCCACTGACACAACTGTTCATCCCACTGACCCGTCTGTCCATCCCACTAATGCATATGTCCATCCACTGATCCGTCTTTACTTCTACTAACCCATCTGTCCATCCACTAACACGTCTGTCCATCGCACTAAACCGTCTCTCCATCCACTGGCCCATTTGTCCATTCACTAACCCGTCTGCCCATTCACTAACCTGTCGGTCCACCCACTAACCCATCTGTCCATCAACTGTGTAACGGCTGCAGCGGCACTTCCCTCTGCTCGCCGCCTGAGGGCGGTTTTTGAGGCCTCGGTGCGCTGCTGCCGTGCCTTCTGGGCCCCTCTCCTCACCTGTTTCTCGAGTAATTGGTCTCATCAGAGTAATCAGGCTAGTTAATAAGGTTGTTTGGTTTTGTCCCTCTTTTGTCTCTGTGCCTGTGGCCTCACCTGTGTGTTGTTAAAGTATTTGTCTCCCTGTCTCATTTGAATAATTATGTCACATGACCACTCTGGCCTGTATTTAAGCTTCCTGTTTCCTGTCCTCTTGGCTCAGTCCTGGGTTTACCTGCTTTTTTCTCTCTCTCTCTCTCTCTCTCTCTGCGTTTTTGAGTTTCAAGGAATCGCCTTTCGAGTGTTACTCTGTTTCTATGTTCTCGAGTCTCAAGGAAGCATCTTTCGAGTTCTACCCGGTCCCAAGTTCTTGGATAGGTTTCCTGCGCTTCAGTCCACTACCGAAACCCTAGCAAAACGGCCCCGTGAAAAACTGACCCACCTATCCATCCACTAACCCGTCTGTCCACCCCACTAAGCCGCCTGTCCATCCACTAAGCCGTCTGTCAATCCACTGACCCGTCTGTCCATCCCACTAACCTGTTGGTCCACCCACTAACCAACTGTCTATCCACTGACCCGTCTGTCCATCCACTGACCCTTCTGTCCACCCCACCAACGTGCCTGTCCATCCACTGACCCGTCTGTCCATCCCACTGACACGTCTGTCCATCCACTGGCCAGTCTGTCCATCCCACTGACACTTCTGTCCATCTACTGACCCGTCTGCCCATCCCACTGACCCATCTGTACATCCCACTGACTCATCTGACAATCCCACTGACCCATCTGTCCCTCACTGACCGATCTGTCCATCCCACTAACACATCTGTCCATCCACTGACCCATCTGTCCATCCCACTAACCCGTCTGTCCACCCACTGAACCGTCTGTCCATCCACTGAACCATCTGTCCATCCACTGACCCACCTGTCCATCCCACTAACCCGTCTGTCCATCCCACTGACCCATCTGTCCATCCCACTGACCCATCTGTCCGTCCCACTGACCAATCTGTCCATCGCACTGACCCATCTGTCCATCCCACTGACCCATTTGTCCATCCACTGAACCATCTGTCCATCCACTGACCCATCTGTCCATCCCACTAACCCGTCTGTCCATCCCACTGACCCATCTGTGCATCCCACTGACCCATCTGTCCATCCCACTGACCCATCTGTCCATCCCACTGACCCATCTGTGCATCCCACGAACCCATCTGTCCATCCACTGACCCATCTGTCCATCCACTGACCTGTCTGTCCATCCTTTAACATGTCTGTCCATCACACTAAACTGTCTGTCCATCCCACTAATATGTCTGTCCATCCCACTAACGTGTCTGTCCATCCTACTAACCTATCCCTCCATCCCACTAACCTGTCTGTCCATCCACTGGCCCATCTGTCCATCCACTAACCCGTCTGTCCATCCAGTAACACGTCTGTCCATCCCACTAACCTGTCTGTCCATCACACTAACCCATCTGTCTATCCACTAACACGTCTGTCCATCCCACTAACCTGTCTGTCCATCACACTAACCCATCTGTCTATCCACTAACATGTCTGTCCATCCCACTAACCTGTCCGTCCATCCCACTAACCTGTCTGTCCATCCAACTAACCTGTCTGTCCATCCCACTAAACTTTCTGTCCATCTCACTGACCCATCTGTCCTTTCACTAACCCGTCTGTCCATCCACTGACCCATCTCTCCATCCACTGACCCATCTGTCCATCCACTAACCCGTCTGTCCATCACACTAAACTGTCTGTCCATCCCACGAACCCATCGGTCCACCCACTAACCCATCTGTCCATCAGCTGACCCACCTATCCATCCACTAACCCGTCTATCTATCCCACTAAGCCGTCTGTCAATCCACTGACCCGTCTGTCAATCCCACTGTCCCATCTGTCCATCCACTGACCCTTCTGTCCACACCACTAACCTGCCTGTACACCCATTGACCCATCTCTCCATCCACTGACCCGTCTGTCAATCCATTGACACGCCTGTCCATCCACTGACCCATCAGTCTATCCAACTAATCTGCCTGTCCACCAGTAACCTGTCTGTCCATCCACTGACCCGTCTGTCCATCCGCTGACCTGTCTGTCCATCCCACTGACCCATCTGTCCAGCCCACTAACCCGCCTGTCCATCCCACTGACCCATCTGTCCATCCACAGACCCATCTGTCCATCCCACTGACCCATCTGTCCATCCACTGACCCATCTGTCCATCCACTGACCCGTCTGTCCATCCCACTGACCCATCTGTCCATCCACTGACCCATCTGTCCATTCACTAACCTGTCTGTCCATCCCACTAACCCATCTGTCCAGCCCACTAACCCGCCTGTCCATCCCACCAACACATCTGTCCATCCCACTGACCCATCTGTCCATCCACTGACCCATCTGTCCATTCACTAACCTGTCTGTCCATCCACTAACCCATCAGTCCATCCCACTAATCCATCTGTCCACCCACTGAACTGTCTGTCCATCCACCAACCCGTCTATCATCCCACTAACCCGTCTGTCCATCCACTGACCCATCTGTCCATCCAATGACCCATCTGTCCATCCCACTAACCCGTCTGTCCATCCACTGACCCATCTGTCCATCCAATGACCCATTTGTCCATCCCACTAACCCGTCTGTCCATCCCACTAACCCGTCTGTCCATCCCACTAACCCGTCTGTCCATCCCACTGACCCGTCTGTCCATCCACTGACCTGTCTGTCTATTAACTGACATGCCTGTCCATCCACTGACCCATCTGTCCATCCCACTGACCCGTCTGTCCATCCACTGACCTCTCTGTCCATCCACTGGCCCGTCTGTCCATCCACTGACCCATCTGTCCATGCACTAACCAGTCTGTCCATTCATTAACCCTTTTGTCCATCACACTAACCCGTCTGACCATTCACTAACCTGCCTGTCCCTCCCGCTAACCTGTCTGACCATCCCATTATACTGTCTGTCCTTCTCACTAACCTGTCTGTCTGCCCCACTATTAAATAGTCTGTCCATTCACTAACCCGTCTGTCCATTCACTAACCTGTCTATCCATCCCACTGACCCATTTGTCCATCCACTAACCCATCTGTCCATCCCACTAACCCGTCAGTCCACCGCACTGTGGTAAACCACTGTTAACCTGTACATGCCTGTGTGGTAAACCACTGTTAACCCTGTACAAGTCCAGGCATGTCTCAGCCCCTGGCTCCACCCCTAAGCCCGGGTATAAAGGTGACTCACCACCCTTCCCCCGGGAGCTCTTAGGATGGATTCACTAGCAGAGGCATGCTCCAGTTCTTAGTCAATAAAAGCCTACTTCATTTAAGTCCATCTCGTAGTCTTTGGTATTGTTGATAGCGCATCACGCACTAACACGCCTGTCCATCCACTGGCCCATCTGTCCATCTCACTGACCCATCTGTCCATCCATTGACCCATCTGTCCATCAACTGACCTGTCTGTCCATCCCACTAACCTGTCTGTCCATCCCACTGACCCATCTGCCCATCCCACTGACAAGTCTGTCCATTTGCTAACCCGTCTATCCATTCACTAACCTGTCTATCCATTCCACTGACACGTTTGTCCCTCCAATAACCCATCTGTCCATCCACAAACCCATCTGTCCACCCCACTAACCTGCCTGTGCATCCACTGACCCATCTGTCCATCCACTGACCCGTCTGTCCATCCCACTGACACATCTGCCCATCCACTGACCAGTCTGTCCATCCACTGACCAGTCTGTCCATCCCACTGACCCATCTGTCCATCTACTGACCCATCTGCCCATCCCACTGACACGTCTGTCCATCCCACTAACCCGTCTGTCCATCCCACTGACCCATCTGTCCATCCCACTGACCCGACTGTCCATCCCACTGACCCATCTGTCCCTCCACTGACCAATCTGTCCATCCCACTAACCCATCTGTCCATCCACTGGCCTGTCTGTCCATCCATTGGCCTGTCTGTCCATCCTCTTGACCCATCTGTCCATTCACGAACCGTCTGACCATCCACTGACCTGCCTGTCCATCCCACTAACCTGCCTGTCCATCCCACTAACCTATCTGTCCATCCCACTGACACGTCTGTCCATCCCACTGACAAGTCTGTCCATTCACTAACCCGTCTATCCATTCACTAACCTGTCTATTCATCCCACTGACACATTTGTCCCTCCACTAACCCATCTGTCCATCCACTAACCCATCTGTCCATCCCACTAACCTGTTGGTACACCCACTAGCCAACTGTCTATCCACTGACCCGTCTGTCCATCCACTGACCCTTCTGTCCACTCCACCAACCTGCCTGTGCATCCAGTGGGCCGTCTGTCCATCCACTGACCCGTCTGTCCATCCGCTGACCCATCTGTCCATCCACTGACCCATCTGTCCATCCCACTGACACGTCTGTCCATCCACTGGCCAGTCTGTCCATCCACTGACCAGTCTGTCCATCCCACTGACACTTCTGTCCATCTACTGACCCGTCTGCCCATCCCACTGACACGTCTGTCCATCAACTGGCCAGTCTGTCCATCCAATGACCAGTCTGTCCATCCCACTGACAATTCTGTCCATCTACTGACCCGTCTGCCCATCCCACTACCCATCTGTCCATCCCACTAATCCATCTGTCCATCCCACTACCCATCTGTCCATCCCACTAATCTGTCTTTCCATCTACTAACCCGTCTGTCCATCCCACTAACCCATCTGTCCACCCACTGACCCGTCTGCCCATCCACTGACCCATCTGTCCATCCACTAACCCGTCTGTCCATCCAGTAACACGTCTGTCCATCCCACTAACCTGTCTGTCCATCACACTAACCTGTCTGTCCATCCCACTAATATGTCTGTCCATCCCACTAACGAGTCTGTCCATCCTACTAACCTGTCTCTCCATCCACTAACCCGTCTGTCCATCCAGTAACACGTCTGTCCATCCCACTAACCTGTCTGTCCATCCCACTATCCCGTCTGTCCACCCCACTAAGCCGCCTCTCCATCCACTGGCCTGTCTGTCCATCCACTGATCCATCTGTCCATCCACTGACATATCTGTCTCTCCCACTAAGCCATCTGTCAATCCACTGACCCGTCTGTCAATCCCACTGACCCGTCTGTCCATTCCACTAACCCATCAATCCTTCGCTCTAACCCTTGTGTCCATCCCACTAACCCGTCTGTCCATCCCACTGACCCACCTGTCCATCCACTGACCCATCTGTCCATCCACTAACCCGTCTGTCCATCCCACTGACCCACCTGTCCATCCACTGACCCATCTGTCCATCCACTAACCCATCTGTCCATCGACTGGCCCATCTGTCCATCCACTAACCTGTCTGTCCATCCAATGACCTGTCTGTCCATCCACTGACCAGTCTGTCCATCCACTGACCAGTCTGTCCATCCCACTGACCCATCTGTCCATCTACTGACCCATCTGCCCATCCCACTGACATGTCTGTCCATCCCACTAACCCGTCTGTCCATCCCACTGACCCATCTGTCCCTCCACTGACCAACCTGTCCATCCCACGAACACATCTGTCCATCCACTGGCCTGTCTGTCCATCCATTGGCCTGTCTGTCCATCCTCTTGACCCATCTGTCCATCCACTGACCCGTCTGTCCATCCCACTGACCCGTCTGTCCATCCCACTGGCCCGTCTGTCCATCCACTGGCCCGTCTGTCCATTCACTAACCTGTCTGTCCATCCACTGACCCATCTGCCCATCCCACTGGCCCGTCTGTCCATTCACTAACCTGTCTGTCCATCCACTAACCCATCATTCCATCCCACTAATCCATCTGTCCACCCACTGAACTGTCTGTCCATCCACCAACCCGTCTATCATCCCACTAACCCGTCTGTCCATCCAATGACCCATCTGTCCATCCCACTAACCCGTCTGTCCATCCCACTGACCCGTCTGTCCATCCACTGATCTGTCTGTCCATCCACTGGCCCGTCTGTCCATCCACTGACCCATCTGTCCATGCACTAACCAGTCTGTCCATTCATTAACCCTTTTGTCCATCACACTAACCCGTCTGACCATTCACTAACCTGCCTGTCCCTCCCGCTAACCTGTCTGACCATCCCATTATACTGTCTGTCCTTCTCACTAACCTGTCTGTCTGCCCCACTATTAAATAGTCTGTCCATTCACTAACCCGTCTGTCCATTCACTAACCTGTCTATCCATCCCACTGACCCATTTGTCCATCCACTAACCCATCTGTCCATCCCACTAACCCGTCAGTCCACCGCACTGTGGTAAACCACTGTTAACCTGTACATGCCTGTGTGGTAAACCACTGTTAACCCTGTACAAGTCCAGGCATGTTTCAGCCCCTGGCTCCACCCCTAAGCCCGGGTATAAAGGTGTCTCACCACCCTTCCCCCGGGAGCTCTTAGGATGGATTCACTAGCAGAGGCATGCTCCAGTTCTTAGTCAATAAAAGCCTACTTCATTTAAGTCCATCTCGTAGTCTTTGGTATTGTTGATAACGCATCACGCACTAACACGCCTGTCCATCCACTGGCCCATCTGTCCATCTCACTGACCCGTCTGTCCATCCATTGACCCATCTGTCCATCAACTGACCCGTCTGTCCATCCCACTAACCTGTCTGTCCATTCACTAACCCATCTGACCATCCACTAACCTGTCTGTCCATCCCACTAACCTGTCTGTCCATCCCACTGATCCATCTGCCCATCCCACTGACAAGTCTGTCCATTCGCTAACCCGTCTATCCATTCACTAACCTGTCTATCCATTCCACTGACACGTTTGTCCCTACAATAACCCATCTGTCCATCCACTAACCCATCTGTCCACCCCACTAACCTGCCTGTGCATCCACTGGCCCATCTGTCCATCCACTGACCCGTCTGTCCATCCACTGACCCGTCTGTCCATCCACTGACCCATCTGTCCATCCACCGACCCGTCTGTCCATCCCACTGACACATCTGCCCATCCACTGACCAGTCTGTCCATCCACTGACAAGTCTGTCCATCCCACTGACCCATCTGTCCATCTACTGACCCGTCTGTCCATCCCACTGACCCATCTGTCCCTCCACTGACCAATCTGTCCATCCCACTAACCCATCTGTCCATCCACTGGCCTGTCTGCCTATCCATTGGCCTGTCTGTCCATCC
Organism: Somniosus microcephalus; assembly: GCF_052327205.1. NCBI lineage: Eukaryota > Metazoa > Chordata > Chondrichthyes > Squaliformes > Somniosidae > Somniosus > Somniosus microcephalus. Next base: position 99,428,947 of record NC_140994.1, read on the forward strand.
TCTTGACCCATCTGTCCATTCACGAACCCGTCTGACCATCCACTGACCTGCCTGTCCATCCCACTAACCTGCCTGTCCATCCCACTAACCTATCTGTCCATCCCACTAACCCGTCTATCCATTCACGAACCTGTCTATTCATCCCACTGACACATTTGTCCCTCCACTAACCCATCTGTCCATCCACTAACCCACCTGTCCATCCCACTAACCTATTGGTACACCCACTAGCCAACTGTCCATCCACTGACCCTTCTGTCCACTCCACCAACCTGCCTGTGCATCCAGTGGGCCGTCTGTCCATCCATTGACCCGTCTGTCCATCCGCTGACCCATCTGTCCATCCACTGACCCATCTGTCCATCCCACTGACACGTCTGTCCATCCACTGGCCAGTCTGTCCATCCACTGACCAGTCTGTCCATCCCACTGACACTTCTGTCCATCTACTGACCCGTCTGCCCATCCCACTGACACGTCTGTCCATCAACTGGCCAGTCTGTCCATCCAATGACCAGTCTGTCCATCCCACTGACAATTCTGTCCATCTACTGACCCACCTGCCCATCCCACGAACCGTCTGTCCATCCCACTAATCCATCTGTCCATCCCACTACCCATCTGTCCATCCCACTAACCTGTCTTTCCATCTACTAACCCGTCTGTCCATCCCACTAACCCATCTGTCCACCCACTGACCCATCTGCCCATCCACTGACCCATCTGTCCATCCACTAACCCGTCTGTCCATCCAGTAACATGTCTGTCCATCCCACTAACCTGTCTGTCCATCACACTAACCTGTCTGTCCATCCCACTAATATGTCTGTCCATCCCACTAACGAGTCTGTCCATCCGACTAACCTGTCTCTCCATCCCACTAACCTGTCTGTCCATCCACTGGCCCATCTGTCCATCCACTAACCCGTCTGTCCATCCACTAACCCGTCTGTCCATCCAGTAACACGCCTGTCCATCCCACTAACCTGTCTGTCCATCCCACTATCCCGTCTGTCCACCCCACTAAGCCGACTCTCCATCCAGTGGCCTGTCTGTCCATCCACTGATCCATCTGTCCATCCACTGACATATCTGTCTATCCCACTAAGCCATCTGTCAATCCACTGACCCGTCTGTCAATCCCACTGACCCGTCTGTCCATTCCACTAACCCATCAATCCTTCGCTCTAACCCTTGTGTCCATCACACTAACCCGTCTGTCCATCCCACTGACCCACCTGTCCATCCACTGACCCATCTGTCCATCCACTGACCAGTCTGTCCATCCACTGACCCGTCTATCCATCCACTGACCCATCTGTCCATCCACTGACCTGTCTGTCCATCCCACTGACACGTCTGCCCATCCACTGACCAGTCTGTCCATCCACTGACCAATCTGTCCATCCCACTGACCCATCTGTCCATCTACTGACCCATCTGCCCATCCCACTGACACGTCTGTCCATCCCACTAACCCATCTGTCCATCCCACTGACCCATCTGTCCATCCCACTGACCCGACTGTCCATCACATTGACCCATCTGTCCCTCCACTGACCAACCTGTCCATCCCACGAACACATCTGTCCATCCACTGGCCTGTCTGTCCATCCATTGGCCTGTCTGTCCATCCTCTTGACCCATCTGTCCATTCACGAACCTATCTGTCCATCCCACTGACCCGTCTGTCCATCCCACTGACAAGTCTGTCCATTCACTAACCCATCTATCCATTCACTAACCTGTCTATCCATCCCACTGACACATTTGTCCCTCCACAAACCCATCTGTCCATCCACTAACCCATCTGTCCATCCCACTAACCTGTTGGTCCACCCACTAACCAACTGTCTATCCACTGACCCGTCTGTCCATCCACTGACCCTTCTGTCCACCCCACCAACCTGCCTGTGCATCCACTGGGCTCTCTGTCCATCCACTGACCCGTCTGTCCATCCGCTGACCCATCTGTCCATCCACTGACCCGTCTGTCCATCCCACTGACACGTCTGTCCATCCACTGGCCAGTCTGTCCATCCATGACCAGTCTGTCCATCCCACTGACACTTCTGCCCATCTACTGACCCGTCTGCCCATCCCATTACCCATCTGTCCATCCCACTAACCCGTCTGTCCATCCCACTACCCATCTGTCCATCCCACTAACCTGTCTTTCCATCTACTAACACGTCTGTCCATCCCACTAAACCATCTGTCCACCCACTGACCTGTCTGTTCATCCACTGACCCATCTGTCCATCCACTAACCCGTCTGTTCATCCAGTAACACGTCTGTCCATCCCACTAGCCTGTCTGTCCATCACACTAACCTGTCTGTCCATCCCACTAATATGTCTGTTCACCCCACTAACATGTCTGTCCATCCTACTAACCTGTCTCTCCATCCCACTAACCTGTCTGTCCATCCACTGGCCCATCTGTCCATCCACTAACCTGTCTGTCCATCCAGTAACACGTCTGTCTACCCCACTAACCTGTCTGTCCATCCCACTAACCCGTCTGTCCACCCCACTAAGCCGCCTGTCCATCCACTGGCCTATCTGTCCATCGACTGTTCCATCTGTCCATCCACTGACATATCTGTCTATCCCACTAAGCCGTCTGTCAATCCACTGACCCGTCTGTCAATCCCACTGACCAGTCTGTCCATCCCACTAACCCTTCAATCATTCGCACTAACACTTGTGTCCATCACACTAACCCGTATGGCCATCCCACTGACCCACCTGTCCATCCACGGACCCATCTGTCCATCCACTGACCTGTCTGTCCATCTACTGACCCTTCTGTCCACCCCACTAACCTGCCTGTACACCCATTGACCCGCCTCTCCAGCCACTGACCCGTCTGTCCATCTACTGACACATCTGTCCATCTACTAACCCATCTTTCATCCCACTACCCCATCTGTCCACCCATTAACCCGTCTGTCAATCCACTGACACGTCTGTCCATCCACTGACCCCTCAGTCCATCCAACTAACCTGTCTGTCTACCACTCGCCCGTCTGTCCATCCACTGACCCATCTGTCCATCCGCTGACCCGTCTGTCCTTCCGCTGAACAGTCTGTCCATCCCACTGACCCATCTGTCCATCCACTGACCCGTCTGTCCATCCCACTGACCCATCTGTCCATCCCACTAACCCGCCTGTCCATCCCACTAACCCATCTGTCCATCCTACTAACACATCTGTCCATCCCACTAACACATCTGTCCATCCCACTAACCCATCTGTCCATCCCACTAACCCATCTGTCCATCCCACTAACCCGCCTGTCCATCCCACTAACCCATTTGTCCATCCCACAAACACATCTGTCCATCCCACTGACCCATCTGTCCATCCACTGACCCATCTGTCCATTCACTAACCTGTCTGACCATCCACTAACCTGTCTGTCCATCCACTAACCTATCAGTCCATCCCACTATTCCATCTGTCCACACACTGAACCGTCTGTCCATCCATTGAACTGTCTGTCCATCCACCAACCCGTCTATCATCACACTAACCCATCTGTCCATCCACTGACCCGTCTGTCCATCCAATGACCCATCTGTCCATCCCACTGACCCGTCTGTCCATCCACTGACCTGTCTGTCTATTAACTGACATGTCTGTCCATCCACTGAACTCTCTGTTCATCCACTAACCCGTCTGCCCATCCCACTAACCCATCTGTCCATCTCATTAACCCGTTTGTCCATCCACTGACCCATCTGTGCATCTACTAACCCGTCTGTCTATCCACTAACCTGTCTGGCCATCCCACTAATATGCCTGTCAATCCCACTAACGTGTCTGTCCATCCTACTTACCTGTCTCTCCATCCCACTAACCCGTCTGTCTACCCACTAACCCATCTGTCTACCCACTTACCCGTCTGTCTACCCACTAACCCGCCTGTCCATCCACTGGCCCGTCTGCCAATCCACTGACCCGTCTGTCAATCCCAATGACCTGTCTGTCCATCCACTGACCCGTCTGTCCATCCACTGACCCGTCTGTCCATCCACTGACCCGTCTGTTCATCCACTGACCCGTCTGTCCATCCACTGACCCGTCTGTCCATCCCACTGACCCGTCTGTCCATCCACTGACCCGTCTGTCCATCCACTGACCCGTCAGTCCATCCACTGACCCGTCAGTCCATCCACTGACCCGTCTGTCCATCCACTGACCCGTCTGTCCATCCACTGACCCGTCTGTCCATCCACTGACCCGCCTGTCCATCCACTGACCCGTCTGTTCATCCACTGACCCGTCTGTTCATCCACTGACCTGTCTGTCCATTCACTGACCCATCTGTCCATCCACTGAACCGTCTGTCCATCACACTAACCTGTCTGTCCATCCACTGACCCGTCTGTCCATCCAATGACCCATATGTCCATCCCAATAACTTGTCTGTCCATCCCACTGACACATCTGTCCATGCACTAACCAGTCTGTCCATTCACTAACCTGCCTGTCCCTCCCACTAACCTGTCTGTCCATCCCACTAACCTTTCTGTCCATCTCACTGACCTGTCTGTCCATTCACTAACCCATCTGTCCTTTCACTAACCCGTCTGTCAATCCCACTGACCCGTCTGTCCATCCCACTGACCCGTCTGTCCATCCACTGACCTGTCTGTCCATCCCACTGACACATCTGCCCATCCACTGACCCATCTGTCCATCCACTGACCCGTCTGTCCATCCACTGACCCGTCTGTCCATCCACTGACCCATCTGTCCATCCACTGACCTGTCTGTCCATCCCACTGACACGTCTGCCCATCCACTGACCAGTCTGTCCATCCACTGACCAGTCTGTCCATCCCACTGACCCATCTGTCCATCTACTGACCCATCTGCCCATCCCACTGACACGTCTATCCATCCCACTAACCCATCTGTCCATCCCACTGACCCATCTGTCCATCCCACTGACCCGACTGTCCATCACACTGACCCATCTGTCCCTCCACTGACCAACCTGTCCATCCCACGAACACATCTGTCCATCCACTGGCCTGTCTGTCCATCCATTGGCCTGTCTGTCCATCCTCTTGACCCATCTGTCCATTCACGAACCTATCTGTCCATCCCACTGACCCGTCTGTCCATCCCACTGACAAGTCTGTCCATTCACTAACCCATCTATCCATTCACTAACCTGTCTATCCATCCCACTGACACATTTGTCCCTCCACTAACCCATCTGTTCATCCACTAACCCATCTGTCCATCCCACTAACCAACTGTCTATCCACTGACCCGTCTGTCCATCCACTGACCCTTCTGTCCACCCCACCAACCTGCCTGTGCATCCACTGGGCTCTCTGTCCATCCACTGACCCGTCTGTCCATCCGCTGACCCATCTGTCCATCCACTGACCCATCTGTCCATCCCACTGACACGTCTGTCCATCCACTGGCCAGTCTGTCCATCCATGACCAGTCTGTCCATCCCACTGACACTTCTGCCCATCTACTGACCCGTCTGCCCATCCCATTACCCATCTGTCCATCCCACTAACCCATCTGTCCATCCCACTACCCATCTGTCCATCCCACTAACCTGTCTTTCCATCTACTAACACGTCTGTCCATCCCACTAAACCGTCTGTCCACCCACTGACCTGTCTGTTCATCCACTGACCCATCTGTCCATCCACTAACCCGTCTGTCCATCCAGTAACACGTCTGTCCATCCCACTAACCTGTCTGTCCATCACACTAACCTGTCTGTCCATCCCACTAATATGTCTGTTCATCCCACTAACATGTCTGTCCATCCTACTAACCTGTCTCTCCATCCCACTAACCTGTCTGTCCATCCACTGGCCCATCTGTCCATCCACTAACCTGTCTGTCCATCCAGTAACACGTCTGTCTACCCCACTAACCTGTCTGTCCATCCCACTAACCCGTCTGTCCACCCCACTAAGCCGCCTGTCCATCCACTGGCCTATCTGTCCATCGACTGTTCCATCTGTCCATCCACTGACATATCTGTCTATCCCACTGACCCGTCTGTCAATCCCACTGACCAGTCTGTCCATCCCACTAACCCTTCAATCATTCGCACTAACACTTGTGTCCATCACACTAACCCGTATGGCCATCCCACTGACCCGTCTGTCCATCCACTGACCTGTCTGTCCATCCCACTGACACATCTGCCCATTCACTGACCAGTCTGTCCATCCACTGAGCAGTCTGTCCATCCAACTGACCCGTCTGTCCATCTACTGACCCATCTGCCCATCCCACTGACACGTATGTCCATCCCACTGACCCATCTGTCCCTCCACTGACCAATCTGTCCATCCCACTGACCCATCTGTCCATCCACTGACCCATCTGTCCATCCACTGACCCACCTGTCCATCCACTAACCTGTCTGTCCATCCAGTAACACGTATGTCCATCCCACTAACCTGTCTGTCCATCATACTAAACTGTCTGTCCATCCCACTAATATGTCTGTCCATCCCACTGACGTGTCTGTCCATCCTACTTACCTGTCTCTCCATCCCACTAACCTGTCTGTCCATCCACTGGTCCATCTGTCCATCCCACTGACCCATCTGTCCATCCCACTGACCAGTCTGTCCATTCCATTGACCCATATATCCGTCCACAGAACGGTCTGTCCATTCACTAACCCGTCTGTCCATTCACTAACCTGTCTATCCATCCCACTGACCCATCTGTTGCTCCACTGACTCATCTGTCCCTCCACTAACCCGTCTGTCCATCCCACTAACACGTCTGTCCCTCCCACTAACCCATCTGTCCACCCACTGACCCATCTGTCCATCCACTGACCCATCTGTCCATCCAGTAACACGTCTGTCCATTCCACTAACCTGCCTGTCCATCCCACTAACGTGTCTGTCCACCCACTAACCCGTCTGTCCATCCCACTAACCCGTCTGTCCACCCACTAACCCATCTGTCCATCCACTGACCCATCTGTCTACCCACTGACCCGTCTGTCCATCCATTGACCCATCTGTCCATCCACAAACCCATCTGTCCATCCAGTAACTCGTCTGTCCATTCCACTAACCTGTCTGTCCATCAACTGACCCACCTATCCATCCACTGACCCATCTGTCCACCCCACTAAGCCACCTGTCCATCCACTGCCCTGTCTGTCCATCCACTGACAGATCTGTCTATCCCACTAAGCCGTCTGTCAATCCACTGACCCATCTGTCAATCCCACTGACCCATCTATCCTTCGCACTAACCCGTGTGTCCATCACACTAACCCGTCTGTCCATCCCACTGACCCATCTGTCCATCCACTGACCCATCTGTCCATCCCACTAACCTGTCTGTCCATCACACTAAACTGTCTGCCCATCCCACTAATATGTCTGTCCATCCCACTAACGTGTCTGTCCATCCTACTTACCTGTCTCTCCATCCCACTAACCTGTCTGTCCATCCACTGGTCCATCTGTCCATCCCACTGACCTGTCTGTCCATCCACTGACCCATCTGTCCATTCACTAACCTGACTGTCCACCCACTAACCTGTCTGTCCATCCACTAACCCGTCTGTCCATTCCACTAACCTGTCTGTTCACCCATTGACCCGTCTCTCCATCCACTGACCCGTCTGTCCATCTACTGACGCGTCTGTCCATCTACTTACCCATCTTTCATCCCACTAGCACATCTGTCCACCCAGTAACCCGTCTGTCAATCCACTGACACATCCATCCATCCCACTGACCTGTCTGTCCATCCCACGAACCTTTCTGTCCATCCCACTAACACATCTGTCCATCCCACTGACCCATCTGTCCATCCACTGACCCATCTGTCCATTCACTAACCTGTCTGACCATCCACTTACCTGTCTGTCCATCCACTGATCTGTCTGTCCAAGCACTGACCGGTGTGTCCATCCCACTGACTCATCTGTCCCTCCACTGGCCTGTCTGTCCATCCACTAACCCATCAGTCCATCCCACGAATCCATCTGTCCACCCACTGAGCCGTCTGTCCATCCACTGACCCATCTGTCCATTCACTAACCCATCTGTCCATCCCACTGACCAGTCTGTCCATCTCACTGACCAGTCTGTCCATCCACTAACCCATCTGTCCATCCACTGACCCATCTGTCCATCCACTGATCTCTCTGTCCATCGACTGGCCCGTCTGTCCATCCACTGACCCATTTGTCCATCCACAGACCCGTCTGTCCATCTCACTGACCCATCTGTCCATCCACAGACCCGTCTGTCCATCCACTAACCCATCTGTACATCCACTGACCCATCTGTCCATCCACTGATCTCTCTGTCCATCCACTGGCCCGTCTGTCCATCCACTAACCCACCTGTCCATCTCACTAACCCGTTTGTCCATCCGCTGAGCCATCTGTGCATCTACTAACCCATCTGTCTATCCACTAACCTGTCTGTCCATCCCACTAACCTGTCTGTCCATCCCACTGACCTGTCTGTCCATCCCACTGATCTTTCTGTCCATCCCACTAACCTGTCTGTCCATCCCACTACACTGTCTGTCCATCCATTGGCCCATTTGTCCATCCACTGACCCATCTGCCCATCCATAGACCCGTCTGTCCATCCCACTGACACGTCTGTCCATCCACTGTCCCATCTGTCCATCCACTGACCCATCTGTCCATCCACTGACATGTCTGTCTATCTCACTAAGCCGTCTGTCTATCCACTGACCACCCCATTGACACATCTGTCCATCCACGGACCGTCTGTCCATTCACTAACCCATCTGGCCATTCACTAACCTGTCTATCTGTCCCACTAACCCGACTGTCCTTCAACTGATCCGCCTATCCATCCACTGACCTATCTGTACACCCCACTAACTTGTCTGTCCTTCCACTGAACCGTCTGTCCATCCACTGACCCATCTGTCCATCCACTGACCCGTCTGTCCATTCACTAACCCTTTTGTCCATCCCACTAACCCGTCTGTCCATTCATTAACCTGCCTGTCCCTCCCACTAACCTGTCTGACCATCCCACTGTCTGTCCTTCCCACTAACCTGTCCGTCTGCCCCACTAACCTGTCTGTCCATCCAGTAACCCATCTGTCCATGCCACTAACCCATCTGTCCATCTCACTAACCTGTCTATCCATCACACCAACCTGTCTGTCCAACCCACTAAACTGTCTGTCCATCCACTGGCCCATTTGTCCATTCAATAACCCATCTGCCCATTCACTAACCTGTCTGTCCATCCCACTAACCTGTCTACCCTTCCCACTAACCTGTCCATCCATCCCACTAAACTGTCTGTCCATCCCACTAACCCATCTGTCCGTTCATTAACCCATCTGTCCATTCACTAACCTGTATATCCATCTCACTGAGCCATCTGTCCATTCACTAACCTGTCTGTCCATCCACTGACCTGTCTGTCCATCCCAATGACTCGTCTGTCCCTCCACTGGCCTGTCTATCCATCCCACGGGCCCACCTGTCCATCTCACTGATCCGTCTGTCCATCCACTGACCTGTCTGTCCATTCACTAACCCGTCTGTCCATCCACTGGCCTGTCTGTCCATCCCACTGACACATCTTTTCATCCCACGAACCCATCTGTCCATCCACTGGCCTATCTGTCCATCCACTGACCCGTCTGTCCATCCCACTAGCCCGTTTATCCATCCCACTGACCTGTCTGTCCATTCACTAACCCATCTGTCCATCCACTGACCCGTCTGTCCATCCAGTGGCCTGTCTGTTCATCCCACTAACCCATCTGTCCATCAACTGGCCCATCTACCCATCCACTGACCCATCTGTCTATCCCACTGACCCATCTATCCATGCACTAACCATCCTGTCCATTCACGAACCCATTTCTCCATCTCACTAACCCATCTGTCCATTCACTAACCTGTCTGTCCCTCCCACTAACCTGTCTGACCATCCCACTAACCTGTCTGTCTTTCCCACTAACCTGTCTGTCTGCTCCACTAACCTGTCTGTCCATCCACTAACCCATTTGTCCATCCCACTGACACGTCTGTCCATCCACTGGCCAGTCTGTCCATCCATGACCAGTCTGTCCATCCCACTGACACTTCTGCCCATCTACTGACCCGTCTGCCCATCCCATTACCCATCTGTCCATCCCACTAACCCGTCTGTCCATCCCACTACCCATCTGTCCATCCCACTAACCTGTCTTTCCATCTACTAACACGTCTGTCCATCCCACTAAACCGTCTGTCCACCCACTGACCTGTCTGTTCATCCACTGACCCATCTGTCCATCCACTAACCCGTCTGTTCATCCAGTAACACGTCTGTCCATCCCACTAGCCTGTCTGTCCATCACACTAACCTGTCTGTCCATCCCACTAATATGTCTGTTCACCCCACTAACATGTCTGTCCATCCTACTAACCTGTCTCTCCATCCCACTAACCTGTCTGTCCATCCACTGGCCCATCTGTCCATCCACTAACCTGTCTGTCCATCCAGTAACACGTCTGTCTACCCCACTAACCTGTCTGTCCATCCCACTAACCCGTCTGTCCACCCCACTAAGCCGCCTGTCCATCCACTGGCCTATCTGTCCATCGACTGTTCCATCTGTCCATCCACTGACATATCTGTCTATCCCACTAAGCCGTCTGTCAATCCACTGACCCGTCTGTCAATCCCACTGACCAGTCTGTCCATCCCACTAACCCTTCAATCATTCGCACTAACACTTGTGTCCATCACACTAACCCGTATGGCCATCCCACTGACCCACCTGTCCATCCACTGACCCATCTGTCCATCCACTGACCTGTCTGTCCATCTACTGACCCTTCTGTCCACCCCACTAACCTGCCTGTACACCCATTGACCCGCCTCTCCAGCCACTGACCCGTCTGTCCATCTACTGACACATCTGTCCATCTACTAACCCATCTTTCATCCCACTACCCCATCTGTCCACCCATTAACCCGTCTGTCAATCCACTGACACGTCTGTCCATCCACTGACCCCTCAGTCCATCCAACTAACCTGTCTGTCTACCACTCGCCCGTCTGTCCATCCACTGACCCATCTGTCCATCCGCTGACCCGTCTGTCCTTCCGCTGAACAGTCTGTCCATCCCACTGACCCATCTGTCCATCCACTGACCCGTCTGTCCATCCCACTGACCCATCTGTCCATCCCACTAACCCGCCTGTCCATCCCACTAACCCATCTGTCCATCCTACTAACACATCTGTCCATCCCACTAACACATCTGTCCATCCCACTAACCCATCTGTCCATCCCACTAACCCATCTGTCCATCCCACTAACCCGCCTGTCCATCCCACTAACCCATTTGTCCATCCCACAAACACATCTGTCCATCCCACTGACCCATCTGTCCATCCACTGACCCATCTGTCCATTCACTAACCTGTCTGACCATCCACTAACCTGTCTGTCCATCCACTAACCTATCAGTCCATCCCACTATTCCATCTGTCCACACACTGAACCGTCTGTCCATCCATTGAACTGTCTGTCCATCCACCAACCCATCTATCATCACACTAACCCATCTGTCCATCCACTGACCCGTCTGTCCATCCAATGACCCATCTGTCCATCCCACTGACCCGTCTGTCCATCCACTGACCTGTCTGTCTATTAACTGACATGTCTGTCCATCCACTGAACTCTCTGTTCATCCACTAACCCGTCTGCCCATCCCACTAACCCATCTGTCCATCTCACTAACCCGTTTGTCCATCCACTGACCCATCTGTGCATCTACTAACCCGTCTGTCTATCCACTAACCTGTCTGTCCATCCCACTAATATGCCTGTCAATCCCACTAACGTGTCTGTCCATCCTACTTACCTGTCTCTCCATCCCACTAACCCGTCTGTCTACCCACTAACCCGTCTGTCTACCCACTAACCCGTCTGTCTACCCACTAACGCGCCTGTCCATCCACTGGCCCATCTGCCAATCCACTGACCCATCTGTCAATCCCAATGACCTGTCTGTCCATCCACTGACCCGTCTGTCCATCCACTGACCCGTCTGTCCATCCACTGACCCGTCTGTTCATCCACTGACCCGTCTGTCCATCCACTGACCCGTCTGTCCATCCCACTGACCCGTCTGTCCATCCACTGACCCGTCTGTCCATCCACTGACCCGTCAGTCCATCCACTGACCCGTCAGTCCATCCACTGACCCGTCTGTCCATCCACTGACCCTTCTGTCCACCCCACCAACCTGCCTGTCCATCCACTGGCCCATCTGCCAATCCACTGACCCATCTGTCAATCCCAATGACCTGTCTGTCCATCCACTGACCCGTCTGTCCATCCACTGACCCGTCTGTCCATCCACTGACCCGCCTGTTCATCCACTGACCCGTCTGTCCATCCACTGACCCGTCTGTCCATCCCACTGACCCGTCTGTCCATCCACTGACCCGTCTGTCCATCCACTGACCCGTCAGTCCATCCACTGACCCGTCAGTCCATCCACTGACCCGTCTGTCCATCCACTGACCCTTCTGTCCACCCCACCAACCTGCCTGTGCATCCACTGGGCTCTCTGTCCATCCACTGACCCGTCTGTCCATCCGCTGACCCATCTGTCCATCCACTGACCCATCTGTCTATCCCACTGACACGTCTGTCCATCCACTGGCCAGTCTGTCCATCCATGACCAGTCTGTCCATCCCACTGACACTTCTGCCCATCTACTGACCCGTCTGCCCATCCCATTACCCATCTGTCCATCCCACTAACCCGTCTGTCCATCCCACTACCCATCTGTCCATCCCACTAACCTGTCTTTCCATCTACTAACACGTCTGTCCATCCCACTAAACCGTCTGTCCACCCACTGACCTGTCTGTTCATCCACTGACCCATCTGTCCATCCACTAACCCGTCTGTCCATCCAGTAACACGTCTGTCCATCCCACTAACCTGTCTGTCCATCACACTAACCTGTCTGTCCATCCCACTAATATGTCTGTTCATCCCACTAACATGTCTGTCCATCCTACTAACCTGTCTCTCCATCCCACTAACCTGTCTGTCCATCCACTGGCCCATCTGTCCATCCACTAAGCCGCCTGTCCATCCACTGGCCTATCTGTCCATCGACTGTTCCATCTGTCCATCCACTGACCCGTCTGTCAATCCCACTGACCAGTCTGTCCATCCCACTAACCCTTCAATCATTCGCACTAACACTTGTGTCCATCACACTAACCCGTATGGCCATCCCACTGACCCGTCTGTCCATCCACTGACCTGTCTGTCCATCCCACTGACACATCTGCCCATTCACTGACCAGTCTGTCCATCCACTGAGCAGTCTGTCCATCCAACTGACCCGTCTGTCCATCTACTGACCCATCTGCCCATCCCACTGACACGTATGTCCATCCCACTGACCCATCTGTCCCTCCACTGACCAATCTGTCCATCCCACTGACCCATCTGTCCATCCACTGACCCATCTGTCCATCCACTGACCCATCTGTCCATCCACTAACCTGTCTGTCCATCCAGTAACACGTATGTCCATCCCACTAACCTGTCTGTCCATCATACTAAACTGTCTGTCCATCCCACTAATATGTCTGTCCATCCCACTAACGTGTCTGTCCATCCTACTTACCTGTCTCTCCATCCCACTAACCTGTCTGTCCATCCACTGGTCCATCTGTCCATCCCACTGACCCATCTGTCCATCCCACTGACCAGTCTGTCCATTCCATTGACCCATATATCCGTCCACAGAACGGTCTGTCCATTCACTAACCCGTCTGTCCATTCACTAACCTGTCTATCCATCCCACTGACCCATCTGTTGCTCCACTGACTCATCTGTCCCTCCACTAACCCGTCTGTCCCTCCCACTAACCCATCTGTCCACCCACTGACCCATCTGTCCATCCACTGACCCATCTGTCCATCCAGTAACACGTCTGTCCATTCCACTAACCTGCCTGTCCATCCCACTAACGTGTCTGTCCACCCACTAACCCGTCTGTCCATCCCACTAACCTGTCTGTCCACCCACTAACCCATCTGTCCATCCACTGACCCATCTGTCCATCCACTGACCGATCTGTCCACCCACTGACCCGTCTGTCCATCCATTGACCCATCTGTCCATCCACAAACCCATCTGTCCATCCAGTAACTCGTCTGTCCATTCCACTAACCTGTCTGTCCATCAACTGACCCACCTATCCATCCACTGACCCATCTGTCCACCCCACTAAGCCACCTGTCCATCCACTGCCCTGTCTGTCCATCCACTGACAGATCTGTCTATCCCACTAAGCCGTCTGTCAATCCACTGACCCATCTGTCAATCCCACTGACCCATCTATCCTTCGCACTAACCCGTGTGTCCATCACACTAACCCGTCTGTCCATCCCACTGACCCATCTGTCCATCCACTGACCCATCTGTCCATCCCACTAACCTGTCTGTCCATCACACTAAACTGTCTGCCCATCCCACTAATATGTCTGTCCATCCCACTAACGTGTCTGTCCATCCTACTTACCTGTCTCTCCATCCCACTAACCTGTCTGTCCATCCACTGGTCCATCTGTCCATCCCACTGACCTGTCTGTCCATCCACTGACCCATCTGTCCATTCACTAACCTGACTGTCCACCCACTAACCTGTCTGTCCATCCACTAACCCGTCTGTCCATTCCACTAATCTGTCTGTTCACCCATTGACCCGTCTCTCCATCCACTGACCCGTCTGTCCATCTACTGACGCGTCTGTCCATCTACTTACCCATCTTTCATCCCACTAGCACATCTGTCCACCCAGTAACCCGTCTGTCAATCCACTGACACATCCATCCATCCCACTGACCTGTCTGTCCATCCCACGAACCTTTCTGTCCATCCCACTAACACATCTGTCCATCCCACTGACCCATCTGTCCATCCACTGACCATCTGTCCATTCACTAACCTGTCTGACCATCCACTTACCTGTCTGTCCATCCACTGATCTGTCTGTCCAAGCACTGACCGGTGTGTCCATCCCACTGACTCATCTGTCCCTCCACTGGCCTGTCTGTCCATCCACTAACCCATCAGTCCATCCCACGAATCCATCTGTCCACCCACTGAGCCGTCTGTCCATCCACTGACCCGTCTGTCCATTCACTAACCCATCTGTCCATCCCACTGACCAGTCTGTCCATCTCACTGACCCGTCTGTCCATCCACAGATCCGTCTGTCCATCCACTAACCCATCTGTCCATCCACTGACCCATCTGTCCATCCACTGACCCATCTGTCCATCCACAGACCCGTCTGTCCATCTCACTGACCCATCTGTCCATCCACAGACCCGTCTGTCCATCCACTAACCCATCTGTCCATCCACTGACCCATCTGTCCATCCACTGATCTCTCTGTCCATCCACTGGCCCGTCTGTCCATCCACTAACCCACCTGTCCATCTCACTAACCCGTTTGTCCATCCGCTGAGCCATCTGTGCATCTACTAACCCATCTGTCTATCCACTAACCTGTCTGTCCATCCCACTAACCTGTCTGTCCATCCCACTGACCTGTCTGTCCATCCCACTGATCTTTCTGTCCATCCCACTAACCTGTCTGTCCATCCCACTACATTGTCTGTCCATCCATTGGCCCATTTGTCCATCCACTGACCCATCTGCCCATCCATAGACCCGTCTGTCCATCCCACTGACACGTCTGTCCATCCACTGTCCCATCTGTCCATCCACTGACCCATCTGTCCATCCACTGACATGTCTGTCTATCTCACTAAGCCGTCTGTCAATCCACTGACCACCCCATTGACACATCTGCCCGTCCACGGACCGTCTGTCCATTCACTAACCATTCTGGCCATTCACTAACCTGTCTATCTGTCCCACTAACCCGACTGTCCTTCAGCTGATCCGCCTATCCATCCACTGACCTATCTGTACACCCCACTAACTTGTCTGTCCTTCCACTGAACCGTCTGTCCATCCACTGACCCATCTGTCCATCCACTGACCCGTCTGTCCATTCACTAACCCTTTTGTCCATCCCACTAACCCGTCTGTCCATTCATTAACCTGCCTGTCCCTGCCACTAACCTGTCTGACCATCCCACTGTCTGTCCTTCCCACTAACCTGTCCGTCTGCCCCACTAACCTGTCTGTCCATCCAGTAACCCATCTGTCCATGCCACTAACCCATCTGTCCATCCCACTAACCTGTCTATCCATCACACCAACCTCTCTGTCCAACCCACTAAACTGTCTGTCCATCCACTGGCCCATTTGTCCATTCAATAACCCATCTGCCCATTCACTAACCTGTCTGTCCATCCCACTAACCTGTCTACCCTTCCCACTAACCTGTCCATCCATCCCACTAAACTGTCTGTCCATCCCACTAACCCATCTGTCCGTTCATTAACCCATCTGTCCATTCACTAACCTGTATATCCATCTCACTGAGCCATCTGTCCATTCACTAACCTGTCTGTCCATCCACTGACCTGTCTGTCCATCCCAATGACTCGTCTGTCCCTCCACTGGCCTGTCTATCCATCCCACGGGCCCACCTGTCCATCTCACTGATCCGTCTGTCCATCCACTGACCTGTCTGTCCATTCACTAACCCGTCTGTCCATCCACTGAGGCATCTGTCGATCCACTGGCCTGTCTGTCCATCCCACTGACACATCTTTTCATCCCACGAACCCATCTGTCCATCCACTGGCCTATCTGTCCATCCACTGACCCGTCTGTCCATCCCACTAGCCCGTTTGTCCATCCCACTGACCTGTCTGTCCATTCACTAACCCATCTGTCCATCCACTGACCCGTCTGTCCATCCAGTGGCCTGTCTGTTCATCCCACTAACCCATCTGTCCATCAACTGGCCCATCTACCCATCCACTGACCCATCTGTCTATCCCACTGACCCATCTGTCCATGCACTAACCATCCTGTCCATTCACGAACCCGTTTCTCCATCTCACTAACCCATCTGTCCATTCACTAACCTGTCTGTCCCTCCCACTAACCTGTCTGACCATCCCACTAACCTGTCTGTCTTTCCCACGAACCTGTCTGTCTGCTCCACTAACCTGTCTGTCCATCCACTAACCCATTTGTCCATCCCACTGACCCGTCTGTGCATCCCACTAACGCATTTGTCCATCCACTAACCCGTCTGTCCATCCACTAACCCATTTGTCCATCCCACTAACACATCTGTCCATCCCACTGACCCGTCTGTGCATCCCACTAACGCATTTGTCCATCCACTGACCCGTCTGTACATTTACTAACCCGTCTGTCCATCCACTAACATGTCTGTCCATCCACTAACCCGTCTGTCCATTCCACTAACCTGTCTGTTCACCCATTGACCCGTCTCTCCATCCACTGACCCGTCTGTCCATCTACTGACGCGTCTGTCCATCTACTTACCCATCGTTCATCCCACTAGCACATCTGTCCACCCAGTAACCCGTCTGTCAATCCACTGACACATCCATCCATCCCACTGACCCGTCTGTCCATCCCACGAACCTTTCTGTCCATCCCACTAACACATCTGTCCATCCCACTGACCCATCTGTCCCTCCACTGACCCATCTGTCCATTCACTAACCTGTCTGACCATCCACTTACCTGTCTGTCCATCCACTGATCTGTCTGTCCAAGCACTGACCGGTGTGTCCATCCCACTGACTCATCTGTCCCTCCACTGGCCTGTCTGTCCATCCACTAACCCATCAGTCCATCCCACGAATCCATCTGTCCACCCACTGAGCCGTCTGTCCATCCACTGACCCGTCTGTCCATTCACTAACCCATCTGTCCATCCCACTGACCAGTCTGTCCATCTCACTGACCCATCTGTCCATCCACAGACCCGTCTGTCCATCCACTAACCCATCTGTCCATCCACTGACCCATCTGTCCATCCACTGATCTCTCTGTCCATCGACTGGCCCGTCTGTCCATCCACTGACCCATCTGTCCATCCACAGACCCGTCTGTCCATCTCACTGACCCATCTGTCCGTCCACAGACCCGTCTGTCCATCCACTAACCCATCTGTCCATCCACTGACCCATCTGTCCATCCACTGATCTCTCTGTCCATCCACTGGCCCGTCTGTCCATCCACTAACCCACCTGTCCATCTCACTAACCCGTTTGTCCATCCGCTGAGCCATCTGTGCATCTACTAACCCATCTGTCTATCCACTAACCTGTCTGTCCATCCCACTAACCTGTCTGTCCATCCCACTGACCTGTCTGTCCATCCCACTGATCTTTCTGTCCATCCCACTAACCTGTCTGTCCATCCCACTACACTGTCTGTCCATCCATTGGCCCATTTGTCCATCCACTGACCCATCTGCCCATCCATAGACCCGTCTGTCCATCCCACTGACACATCTGTCCATCCACTGTCCCATCTGTCCATCCACTGACTCATCTGTCCATCCACTGACATGTCTGTCTATCTCACTAAGCCGTCTGTCAATCCACTGACCACCCCATTAACACATCTGTCCGTCCACGGACCATCTGTCCATTCACTAACCCATCTGGCCATTCACTAACCTGTCTATCTGTCCCACTAACCCGACTGTCCTTCAACTGATCCGCCTATCCATCCACTGACCTATCTGTACACCCCACTAACTTGTCTGTCCTTCCACTGAACCGTCTGTCCATCCACTGACCCATCTGTCCATCCACTGACCCGTCTGTCCATTCACTAACCCTTTTGTCCATCCCACTAACCCGTCTGTCCATTCATTAACCTGCCTGTCCCTCCCACTAACCTGTCTGACCATCCCACTGTCTGTCCTTCCCACTAACCTGTCCGTCTGCCCCACTAACCTGTCTGTCCATCCAGTAACCCGTCTGTCCATGCCACTAACCCATCTGTCCATCCCACTAACCTGTCTATCCATCACACCAACCTGTCTGTCCAACCCACTAAACTGTCTGTCCATCCACTGGCCCATTTGTCCATTCAATAACCCATCTGCCCATTCACTAACCTGTCTGTCCATCCCACTAACCTGTCTACCCTTCCCACTAACCTGTCCATCCATCCCACTAAACTGTCTGTCCATCCCACTAACCCATCTGTCCGTTCATTAACCCATCTGTCCATTCACTAACCTGTATATCCATCTCACTGAGCCATCTGTCCATTCACTAACCTGTCTGTCCATCCACTGACCTGTCTGTCCATCCCAATGACTCGTCTGTCCCTCCACTGGCCTGTCTATCCATCCCATGGGCCCGCCTGTCCATCTCACTTATCCGTCTGTCCATCCACTGACCTGTCTGTCCATTCACTAACCCATCTGTCCATCCACTGAGGCATCTGTCGATCCACTGGCCTGTCTGTCCATCCCACTGACACATCTTTTCATCCCACGAACCCATCTGTCCATCCACTGGCCTATCTGTCCATCCACTGACCCGTCTGTCCATCCCACTAGCCCGTTTGTCCATCCCACTGACCTGTCTGTCCATTCACTAACCCATCTGTCCATCCACTGACCCGTCTGTCCATCCAGTGGCCTGTCTGTTCATCCCACTAACCCATCTGTCCATCAACTAGCCCATCTACCCATCCACTGACCCATCTGTCTATCCCACTGACCCATCTGTCCATGCACTAACCATCCTGTCCATTCACAAACCCATTTCTCCATCTCACTAACCCATCTGTCCATTCACTAACCTGTCTGTCCCTCCCACTAACCTGTCTGACCATCGCACTAACCTGTCTGTCTTTCCCACTAACCTGTCTGTCTGCTCCACTAACCTGTCTGTCCATCCACTAACCCATTTGTCCATCCCACTGACCCATCTGTGCATCCCACTAACGCATTTGTCCATCCACTAACCCGTCTGTCCATCCACTAACCCATTTGTCCATCCCACTAACACATCTGTCCATCCCACTGACCCGTCTGTGCATCCCACTAACGCATTTGTCCATCCACTGACCCGTCTGTACATTTACTAACCCGTCTGTCCATCCACTAACATGTCTGTCCATCCCACTAAATTGTCTGTCCATCCATTGGCCTATTTGTCCATTCACTAACCCGTCTGCCCATTCACTAACCTGTCTGTCCATCACACTAACCTGTCTGTCCATCCCACTAACCCATCTGTGCATCGCACTGACCCGTTTGTCCATCCCACTAATCCGTCTGTCCATTCACTAACCCGCCTGTCCATTCACTAACCTGTCTATCCATCTCACTGCCCCGTCTGTCCATCCACTGACCTGTCTGTCCATCCCACTGACACGTCTGTCCATCCCACTAACACGTCTGTCCATCCCACTGACCCATCTGTCCATCCCACTGACAAGTCTGTCTATCCACTGAACCATCTGTCCATCCACTGACCAGTCTGTCCATTCCACTGACCCATCTGTCCATCTACTGACCCGTCTGCCCATCCCACTGACACGTCTGTCCATCCCACTAACATGTCTGTCCATCCCACTAACACGTCTGTCCATCCCACTAACCCATCTGTCAATCCCACTGAACCATCTGCCCATCCCACTGACACGTCTGTCCATCCCACTAACACGTCTGTCCATCCCACTAACCCATCTGTCAATCCCACTGAACCATCTGTCCATCCCACTGACCCATCTGTACCTCCACTGACCAATCTGTCCATCCTACTAAACCGTCTGTCCATCCAACTGACCCGTCTGTCCATCCAATGACCCATCTGTGCACGCACAAACCTGGCTGTTCATCCACTAACCTGTCTGTCCATCCCACTAACCTGTCTGTCCATCCCACTAACCTGTCTGTCCATCCCACTAACCTTTCTGTCCATCCCACTAACCTGTCTGTCCATCCCACTATAACGTCTGTCCATCCATTGGCCCATTTGTCCATCCACTGATCCATCTGTCCATTCCACTGACCCATTTGTCCATCCCACTGACCCGTCTGTCCATCCACTGTCCCAACTGTCCATCCACTGACCCATCTGGCCATCCACTGACATGTCTGTCTATCCCACTAAGCCGCCTGTCAATCCATTGACCCGTCTGTCAATCCCAATGACCCGTCTGTCCATCCCACTGACCAGTCTGTCCATCCCATTGACCCATATATCCGTCCACAGACCCATCTGTCCATTCACTAACCCGTCTCTCCATCCCACTAACCCATCTGTCCATCCCACTGACCCGTCTGTCCATCCGCTGACCCATCTGTCCATCCCACTAACCTGCCTGTGCATCCACTGACATGTCTGCCTATCCCACTAAGCCGTCTGTCAATCCAGTGACCCGTCTGTCCATCCCACTGACCCATCTGTCCATTCACTAACCCTTCTGTCCATTCACTAACCTGTCTATCCATCCCACTGACACATTTGTCCCTCCACTAACCCATCTGTCCATTCCCGAA
Organism: Somniosus microcephalus; assembly: GCF_052327205.1. NCBI lineage: Eukaryota > Metazoa > Chordata > Chondrichthyes > Squaliformes > Somniosidae > Somniosus > Somniosus microcephalus. The sequence goes on from NC_140994.1 coordinate 99,450,455, forward strand.
CCCATCTGTCCATTGCACTAACCTGTCAGTCCACCCACTAACCCGTCTGTCTATCCACTGACCCAACTGTCCATGCACTGACCCAGCTGTCCATCGCACTAACCCGCCTGTCCATCCACTGGCCCGTCTGTCCATCCCACTAACATGTCTGTCCATCCACTGACCAGTCTGTCCATTCCACTGACCCGACTGTCCAGTCACTGGCCTGTCTGAACAACCCACTGACCCGCCTCTTCATCCCACTAACCCATCTGTCCATCCATTGGCCTGTCTGTCCATCCATTGGCCTGTCTGTCAATCCCACTGACCCATCTGTCCATTCACTAACCCATCTGACCATCCACTGACCCGTCTGTCCATCCCACTAACCTGTCTGTCCATCCCACTAACCTGTCTGTCCATCCCACTGACCCGTTTGCCCATCCCACTGACAAGTCTGTCCATTCACTAACCCATCTATCCATTCACTAACCTGTCTATCCATCCCACTGAAACGTTTGTCCCTCCACTAACCCATCTGTCCATCCACTAACCCATCTGTCCACACCACTAACCTGCCTGTGCATCCACTGGCCCGTCTGTCCATCCACTGAACCGTCTGTCCATCCACTGACCCGTCTCTCCATCCACTGACCCGTCTCTCCATCCCACTGACACGTCTGCCCATCCACTGACCAGTCTGTCCATCCACTGACCAGTCTGTCCATCCCACTGACCCATCTGTCCATCTACTGACCCATCTGCCCATCCCACTGACACGTCTGTCCATCCCACTAACCCGTCTGTCCATCCCACTGACCCATCTGTCCATCCCACTAACCTATCTGTCCATCCCACTAACCCATCTGTCCATCCCACTAACCCGCCTGTCCATCCCACTAACCCATCTGTCCATCCCACTAACACATCTGTCCATCCCACTGACCCATCTGTCCATCCACTGACCCATCTGTCCATTCACTAACGTGTCTGACCATCCACTAACCTGTCTGTCCATCCACTAACCCATCAGTCCATCCCACTATTCCATCTGTCCGCCCACTGAACCGTCTGTCCATCCACTGAACTGTCTGTCCATCCAATGACCCATCTGTCCATCCCACTAACCCGTCTGTCCATCCCACTGACCCATCTGTCCATCTCACTGACCCGTCTGTCCATCCACTGACCTGTCTGTCTATTAACTGACGTGTCTGTCCATCCTCTGACCTCTCTGTCCATCCACTAACCTGTCTGTCCATCCAACTAACCTGTCTGTCCATCCAACTAACCCGTCTGTCCACCCACTGGCCTGTCTGTCCATCCACTGACCCATCTGTCCATCCACTGACCCATCTGTCCATCCACTAACCAGTCTGTCCATCCAGTAACATGTATGTCCATCCCACTAACCTGTCTGTCCATCACACTAAACTGTCTGTCCATCCTACTTACCTGTCTCTCCATCCCACTAACCTGTCTGTCCATCCACTGGTCCATCTGTCCATCCCACTGACCCATCTGTCCATCCCACTGACCAGTCTGTCCATCCCATTGACCCATATGTCCGTCCACAGAACGGTCTGTCCATTCACTAACCCGTCTGTCCATTCACTAACCTGTCTATCCGTCCCACTGACCCATCTGTTGCTCCACTGACTCATCTGTCCCTCCACTAACCCATCTGTCCATCCAATGACCCATCTGTCCATCCACTAACCCATCTGTCCATCCAGTAACACGTCTGTCCATTCCACTAACCTGTCTGTCCATCACACTAACCTGTCTGTCCATCCCACTAATATGTCTGTCCATCCCACTAACGTGTCTGTCCATCCTACTTACCTGTCTCTCCATCCCACTAACCTGTCTGTCCATCCACTGGTCCATCTGTCCATCCCACTGACCCATCTGTCCAGCCCACTGACCAGTCTGTCCATCCCATTGACCCATATATCCGTCCACAGAACCGTCTGTCCATTCACTAACCCATCTGTCCATTCACTAACCTGTCTATCCATCCCACTGACCCATCTGTTGCTCCACTGACTCATCTGTCCCTCCACTAACCCATCTGTCCATCCACTAACCCGTCTGTGTGGTAAACCACTGTTTGTATTCCACTGTGTACATGCCTGGACATGCCTCGGCTGATTCCTCCCACAAGTCCTAGTATAAAGGTGACTGCTCCCCAGCCCTTTGTATTTCTGGACCGGTCGACCACTCGAGGCAGACCTTCATTCTTTTGTTAATAAAAGCCTTTAGTTACTCTCTTAGCTCTCAGTCTTTTATGAGTAATTGATAGCGCATCAATTTTATTAACAAAATGTTTATAATGGAGAAGATCCTCATACCAGCATGCCTGGACTTAGATCATCGGGAGGCGGACTCATCCACCAAGTTTACTCACTGTGTGTTCCTGACCGCCTCCGCAGCAATCAAATCGGACGAGGACAAACTGGATGTCCTGACCTCCAAAGTGGACCACCGAGTGTACTCGGTCATCCAAGATGCGACCTCGTACGCGGACGCTATCAAGCTCCTCAAGGACCAGTACACGCACCCAGTGAACGAAGTGTACACCAGGCACCTTCTGGGGAGTCGTAAACAACAACCTGGGGAATCGACCGTGGAATACCTTCAGGCACTGTCTGTGCTTGGCCGGGCCTGTGGTTGTAAGGATGTAAAGGCCGCCATGTACACAGAGGAACTTATCCGGGACGCTTTTGTAGCGGGCCACAGATCCAATTACACCCGACAGCGACTGTTGGAGCAGAGTGACCTCGACCTCAACAAGGCCTCTGAACTCGCACTATCATTGGATGCAGCCTACCGGGGCATGGATGCCTACTCCTCTGCACCGTGGACGCCGCGGGGAATGACAGCCTGGGACACGGTAGGACCGCCTCATAGCGCCGTGCCACCCCAGCCACACCCCAGCAACGGCCCAACTACCGCAGCAGTGTCCCAAGGCCAGACGGCAGTGCCCCAAGGCCAGAAATGCTACTTCTGTGGCCAGGCAAAACACCCCAGAGCGCGCTGCCCGGTGAAAAACGCGATCTGCTCGGGCTGTGGGAAGAAGGGACACTACGCTAATGTCTGCAGGGCCAAAGCCACCCCGAACCCCAGCAGCGCCGCGTGTGGGCCATGTGGGCCGCCATCTTGGGCCTCCCCGGCCATGTGCGAACCACCGGTACAGCAGCCATTTTGGACGCCTCCAGCCACATGGGGATCATGGACGCCACCATCTTGGATGACAGCCGGAATGCAGCAGGCCCCCAACACTGCCTCATCTGATACCCGCAGCGACACACCGACCCCTACGCTGGCATCCGTTACACTGGACCAAGCGAGACCGCACCAGCTGGCCAGTTCCACAATGGACATTAAGGTAAATGGCCATGATACAATCTGCCTTTTTGACTCTGGGAGCACGGAGAGCTTCATCCACCCCGACACGGTGCGGCGTTGCTCTCTCCCAGTCCTGCCTGCGCACCAGCGGATTTCTATGCCCTCCGAGTCCCAGTCGGCGGACATCGGCGGCTACTGCGTAGTGACACTCGTAGTAGACGGGACCGTGTATGATCATTTTAAACTTCTGGTCCTGCCCGACCTCTGCGCTGCCGTCCTGCTGGGGTTAGATTTTCAGTGCCACCTTAAAAGTGTTACGATGGTGTACGGTGGACCCCTACCCCCACTCACAGTCTGCAGCCAGCAGCTCCCAAATTGCCCGCCGCGCACCAGGTGCAACCTCTCCACACTCAGAGTCACCCCCCCCCCACTGTTTGCTAACCTCACCCCCGACTGTAAGCCCATCGCCACAAAGAGCAGGCGATACAGTGCCGGGGACAGGGTTTTCATTAAAACCGAAGTGGAGCGGCTCCTGAAGGAAGGGATTATTGAGGGCAGCACCAGCCCCTGGCGAGCCCAGGTTGTGGTCGTTAAGACCGGCGAGAAGCAGCGCCTGGTCATCGACTACAGCCAGACAATAAATCGCTACACCCTGCTGGATGCCTACCCACTCCCCCGCATAGCTGATGTGGTCAACCAGATCGCGCAGTACCGCGTCTTCTCGACCATTGACCTGAAATCAGCGTACCACCAGCTCCCTATCCGCCCTGAGGACCGCCAGTATACTGCCTTTGAGGCAAACGGCCGCCTCTACCACTTCCTTAGGGTTCCCTTTGGCGTCACCAACGGGGTCTCCGTCTTCCAAAGGGAGATGGACCGGATGATAGATCAAAATGCGTTGCAGGCCACTTTCCCATATCTGGACAATGTGACCATCTGCGGCCGTGACTTGCAGGACCATGACGCAAACCTCGAAAAATTCCTCTGCACCGCCCAACTCCTGAACCTGACATATAACAAGGAGAAGTGCATATTCCGCACAAACCGCCTCGCCATCCTTGGCTGTGTTGTGGAACACGGAGTCATCGGCCCCGACCCCGACCGGATGCGTCCCCTTATGGAACTCCCACTGCCCCACTGCCTCAAGGCCCTGAAGAGGTGCCTAGGGTTTTTCTCCTATTATGCCCAGTGGGTCCCCTACTATGCAGACAAGGCCCATCCGCTGATCAAGTCCACCTCTTTTCCCTTGACGGCAGAGGCCCGCTTAGCCTTCCACCGTATCAAGGAAGACATTGCCAAAGCCACCATGCACGCAGTGGACGAATCCATCCCCTTCCAGGTGGAAAGCGACGCGTCCGACTTTGCCCTGGCCGCTACCCTCAATCAGGCAGGGAGACCCGTGGCCTTCTTTTCACGAACCCTCCAAGGCCCGGAGACCAGACACTCCGCTGTTGAGAAGGAGGCCCAGGTGATTGTAGAGGCTGTGCGTCATTGTAGGCACTACCTGGCCGGAAAACGATTTACCCTGCTCACTGACCAACGTTCAGTTGCTTTCATGTTGAACAACAAGCAGAGGGGCAAAATCAAAAATGACAAGATCTTGAGGTGGAGAATCGAACTTTCCACCTACTATTACGAGATCTTGTACCGACCCGGGAAGCTCAATGAACCCCCGGATGCGCTATCGCGTGGCACCTGCGCCAGCGCGCAGATCGATAGACTGCGGGCCCTCCACAATGACCTCTGCCACCCGGGGGTCACCAGGTTCTTCCACTTCATCAAGGCCCGCAACCTGCCTTACTCTATTGAGGAGGTCAGGACCATGACCAGGAACTGCCAAGTCTGCGCTGAGTGCAAACCGCACTTTTATAGACCAGGCAGGGCCCACCTGATAAAAGCCACTCGCCCCTTCGAGCGCCTGAGCATTGATTTTAAAGGGCCTCTCCCCTCCTCCGACCGCAATGTGTACTTCCTCAATATTATTGATGAGTACTCCCGTTTCCCGTTCGCCATCCCCTGCCCGGACATGACCAGTGCCACGGTCATTAAATGTCTGAACGACCTCGTCACCCTGTTCGGTTTCCCCAGCTATATCCATAGCGACCGGGGCTCATCGTTTATGAGCGACGAACTCCGTCAGTACCTGCTAACTAGGGGTATTGCCACAAGCAGGACCACCAGTTACAACCCCCGGGGGAACGGACAGGTGGAAAGAGAAAATGCGACAGTTTGGAAGGCCGCCCTGCTAGCCTTAAAGTCTAGGGGCCTTCCAACCTCCCGCTGGCAGGATGTGCTCCCCGATGCACTCCACTCTATTCGGTCACTGCTCTGCACTGCCACTAACGCCACCCCTCATGAGAAAATGTTTGTCTTCCCAAGGAAGTCCACATCGGGGACATCGCTACCGCCATGGCTGACGTCCCCAGGGCCGGTCCTACTGAGAAGGCACGTGAGGACCCATAAAACGGACCCCCTGGTCGAGAGGGTCGACCTCCTCCACGCCAACCCCCAGTATGCTTACATTGCATACCCGGACGGGCGGGAGGACACAGTCTCCATAAGAGACCTTGCACCCTCGGGGGCCGCAGTAACCCACTACTCACTACCACCCCCCCCCCACGATCCGATATCCAGCCCTAGCAGATGGCAGGCCTGGGCCCCGCGACCCACTCGACATCTACGAGGACGACACGCCTGTGCCACAGCCCACGCAGGACTCGACGCCGGAAGCTCCACTACCCCTGCCGTTGCCACGCCGATCACAGCGGCAGACAAGACCTCCGGAGAGACTCCAATACACTAACTTTTAATACACTTCACCCCGCCGGACTCAATTTTAAACAAGGGGTGAATGTGGTAAACCACTGTTTGTATTCCACTGTGTAAATGCCTGGACATGCCTCGGCTGACTCCTCCCACAAGTCCTAGTATAAAGGGGACTGCTCCCCAGCCCTTTGTATTTCTGGACCGGTCGACCACTTGAGGCAGACCTTCATTCTTTTGTTAATAAAAGCCTTTCGTTACTCTCTTAACTCTCAGTCTTTTATGAGTAATTGATAGCGCATCAGTCTGTCCATCCCACTAACCCGTCTGTCCACCCACTGACCCGTCTGTCCATCCACTGACCCATCTGTCCATCCCACTGACCCGTCTGTCCATCCACTGACCCGTCTGTCCATCCACTGACATGTTTGCCTATCCCACTAAGCCGTCTGTCAATCCAGTGACCCGTCTGTCAATCCCAATGACCTGTCTGTCCATCCCACTAACTCATCTATCCTTCGCACTAACCCGTCAGTCCATCCCACTAACCCGTCTGTCCACCCACTGAACCGTCTGTCCATCCCACTGACCCGTCTGTCCATCCACTGACCCATCTATCATCCCACTGACCCGTCTGTCCATCCCACTGACCCGTCTGTCCATCCACTAACTAGTCTGTCCATTCACTAACACTTTTGTCCATCCCACTAACCCGTCTGTCCACCCACTGAACTGTCTGTCCATCCAATTCAATTCAATTAAATTCAAATCGCTTTATTGGCATGACAAGTTACATCTTATGTTGCCAAAGCATCGAAAAACATTCATGTTCTTTCACAAAAATACAGATCTATCCATACAGTGTATAAACAGATATATCCCTGAGTGTATAAATATACTTTCATTTAATTTATATATACTCTTTTCTTATATTTAGTGGTTGTCCCTCTGTTTATGGCAAGCTGTAACATAGTGTGCTGCTAGTGTTACACAATTTCTCTCTTCCCCTAGTAGGTATGGGAGTTTTTGGTCGTCATTCAAATTTCTGAAATCCGGGCATATTTTTGTGAATTTTGGGTAGAAATTCTCCCTTATGCCCTGATATTTTCTACAAGCTGTGAGGAAGTGCATCTCTGTCTCCACCACTCCCTGACTGCAGTGAGAGCATATCCTGTCCTCTCTTGGTAGCCGGGTCTGCCTGTGTCTACCTTTTTCGATCGCCAGGTTATGTTCACTAAGTCTGTACATTGTCAAAGTTTTTCTCAGTTTGCTATCCTTTACCATGGTCAGGTAATCAGCCATGTTGTATTGTCTGTTTAGGGCCAAGTAGCAATTGAGTTTGCTTTGGGTTTTTGTTGTTTCTGCCCAATATGACAGATATTTTTCCTTTTGCTTAGCGACGATTGTGTTGGGTCGAATTCTTTGTTTTACGCTGTCACTGTCCTGGGGCTGGTTATTGTTAGTAGTGTTAGTAGTTACTTCACTGAGTCCCAGGACTAGTTGACTGAGAGTATTCTTCTTTATGGTCCTCTCTTGGCATTTCAGGGCTTCGTAATGATAGCATTGGGGGTTGCTCATTTCTAGGTGTTTCCAAAATTTGGTGGCTCTTTTTTGGATAGTGATTATTAATGGATATTGGCCTAGTTCTGCCCTGCATGCATTGTTTATGGTTTTCCTTTGAGTCCGGAGGATACTTTTACAGAATTCTGCATGTAGGATCTCAATTGGGTGTTTGTCCCATTTTGCAAATTCTTGTTGTGTTAGCGGTCCCCACACCTCACTGCCATAGAGTGCAATTGGTTCAATTACTGATTTGAAAATTTTGAGCCAAATGCTAATTGGGATTTCTATTTGGATTGATTTTTTAATGGCATAGAAAGCCCTTCTTGCTTTCTCTTTCAGTTCATTCACAGCCAGTTTGAAATTTCCTGTAGAACTGATTTTTAAGCCCAAGTATGTGTAGTTAGTGGCTTGTTCAATTTTGGTTGTTCCTAGTGTGAAATTTATTTTGGGTCCCTGATGTCTGGATCTTTGCTGGAACACAAGGACTTTGGTTTTTTGGGGATTTATTGTCAGGGCCCAAGTCTGGCAGTACGACTCCAGCAGATCCAGGTTCTGCTGTAGACCCTCCTTAGTTGGTGACAGCAGAACCAGGTCATCTGCATAGAGGAGGAATTTAACCTTGGATTCATATAGGGTGAGGCCGGGTGCTGTAGATTGTTCAAGTAGTTTTGCCAATTCATTTATGTAAATATTAAAGAGTGTCAGTGAGATTGGCGAGCCCTGCATCACCCCCCGCCCCTGTTGGAAGTATTTTGTTTGTTTGTCTCCAATTTTAACTGCACATTTGTTGTTTGTATACATTGATTTAATTACATCATATGTTTTTCCCCCTACCCCGCTTTCGATAAGTTTCAGGAATAAACCGTCATGCCAGATGGAATCGAAAGCCTTCTGGAAATCTATAAAGCATGCGTAGATTTTGCTTTTGTTTTGATGAACGTGTTTGTCAATTAGGGTCTGTCGGGTGAAGGTATGATCTGATGTTCTATAGTTTGGCAGGAATCCAATTTGGCTTTTACTCAAGACATTGTGCTCCTCAAGGAAGTTTATAAGTCTTTTGTTTATGATACTATAGAATACCTTCCCCAGGTTACTGTTTACACAGATGCCTCGATAGTTATTTGGGTCGGCTTTGTCCCCACTTTTGTATATGGGTGTTATGAGTCCTTTGTTCCAGATATCAGGGAAGTAACCGACACTCAGAACCAAGTTGAAGAGTTTTAGGATAGCCAGTTTCATTTTATCGTCTGTGTGTTTAATCATCTCGCTTATTATGCCGTCTGCCCCGCAAGCTTTTCCTCGTCGCAGGTCCTTGAGTTTTTCAAAAAGTTCTTTTCCTGTTATTATGGAGTCTAGCGGGTTTTGATTATCTTTTATGGCTGTTTCGAGCTTTTCCAGTTTTTTGCATATTTGGTGTTGCTCTGGCCTTAGTGTGTTTTTCTGGTATAATTTTTCAAAGTGGTTCGCCCATGTGTCTCCATTTTGAATGGCCAATTCGTCGTGTTGTTTTTTGTGTAGCGTATTCCAGTTGTCCCAGAAACAATTGGAATCAATGGATTCCTCAATGGAGCTGAGTGTATTCTTAATATATTGCTCTTTTTTGGTTCTGAGTGTGTTTCTGTATTGTGTTAGTGTCTGACAATAAGTAAGGTGTAATTCCTCGTTTTCTGGATGTCTGTGTTTTTGGTTTGATATTTTTCTAAGTTTTTTCCTTGTTATGGCAATCTGGGTCAAACCATTTTTCATAGTTTTTTGTTTTGGGTTTGTTCTTGCGAGCTTTCAAGTTTGACCTTGTTGCCAAATTATCAAAAATATTGTTTAGGTTATTCACTGCCCGGTTTATGCCTTCTTTATTGTGAGTGTATATGTTATTCAGAAAGGTGTCCAAGAGAGCTTGAGTTGATTCATTGCTAATTGCTTTCTGGTATTTTTCCATGTCGTTTTTGGCCCATCTGTACGATTTTTTGGTGTTGTACAGTTTACTGGGTTGTGTTTCTGTGTTGTTTGTTTCTGTCTTTTTAAGATACATAGTAATTTGACTGTGATCTGACAGTGTTGTTTGTGGTTTGACTGTGAATGCTCTGAAAGAGGATGGGTCCAAATTCGTAATCATATAGTCTACGGTGCTGCAGCCAAGAGGTGAGCAATAGATCGATCTTCCTAGGAGGTCTCCTATGAACCTAACATGTACAGACCCAGGCTTCGACAGAGCTGCAGGAGCTGTTTTCCATTGGTATTTGTCTGCTTGTCGCAGTTATGCCTGTATGGAAGGGAAGGGATATCGAAGTGGTTATTCCCGAATATGTAATTGTTTCCCTGATTATTGGTGAAGTCTGGTTCTTCGCCAGTTCTTGAATTGAGGTCACCACAGATCAACACGTTCCCCTGGGCCTGGTATTGGATAATTTCCCCCTCAATGTTGGAGAAGGTGTCCTCTTTAAAGTACGGGGATTCCATTGGGGGGATATAGAGTGCACAAATGAAAACATCTTGGGTGTTAGAGATAATCTCCCTCTCAATTTTGAGCCACATGTGGTTTTCGCCCTTTTTTATAAATTTGATGCAATTCTTAAGCTCTGTTTTAAACCAAATCATTATGCCTCCGGAGTCTCTGCCTTGGGTTACTCCTGGTAATTTATTGGAGGGGACCACCAGCTCTGTGTACCCTTGGGGACGGCCAGTGTGTCCTTTTCCTTTATGCCAAGTTTCCTGTAGAATGATAATATCTAGATCTTTAGTTTCATCTATGAACTCTGGGGTCCTACTCTTCACGTCGAGCATGGAAGAGCATAGACCTTGGATATTCCAGGTCGAAATATATAAGGATTTCATGTTAAGTTTGATCTTTTACTATATGTTAAAGAATGATATGTGTTTGTCGTGTCTAAATGTGGGGAAAAAAAGATCATCTCAGTTGTCTATAAATGCTAATACTACTTGGTTACAATTCTTTCTATTAATTAGTCCTTGGCTTTTTTCATTTTCTGATCCATAAGGTGGAAGTAGATGCTGCTGTCTACTGAACCGTAGATCCACTGAACCGTCTGTCCATCCCACTAACCCGTCTGTCCATCCCACTGACCCATCTGTCCATCCACTGACCCATCTGTCCATCCACTGACCTGTCTGTGCATTCGATAACCTGGCTGTCCATCCACTAACCCATCTGTCCATCCTGTAACACGTCTGTCCTTCCCACTAACCTGTCTGTCCATCACACTAACCTGTCTGTCCATCCACTGGCCCATCTGTCCATCCAGTAACACGCCTGTCCATCCCACTAACCTCTCTGTCCATCCCACTAACCTGTCTGTCCATCACACTAAACTGTCTGTCCATCCCACTAATATGTCTGTCCATCCCACTAACGTGTCTGTCCATCCTACTAACCTGTCTCTCCATCCCACTAACCTGTCTGTCCATCCACTGGCCCATCTGTCCATCCCTCTGACCCATCTGTCCATCCCACTGACCAGTCTGTCCATCCCATTGACCCATATATCCGTCCACAGAACCGTCTGTCCATTCACTAACCCGTCTGTGAAATAAAGAATAGCTTGCCTTTCAAAAGCTAGGCTTTATTAACCTTAAAAAACCAACAGTGCATGTTAAGCACCTAGTCTCAACCAAGCTGTAAAGAACTGAATTTAAGATGGCCACCACAGGTCACATGGAATCAACTAACCAATAAGTTTACAGCATATATCTCAAGGCAGGAAAACAGGCAACCAATTACAATGCTTCTTATAAAGCAGGAATAATCACCACATTCACCCCTCCTTTTAAAATATACTTCAACCTAGGTAGCCTTTACACTTTACAATTAGTTATTTATGACTAGAGCAATACATGTATAATGCCTTCAACAATTTTAAAATTTTACTATTAAATTATTAATTATTTTAAAAGTCCATTTTTAATCGGTCGACCGGATATCTTGTTCATGTCGACCTTCTTAGCCTTGGTGGAGTTCCTTGCCCTCCCACACCAGGAGACACAGAAATATCTTCTGCAGGGAGGCTATCAATATCCCGATTATCAACGGTTTCCGGATTGGAAGTCCCATTAGAAGGTAGACTGGGAGGGTCATGAACATCCATCGGGGGCAGACTGAGAGAATTGTAAGTGTCTGCAATAGGATTGGAAATGTTCGTAGTATCTGTGACGACATCAACATTATCTGAATTATGGCTATTGTTAATGTCCTCAGGAGAGGGCTGGCCACCACAAGGAGCTAAGTCTTTAACTGAAACCATACTTTCTTTCCCATCTTGGAATCGAATATGAGCATATTGGGAATTTGCCTCCAATAGCTCCACCTCCTCCACTAAAGGATCATACTTTGACAGTCTAACATGGCGTCGGAGCAGCACAGGTCCCTGCATAGTAAGCCATGAAGGTACCGAATATCCCGTAGAGGATCTCCGCGGATAGTTGAAGAGCCTTTCATGGGGGGTCACATTAGTAGCCGTTGAAAGCAATGATCTAATGGAATGCAGGGCATCAGGCAGTACCATTTCCCACTGTGTATTCTTAAGGTTCCGGGATGTCAAAGCCAACATAACTGCCTTCCAGATCACCCCATTGTATCGTTCGCACTGTCCATTACCCTGGGGATTATACGGGGTAATTCTGCTAGTAGAAATTCCCCGACTCTGGAGGTATTCCTTCAACTGGGAAGATATAAAAGAACTTCCTGATCCAAATGGATATATGCAGGCATCCCAAAGATGACAAAAAGTTGAGTCAGACATTTAATAACTGTAGCAGCTGATACATCTGCACAAGGAAAAGCAAAAGGGAACCTTGAAAACTCATCCACAACAGTAAATATATATCGATTCTGAGTCATTGAAGGAAGAGGCCCCTTAAAATCAACGCTCAGGCATTCAAAGGGAGAAGTAACCTTTATAAGATGAGCTCGTTGAGGCTTAAAGAAATTCGGTTTACTCCGGGCGCAGACAGAGCATGACGAAGTCATCCGCTTGACGTCTTCAACTGAAAAGGGCAAATTCTTACTGCGTACGAAGTGTATCATCCTCGTAACACCAGGATGGCACAAAGCATTATGAAGATTAATAAGCGTATCTCCATGAAGCACAGAACAATAAGCCCTCGACAGCGCATCAGCGGCAACATTATCCTTCCCCGGACGATAGACTATATCAAAATGATAGCATGCCAACTCGATCCTCCACCTCATTATTTTATCATTCTTAATCTTTCCGAAATGTTTGACATCAAACATGAAGGACACAGATTTTTGGTCAGTTACTAACGTAAAATGTCGCCCAGATAAATAATGTCTCCATTTACGCAGTGCTTCTACTATTGCGTACGCCTCTTTCTCTATTGATGAATGTCTCTGCTCACTATTGCTCAGAGTACATGAGAAAAAGGCCACAGGTCTTCCATTTTGGTTCAGGGTAGCCCCAATTGCAAAATCGGAAGCGTCCGTCTCAATCACAAAGGGAACCTGCTCATCAATAGAATGCACAACTGCTCCAAGGATATCCTTTTTAAGATTATCAAAACACATCCTGGCCTCCCATGATAGAGGATATGTCGTTACCCGAATAAGGGGCCGGATCTTCTGTGAGAAGTTTGCAATCCAATTAGAATAATAAGAAAACAGTCCAACAACTCGTTGCAAGGCCTTAGAATTAGTAGGGCAAGGTAACTCAATCAGTGGTCGCAGCCGTTCTGGATCTGGTTTAATCTTGTTTCCCGAGATAATATACCCCAGTAAATTTACCTCGGTGGTCGAAAAGATACACTTCTCTTTATTGAAAGTTAAGCCAACTTTTTCCGCAACTTGAAGGAATCTTTCTAGATTAAAATCGTGCTCCACCCTTGATTTGCCACACACCATGATGTCATCTAAATATGAGAAGGTGTCAGAGAGAGAGTTATCACTTATAAAAGCATCCATTGCCCGTTGAAAACAGGCGACACCGTTAGTAACACCGAATGGTACTCGGCAAAACTGGTACAGCTTTCCGCCAGCTTCAAAGGCCGTATATGGTTTGTCCCTCTTAGCGATAGGAATCTGATGATAAGCACTCTTTAGGTCAATAGTGCTAAAAACCTTATATTGAGATACTTTATTGATAAGCTCATCAATCTTAGGCAGGGGGTACGCATCTAATTGAGTATACCTGTTAATAGTTTGAGAGTAGTCTATCACCATTCGCTTCTTATGTCTCTCATTAGTGGTGACAACTACCTGTGCCCGCCAGGGCGAAAAACTAGGTTCAATGATTCCTTCCGATAAAAGATGTTGAACTTCAGAATTAATAAATTCTTTATCCTGACTGCTATACCTTCTTGACTTGGTAGCAATTGGCTTACAGTCCGGCATCAAATTGGAAAAAAGTGATAATGGAGAAATGAATAAAGAAGTTAATCCACAAATAGACAAAGGTGGCTCAGTTCCTCCAAAAGAAAGACTGAGGGACTCATGTAATTGAAGCACATCATGACCAATCAAAATGTCCGCACAGAGATTAGGCAGAATGGATAGGCGTATATCAGTATACGTATTACGTAGGAGAATTAATTTCACAAGGCAACAACCAGCTACTTGTGAGGTGAGAGTCGTCTGAGCCATACACACCTGATAGGAAGCAGGCGAAATTTTCAAACGCTTCTCCCTCACAAACTGAAGACTTATAAAGCTCTCAGTACTGCCCGTATCTATAAGGGCCTTCACTTCTAACCCATTAACTTGGGCCATAACTATAGCTTTGTTTAGGCCATGGGAAAAGGCTGCAGAAACTGATGCAATAAACACCCTATCTAAAGGCTGAATGGTCGCAGAGGAGGCAACCGATTTGCAAACACGTGCATAATGACCTCCCTTGCCGCATTTACTACACACAGCCTCCCGGGCAGGGCACTTCAGACGGGGGTGCCGGGCGTTCCCGCAAAAATAACACTTCTGAATCCTAGAGGCAACAGCTGCCGAAGTAGAAACTGTTTTGGAATCTGGTAAACCACTCCTATTAAATCCACGTGACCCCCTTTCATCCGGAACTGCCGAAACCACGGTCGCAGGCCGATCAAAAAGAGCATAAGAATCCGAACTTCTCTGAGCCAAATCCAATGTAGAGGCTTGCTCAAAAGCACTCTTAAGATCCAAGGTCTTATTTTCTAATATCCGCTGACGAATTGATCTAGACAGTAATCCATGAATAAATGCATCCCGTACCGACTCTTCCTTATGTTCTTCTGCAGACACGGCCTTATAATTACAGTTAGCACCAAGGCACCGGAGTGCTTGTAAATAAGCATCCAAGGATTCTCCCGCCTGCTGCTTACGGGCAGATAAAAGGTGACGTGCAAATACCTCATTTTTGGGTTTAACAAAATTTTTTTCCAACGTAGCAATAGCCAATTCATAAGTTTCACAGTCCAAAATATACTTATACACATCCGGAGCAATGTAGTTGATTAGTATATCCAACTTATTCAGAGATTGCTGATCCAACACGCCCAAAAGGTTTTTAAATGTACGATACCAATGTTTCCATTGATCATCCACTCCTGCAGAATTAGGGTCAGCATTAAATCGTTCCGGTCGAAGATATCATTCCATTATAGCAAAAGGTTAATAAATTGAAATAAAGAATAGCTTGCCTTTCAAAAGCTAGGCTTTATTAACCTTAAAAAACCAACAGTACATGTTAAGCACCCAGTCTCAACCAAGCTGTAAGGAACTGAATTTAAGATGGCCACCACAGGTCACATGGAATCAACAAACGAATAAGTTTACAGCATATATCTCAAGGCAGGAAAACAGGCAACCAATTACAATGCTTCTTATAAACAAGAATAATCACCACAGTCTGTCCATTTACTAACCAGCCTATCCATCCCACTGACCCATCTGTCCCTCCACTGACTCATCTGTCCCTCCACTAACCCATCTGTCCATCCATTAACCCGGCTGTCCATCCCACTAACCCGTCGGTCCACCCACTAACCCATCTGTCCATCAACTGACCCACCTATTCATCCGCTAACCCGTCTGTCCACCCCACTAAGCCGCCTGTCCATCCACTGACCTGTCTGTCCATCCACTGATCCGTCTGTCCATCCACTGATCCGTCTGTCCATCCACTGACATATCTGTCTATCCCACTAAGCCATCTGTCAATCCACTGACGCGTCTGTCAATCCCACTGACCCATCTGTCCATCCCACTAACCCATCAATCCTTCGCACTAACCCGTGTGTCCATCACACTAACCCATCTGTCCATCCCACTGACCCATCTTTCCATCCACTGACCCATCTGTCCATCCACTGACCTGTCTGTCCATCGACTGACCCTTCTGTCCACCCCACTAACCTGCCTGTACACCCATTGACCCGTCTCTCCATCCACTGACCCGTCTGTCCATCTACTGACACGTCTGTCCATCTACTAACCCATCTTTCATCCCACTACCCCATCTGTCCACCCATTAACCCATCTGTCAATCCACTGACACGTCTGTCCATCCATGGACCCATCAGTCCATCCAACTAACCTGTCTGTCTACCACTCGCCCGCCTGTCAATCCACTGACCCGTCTGTCCATCCATTGTCCCGTTTGTCCATCCACTGACCCATCTATCCATTCCACTAACCTGTCTGTCCATCCACTGACCCATATGTCCATCCGCTGACCTGTCTGTCCATCCCACTGACCCATCTGTCCATCCACTGACCCGTCTGTCCATCCCACTGACCCATCTGTCCATCCCACTAACCCATCTGTCCATCCCACTAACCCATCTGTCCATCCCACGAACCCGCCTGTCCATCCCACTAACCCATCTGTCCATCCTACTAACACATCTGTCCATCCCACTGACCCATCTTTCCATCCACTGACCCATCTGTCCATCCACTGACCTGTCTGTCCATCGACTGACCCTTCTGTCCACCCCACTAACCTGCCTGTACACCCATTGACCCGTCTCTCCATCCACTGACCCGTCTGTCCATCTACTGACACATCTGTCCATCTACTAACCCATCTTTCATCCCACTACCCCATATGTCCACCCATTAACCCATCTGTCAATCCACTGACACATCTGTCCATCCACTGACCCATCAGTCCATCCAACTAACCTGTCTGTCTACCACTCGCCCGTCTGTCCATCCCACTAACCCATCTGTCCATCCCACTAACCCATCTGTCCATCCCACTAACCCGCCTGTCCATCCCACTAACCCATCTGTCCATTCACAAACCTGTCTGACCATCCACTAAGCTGTCTGTCCATCCACTAACACTTCAGTCCATCCCACGAATCCATCTGTCCACCCACTGAACCGTCTGTCCATCCACTGAACTGTCTGTCCATCCAATGACCCATCTGTCCATCCCACTAACCCATCTGTCCATCCCACTGACAGGTCTGTCCATCTCACTGACCCATCTGTCCATCCAATGACCCATCTGTCCATCCACTGGACCGTCTGTCCATCCACTGACCCATCTGTCCATCCAATGACCCGTCTGTCCATCCAATGACCCATCTGTCCATCCCACTAACCCGTCTGTCCATCCCACTGACCCGTCTGTCCATCTCACTGACCTGTCTGTCCATCCATTGACCTGTCTGTCTATTAACTGACATGTCTGTCCATCCACTGATCTCTCTGTCCATCCACTGGCCCGTCTGTCCATCCACTGACCCATCTGTCCATCCCAATGACCCATCTGTCCATGCACTAACCAGTCTGTCCATTCACTAACCCTTTTGTCCATCACACTAACCCGTCTGACCATTCACTAACCTGCCTGTCCCTCCCACTAACCTGTCTGACCATCCCACTATACTGTCTGTCCTTCTCACTAACCTGTCTGTCTGCCCCACTAACCTGTCTGTCCATCCACTAACCCATCTGTCCATCCCACTAACCCATCTGTCCATCTCACTAACCCGTTTGTCCATCCACTGACCGGTCTGTGCATCTACTAACCCATCTGTCTATCCACTAACATGTCTGTCCATCCCACTAACCTGTCTGTCCATCCAACTAACCTGTCTGTCCATCCCACTAAGCTTTCTGTCCATTCTCTAACCTATCCGTCCTTTCACTAACCCGTCTGTCCATCCCACTGACCCGTCTGTCCACCCACTGACCCGTCTGTCCATTCCACTAACCTGTCTGTCCATCCCACTAACCCATCTGTCCATCCCACTGACCCGTCTGTCCATCCCACTAACGCATTTGTACATGCACTGACCCGTCTGTACATCTACTAACCCGTCTGTCCATCCACTAACATGTCTGTCCATCCCACTAAACTGTCTGTCCATCCACTGGCCCATTTGTCCATTCATTAACCCGGCTGCCCATTCACTAACCTGTCTGTCCATCTCACTAACCTGTCTGTCCTTCCCACTAACCTGTCTGTCCATCCCCCTAACCTGTCTGTCTATCCACTGGCCCATTTGTCCATTCACTAACCCATCTGCCCATTCACTGACCTGTCTGTCCATCCCACTAACCTGTCTGTCCTTCCTGCTTACCTGTTTGTCCATCCCACTAAACTGTCTGTCCATCCCACTAACCGATCTGTCCATCACATTGACCTGTTCGTCCATTTACTAACCTGTCTATCCAGCTCTCTGACCCATCTGTCCATCCACTGACCCGTCAGTCCATCCCACTGACCTGTCTGTCCATCCACTAACCTGTCTGTCCATCCCACTGACTCGTGTGTCCCTCCACTGGTCTGTCTGTCCATCCCACTGGCCCGTCTGTACATCCACTGACCTGTCTGTCCATACTCTAACCCGTCTGTCCATCCACTGACCCATCTGTCCACCCACTGGCCTGTCTGTCCATCCACTGCCCCGTCTGTGCATCCCAGACCTGTCTGTCCATTCACTAACCCGACTGTCCATCCACTGACCCATCTGTCCATTCACTAACACGTCTGTCCATACCACTTACTGACTGCCCATCCACTGGCCCGCCTGTCCATCCATTGACCCATCTCACCATCCACTGACCCATCTGTCCATTCACTGATTTGTCTGTCCATTCACTGACATGTCTGTCTATCGCACTAAGCCGTCTGTCAATCCACTGACCCGTCTGTCAATCCCACTGACCCATCTGTCCATCCCACTAACCTATCTATCCTTCGCACTAACCCGTCTGCCCATCCCACTAACCCGTTTGTCCATCCCACTGAACCATCTGTCCATCCACTGACCTGTCTGTCCATCCACTGACCCATCTCTCCATCTACTAACCTGTCTGTCATCCCACTAGCCCATCTGTCCACCCACTAACCCATCTCTCAATCCACTGACACGTCTGTCCATCCACTGACCCGTCTGTCCATCCATTAACCAGTCTGTCCATCCACTGACCCGTCTGTCCATCCACTGACCTGTCTGTCCATCCACTGAAACATCTGTCCATCCATTGACCTGTCTGTCCATCCACTAACCCATCTGTCCATCCAACTAACCCGTCTGTCCACTTACTAACCCGTCTGTCCATCTACTGACCTGTCTGTCTATCCACTGACCCGTCTGACCATTCCACTTGCCCATCTGTCCATCCACCGGCCCATCTGTCCATCCACTGACCCATCTGTCCATCCACTGACCCATCTGTCCATCCACTGACCCATCTGTCCATCCACTGACCCGTCTGTCCATTCACTTACATGTCTGTCCATTCACAAACCCGTCTGTCCATCCCACTAACCCATCTGTCCATTCATTAACCCGTCTGTCCATCCACTGACCCGTCTGTCCATTCACTAACCCGTCTGTCCATTCACTAACCTGTCTGTCTGTTCACTAACCTGTCTATCCATCTCAATGACCCATCTGTCGATTCACTAACCCGTCTTCCACCCACTGACCCATCTGTCCATTACCTGACCCGCCTGTCCATCCACTGACATGTCTGTCCATCCACTGGCCCGTCTGTCCATGCACTAACCAGTCTGTCCATTCACTAACCCCTTTGTCCATCCCACTTACCCGTTTGTCCATCCACTGACCAGTCTGTACATCTACTAACCCATCTGTCCATCCACTAACACGTCAGTCCATCCCACTAACGTGTCTGTCCATCCCACTAACCTGTCTGTCCTTCCCACTAAACTGTCTCTCCATCCCACTGCCCCATTTGTCCATTCACTAACCCATCTGCCCATTCACTAACCTGTCTGTCCATCCCACAAACCTGTCCGTCCATCCCACTAAACTGTCTGTCCATCCCACTAACCCATCTGTGCATCCCACTGACCCATTTGTACATCCCACTAACCCGTCTCTCCATTCACTAACCCGTCTGTCCTTTCACTAACCTGTCTATCCTTCTCACTGACCCATCTGTCCATTCGCTAACACATCTGTCCATTCACCAACCCGTCTGTCCATCCCACTGTCCTGTCAATCCATCCACTGACCTGTCTGTCCATCCCACTGACTCATCTGTCCCTCCACTGGCCTGCCTGTCCATCCCACTGACATGTCTGTCCATCTCACTGATCCGTCTTTCCATCCAATGACCTGTCTGTCCATTCACTAACCCCTCTGTCCATCCACTGACCCGTCTGTCCATCCCACTAGCCCATCTGTCCATCTCACTGACCTGTCTGTCCATCCCACTGACCCATCTGTCCATCCACTGACCTACCTGTCCATTCACTAACCCACCTGTCCATCTACTGACCCGTCTGTCCATCCACTGGCCTGTCTGTCCATCCCACTGACCTGTCTGTTCATCCCACTAACCTATCTGTCCATCAACTGTCCCATCTGTCCATCCACTGACCCATCTGTCCATGCACTGACCCATCTGTCCATGCACTAACCATCCTGTCCATTCATGAACCCGTTTGCCCATCTCACTGAACCATCTATCCATTCACTAACCTGTCTGTCGCTCCCACTAAGCTGACTGTCCATCCCACTAACCAGTCTGTCTGCCCCACTAACCTGTCTGTCCATCCACTGGCCCATCTGCCCATTCACTAACCTGTCTGTCTGCCCCACTAACCTGTCTGTCCATCCACTAACCCATTTGTCCATCCATCTAACCTGTCTGTCCATCCCACTAACCTGTCTGTCCATCCCACTAAACTGTCTGTCCTTCCCACTAACGTGTCTGACCATCCCACTAACGTGTCTGTCCTTCCCACTAACCCGTCTGTCCATTCACTAAACCATCTGTCCATTCACTAACCTGTCTAATCATCTCACTGACCCGTCTGTCCATTAACTGACCCATCTGTCCATCCACTGACCTGTCTGTCCATCCACTGACCCATATGTCCATCCACTAACCCGGCTGTCATCCCACTAGCCCATCTGACCAAACACTAACCCATCTGTCAATCCACAGACCCATCTGTCCATCCACTGACCTTTCTCTCCATCCCACTAACCCATCTGTTCTTCCCACTGACCCATCTGTCCATCTCACTGATCCATCTGTCCGTTCACTGGCCTGTCTGTGCATTAACTGACCCATCTGTCCATCCACTGACCTGTCTGTCCATCCACTGGCCCATCTGTCCATCCACTGACCCATCTGTCCATCCCACTGACCGCCGTCTGCCCATGCACTAACTAGTCTGTCCATTCACTAACCCTTTTGTCCATCCCACTTACCCATCTGTCCATTCACTAACCTGCCTGTGCCTCCCACTAACCTGTCTGACCATCCAACTAACCTGTCTGTCCTTCCCACTAACACATCTTTGCATCCAACTGACCCATTTGTACATCCCACTAAGCCATCTGTCCATTCACTAACCCATCTGTCCATTCACGAACCCGTCTTTCCATCCCACTGACCTGTCTGTCCATGCACTGACACATCTGTCCATCCCACTGACTCATCTGTCCCTCCACTGGCCTGTCTGTCCATCCCACTGACCCGTCTGTCCATCTCACTGACCCGTCTGTCCATCTCACTGACCCATCTGTTCATCCCACTAACCAATCTGTCAATCAACTGACCCATCTGTCCATCCACTGACCCATCTGTCCATCCCACTAACCCGTCTGTCCATCCCACTAACCCGTCTGTCCACCCCACTGACCCGTCTGTCCATCCCACTAACCCATCTGTCCATCCCACTAACCCATCTGTCCATCCCACTGACTCATCTGTCCATCCCACTGACCCATCTGTCGCTCCACTGACCCATCTGTCCATCCGCTGACCCGTCTGTGCATTCAATAACCTGGCTGTCCATCCACTAACCTGTCTTTCCATCTACTAACCCGTCTGTCCATCCCACTAACCCGTCTGTCCATCCCACTAACCTGTCTGTCCACCAACTGACCCGTCTGATCACCCACTGACCCATCTGTCCATCCACTGACCCATCTGTCCATCCACTGACCCATCTGTCCATCCACTGACCCATCCGTGCATTCACTAACCTGGCTGTCCATCCACTAGCCTGTCTTTCCATCTTCTAACCAGTCTGTCCATCCCACTAACCCGTCTGTCCACCCACTAACCCGTCTGTCCATCCCACTAACTCATTTGTCCATCCACTGACCATCTGTCCATCCACTAACCCATCTGTCCATCCAGTAACACGTCTGTCCATCCCACTGACCCATCTGTCCATCCACTGACCCATCTGTCCATCCACTGACCCATCTGTCCATCCACTGACCCATCTGTCCATCCACTGACCCATCTGTCCATCCACTGACCCATCTGTCCATCCACTGACCCGTCTGTCCATTCACTAACCCGTCTGTCCATTCCACTAACCTGTCTGTTCACCCATTGACCCATCTCTCCATCCACTGAACCTTCTGTCCATCTACTGACATGTCTTTCATTCTACTAACCCATCTTTCATCCTACTAGCTGGTCTGTCCACCCATTAACCCATCTGTCAATACACTGACACGTCTGTCCATCCACTGACCCGTCTGTCCATCCAACTAACCTGTCTGTCCATCCACTCGCCCATCTGTCAATCCACTGACCCGTCTGTCCATCCGCTGACCCGTCTGTCCATCCGCTGACCCATCTGTCCATCCATTGATGCATCTGTGCATCTACTAACCCGCCTTTCTATCCACTAACAGGTCTGTCCATCCCACTAACCTGTCTGCCCATCCCACTAACCTGTCTGTCCATCCCACCAACCTGTCTGTCGATCCCACTAACCTTTCTGTCCATCCCACTAACTTGTCTGTCCATCCCACTATACTGTCTGTCCATCCATTGGCCCATTTGTCCATCCACTGACGCATCTGCCCATTCACTGACCCATCTGTCCATTCCACTGTCCCGTCTGTCCATCCCACTAACCCGTTGGTCCACCCACTAACCCGTATGTGCATTCACTAACCTGGCTGTCCATCCACTAACCTGCCTTTCCATCTACTAACCCATCTGTCCATCCCACTAAACCGTCTGTCCACCAATTAACCCATCTGTCCATCCCACTAAACCATCTGTCCATCCACTGACCCGTCTGTCCATCCAGTAACACGTCTGTCCATCCCACTAACATGTCTGTCCATCCCACTAACATGTCTGTCCATCCCACTAACATGTCTGTCCATTCACTAACCTGTCTATCCATCTCACTGACCCGTCTGTCCATTCACTAACCATCCTGTCCATTCATGAACCCGTTTAACCATCTCACTAACCTGTCTGTCCCTCCCACTAACCTGTCTGACAATCCCACTAACCTCTCTGTCTTTCCCACTAACCTGTCTGTCTGCCCCACTAACCCGTCTGTCCATCCACTAACCTGTCTGCCCATCCCACCATCCCATCTGTCCATCCCACTGACCCATCTGTGCATCCCACTAACGCATTTGTACATGCACTGACCCGTCTGTACATCTACTAACCCGCCTGTCCATTCACCAACACGTCTGTCCATCCCACTTAACTGTCTGTCCATCCATTGGCCCATTTGTCCATTCACTGACCCGTCTGCCCATTCACTAACCTGTCTGTCCTTCACACTAACCTGTCCATCCATCCCACTGACCCGTTTGTCCATCCCACTAACCCATCTGTCCATTCACTAACCTGTCTGTCCATCCACTGGCCTGTCTGTCCATCCCAATGACTCATTTGTCCCTCCACTGGCCTGTCTGTCCATCTCACTGACCCATCTGTCTATCTCACTGACACGTCTGTCCATCCACTGACATGTCTGTCCATTCACTAACCCATCTCTCCATCCACTGACCCAACTGTCCATCCACTGGCCTGTCTGTCCATCCCACTGACCCGTCGGTTCATCGCACTGACCCATCTGTCCATCCACTGGCCCGTCAGTCCACCCATTGACCTGTCTGTCCATCCCACTAACCCATCTGTCCATCCACTGACCCGTCTGACCATCCCACTGACAAGTCTGTCCATTCACTAACCCGTTCTGTCCATTTACTATCATGTCTATCCATCCCACTGCCGCATTTGTCCCTCCACTAACCCATCTGTCCATCTACTAACCCATCTGTCCAACCCACAAACCCGTCAGTCCTCCCACTAACCTGCCTGTCTATCCACTGACGTGTCTGTCCATCCACTGACCCATCTGTCCACCGCACTAACCTGCCTGTCCATCCAATGACCCGTCCGTACATCTACTAACCCATCTATCCTTCGCACTAACCCGTCTGCCCATCCCACTAACCCGTTTGTCCATCCCACTGAACCATCTGTCCATCCACTGACCCATCTCTCCATCTACTAACCTGTCTGTCATCCCACTAGCCCATCTGTCCACCCACTAACCCATCTCTCAATCCACTGACACGTCTGTCCATCCACTGACCCACCTGTACATCCACTGACCTGTCTGTCCATCCACTGAAACATCTGTCCATCCATTGACCTGTCTGTCCATCCCACTAACCTGTCTGTCCATCCCTCTGACCCATCTGTCCATCCCACTGACAAGTCTGTCCATTCACTAACCCGTTCTGTCCATTTACTGTCATGTCTATCCATCCCACTGACGCATTTGTCCCTCCACTAACCCATCTGTCCATCTACTAACCCATCTTTCCAACCCACAAACCCGTTGGTCCACCCACTAACCTGCCTGTCTATCCACTGACCCGTCTGTCCATCCACTGACCCGTCTGTCCACTGCACTAACCTGCCTGTCCATCCACTGACCCGTCCGTACATCTACTAACCCATCTGTCCATCCACTAACACGTCTGTCCATCCCACTAACCTGTCTGTCCAACCCACTAACCTGTCTGTCCATCCCACTAACCTGCCTGTCCGTCGCACTAACCTGTCTGTCCATCCCACTAAAATCTCTGTCCATCCACTGCCCATTTGTCCATTCAATAACCCATCTGCCCATTCACTAACCTGTCTGTCCATCCCGCTGACACATCTGTTCATCCCACTAACCCATCTGTCCATCCACTGGCCTGTCTGTCCATCCACTGACCCGTCTGTCTATCCCACTAGCCCGTATGTCCATCCCACTGACCTGTCTGTCCATCTCACTGACCCATCTGTCCATCCACTGACCTGCCTGTCCATTCACTGACCCGTCTGTTCATCTACTGACCTGTCTGTCCATCCACTGGCCTGTCTGTTCATCGCACTAACCCATCTGTCCATCAACTGGCCCGTCTGCCCATCCACTGACCCATCTGTCTATCCCAGTGACATATCTGTCCATGCACTAACCATCCTGTCCATTCACGAACCCGTTTCTCCATCTCAATAACTCGTCTGTCCATTCACTAACCTATCTGTCCCTCCCACTAACCTGTCTGACCATCCCACTAACCTGTCTGTCTTTCCTACTAACCTGTCTGTCTGCCCCACTAAACTGTCTGTCCATCCACTAACCCGTCTGTCCATTCCACTAACCTGTCTGTCCATCCCACTAACCCATCTGTCCATCCCACTGACCCGTCTGTCCATCCCACTAACGCATTTGTACATGCACTGACCCGTCTGTACATCTAGTAACCCATCTGTCCATCCACTAACATGTCTGTCCATCCCACTAAACTGTCTGTCCATCCACTGGCCCATTTGTCCATTTATTAACCCGGCTGCCCATTCACTAACCTGTCTGTCCATCTCACTAACCTGTCTGTCCTTCCCACTAACCTGTCTGTCCATCCCCCTAACCTGTCTGTCTATCCACTGGCCCATTTGTCCATTCACTAACCCATCTGCCCATTCACTGACCTGTCTGTCCATCCCACTAACCTGTCTGTCCTTCCTGCTTACCTGTTTGTCCATCCCACTAAACTGTCTGTCCATCCCACTAACCGATCTGTCCATCACATTGACCCGTTTGACCATTTACTAACCTGTCTATCCAGCTCTCTGACCCATCTGTCCATTCACTAACCTCTATGTCCATCCACTGACCTGTCAGTCCATCCCACTGACCTGTCTGTCCATCCACTGACCTGTCTGTCCATCCCGCTGACTCGTGTGTCCCTACACTGGCCTGTCTGTCCATCCCACTGGCCCATCTGTACATCCACTGACCTGTCTGTCCATTCACTAACCCGTCTGTCCATCCACTGACCCATCTGTCCACCCACTGGCCTGTCTGTCCATCCACTGCCCCGTCTGTGCATCCCAGACCTGTCTGTCCATTCACTAACCCGACTGTCCATCCACTGACCCGTCTGTCCATTCACTAACACGTCTGTCCATACCACTTACTGACTGCCCATCCACTGGCCCGCCTGTCCATCCATTGACCCATCTCACCATCCACTGACCCATCTGTCCATTCACTGATTTGTCTGTCCATTCACTGACATGTCTGTCTATCCCACTAAGCCATCTGTCAATCCACTGACCCGTCTGTCAATCCCACTGACCCATCTGTCCATCCCACTAACCCATCTATCCTTCGCACTAACCCGTCTGCCCATCCCACTAACCCGTTTGTCCATCCCACTGAACCATCTGTCCATCCACTGACCCGTCTGTCCATCCACTGACCCCTCTCACCATCCACTGACCCATCTGTCCATTCACTGATTTGTCTGTCCATTCACTGACATGTCTGTCTATCCCACTAAGCCATCTGTCAATCCACTGACCCGTCTGTCAATCCCACTGACCCATCTGTCCATCCCACTAACCCATCTATCCTTCGCACTAACCCGTCTGCACATCCCACTAACCCGTTTGTCCATCCCACTGAACCATCTCTCAATCCACTGACACGTCTGTCCATCCACTGACCCGTCTGTCCATCCATTGACCAGTCTGTCCATCCACTGACCCATCTGTACATCCACTGACCTGTCTGTCCATCCACTGAAACATCTGTCCATCCATTGACCTGTCTGTCCATCCACTAACCCATCTGTCCATCCAACTAACCTGTCTGTCCACTCACTAACCCGTCTGTCCATCTACTGACCTGTCTGTCTATCCACTGACCCGTCTGACCATTACACTTGCCCGTCTGCCCATCCACCGGCCCATCTGTCCATCCACTGATCGTCTGTCCATCCACTGACCCATCTGTCCATACACTAAACCGTCTGTCCATCCAGTAACACGTCTGCCCATCCACTAACCCGTCTGTCCATCCACTAACCCGGCTGTCCATCCACTAACCCGTCTGTCCATCCCACTGACCCGTCAGTCCACCCATTGACCTGTCTGTCCATCCCACTGACCCGTCTGTCCATTCACTGACCCATCTGTCCATTCACTAACCCGTCTGTCCATCCCATTAACCCGTCTGTCCATCCACTGGCCCGTCTGTCCATCCACTGACCCGTCTGACCATCCAGTGACCCATCTGCCCATCCCACTAACCTGTCTGTCCATCCCACTGACCCGTCTGTCCATCCCACTGACAAGTCTGTCCATTCACTAACCCGTTCTGTCCATTTACTATCATGTCTATCCATCCCACTGACGCATTTGTCCCTCCACTAACCCATCTGTCCATCTACTAACCCATCTTTCCAACCCACAAACCCATCGGTCCACCCACTTACCTGCCTGTCTATCCACTGACCCGTCTGTCCATCCACTGACCCGTCTATCCACTGCACCAACCTGCCTGTCCATCCACTGACCCATCCGTACATCTACTAACCCATCTGTCCATCCACTAACACGTCTGTCCATCCCACTAACCTGTCTCTCCATCCCACTAACCTGTCTGTCCAACCCACTAACCTGTCTGTCCATCCCACTAACCTGCCTGTCCATCGCACTAACCTGTCTGTCCATCACACTAAAATCTCTGTCCACCCACTGCCCATTTGTCCATTCAATAACCCATCTGCCCATTCACTAACCTGTCTGTCCATCCCACTGACGCATCTGTTCATCCCACTAACCCGTCTGTCCATCCACTGGCCTGTCTGTCCATCCACTGACCCATCTGTCCATCCCACTAGCCCGTCTGTCCATCCTACTGACCTGTCTGTCCATCTCACTGACCCGTCTGTCCATCCACTGACCTGCCTGTCCATTCACTGACCCATCTGTTCATCCACTGACCCGTCTGTCCATCCACTGGCCTGTCTGTTCATCGAACTAGCCCATCTGTCCATCAACTGGCCCGTCTGCCCATCCACTGACCCATCTGTCTATCCCAGTGACCCATCTGTCCATGCACTAACCATCCTGTCCATTCACGAACCCGTTTGTCCATCTCAATAACTCGTCTGTCCATTCACCAGCCTATCTGTCCCTCCCACTAACCTGTCTGACCATCCCACTAACCTGTCTGTCTTTCCTACTAACCTGTCTGTCTGCCCCACTAAACTGTCTGTCCATCCACTAACCCGTCTGTCCATTCCACTAACCTGTCTGTCCATCCCACTAACCCGTCTGTCCATCCCACTGACCCGTCTGTCCATCCCACTAACGCATTTGTACATGCACTGACCCGTCTGTACATCTACTAACCCGTCTGTCCATCCACTAACATGTCTGTCCATCCCACTAAACTGTCTGTCCATCCACTGGCCCATTTGTCCATTCATTAACCCGGCTGCCCATTCATTAACCTGTCTGTCCATCTCACTAACCCGTCTATCCTTCCCACCAACCTGTCTGTCCATCCCCCTAACCTGTCTGTCTATCCACTGGCCCATTTGTCCATTCACTAACCCATCTGCCCATTCACTGACCTGTCTGTCCATCCCACTAACCTGTCTGTCCATCCCACTAACCGATCTGTCCATCACATTGACCCGTTTGTCCATTTACTAACCTGTCTATCCAGCTCTCTGACCCATCTGTCCATTCACTAACCTGTATGTCCATCCACTGACCCGTCAGTCCATCCCACTGACCTGTCTGTCCATCCACTGACCTGTCTGTCCATCCCACTGACTCGTGTGTCCCTCCACTGGCCTGTCTGTCCATCCCACTGGCCCGTCTGTACATCCACTGAACGGTCTGTCCATTCACTAACCCGTCTGTCCATCCACTGACCCATCTGTCCACCCACTGGCCTGTCTGTCCATCCACTGCCCCGTCTGTGCATCCCAGACCTGTCTGTCCATTCACTAACCCGACTGTCCATCCACTGACCCATCTGTCCATTCACTAACACGTCTGTCCTTACCACTTACTGACTGCCCATCCCACTAACCTGTCTGCCCATCCCACTAACCTGTCTGTCCATCCCACTGACCCGTCTGTCCATCCCACTAACCCATCTGTCCATCCCACTGACCCATCTGTCCATCCCACTGACCCATCTGTCCCTCCACTGACCCATCTGTCCATCCGCTGACCCGTCTGTGCATTCAATAACCTGGCTGTGCATCCACTAACCTGTCTTTCCATCTACTAACCCGTCTGTCCATCCCACTAACCCATCTGTCCATCCCACTGACCCATCTGTCCATCCCACTGACCCATCTGTCCCTCCACTGACCCATCTGTCCATCCGCTGACCCGTCTGTGCATTCAATAACCTGGCTGTCCATCCACTAACCTGTCTTTCCATCTACTAACCCGTCTGTCCATCCCACTAACCCGTCTGTCCATTCCACTAACCTGTCTGTCCACCCCACTAACCCGTCTGTCCATCCCACTGACCCGTCTGTCCATCCCACTAACGCATTTGTACATGCACTGACCCGTCTGTACATCTACTAACCCGTCTGTCCATCCACTAACATGTCTGTCCATCCCACTAAACTGTCTGTCCATCCACTGGCCCATTTGTCCATTCATTAACCCGGCTGCCCATTCATTAACCTGTCTGTCCATCTCACTAACCCGTCTATCCTTCCCACCAACCTGTCTGTCCATCCCCCTAACCTGTCTGTCTATCCACTGGCCCATTTGTCCATTCACTAACCCATCTGCCCATTCACTGACCTGTCTGTCCATCCCACTAACCTGTCTGTCCATCCCACTAACCGATCTGTCCATCACATTGACCCGTTTGTCCATTTACTAACCTGTCTATCCAGCTCTCTGACCCATCTGTCCATTCACTAACCTGTATGTCCATCCACTGACCCGTCAGTCCATCCCACTGACCTGTCTGTCCATCCACTGACCTGTCTGTCCATCCCACTGACTCGTGTGTCCCTCCACTGGCCTGTCTGTCCATCCCACTGGCCCGTCTGTACATCCACTGAACGGTCTGTCCATTCACTAACCCGTCTGTCCATCCACTGACCCATCTGTCCACCCACTGGCCTGTCTGTCCATCCACTGCCCCGTCTGTGCATCCCAGACCTGTCTGTCCATTCACTAACCCGACTGTCCATCCATTGACCCATCTGTCCATTCACTAACACGTCTGTCCTTACCACTTACTGACTGCCCATCCACTGGCCCGCCTGTCCATCCATTGACCCATCTCACCATCCACTGACCCATCTGTCCATTCACTGATTTGTCTGTCCATTCACTGACATGTCTGTCTATCCCACTAAGCCGTCTGTCAATCCACTGACCTGTCTGTCAATCCCACTGACCCATCTGTCCATCCCACTAACACATCTATCCTTCGCACTAACCCGTCTGCCCATCCCACTAACCCATTTGTCCATCCCACTGAACCATCTGTCCATCCACTGACCCGTCTGTCCATCCTCTGACCCATCTCTCCATCTACTAACCTGTCTGTCATCCCACTAGCCCATCTGTCCACCCACTAACCCATCTCTCAATCCACTGACACGTCTGTCCATCCACTGACCCGTCTGTCCATCCATTGACCAGTCTGTCCATCCACTGACCCGTCTGTCCATCCATTGACCAGTCTGTCCATCCACAGACCCATCTGTACATCCACTGACCTGTCTGTCCATCCACTGAAACATCTGTCCATCCATTGACCTGTCTGTCCACTCACTAACCCGTCTGTCCATCTACTGACCTGTCTGTCTATCCACTGACCCGTCTGACCATTCCACTTGCCCGTCTGTCCATCCACCGGCCCATCTGTCCATCCACTGATCGTCTGTCCATCCACTGACCCATCTGTCCATCCACTAACCCGTCTGTCCATCCACTAACCCGTCTGTCCATCCAGTAACACGTCTGTCCATCCCACTAACCTGTCTGTCCATCCCACTCACCTGTCTGTCCATTCACTAACCTGTCTGTCCATTCACAAACCCGTCTGTCCATCCCACTAACCCGTCTGTCCATTCACTAACCTGTCTGTCCATTCACAAACCCGTCTGTCCATCCCACTAACCCGTCTGTCCATTCATTAACCTGTCTGTCCATTCACTAACCTGTCTGTCCATTCACAAACCCATCTGTCCATCCCACTAACCCGTCTGTCGATTCACTAACCTGTCTGTCCGTTCACAAACCCGTCTGTCCATCCCACTAACCCATCTGTCCATTCACTAACCTGTCTGTCCGTTCACTAACCTGTCTATCCATCTCAATGACTCATTTGTCGATTCACTAACCCGTCTTCCACCCACTGACCCATCTGTCCATCCATTGACCCGTCTGTCCATTCACTGGCCCATCTGTCCATCCATTGACCCATCTGTCCATCCCACTGACGCGTTTGTCCATCCACTGACCAGTCTGTATATCTACTAACCCATCTGTCCATCTACTAACCTGTCTGTCCATCCCACTAACCTGTCTGTCCTTCCCACTAAACTGTCTCTCCATCCACTGCCCCATTTGTCCATTCACTAACCCATCTGCCCATTCACTAACCTGTCTGTCCATCCCACAAACCTGTCTGTCCTTCCCACTAACCTGTCCGTCCATCCAAGTAACCTATCCATCCATCCCACTAAACTGTCTGTCCATCCCACTAATCCATCAGTGCATCCCACTGACCCATTTGTACATCCCACTAACCCATCTCTCCATTCACTAACCCGCCTGTCCTTTCACTAACCTGTCTTTCCATCTCACTGACCCATCTGTCCATTCGCTAACACGTCTGTCCATTCACCAACCCGTCTGTCCATCCCACTGTCCTGTCAATCCATCCACTGACCTGTCTGTTCATCCCACTGACTCATCTGTCCCTCCACTGGCCTGCCTGTCCATCCCACTGACATGTCTGTCCATCTCACTGATCCGTCTTTCCATCCACTGACCCGTCTGTCCATCCCACTAGCCCATCTGTCCATCTCACTGACCTGTCTGTCCATCTCACTGACCCATCTGTCCATCCACTGACCTGCCTGTCCATTCACTAACCCACCTGTCCATCTACTGACCCATCTGTCCACCCAGTGGCCTGTCTATCCATCCCACTGACCTGTCTGTTCATCCCACTAACCTATCTGTCCATCAACTGACCCATCTGTCCATCCACTGACCCATCTGTCCATGCACTAACCATCCTGTCCATTCATGAACCCGTTTGTCCATCTCACTGAACCATCTATCCATTCACTAACCTGTCTGTCGCTCCCACTAAGCTGTCTGTCCATTCCACTAACCAGTCTGTCTGCCCCACTAACCTGTCTGTCCATCCACTGGCCCATTTGTCCATTCACTAACCCATCTGCCCATTCACTAACCTGTCTGTCTGCCCCACTAACCTGTCTGTCCATCCACTAACCCATTTGTCCATCCACCTAACCTGTCTGTCCATCCCACTAACCTGTCTGTCCATCCCACTAAACTGTCTGTCCTTCCCACTAACGTGTCTGTCCATCCCACTAACCTGTCTGTCCTTCCCACTAACCTGTCGGTCCATCCCACTAAACTGTCTGTCTATCCCACTAACCCATCTGTGCATCCCACTGACCCATTTGTACATCCCACTAACCCGTCTCTCCATTCACTAACCCGTCTGTCCATCCCACTGACCTGTCTGTCCATCCACTGACCTGTCTGTCCATCCCACTGACTCATCTGTCCCTCCACTGGCCTGCCTGTCCATCCCACTGACATGTCTGTCCATCTCACTGATCCAGCTTTCCATCCAATGACCTGTCTATCCATTCACTAACTCCTCTGTCCATCCACTGACCAGTCTGTCCATCCACTCGCCTGTCTGTCCATCCTACTGACACAACTGTTCATCCCACTAACCCGTCTCTCCATCCACTTGCCTGTCTGTCCATCCACTGATCCATCTGTCCATCCCACTAGCCCGTCTGTCCATCTCACTGACCTGTCTGTCCATCTCACTGACCCATCTGTCCATCCACTGACCTGCCTGTCCATTCACTAACCCAACTGTGCACCCACTGACCCATCTGTCCATCCACTGGCCTGTCTGTCCATCCCACTGACCTGTCTGTTCATCCCACTAACCTGCCTGTCCATCAACAGGCCCATCTGTCCATTCACTGACCCGTCTGTCCATCCCACTGACCCATCTGTCCAGGCACTAACCATCCTGTCCATTCATGAACCCGTTTGTCCATCTCACTAACCCATCTATCCATTCACTAACCTGTCTGCCCCTCCCACTAACCTGTCTGACCAACCCACTAACCTGTTTGTCTGCCCCACTAACCTGCCTGTCCATTCACTAACCCGTCTGTCCGTCCCACTAACATGTCTGTCCATCCCACTGACCTGTCTGTCCATCCCACTAATGCATTTGTCCATCCACTGACCCATCTGTACATCTACTAACCCATCTGTCCATCCACTAACAGGTCTGTTCATCCACTGGCCCATTTGTCCATTCACTAACCTATCTGCCCATTCACTAACCTGTCTGTCCATCCCACTAACCAGTCTGTCCATCCCACTAACCTGTCTGTGCATCCCACTGACCCGTTTTTCCATCCCACTAACCCGTCTGTCCATTCACTAAACCATCTGTCCATTCACTAACCTGTCTAATCATCCCACTGACCCATCTGCCCATTAACTGACCCATCTGTCCATCCACTGACCTGTCTGTCCATCCACTGACACATTTGTCCATCCACTAACCCGGCTGTCATCCCACTAGCCCATCTGACCAAACACTAACCCATCTGTCAATCCACAGACCCATCTGTCCATCCACTGACCTTTCTCTCCATCCCACTAACCCATCTGTTCTTCCCACTGACCCATCTGTCCATCTCACTGACCCATCTGTCCGTTCACTGGCCTGTCTGTGCATTAACTGACCCATCTGTCCATCCACTGACCTGTCTGTCCATCCACTGGCCCATCTGTCCAATCACTGACCCATCTGTCCATCCCACTGACCGTCGTCTGCCCATGCACTTACTAGTCTGTCCATTCACTAACCCGTCTGTCCATTCACTAACCCGTCTGTCCATTCACTAACCCGTCTGTCCATTCACTAACCCGTCTGTCCATCTCACTGACCCGTCTGTCCATCTCACTTACCCGCCTGTCCATCCACTGACCTGCCTGTCCATTCACTAACACACCTGTCCATCCACTGACCCGACTGTCCATCCACTGGCCTGTCTGAACAACCCACAGACCCATCTGTTCATCCCACTAACCAGTCTGTCAATCAACCGACCCATCTGTCCATCCCACTGACACGTCTGTCCATCAACTGACCAGTCTGTCCTTCCCACTGACCCATCTGTCCATCTACTGAACCGTCTGCCCATCCCACTGACCCATCTGTCCATCCCACTAACCTGTCTGTCCATCCCACTGACCCGTCTGTCCATCCCACTAACCTGTCTGCCCATCCCACTAACCTGTCTGTCCATCCCACTGACCCGTCTGTCCATCCCACTAACCCATCTGTCCATCCCACTGACCCATCTGTCCATCCCACTGACCCATCTGTCCCTCCACTGACCCATCTGTCCATCCGCTGACCCGTCTGTGCATTCAATAACCTGGCTGTGCATCCACTAACCTGTCTTTCCATCTACTAACCCGTCTGTCCATCCCACTAACCCATCTGTCCATCCCACTGACCCATCTGTCCATCCCACTGACCCATCTGTCCCTCCACTGACCCATCTGTCCATCCGCTGACCCGTCTGTGCATTCAATAACCTGGCTGTCCATCCACTAACCTGTCTTTCCATCTACTAACCCGTCTGTCCATCCCACTAACCCGTCTGTCCATCCCACTAACCTGTCTGTCCACCCACTGACCCATCTGATCACGCACTGAACCATCTGTCCATCCACTGACTCATCTGTCCATCCACTGACCCATCTGTCCATCCACTGACCCATCCGTGCATTCACTAACCAGTCTGTCCATCCCACTAACCCGTCTGTCCACCCACTAACCCGTCTGTCCATCCCACTAACTCATTTGTCCATCCACTGACCCATCTGTCCATCCACTAACCCATCTGTCCACCCAGTAACACGTCTGTCCATCCCACTAACCCATCTGTCCATCACACTAACCTGTCTGTCCATCCCACTAATATGCCTGTCCATCCCACTAACCTGTCTGTCCATCCTCTGGCCCATTTGTCCATCCACTAACCCATCTGCCCATCCACTGACCGGTCTGTCCATTCCACTGACCAGTCTGTCCATCCCATTGTCCTGTCTGTCCATCCACTGACCCATCTGTCCATCCCATTGACCTGTCTGTCCATCCTACTAACCTGTCTCTCCATCCCATTGATGTGTCTGCCCATCCACTGACCCATCTGTCCATCCCACTGACCCGTCTGTCCATCCTACTAACCTGTCTCTCCATCCCACTAACCTGTCTGTCCATCCACTGGCCCATTTGTCCATCCACTGACCCATCTGCCCATCCACTGACCCGTCTGTCCATCCTACTAACCTGTCTCTCCATCCCACTAAGCTGTCTGTCCATCCACTGACCCATCTGTCCATCCCACTGACCCATCTGTCCATCCCACTGACCAGTCTGTCCATCCCATTGACCCATATATCCGTCCACAGAACCGTCTGTCAATTCACTGACCTGTCTGTCCATTCACTTACCTGTCTATCCGTCCCACTGACCTGTCTGTCCCTCCACTGACTCATCTGTCCCTCCACTAACCCATCTGTCCATCCACTAACCCATCTGTCCATCCCACTAACATGTCAGTCCACCCACTAACCCGTCTGTCCATCAACTGACCCATCTATCCATCCACTTACCCGTCTGCCCAACCCACTAAGTCGCCTGTCCACCCACTGGCCTGTCTGCCCATCCACTGATCCATCTGTCCATCCACTGACATATCTGTCTATCCCACTAAGCAGTCTGTCAAACCACTGACCCGTCTGTCAATCCCATTGACCCTTCTGTCCATCCCACTAACCCATCTATCCTTCGCACTAACCCGTGTGTCCATCACACTAACCCGTCTGTCCATCCCACTGACCCATCTGTCCATCCACTGACCCATCTGTCCATCCACTGACCCATCTGTCCATCCACTGACCCATCTGTCCATCCACTGACCCGTCTGTCCATTCACTGACCCGTCTGTCCATTCCACTAACCTGTCTGTTCACCCATTGACCCATCTCTCCATCCACTGAACTTCTGTCCATCTACTGACACATCTATCATTCTACTAACCCGTCTTTCATCCTACTAGCTGGTCTGTCCACCCATTAACCCGTCTGTCAACCCACTGATACGTCTGTCCATCCACTGACCCGTCTGTCCATCCAACTAACCTGTCTGTCCATCCACTCACCCATCTGTTAATCCACTGACCCGTCTGTCCATCCAATGTCCCGTTTGTCCATCCACTGGCCCATCTATCCATTCCACTAACCCATCTGTCCATCCACTGACCCGTCTGTCCATCCGCTGACCCAACCGTCCATCCGCTGACCCATCTGTCCATCCGCTGACCTGTCTGTCCATACCACTGACCCATCTGTCCATCCCACTAACCCATCTGTGCATCCCACAAACCCATCCGTCCATCCCACTAACACATCTGTCCATTCCACTGACCCATCTGCCCATTCACTGACCCATCTGTCCATTCACTAACCTGTCTGACCATCCACTAACCTGTCTGTCCATCCACTAACCCATCAGTCCATCCCACTAATCCATCTGTCCACCCACTGAACCGTCTGTCCATCCACTGAACTGTCTGTCCATCCACCAACCCATCTATCATCCCACTAGCCCATCTGTCCACCCACTAACATGTCTGTCCATCCACTGACCTGTCTGTCCATTAACTGACCTGTCTGTCCATCCACTGACCTCTCTGTCCATCCCACTGACCCGTCTGTCCATGCACTAACCAGTCTGTCCATTCACTAACCCTTTTGTCCATCACACTAACCCGTCTGACCATTCACTAGCCTGCCTGTCCCTCCCACTAGCCTGTCTGACCATCCCACTATACTGTCTGTCCTTCTCACTAACCTATCTGCCTGTCCCACTAACCCATCTGTCCATCCCACTAACCCATCTGTCCATCCACTGACGCGTCTGTGCATCTACTAACCCGCCTTTCTATCCACTAACATGTCTGTCCATCCCACTAACCTGTCTGCCCATCCCACTAACCTGTCTGTCCATTCCACCAACCTGTCTGTCGATCCCACTAACCTTTCTGTCCATCCCACTAACTTGTTTGTCCATCCCACTATACTGTCTGTCCATCCATTTGCCCATTTGTCCATCCACTGACGCATCTGCCCATTCACTGACCCATCTGTCCATTCCACTGACCCATTTGTCCATTCCACTGACCCATCTGTCCATTCCACTGACCCATTTGTCCATCCCACTGACCCGTCTGTCCATCCACTGACCTGCCTGTACATCCACTGGCCTGTCTGGCCATCCACTGACCCATCTGTCAATCCCACTGACCTGTCTGTCAATCTGACTAACCTGTCTGTCCATCCACTGACCCATCTGGCCATCCACTGACCCATCCGTCCATTCCACTGACACATCTGTCCATCCCACTAACATGTCTGTCCATCCACTGGCCCATTTGTCCATTCACTAACCCGGCTGCCCATTCACTAACCTGTCTGTTCATCCCACTAACCTGTCTGTCCATCCCACGGACCTGTCTGTCCTTCCACTGACCTGTTTGTCCATCCCACTGACTCATCTGTCCCTCCACTGACCTGTTTGTCCATCTCACTGACACGTCAGTCCATCCACTGACCTGTCTGTCCATACACTAACCCGCCTGTCCATCCAATGACCAGTCTGTCCATCCACTGGCCTGTCTGTCCATCCACTGACCTATCTGTCCATCCCACTGACCTGTCTGTCCAGTCACTGCTCCATCTGTCCATCCTACTAACCCGTCTGTCCATCCACTGGCCCGTCTGTCCATCCACTGACCCGTCTGACCATCCATTGACCCATCTGTCCATCCCACTAACCCGTCTGTCTATCCCACTAACATGTCTGTCCATCCACTGACCCATCTGGCCATCCACTGACCTGTCTGTCCATCACACTGACACGTCTGTCGATCCCACTGACTGGTCTGTCCATCCTATTGACCCGTCTGTCCATGCACAGACCCGTATGTCCATTCACTAACTAATCTGTCCATCCACTCACCCATCTGTCCATCCACTGACCCATCTGTCCACGCCACTAAGCCACCTGTCCATCCACTGGCCCGTCTGTCCATCCACTGACCCATCTGTCCATCCACTGACCCATCTGTCCATATACTAACCCATCTGTAATCCCACTAGCCCATCTGTCCAACGTCTGTCCATTCACTAACCTGGCTGTCCATCCACTAACCCGTCTGTCCATCCACTGACACGTCTGTCCATCCACTGAGCCATCTGTCCATCCCACTAACCTGTTTGTCCATACACTAACCCGTCTGTCCATTCACAAACCCGTCTGTCCATCCAGTAACTGTCTCTCCATCCCACTAACCCGTCTGTCCATCCCACTAACCTGTCTGTCCATCACACTAACATGTCTGTCCATCCCACTAACCAGTCTGTCCATCCCACTAACCTGTCTGTCCATCCACTGGCCCATTTGTCCATTCACTAACTCATTTGCCCATTCACTAACCTGTCTGTCTATCCCACTAAACTGTCTGTCCTTCCCACAAAAATGTCTGTCCATCCCACTGACCCATTTGTCCATTCACTAACCTGTCTATCCATCTCACTGACCTGTCTGTCCATTCACTAACCCATCTGCCCATTCACTAACCCATCTGTCCATTCAATAACCCGTCTGTCCATCCCACTGACACGTCTGTCCCTCCACTGGCCTGTCTGTCCACCCCACTGACCCATCTGCAATCTCACTGACCCGTCTGTACATCCACTGACCTGTCTGTCCATTCACTAACCCGTCTGTCTATCCCACTGACCAGTCTCTTCATTCATTAACACGTCTGTCCATTCACTAACCCATCTGTCCATCCCACTAACCTGTCTGTCCACCCACTGACACGTCTGTCCATCCACTGAAATGTCTGTCCAACCACTGACTCGTCTGCGCATGCACTAACCTGTCTGTCTGCCCCACTAACCTGTCTGTCTATCCCACTAACCCGTCTCCCCACCCACTAACCCATCTGTCCATCCCACTAGCCCGTTTGTCCAACCACTGATCCTTCTGTCCATCCACTAACCCGTCTGTCCATCCAGTAACCCGTCTGTCCATCCAGTAACCCATCTGTCCATCCCACTAACCTGTCTGTCCATCCCACTAACATGTCTGTCCATCCAACGAACGTGTCTGTCCATCCCACTAACATGTCTGTCCATCCCACTAACCCGTCTGTCCATCCACTGGCCCATTTGTCCATTCACTAACTCGTCTGCCCGTTCACTAACCTGTCTGCCCATCCCACTAACCTGTCTGTCCTTCCCACTAACCTGTCAGTCCATCCCACTAACCCATCTGTCCATCACACTGACCCGTTTGTCCATTCACTAACCTGTCTATCCATCTCACTGACCTCTCTGTCCATTCACTAACACGTCTGCCCATTCACTAAGCTGTCCGTCAATCCCACTGACCTGTCTGTCCATCCACTGACCTGTCTGTCCAGCCCACTGACTCGTCTGTCCCTCCACTGGCCTGTCTGTCCATCCCACTGACACATCTGCCCATCTCACTGACATGTCTGTACATCCACTGACCTGTCTGTTCATTCACTTACCCATCTCTCCATCCACATTCCCATCTGTCCATCCACTGGCCTGTCTGTCCATCCACTGACCCGTCTGTCCATCCACTGACACATCTGTCCATCTACTAACCCATCTGTAATCCCACTAGCCCATCTGTCCAACGTCTGTCCATTCACTAACCTGGCTGTCCATCCACTAACCTGCCTGTCCATCCACTAACCCGTCTGTCCATCCACTGACACGTCTGTCCATCCACTGAGCCATCTGTCCATCCCACTAACCTGTTTCTCCATACACTAACCCGTCTGTCCATCCACAAACCCGTCTGTCCATCCAGTAACATGTCTCTCCATCCCACTAGCCCGTCTGTCCATCCCACTAACCTGTCTGTCCATCACACTAACATGTCTGTCCATCCCACTAACCAGTCTGTCCATCCCACTAACCTGTCTGTCCATTCACTGGCCCATTTGTCCATTCACTAACTCATTTGCCCATTCACTAACCTGTCTGTCTATCCCACTAAACTGTCTGTCCTTCCCACAAAACTGTCTGTCCATCCCACTGACCCATTTGTCCATTCACTAACCTGTCTATCCATCTCACTGACCTGTCTGTCCATTCACTAACCCATCTGCCCATTCAGTAACCCATCTGTCCATTCAATAACCCGTCTGTCCATCCCACTGGCCTGTCTGTCCATCCACTGACCTGTCTGTCTATCCCACTGACACGTCTGTCCCTCCACTGGCATGTTTGCCCACCCCACTGACCCATCTGCAATCTCACTGACCCGTCTGTACATCCACTGACCTGTCTGTCCATTCACTAACCCGTCTGTCTATCCCACTGACCAGTCTCTCCATTCATTAACACGTCTGTCCATTCAATAACCCATCTGTCCATCCCACTAACCTGTCTGTCCATCCACTGGCACCTCTGTCCATCCACTGACCTGTCTGACCATCCACTGATCTGTCTGTCCATCCTACTAACACGTCTGTCCATCCCACTAAATAGTCTGTCCACCCACTGACACGTCTGTCCATCCACTAACCCGTCTGTCCATCCACTGACCTGTCTGTCCATCCACTAACCCATCTGTCCATCCCATTAACCCATCTGTCCATCCCATTGACCCGTTAGTCCATTCACTAACGTGTCTATCCATCCCACTGACACATCTGTACATCTCACTGACATGTCTGTACATCCACTGACCTGTCTGTCCATTCACTTACCCGTCTCTCCATCCACTGACCAGTCTGTCCATCCACTGGCCTGTCTGTCCAGTCACTGACCTGTCTGTCCATCACACTGATCTGTATGTCCATTCACTGACCCATCTGTCCATCCACTTGCCTGTCTGTCCATCCACTGACCCATCTGGCCATCCACTGACCCATCTGCCCATTCGACTGACCCATCTGTCCATCCCACTGATGTGCATGTCCATCCCACTGACCCGTCTGTCCATCCCATTGACCTAGCTGTCCATCTACAGACCCGTATATCCATTCACTAACCCGTCTGTCCATTCACTAACCTGTTTACCCATCCCACTAACCCATCGGTCCACCCACTAACCCATCTGTCCATCCACTGGCCCATCTGTCCATCCACTGATGCATCGGTCAATCCACTGAGCCATCTGTCTATCCCACTAACCCATCTGTCCATCCACTGACCCATCTGCCCATCCCACTGACCCGTCTGTCCCTCCACTGAATAATCTGTCCATCCCACTAACTCATCTGTCCATCCCTCTGACCCGTCTGTCCATCCACTGGCCCATCTGTCCATCCACTGACCTGTCTGTCCATCACACTAACCCATCTGTCCATCCACTGACCTGTCAGTCCATTCAATAACCCGTCTGTTCATCTCACTAACCCTTCTGTCCATCCCACTGACCCGTCTGTCCATTCACTAAGCTGTCTGTCCATTCACTAACCCATCTGTCCATCCCACTGACACGTTTGTCCATCCCACTGATGCATCTGTCCATCCCATTGACCCCTCTGTCCATCCACAGACCCGTATGTCCATTCACTAACCCATCTGTCCATTCAGTAACCTGTCTCTCCATCCCACTGACCCATATGTCCCTCCACTGACCCATCTGTCCATTCACTAACCTGTCTGACCATCCCACTAACCCATCGGTCCACCCACTAACCCTCTGTCCATCCACTGACCCGTCTGTCCATCCACTGGCCCGTCTGTTCATCCACTGACAAATCTGTCAATCCACTGACCCGTCTGTCCATTCCACTGACCCGTCTTTCCATCCCACTAACCCATCTGTCCATCCCACTGACCCGTCTGTCCCTCCCACTGACCCATCTGTCCATCCACTGAACCATCTGACCATTCACTAACCTGTCTGTCTATCCACTGGCCCGTCTGTCCATCCCACTAACCCGTCTGTCCATCCACTGACCTGTCTGTCCATTCACTAACCCGTCTGTTCATCCCACTAACACTTCTGTCCATCTACTGGCCCGTCTGTCAATCCACTGACCCATCTGTCCATCCCACTGACCCATCTGTCCATTCACTAAACTGTCTGCCTATTCACTAACCCATCTGTCCATTCACTAACCCATCTGTCCATCCCACTAAACCGTCTGTCCATCCCACTGACCTATCTGTCTATCGCACTGACCCGTCTGTCTATCCACTGACCCATCTCTCCATCCCACTGACCCATCTGTCCCTCCACTGACCAATCTCTCCATCACACTAACCTGTCTGTCCATCCACTGGCCCATTTGTCCATTCATTAACTCGTCTGCCCAGTCACTAACCTGTCTGTCCATCCCACTAAACTGTCTGTCCTTCCCACAAACCTGCCTGTCCATCCACTGACCTGTCTGTCCATTCACTAACACGTCTGTCCATCCATTGACCCGTCTGTCCATCCCACTGACCAGTCTCTCCATTCAGCAACACGTCTGTCCATTCATTAACCCGTCTGTCCATCCACTGACCTGTCTTTCCACCCACTAACCCATCTGTCCATCCCACTAACCCTTCGGTCTACCCATTGACCTGTCTGTCCATCCGCTAACCTGTCTGTCCATCCACTGAACTGTCTGTCCATCCACTGACTCATCTGCGCATGCACTAACATGTCTGTCTGCCCCACTAACCTGTCTGTCCATCGCACTAACACATCTGTCCACCCACTAACCCGTCTGTCCATTCCACTAACCCGTTTGTCCATCCACTGACCCATCTGTCCATCCACTAACCCATCTATCCACCCACTAACCCGTCTATCCATCCCACTAACCTGTCTGTCCATCCACTGACCCATCTGTCCATCCACTAACCCGTCTGTCCATCCAGTAACCCATCTGTCCATCCCATTAACCTGTCTATCCTTCCCAATTACCCGTCTTTCCATCCCACTAACCCAACTGTCCATCCCACTGACCTGTCTGCCCCTCCACTGAGCAATCTTTCCATCCCACTAACCCGTCTGTCCATCCCTCTGACCCATCTGTCCATCCACTGAACCATCTGTCCATTCACTAACCTGTCTGTCCATTCACTAACCTGTCTGTCCTGCCACTGACCAGTCTGTCCATCTCACTAACCCATCTGTCCATTCACTAAACTGTCTGTCCATTCACTAACCCGTCTATCCATCCCACTAACCCATCTGTCCATCCACTGGCCCGTCTGTCCAGCCACTGACCCACCTGACCATCCACTGACCCATCTGTCGATCCCAATAACCTGTCTGTCCATCCCACTAACCTGTCTGTCCATCCCACTGACAAGTCTATCCACCCACAGACCCATCTGTCCCTCCATTAACCCATATGTCCATCCACTAACCCGCCGGTCAACCCACTAACTCGTCTGTCCATTCATTGACCCGTCTGTCCATCCACTGACCCGTCTGTCCATCCCACTAACACATCTGTCCATCCACTGACCCGTCTGTCTATCCCACTGACTCGTCTGTCCCTCCACTGACCAATCTCTCCATCACACTAACCTGTCTGTCCATCCACTGGCCCATTTGTCCATTCACTAACCCGTTTGTCCATTCACTAACTTGTCTGTCCATCCCACTGGCCTTTCTGTCCATCCACTGACCTGTCTGTCTATCCCACTGACATGTCTGTTCCTCCACTGGCCTGTCTGTCCATCCCACTGACACGTCTGTCCATCTCACTGACCCGTCTATACATCCACTGACCTGTCTGTCCATTCACTAACACGTCTGTCCATCCACTGACCTGTCTGTCCATCCCACTGACCAGTCTCTCCATTCAATAACATGTCTGTCCATTCACTAACCCGTCTGTCCATCCACTGGCCTGTCTGTCCATCCACTGACCTGTCTGTCCATCCCACTGATCTGTCTCTCCATACACTGACCCGTCTGTCCATTCACTAACCTGTCTGTCCATCCCACTAACACATCTGTCCATCCACTGTCCTGTCTGTCCATCCACTGACACGTCTGACCATCCATTGACCCGTCTGTCCATCCATTGACCCGTCTGTCCATTCCACTAACCTGTCAGTCCATCCGACTAAACCGTCTGTCCATCCACTGACCCATCTGGCCTTCCACTGACACATCTGTGCATTCGACTGACCCATCTGTCCATTCCACTGATGTGTATGTCCATCCCACTGACCCGTCTGTCCATTGCATTGACCCAGCTGTCCATCCACAGACCCGTATGTCCATTCACTAACCCGTCTGACCATTAACTAACCGGTCTATCCATCCCACTGACCCATCTGTCCCTCCACTGACCCGTCTGTCCATCCACTAACCCCTCTGTCCATCCACTGACCCGTCTGTCCATCCAATGACC
This sequence comes from Somniosus microcephalus, assembly GCF_052327205.1. Classification (NCBI taxonomy): domain Eukaryota; kingdom Metazoa; phylum Chordata; class Chondrichthyes; order Squaliformes; family Somniosidae; genus Somniosus; species Somniosus microcephalus. The sequence goes on from NC_140994.1 coordinate 99,495,407, forward strand.
CGTCTGTCCACACCACTAAACTACCTGTCCATCCAGTGGCCCCTCTGTCCATCCACTGACCCATCTGTCAATCCACTGACCCATCTGTCCATCCCAATAGCCCATCTGTCCATCCACTGACCCGTCTGTCCATCCCACTGACCCGTCTGTCCATCCCACTAACCCATATGTCCATCCACTAACCCGCCGGTCAACCCGCTAACTCGTCTGTCCATTCATTGACCCGTCTGTCCATCCCACTGACCCGTCTGTCCATCCCACTAACCCATCTGTCCATCCCTCTGACCCGTCTGTCCATCCACTGAACCATCTGTCCATTCACTAACATGTCTGTTCAGCCACTAACCTGTCTGTCCATCCACTGACCTGTCTGTCCATCCCACTAACCTGTCTGTCCATCCACTGGCCCATCTGTCCATCCACTGACCCGTCTGTCCATCTCACTAACCCATCTGTCCATCCACTGACCTGTCAGTCCATTCAATAACCCACCTGTTCATCTCACTAACCCTTCTGTCCATCCACTGGCCCATCTGTCAATCCACTGACCCGTCTGTCCATTCCACTGACCCATCTGTCCATTCACTAAGCTGTCTGTCCATTCACTAACCCATCTGTCCAACCCACTGACACGTCTGTCTATCCCACTGATACGTCTGTCCATCCCATTGACCCATCTGTCCATCCCACTAACCCATCTGTCCATCCACTGGCCCATCTGTCTATCCACTGACCCATCTGACCATCCACTGACCCGTCTGTCGATCCCACTAGCCTGTCTGTCCATCCCACTAACCTGTCTGTCCATCCCACTAACCTGTCTGTCCATCCCACTGACCGGTCTGTCCATCCCACTGACCGGTCTGTCCATCCCACTGACAAGTCTATCCATCCCACTGACCCGTCTGTCCATCCACAGACCCATCCGTCCCTCCATTAACACATCTGTCCATCCACTAACCCACCGGACAACCCACTAACCCTTCTGTCCAATCATTGACCCATCTGTCCATCCACTGACCCATCTGTCCATCCCACTAACACATCTGTCCATCCACTGACCCGTCTGTCCATCCCACTGACCCGTCTGTCCCTCCACTGATCAATCTCTCCATCACACTAACCTGTCTGTCCATCCCATTAAACTGTCTGTCCTTCCCACAAACCTGTCTGTCCATCCCACTAACCTGTCTGTCCATCCCATTAACCCATTTGTCCATCCCACTGACCCATTTGTCGATTCACTAACCTGTCTATCCATCTCACTGACTTGTCTGTCCATTCACTAACCCATCTGTCCATTCACTAACCCATCTGTCCATTCACGAACCCGTCTGTCCATCCCACTGGCCTTTCTGTCCATCCACTGACCTGTCTGTCTATCCCACTGACACGTCTGTTCCTCCACTGGCCTGTCTGTCCATCACACTGACCCATCTGTTCATCTCACTGACCCGTCTATACATCCACTGACCAGTCTGTCCATTCACTAACAGTCTGTCCATCCACTGACCCATCTGTCCATCCACTGTCCTGTCTGACCATCCCACTGACCCGTCTGTTCATCCCACTAACCCGTCTGTCCATCCACTGGCACATCTGTCCATCCACTGACCCGTCTGTCCATCCCACTGACCAGTCCCTCCATTCACTAACATGTCTGTCCATTCACTATCCCGTCTGTCCATCCACTGACCTGTCTGTCCATCCCACTGACCGGTCTGTCCATCCCACTGACCGGTCTGTCCATCCCACTGACAAGTCTATCCATCCCACTGACCCGTCTGTCCATCCACAGACCCATCCGTCCCTCCATTAAAACATCTGTCCATCCACTAACCCACCGGACAACCCACTAACCCTTCTGTCCAATCATTGACCCGTCTGTCCATCCACAGACCCATCCGTCCCTCCATTAACACATCTGTCCATCCACTAACCCACCGGACAACCCACTAACCTTTCTGTCCAATCATTGACCCGTCTGTCCATCCACTGACCCATCTGTCCATCCCACTAACACATCTGTCCATCCACTGACCCGTCTGTCCATCCCACTGACCCGTCTGTCCCTCCACTGATCAATCTCTCCATCACACTAACCTGTCTGTCCATCCCATTAAACTGTCTGTCCTTCCCACAAACCTGTCTGTCCATCCCACTAACCTGTCTGTCCATCCCATTAACCCATTTGTCCATCCCATTAACCCATTTGTCCATCCCACTGACCCATTTGTCGATTCACTAACCTGTCTATCCATCTCACTGACTTGTCTGTCCATTCACTAACCCATCTGTCCATTCACTAACCCATCTGTCCATTCACGAACCCGTCTGTCCATCCCACTGGCCTTTCTGTCCATCCACTGACCTGTCTGTCTATCCCACTGACACGTCTGTTCCTCCACTGGCCTGTCTGTCCATCCCACTGACCCATCTGTCCATCTCACTGACCCGTCTATACATCCACTGACCAGTCTGTCCATTCACTAACAGTCTGTCCATCCACTGACCCATCTGTCCATCCACTGTCCTGTCTGACCATCCCACTGACCCGTCTGTTCATCCCACTAACCCGTCTGTCCATCCACTGGCACATCTGTCCATCCACTGACCCGTCTGTCCATCCCACTGACCAGTCCCTCCATTCACTAACATGTCTGTCCATTCACTATCCCGTCTGTCCATCCACTGACCTGTCTTCCATCTACTAACCCGTCTTTCCATCCCACTAACGCGTCGGTCTACCCATTGACCCATCTGTCCATCCACTGACCTGTCTTTCCATCCACTGACCTGTCTGTCCATCCACTGACGCAACTGCGCATGCACTAACCTGTCTGTCCATCCCACTAACCCATTTCTCCATCCACTGACCCATCTGTCCATTCACTAAGCTGTCTGTCCATTCACTAACCCATCTGTCCAACCCACTGACACGTCTGTCTATCCCACTGATACGTCTGTCCATCCCATTGACCCATCTGTCCATCCCACTAACCCATCTGTCCATCCACTGGCCCATCTGTCTATCCACTGACCCATCTGACCATCCACTGACCCGTCTGTCGATCCCACTAGCCTGTCTGTCCATCCCACTAACCTGTCTGTCCATCCCACTAACCTGTCTGTCCATCCCACTGACCGGTCTGTCCATCCCACTGACCGGTCTGTCCATCCCACTGACAAGTCTATCCATCCCACTGACCCGTCTGTCCATCCACAGACCCATCCGTCCCTCCATTAACACATCTGTCCATCCACTAACCCACCGGACAACCCACTAACCCTTCTGTCCAATCATTGACCCATCTGTCCATCCACTGACCCATCTGTCCATCCCACTAACACATCTGTCCATCCACTGACCCGTCTGTCCATCCCACTGACCCGTCTGTCCCTCCACTGATCAATCTCTCCATCACACTAACCTGTCTGTCCATCCCATTAAACTGTCTGTCCTTCCCACAAACCTGTCTGTCCATCCCACTAACCTGTCTGTCCATCCCATTAACCCATTTGTCCATCCCACTGACCCATTTGTCGATTCACTAACCTGTCTATCCATCTCACTGACTTGTCTGTCCATTCACTAACCCATCTGTCCATTCACTAACCCATCTGTCCATTCACGAACCCGTCTGTCCATCCCACTGGCCTTTCTGTCCATCCACTGACCTGTCTGTCTATCCCACTGACACGTCTGTTCCTCCACTGGCCTGTCTGTCCATCACACTGACCCATCTGTTCATCTCACTGACCCGTCTATACATCCACTGACCAGTCTGTCCATTCACTAACAGTCTGTCCATCCACTGACCCATCTGTCCATCCACTGTCCTGTCTGACCATCCCACTGACCCGTCTGTTCATCCCACTAACCCGTCTGTCCATCCACTGGCACATCTGTCCATCCACTGACCCGTCTGTCCATCCCACTGACCAGTCCCTCCATTCACTAACATGTCTGTCCATTCACTATCCCGTCTGTCCATCCACTGACCTGTCTGTCCATCCCACTGACCGGTCTGTCCATCCCACTGACCGGTCTGTCCATCCCACTGACAAGTCTATCCATCCCACTGACCCGTCTGTCCATCCACAGACCCATCCGTCCCTCCATTAACACATCTGTCCATCCACTAACCCACCGGACAACCCACTAACCCTTCTGTCCAATCATTGACCCGTCTGTCCATCCACTGACCCATCTGTCCATCCCACTAACACATCTGTCCATCCACTGACCCGTCTGTCCATCCCACTGACCCGTCTGTCCCTCCACTGATCAATCTCTCCATCACACTAACCTGTCTGTCCATCCCATTAAACTGTCTGTCCTTCCCACAAACCTGTCTGTCCATCCCACTAACCTGTCTGTCCATCCCATTAACCCATTTGTCCATCCCACAGACCCATTTGTCGATTCACTAACCTGTCTATCCATCTCACTGACTTGTCTGTCCATTCACTAACCCATCTGTCCATTCACTAACCCATCTGTCCATTCACGAACCCGTCTGTCCATCCCACTGGCCTTTCTGTCCATCCACTGACCTGTCTGTCTATCCCACTGACACGTCTGTTCCTCCACTGGCCTGTCTGTCCATCCCACTGACCCATCTGTCCATCTCACTGACCCGTCTATACATCCACTGACCAGTCTGTCCATTCACTAACAGTCTGTCCATCCACTGACCCATCTGTCCATCCACTGTCCTGTCTGACCATCCCACTGACCCGTCTGTTCATCCCACTAACCCGTCTGTCCATCCACTGGCACATCTGTCCATCCACTGACCCGTCTGTCCATCCCACTGACCAGTCCCTCCATTCACTAACATGTCTGTCCATTCACTATCCCGTCTGTCCATCCACTGACCTGTCTTTCCATCTACTAACCCGTCTTTCCATCCCACTAACGCGTCGGTCTACCCATTGACCCATCTGTCCATCCACTGACCTGTCTTTCCATCCACTGACCTGTCTGTCCATCCACTGACGCAACTGCGCATGCACTAACCTGTCTGTCCATCCCACTAACCCATTTCTCCATCCACTGACCCATCTGTCCATCCACTAACCTGTCTGTCCATCCAGTACCCCGTCTGTCCATCCCATTAACCCGTCTGTCCATCCCACCAGCCTGTCTGTCCATCCCACTAACATGTCTGTCCATCCAACTAACGTGTCTGTCCATCCCACTAACATGTCTGTCCATCCAACTAACGTGTCTGTCCATCCCACTAACATGTCTGTCCATCCCACTAACCCATCTGTCCATCCACTGGCCCATTTGTCCATTCACTAACTCGTTTGCCCATTCACTAACCTGTCTGTCCATCCCACCAACCTGTCTGTCCTTCCCACTAACCTGTCTGTCCATCCCAATAACCCATCTTTCCATCCCACTGACCCGTTTGTCCATTCACTAACCTGTCTATCCATCTCACTGACCTCTCTGTCCATTCACTAACATGTCTGTATTGATTTGTATGTGGGTTCAATGACGACACATTCATGAAAGAGAATGTCTTTTAATCTAAAGTTTGTTCAACTCAGTTAACAGCATTACAGGAGACACCATCTTAGAGATCCATCTAAAACGAAACTAAAACTAAACTCTCTCTCTCACATGCCCTCTGCTGGTCAGGCATAAATAATCAAACAGGCAAATACCATCACTATTTGCTGATATCATTACATCTCCCTTTCTTAAAACAAAAGTATTTTACTTTTATCTAACAACATGTTTTCTTTGTATTACTCTGCATTTTAACTGTAACACTTAATGAACTTAAATTATCATTATCATGATCAAGGTTTTTTAACCTTGTTTTGTGTGCTCACATGAAATATGTAAATACCTAGAACTTGAAGAAAGAATAAGATAACATTACTTCCTTCTATAACAAGAGTTCTTAAACTTGCTCAATGAGTCTCTCAGGAGGCTTCATGTGTCTTGAGGATTTTCTGATTGATTGTCCTTGAATCTGAGTTGTTGCCTCAGATGATGGTTTCTCAGCTGTGTGATCAGATTGTCCAACAGTATCAGTCTTTTGACCTGCTGTGTGTACGCAACATTCAGTGTATAGCGTTGCAGCCTGATCATCATTCTTTGTATTCCAAGCGGACAGCTATTTAGTGGCTTTTGGAACAATGCAATCAAGGGCTTATGGTCAGTCTCTACACTGATTGCTTGTCCTGCCACAAACGTGGCAGCACGGTGGCATAGTGGTTAGCACTGTTGCCTCACAGCGCCAGGGACCCGGGTTCGAATCCAGCCTCGGGCGACTGTCTGTGTGGAGTTTGCACATTCTCCCCGTGTTTGCGTGGGTTTCCTCCGGGTGCTCCGGTTTCCTCCCACAGTCCAAAGATGTGCGGGTTAGGTTGATTGGCTATGATAAAAAATTGACCCTTAGTGTTAGGGGGATTAAATACGCGGGGTTACGGGGATAGGGTGGGATATGTGTTGGTGTAGGGGTTACGGGGATCGGGTGGGATAAGTGTCGGTGCAGGCTCGATGGGCCGAAATGGCCTCTATCTGCACTGTGGGGTTTCTGTGATTCTGTGATTCTGTGAAACTGGTGAAATCTTTCACAGGCGTATGTGATGCTGAGCAGCTCTTTTTCTATTTGAGCATATCGCATCTCCGCGTCTGTCATTGAGCGCGATGCATATGCAATAGGTTGCCAGTAGTCATATTTTTGCAGAAGAACGGCACCGAGCCCACTCTGTGATGCATCTGATGATATCTTGATGGGTCTCGCTGGGTCATAAAACCTCAGAATTGGTTCCTCTGTGAGCAGTTTCTTTAGATCGCTCCATGACTTCTCATGCTCATGATTCCATTCCCATTCTATGTTCTTTTCAATTAGTCGTCTCAGTGGCGCCATCTTTTCTGAGAGGTTGGATATGAATTTACCCTTGTAGTTGATCATGCCATTAAACCTCTGCATGCCCTTTTTGCATTGTGGCTTTGGCATATTCTCAATGGCGGACACCTTTCTGGGATCTGGTCTGATGCCCTCACTGCTAAGGATATCTCCCACGAATGTCAGTTCTGTCACCCCGAGCTGGCATTTCTCTCTATTCAGCTTCAGGTTTGTTTTCCTTGTTGCTTCCAGCACTTTTTTCAGTCTCTCGTCATGCTCAGTTCTCATGGTTCCCCATACTATGATGTCATCCATTGATGTATCAACTCCCTCCAGGTGCTCATAGATCATATGGATAGTTTTGTGATACACTTCAGGAGCTGAGGCAATGCCAAATGGTAACCTTAGGAATCTGTATCTGCCAAATGGACTGTTGAACGTGCACAGTCTTGAACTTGCCTCGTCCAATTTCATCTTCCAAAATCCTGATGATGCATCTAACCTGCTGAAATACTTTGCATTTGCAAACTGTGACATGATTTCCTCACGTGTAGGAAGCTTGAAGTGCTCTCTCTTTATTGCTCTGTTTAGATCTCTTGGATCCAGGCAAATTCTGAGCTTTCCATTCTTTTTGTCCACAATGACGAGGGAACTCACCCACTCAGTTGGCTCATCTATCTTCTGAATCACGTTCAGGCTTTCCATCCTGTCCAACTCTGCCTTCAGTTGCTTTTGAAGAGCAAACGGAACTTTTCTGCATGGATGTATGACCGTTGGCATACTTTTATCTACTCTGATCGTGTGTTCTCCTGGAAGGCAGCCTAGGCCCTGAAATAGGTCATTGTACTCTTTCATGAGTTCATCATAGACTGTCTCTCCTTCGCTTTCCACAACGAGGACTCTCTTTACCAGGTTCAGTCTCTCACAGGCTATTAAACCTAGTATGGCTTGCACATCCTTTGGCACCACGATTAATGCTAGCGTGTGCTCTCTGTCCTTGTGTGTCACTTTGACAATGCATCTTCCTTTCACTGGTATATCAGTACCTGAGTATCCTGTCACTTTCACTTTTATTCCATGTATCTTTGGTCTGGGTCTAATTTTCTTAAAATCAGTCTCTGATATCACATTAACTTGTGCTCCAGTACACAATTTAAATGGAATGTGTATGTCATTCACTTTTAGTGTCAGCATCCAGTCTCTTTTTTCTTTTTTGTTTTCAGACACAACATCCACATAGAACTCCTCTATCTCGCTTTCATCTACTGTATGGACCTTACTTTGTTGCACTTGGTTCTTACAGCAACGGGCATAATGGTTGTTTTTGTTGCAACTATTGCATGTTTTACCATATGCTGGACACTTTTTTGGTGGATGCTGTGTACCGCATTGACTACATGACTTTCGATTGCCCCTTTCATTTTTGTTCGCTGGCCATGCCTCTTTTTTCACATTGGCGGTCTTTTTGTTAAACGGTTTGTGTCCGTTCTTTCTCACTGCATCCACGTTGCAGCTACTGTCACTGAACAGCTCCTTTGCCTGCGACTTCACAATCTCTGTAGCCCTACACAGTGCTATGGCTTTTCCCAGGTCTAGATTTTGCTCTAGACTGCTAACAGTCTTTCCCTTAGACCATTATCTGGAATACCACACACCAGTCTGTCTTTTATCAGCGAATCTGTCAGTCCCCCAAATTCACACGTTTTGATTCTGTTTCTCAGTTCAGTCACATACTGATCAATATTCTCTCCCGTTTTCTGTACACATGTAAAAAATCTATGCCTCTCAAACGTCATGTTATGTTTAGGTATGCAGGAGGCCTCAAACTGTTCCATTATTTTATCCAACTTCATTTTGTCTCCCTCAGCAGCGAATGTGAAGTTATTATACACCTCCAGCGCTTCATCACCCACGACATGTAAGAACACTGAAGCTTTCATTTTATCACTTTTCTCGTCAGCTCCGATTGCTGCTAAATACAACTCCAAACGTTGTTTGAACCTTCTCCAATTTTCAGCCACATTACCTGTCAACTGAAGCTTCGCCGGTGGGTGTAAACCTTCCATTTTTTCACTTCGTTAGCTATTCTCCAATGGTAAGTAACGATGTTCTCTTTTGGCTTGCTAATATGTGGAGAGCTGATTTAACTTCAGATTTTTCCTCTTCAACTCTTTCAATCACTTCTGACACCATGTATTGATTTGTATGTGGGTTCAATGACGACACATTCATGAAAGAGAATGTCTTTTAAATCTAAAGTTTGTTCAACTCAGTTAACAGCATTACAGGAGACACCATCTTAGAGATCCATGTAAAACGAAACTAAAACTAAACTCTCTCTCTCACATGCCCTCTGCTGGTCAGGCATAAATAATCAAACAGGCAAATACCATCACTATTTGCTGATATCATTACAATGTCTGTCCATTCACTAAGCTATCTGTCAATCCCACTGACCTGTCTGTCCATCCACTGACCTGTCTGTCCATCCCACTGACTCATCTGTCCCTCCACTGGCCTGTCTGTCCATCCCACTGACCCATCTGCCCATCTCCCTGACACGTCTGTACATCCACTGACCTGTCTTCCATTCACTAACCCATCTGTCCATCCACTGACCTTTGTGTTCATCCACTGGCCTGTCTGTCCATCCACTGACCCATCTGTACATCCCACTAACCCGTCTGTCCATCCACTGACCTTTGTGTTCATCCACTGGCCTGTCTGTCCATCCACTGACCCATCTGTCCATTCCACTAACCCATCTGTCCATTCACTAACCCGTCTGTCCATCCACTGACCCATCTGTCCATTCCACTAACCCGTCTGTCCATTCACTAACCCGTCTGTCCATCCACTGACCCAGCTGGCCATCCACTGACTGATCTGTCCATTCCACTAACCCATCTGTCCATCCCACTGATGAGTCTGTCCATCCCACTGATCCGTCTGTCCACCCCATTGACGCGTCTGTCCATCCACAGACCCGTACGTCCATTCACTAACCCATCTGGCCATTCACTAACCTGTCTATCCATCCCACTGACCTGTCTTTCCCTCCACTGACCCGTTGGTCCATCCACTAGCCCCTCTGTCCATTCCACTGACCCGTCAGTCCATTCACTGAACCATCTGTCCATGCCACTAAACCACCTGCCCATCCATTGGGCCGTCTGTCCATCCACTGACCCATCTGTCAATCCACTGACCCGTATGTACATCCCACTAACCCATCTGTCCATCCACTGACCTGTCTGTCCATCCCACTGACCTGTATGTCCATCCCACTAACCCATCTATCCTTCCCAATAACCCGTCTTTCCATCCCACTAACCTGTCTGTCCATCCACTGGCCCATCTGTCCATCCACTGACCCATCTCACCATCTCACTAACCTGTCTGTCCATCTCACTAACCCGTCTGTTCATTCACTAACCCGTCTGTTCATCCCACTAACCCTTCTCTCCATCCACTGGCCCGTCTGTCAATCCACTGACACATCTGTCCTTCCCACTGACCCATCTGACCATCCACTGACCGGTCTGTCGATCCCACTAACCTGCCTGTCCATCCCACTAACCTGTCTGTCCATCCCACTGACCCATCTGTCCATCCCACTGACAAGCCTATCAATCCCACTGACCCATCTGTCCATCCATAGACCCATCCGTCCCTCCACTAACCCATCTGTCCATCCACTAACCCGCCGGTCAACCCACTAACATGTCTGTCCATCCACTGGCCCATCTGTCAATCCACAGACCCGTCTGTCCATCCCACTGACCTGTCTGTCCATTCACTAACCCATCTGTCCATCCCACTGACACGTCTGTCCATCCCACTGACACGTCTGTCCATCCCATTGACCCGTCTGTCCATCCACAGACCCGTATGTCCATTCACTAACCCATCTGTCCATTCACTAACCTGTCTATCCATCTCACTGACCGGTATGTCACTACACTAACCCGTCTGTCCATCCCACTGGCCCGTCTGTCCATGCAGTGACCCATCTGTCAATCCACTGACTCGTCTGTCCATCCACTGACCCATCTGTCCATCCCACTGACACGTCTGTCCATCCACTGACCCGTCTGTCCATCCCACTGACCCGTCTGTCCATCCACTGACCCGTCTGTCCATCCCACTGACCCGTCTGTCCATCCACTGACCCGTCTGTCCATCCACTGACCCATCTGTCCATCCCACTGACCCATCTGTCCATCCACTGACCCATCTGTCCATCCCACTGACCCATCTGTCCATCCCACTGACCCATCTGTCCATCCCACTGACCCGTCTGTCCATCCCACTAACCCATCTAACCTTCCCAATAACCCGTATTTCCATCCCACTAACCAATCTGTCCATCCCACTGACCCGTCTCTCCCTCCACTGAACAATCTGTCCATCCCACTAACCCATCTGTCCATCCCTCTGACCCGTCTCTCCATCCACTGAACTATCTGTCCATTCACTAATCTGTCTGTCCATCCACTAACCCATCTGTCCATCCACTGACCCGTCTGTCCATCACACTGACCCGTCTGTCCATCCCACTAACCCATCTCTCCTTCCCAATAACCTGTCTTTCCATCCCACTGACCCGTCTGTCCCTCCACTGAACAATCTGTCCATCCCACTAACCTGTCTGTCCATCCCTCTGACCCGTCTGTCCATCCACTGAACCATCTGTCCATCCCACTAACCCATCTGTCCATCCCTCTGACCCGTCTGTCCATCCACTGAACCATCTGTCCATTCACTAACCTTTCTGTCCATCCACTAACCTGTCTGTCCATTCACTGACCCATCTGTCCATCCAATAAACCTGTCTGTCCATCCAATGGCCCATTTGTCCATCAAGTGACCCATCTGTCCATCTCACTAACCCGTCTGTCCATCCACTGACCTATCTGTCATAAGAACATAAGAAATAGAAACAGGAGTAGGCCAATCGGCCCCTTGAGCCTGCTCCACCATTCAAAAAGATCATGGCTGATCTGATCCTAACCTCAAATCTTCTATCACTCTCCATCCCACCCGAACCCATGTGATCTCCCGGGAGAGGAGAAAAACCAGCTAAAAAACCCAATGGCCAATTTGGGAGAAAAAATCTGGGAAATTCCTCTCCGACCCATCTAGGCGATCGAAAATCTTCCAGGAGATCACTCTGTCCCTATATTTTCTACAGTACTTACCTTCTGTAAAGGCGATCTCCACCCCAGCCAGGAACAGGAATAAAACCATCTCCTGAAACCTAACACAGAATTAGAACACAAGAAGTAGGAGCAGAACCAGGCTACACGGCCCCTGGGCCCACTCCACTACCCACAGGGCCATGACCATTCCAAACCTAGACTCATGTCCAATTTCCTGCCCGCTCCCCGTAACCCTTAATTTCCTTTACTTCTAGGAAAATAACTATTTCTGTTTTAAATTTATTTAATGATGTAGCTTCCACAGCTTTCTGGGGCAGCAAATTCCACAAACCTACCACCCTCTGAGTGAAGAAGTTTCTCCTCATCTCAGTTTTGAAAGAGCAGCCCCTTATTTTAAGATTATGCCCCCTAGTTCTAGTTTCACCCATCATTGGGAACATCCTCACCGCATCCACCTGATCAAGCCCCTTCACTATCTTACATGTTTCAATAAGATCGCCTCTCATTCTTCTGAACTCCAATGAGTAGAGTCCCAATCTACTCAACCTCTCCTCATATGACCACCCCCTCATCCCCGGGATTAACCGAGTGAACATTCTTTGTACTGACTCGAGAGCAAGTATGTCTTTTCTTAAGTATGGACACCAAAACTGTATGCAATATTCCAGGTGCGGACTCACCAATACCTTGTGTAACTGCAGCAGTACCTCCCTGTTTTTATATTCTATCCCCCTAGCAATAAAAGCCAACATTCCATTGGCCTTCTTGATCACATGCTGCACCTGCATACTAACTTTTTGAGTTTCGTGCACCAGAACCCCCAGATCCCTTTGTACTACAGTACTTTCCAGTTTCTTGCCATTAAGATAATAACGTGCTCTATGATTTTTCCTGCCAAAGTGCATAACATCACACTTTCCAGTATTGTATTCCATCTGCCAAATCTCTGCCCACTTACTTGGCCTGTCTATGTCACTTTGCAGGTTTTTTATGTCCTCCTCACTCACGACTTTCCCTCCCATCTTTGTATCTTCTGCAAACTTTGATATGTTACACTCGGTCCCTTCCTCCAAATCGTTAATATAGATTGTAAAGAGTTGGGGACCCAGCACTGACCCCTGCAGAACACCACTAGTTACTGATTGCCAGTCTGAGAATGAACCATTTATCCCAACTCTGCTTTCTGTTAGAGAGCCAATTCTCCACCCACGCCAGAATATTACCCATTCACTAACCCGTCTGTTCATCCGACTAACCCTTCTGTCCATCCACTGGCCCGTCTGTCAATCCACTGACCCATCTGTCTATTCCACTGACCCATCTGCCCATCTCCCTGACACGTCTGTACATCCACTGACCTGTCTGTCCATTCACTAACCTGCCTGTCCATCCACTGACCCGTCTGTCAATCCACTGACCCGTCTGTCCATCCACTGACCCGTCTGTCCATCCACTGACCCGTCTGTCAATCCACTGACCCGTCTGTCCATCCACTGACCCGTCTGTCCATCCACTGACCCGTCTGTCAATCCACTGACCCATCTGTCCATCACACTAACCTGTCTGTCTATTGACTGGCCCGTCTGCCCATCCACTGACCCGTCTGTCCATTCACTAACCCATCTGTCCATTCCACTAACCCATCTGTCCATCCACTGGCCCGTCTGTCCATTCCACTGACCCGTCTGTCCATTCCACTGACCCGTCTGTCCATTCACTGGCCTGTCTGTCCATCCACTGACCCGTCTGTCAATCCACTGACCTGTCTGTCCATCCACTAACCTCTCTGTCCATCCACTGACCCATCTGTCCATTCACTGGCCTGTCTGTCCATCCACTGACCCATCTGTCCATTCACTAACCTGTCTGTCCATCCACTGACCCGTCTGTCCATTCACTAAATCATCTGCCCATTCACTAACCCATCTGTCCATCCCACCAACACATCTGACCATCCACTGACCCGTCTGTCGATCCCACTAACTTGCCTGTCCATCCCACTAACCTATCTGTCCATCCCACTGACCAATCTGTCCATCCCACTGACAAGCCTATCCATCCCACTGACCCATCTGTCCATCCATAGACCCATCCGTCCCTCCACTAACCCATCTGTCCATCCACTAACCCGCCGGTCAATCCACTAACCCGTCTGTCCATCCCACTGACCTGTCTGTCCCTCCACTGACCCGTCTGTCCATCTACTAACCTGTCTGTAATCCCACAATCCCATCTGTCAACCGACTGACCCATCTGTCCATTCACTAACCTGGCTGTCCTTCCACTAACCTGCCTGTCCATCCACTGACCCATCTGTCCATCTCACTAACACTTCTGTCCCTCCACTGGCCCATCTGTCAATCCACTGACCCGTCTGTCCATCCCACTGACCTGTCTGTCCATTCAGTAAACCATCTGTCCATTCACTAACCCATCTGTCCATCCCACTGACACGTCTGTCCATCGCACTGACGCGTCTGTCCATCCCATTGACCTGTCTGTCCATCCACTGACCCGTATGTCACTCCACTGACCCATCTGTCCATCCACTAACCCGTCTGTCCATCCCACTAACCCGTCAGTCCACCCACTAACCCGTCTGTCCATCCACTGACCCGTCTGTCCATCCACTGACCCATCTGTCCATGCCATTAAACCATCTGTCCATCCACTGACCCGTCTGTCCACCCACTAACCCGTCTGCCCATCCACTGACCCGTCTGTCCATCCACTGACCCATCTGTCCACGCCATTAAACCATCTGCCCACCCACTAACCCGTCTGTCCATCCACTAACCCGTCTGTCCATCCACTGACCCGTCTGTCCATCCACTGACCCGTCTGTCCATCCACTGACCCGTCTGTCCATCCCACTAACCCATCTGTCCATCCACTGACCCATCTGTCCATCGCACTGAACCATCCGTCCATCCCACTAACCCATCTAACCTTCCCAATAACTCATCTTTCCATCCCAGTAACCCATCTGTCCATCCCACTGACCCATCTGTCCCTCCACTGAACAATCTGTCCATCCCACTAACCTGTCTGTCCATCCCTTTGACCCATCTCTCCATCCACTAACTATCTGTCCATTCACTAACCTGTCTGTCCATCCACTGACACATCTGTCCATCACACTAACCTGTCTGTCTATCGACTGGCCCGTCTGTCCATCCACTGACCTGTCTGTCCATCTCACTAACCTGTCTGTCCATCCACTGACCTGTCTGTCCATCCACTGACCTGTCTGTCCATTCACTAACCCATCTGTCCATCCCACTAACCCATCTGTCCATCCATTGGCCCGTCTGTCCATCCACTGACCCATCTGACCATCCACTGACCCGTCTGTCGATCCCACTAACCTGTCTGTCCATCCCACTAACCAATCTGTCCATTTCACTGACTAGTCTATCCATCCCACTGACCCATCTGTCCATCCACAGACCCATCCGTCCCTCCACTAACCCCTCTGTCCATCCACTAAACCACCAGTCAACCCACTGAACCTTCTGTCCATCCATTGACCCATCTGTCCATTCACTGACCTGTCCATCCCATGAACACGTCTGTCCATCTACTGACCCGTCTGTCCATCCCACTGACCCATCTGTCTATCCCACTGACCCATCTGCCCATCTCCCTGACATGTCTGTACATCCACTGACCTTTCTGTCCATTCACTAACCCGTCTTTCCATCCACTGGCCTGTCTGTCCATCCACTGACCCGTCTGTCCATCCCACTAACCCGTTTGTCCATCCGACTAACACGTCTGTCCAGCCACTGACCCAGCTGACCATCCACCGACCGATCTGTCCATTCCACTGACCCATTTGTCCATCCCACTGATGCGTCTGTCCATCCCACTGACCTGTCTGTCCATCCACAGACCTGTACGTCCATTCACTAACCCGTCTGTCCAGCCCACTAACCCATCAGTCCACCCACTAACCCGTCTTTGCATCCACTGACCCATCAGTCCATTCACTGAACAATCTGTCCATCCACTGACCCATCTGTCCATCTCACTAACCTGTCTGTCCATCCACTGACCCATCTGTCCATCTCACTAACCCGTCTGTCCATCCACTGACCTGTCTGTCCATTCACTAACCCATCTGTTCATCCCACTAACGCTTCTGTCCATCCACTGGCCCGTCTGTCAATCCACTGGCCCATCTGTCCATCCACTGACCCGTCTGTCCATCTCACTAACCTGTCTGTCCATCCACTGACCTGTCTGTCCATCCACTGACCTGTCTGTCCATTCACTAACCCGTCTGTCCATCCCACTAACCCATCTGCCCATCCATTGGCCCCTCTGTCCATCCACTGACCCATCTGACCATCCGCTGACCCGTCTGTCAATCCCACTAACCTGTCTGTCCATCCCACTAACCCATCTGTCCATTCCACTGACAAGTCTATCCATCCCACTGACCCATCCCTCCCTCCACCAACCCATCTGTCCATCCACTAAACCACTGCTCAAACCACTAAACCGTCTGTCCATCCCACTAACACATCTGTCCAACTACTGACCCGTCTGTTCATCCCACTGACCCGTCTGTCCATCCACTGGCCCTTCTGTCTATCCCACCACCCCATCTGCCCATCTCCCTGACACGTCTGTACATCCACTGACCTGTCTGTCCATTCAGTAACCCATCTGTCCATCCACTGACCCATCTTTCCATCCACTGGCCTGTCTGTCCATCCACTAACCCGTCTGTCCATCCACTGGCCCAGCTAACCATCCACTGATCGACCTGTCCATTCCACTGACCCATCTGTCCATCCCACTAACCCATCTGTCCATCCACTAACCCGTCTGTCCATCCACTGACCCGTCTGTCCATCCACTGACCCATCTGTCCACGCCATTAAACCATCTGTCCATCCACTGACCCGTCTGTCCATCCACTGACCCGTCTGTCCATCCCACTAACCCATCTGTCCATCCACTGACCCATCTGTCCATCGCACTGAACCATCCGTCCATCCCACTAACCCATCTAACCTTCCCAATAACTCATCTTTCCATCCCAGTAACCCATCTGTCCATCCCACTGACCCATCTGTCCCTCCACTGAACAATCTGTCCATCCCACTAACCTGTCTGTCCATCCCTCTGACCCGTCTCTCCATCCACTGAACTATCTGTCCATTCACTAACCTGTCTGTCCATCCACTGACACATCTGTCCATCACACTAACCTGTCTGTCTATCGACTGGCCTGTCTGTCCATTCACTGACCTGTCTGTCCATCTCACTAACCTGTCTGTCCATCCACTGACCTGTCTGTCCATCCACTGACCTGTCTGTCCATTCACTAACCCATCTGTCCATCCCACTAACCCATCTGTCCATCCATTGGCCCGTCTGTCCATCCACTGACCCATCTGACCATCCACTGACCCGTCTGTCGATCCCACTAACCTGTCTGTCCATCCCACTAACCAATCTGTCCATTTCACTGACTAGTCTATCCATCCCACTGACCCATCTGTCCATCCACTAAACCACCAGTCAACCCACTGAACCATCTGTCCATCCATTGACCCATCTGTCCATTCACTGACCTGTCCATCCCATGAACACGTCTGTCCATCTACTGACCCGTCTGTCCATCCCACTGACCCATCTGTCTATCCCACTGACCCATCTGCCCATCTCCCTGACATGTCCGTACATCCACTGACCTTTCTGTCCATTCACTAACCCGTCTTTCCATCCACTGGCCTGTCTGTCCATCCACTGACCCGTCTGTCCATCCCACTAACCCGTTTGTCCATCCGACTAACACGTCTGTCCAGCCACTGACCCAGCTGACCATCCACCGACCGATCTGTCCATTCCACTGACCCATTTGTCCATCCCACTGATGCGTCTGTCCATCCCACTGACCTGTCTGTCCATCCACAGACCTGTACGTCCATTCACTAACCTGTCTGTCCAGCCCACTGACCCATCAGTCCACCCACTAACCCGTCTTTGCATCCACTGACCCGTCAGTCCATTCACTGAACAATCTGTCCATCCACTGACCCATCTGTCCATCTCACTAACCTGTCTGTCCATCCACTGACCCGTCTGTCCATCTCACTAACCCGTCTGTCCATCCACTGACCTGTCTGTCCATTCACTAACCCGTCTGTTCATCCCACTAACCCTTCTGTCCATCCACTGGCCCGTCTGTCAATCCACTGGCCCATCTGTCCATCCACTGACCCGTCTGTCCATCTCACTAACCTGTCTGTCCATCCACTGACCTGTCTGTCCATCCACTGACCTGTCTGTCCATTCACTAACCCGTCTGTCCATCCCACTAACCCATCTGCCCATCCATTGGCCCCTCTGTCCATCCATTGACCCATCTGACCATCCGCTGACCCGTCTGTCAATCCCACTAACCTGTCTGTCCATCCCACTAACCCATCTGTCCATTCCACTGACAAGTCTATCCATCCCACTGACCCATCTGTCCCTCCACCAACCCATCTGTCCATCCACTAAACCACTGCTCAAACCACTAAACCGTCTGTCCATCCCACTAACACATCTGTCCATCTACTGACCCGTCTGTCCATCCCACTGACCCGTCTGTCCATCCACTGGCCCTTCTGTCTATCCCACCACCCCATCTGCCCATCTCCCTGACACGTCTGTACATCCACTGACCTGTCTGTCCATTCAGTAACCCATCTGTCCATCCACTGACCCATCTTTCCATCCACTGGCCTGTCTGTCCATCCACTAACCCGTCTGTCCATCCACTGGCCCAGCTAACCATCCACTGACCGACCTGTCCATTCCACTGACCCATCTGTCCATCCCACTAACCCGTCGGTCCACCCACTAACCCGTCTTTCCATCCACTGACCCGTCAGTCCATTCACTGAAGCATCTGTCCACGCCACTAAATCACCTATCCATCCATTGGCCCGTCTGTCCATCCACGGACCCATCTGTCAATCCACTGACACATCTGTACATCCCACTAAACCATCTGTCCATCCACTGACCCATCTGTCCATCCCAGTGACCCGTCTGTCCATCTCACTAACCCATCTATCCTTCCCAATAACCCGTCATTCCATCCCACTAACCCATCTGTCCATCCCACTGACCCATCTGTCCATCCACTGAACAATCTGTCCATCCCACTAACCCGTCTGTCCATCCCTCTGACCCGTCTGTCCATCCCACTAACCCGTCTGTCCATCCCTCTGACCCGTCTGTCCATCCCACTAACCCATCTATCCTTCCCAATAACCCGTCTTTCCATCCCACTAACCCATCTATCCTTCCCAATAACCCGTCTTTCCATCCCACTAACCCATCTGTCCAGCCACTGAACAATCTGTCCATCCCACTAACCCGTCTGTCCATCCCTCTGACCCGTCTGTCCATCCCACTAACCCATCTATCCTTCCCAATAACCCGTCTTTCCATCCCACTAACCCATCTGTCCCTCCACTGAACAATCTGTCCATCCCACTAACCCGTCAGACCATCCCTCTGACCCGTCTGTCCATCCACTGAACCATCTGTCCATTCACTAACCTGTCTGTCCATCCACTAACCTCTCTGTCCATCCACTGACCTGTCTGTCCATTCACTAACCCGTCTGTTCATCCCACTAACCCTTCTGTCCATCCAGTGGCCCGTCTGTCAATCCACTGACCTGTCTGTCCATCCCACTGACCCATCTGTCCATTCACAAAACCATCTGTCCATTCACTAACCCATCTGTCCATCCCACCAATGCATTTGTCCATCCACTGGCCCGTCTGTCTATCCACTGACCCAAATGTCCATCCCACTGACCCGTCTGTCCCTCCACTGAACAATCTGTCCATCCCACAAAACCGTCTGTCCATCCCTCTGACCTGTCTGTCCATCCACTGAACCATCTGTCCATTCACTAACCTGTCTGTCCATCCACTGGCCCGTCTGTCCATCCACTGACCCATCTGTCCATCTCACTAACCCGTCTGTCCATCCACTGACATGTCTGTCCATTCACCAACCCGTCTGTTCATCCCACTAACACTTCTGTCCATCCATTGGCCTGTCTGTCCATCCACTGACCCGTCTGTCCATCCCACTAACCGGTCTGTCCATTCCACTGACCCATCTGTCCATCCCACTGATGCGTCTGTCCATCCCACTCACCCGTCTGTCCATCCCATTGACCCGTCTGTCCATCCACAGACCTGTACGTCCATTCACTAACCCGCCTGTCCATCCACTGGCCCGTCTGTCTATCCCACTGACCCATCTGCCCATCTTCCTGACACGTCTGTACATCCACTGACCTGTCTTTCCATTCACTAACCTGTCTGTCCATCCACTGACCCCTCTTTCCATCCATTGACCTGTCTGTCCATCCACTGACCCATCTGTACATCCCACTAACCCGTCTGTCCATCCGACTAACCCGTCTGTTCATCCACTGACCCAGCTGACCATCCACTGACCGATCTGTCCATTCCACTGACCCATCTGTCCATCCCACTGATGCGTCTATCCATCCCACTGACTCATCTGTCCATCCCATTGACACGTCTGTCCATGCACAGACCCGTCTGTCCATTCACTAACCCGTCTGTCCATCCACTGACCCATCTGTCCATCCACTGACCCGTCTGCACATCCCACTAACCCATCTGTCCATCCACTGACCCGTCTGTCCAACCCACTGACCCGACTGTCCATCCCACTAACCCATCTAACCTTCCCAATAACCCATCTTTCCATCCCACTAACCCATCTGTCCATCCCACTGATTCATCTGTCCCTCCACTGGACAATCTGTCCATCCCATTAACACATCTGTCCATCCCTCTGACCTGTCTGTCCATCCACTGAACCATCGGTCCATTCACTAACCTGTCTGTCCATCCACTAACCTCTCTGACCATCCACTGACCCGTCTGTGCATCTCACTAAGCCGTCTGTCCATCCACTGACCTGTCTGTCAATCCACTGACCCGTCTGTCCATCCCATTGACCCATCTGACCATCCACTGACCTGTCTGTCGATCCCACTAACCAGCCTGTCCGTCCCACTGACCCATCTGTCCAGCCCACTGACAAGCCTATCAATCCCACTGACCCATCTGTCCATCCATAGACCCATCCGTCCCTCCACTAACCCATCTGTCCATCCACTAACCCGCCGGTCAACCCACTAACCTGTCTGTCCATCCATTGACCCGTTTGTCCAAAACTGACACATCTGTCCATCCCACTAACATGTCTGTCCATCCACTGACCTGTCTGTCCATCCCACTGACCCGTCTGTCTATCCACTGACCCGTCTGTCCATCCCACTGACCCGTCTGTCTATCCACTGACCCGTCTGTCCATCCCACTGACCCGGCTGTCCATCCACTGACCCGTCTGTCCATCTACTAACCTGTCTGTAATCCCACTATCCCATCTATTAACCGACTGACCCATCTGTCCATTCACTAACCTGGCTGTCCATCCACTAACCTGCCTGTCCATTCACTGACCCGTCTGTCCATCTCACTTACCCTTCTGTCCATCCACTGGCCCATCTGTCAATCCACTGACCCGTCTGTCCATCCCACTGACCTGTCTGTCCATTCACTAACCCGTCTGTTCATCCCACTAACCCTTCTGTCCATCCACTGGCTCGTCTGTCAATCCACTGACCCATCTGTCCATCCCACTGACCCATCTGTCCATTCACTAACCCATCTGTCCATCCCACCATCCCATCTGTCCATCCATTGGCCCGTCTGTCTATCCACTGACCCATCTGACCATCCACTGACCCATCTGTCCATTCACTAAACCGTCTGTCCATTTACTAACCCATCTGTCCATCCCACTAACCCATCTGTCCATCCACTGGCCCATCTGTCTAGCCCACTGACCCATCTGCCCATCTCCCTGACACGTCTGTACATCCACTGACCTGTCTGTCCATTCAGTAACCCGTCTGTCCATCCACTGACCCATCTTTCCATCCGACTAACCCGTCAGTCTATCCACTGACCCAGCTGACCATCCACTGACCCATCTGGCCATCCCACTGACCCGTCTGTCCATCCCACTAACCCACCTATCCTTCCCAATAACCCGTCTTTCCATCCCACTGACCTGTCTGTCCCTCCACTGAACAATCTGTCCATCCCACTAACCCTTCTGTCCATCCACTGGCCCGTCAGTCCATTCACTATCCCGTCTGTCCATCCCACCAACCCATCTGTCCATCCACAGGCCCGTCTGTCTATCCACTGACCCATCTGACCATCCACTGACCCGCCTGTCAATCCCATTAACCAGCCGGTCCATCCCACTAACCTATCTGTCCATTCCACTGACCCATCTGTCCATCCCACTGACAAGCCTATCCATCCACTGACCCGTCTGTCCATCCCACTGACCTGTCTGTCTATCCACTGGCCCGTCTGTCCATCCCACTGACCTGTCTGCCCCTCCACTGTCCAATTTCTCCATCACACTAACTCATCTGTCAATCACACTGACCCGGCTGTCCATCCACTGACCCGTCTGTCCATCTACTAACCCGCCTGTAATCCCACTGTCCCATCTTTCGACCGACTGACCCATCTGTCCATTCACTAAACTGGCTGTCCATCCACTAACCTGCCTGTCCATCCACTGACCCATCTGTCCATCTCGCTTACCCTTCTGTCCATCCACTGGCCCATCTGTCAATCCACTGACCCATCTGCCCATCCCACTGACCTGTCTGTCCATTCACTAAACCGTCTGTCAAGTCACTAACCCATCTGTCCATCCCACTGACACGTCTGTCCATCCCACTTACGTGGCCGTCCATCCCATTGACCCATCTGTCCATCCACAGACCCGTATGTCCATTCAATAACCCATCTGTCCATTCACTAACCTGCCTATCCATCTCACTGACCCGTATATCACTCCACTGACCCATCTGTCCATCCACTAACCGGTCTGTCCATCCCACTAACCCATCGGTCCACCCACTAACCCGTCTGTCCATCCACTGACCCGTCTGTCCATCCACTGACCCATCTGTCCACGCCACTAAACCACCTGTCCATCCAATGGCCCCTCTGTCCATGCAGTGACCCATCTGTCAATCCACTGACCCATCTGTCCATCCCACTAACCCAACTGTCCATCCACTGACACGTCTGTCCATCGCACTGACACGTCCGTCCATCCACTGAACTATCTGCCCATTCACTAACCTGTCTGTCCATCCACTGACACGTCTGTCCATCCCACTAACCTGTCTGCCTATCGACTGGCCCATCTGTCCATCCACTGACCCGTCTGTCCATCTCACTAACCTGTCTGTCCATCCACTGACCCATCTGACCATCCACTGACCCGTCTGTCGATCCCACTAACTTTTCTGTCCATCCCACTAACCCATCTGTCCATTCCACTGACAAGTCTATCCATCCACTGACCCATCTGTCCACGCCACTAAACCACCCGTCCATCCACTGGCCCATCTGTCCGTGCAGTGACCCATCTGCCTGTCCATTCACTGACCCGTCCGTCCATCCCACTAACCAATCTAACCTTCCCAATAACTCGTCTATCCATCCCAGTAACCCATCTGTCCATCCCACTGACCCATCTCTCCATCCACTGAACTATCTGTCCATTCACTAACCTGTCTGTCCATCCACTGACACATCTGTCCATCCCACTAACCTGTCTATCGACTGGCCCATCTGTCCATTCACTGACCCATCTGTCCATCTCACTAACCTGTCTGTCCATCCACTGACCCATCTGACCATCCACTGACCCATCTGTCGATCCCACTAACCTGTCTGTCCATCCCACTAACCCATCTGTCCATCCCACTGACCCATCTGTCCATTCCACTGACAAGTAATCCATCCCACTGACCCATCTGTCCATCCACAGATCCATCTGTCCCTCCACTAACCCATCTGTCCATCCACTAAACCGCCGGTCAACCCACTAAACCGTCTGTCCATCTATTGACCCATCTGTCCATTCATTGACCCGTCTGTCCATCCCACTGACCTGTCTGTCTATCCACTGACCCGTCTGTCCATCCCACTGACCGTCTGTCCCTCCACTGACCAATCTCTCCATCACACTAACTCGTCTGTCCATCCCACTAACCAGTCTGTCCATCCCACTAGCCTGTCTGTCCATTCCACTAACCTGTCTGTCCATCCACTGGCACATTTGTCCATTCATTAACTCATCTGCCCAGTCACTAACCTGTCTGTCCATCTCACTAAACAGTCTGTCCTTCCCACAAACCTGTCTGTTCATCCCACTAACCTGTCTGTCCATCCCACTAACCCATTTGTCCATCCCACTTACCTGTTTGCCCATTCACTAACCTGTCTATCCATCTCACTGACCTGTCTGTCCATTCACTAACCCGTCTGTCCATTCACTAACCCGCCTGTCCATCCCACTTGCCTGTCTGTCCATCCACTGACCTGTCTGTCTATCCCACTGACACATCTGTCCCTCCACTGGCCTGTCTGTCCATCCCACTGACGCGTCTGTCCATCCCACTGACCCATCTGTCCATCCCACTGACAAGCCTATCCATCCACTGACCCATCTGTCCATCCCACTGACCTGTCTGTCTATCCACTGGCCCGTCTGTCCATCCCACTGACCTGTCTGCCCCTCCACTGTCCAATCTCTCCATCACACTAACTCATCTGTCAATCACACTGACTCGGCTGTCCATCCACTGACCCATCTGTCCATCTGCTAACCCGCCTATAATCCCACTGTCCCATCTTTCGACCGACTGACCCATCTGTCCATTCACTAAACTGGCTGTCCATCCACTAACCTGCCTGTCCATCCACTGACCCATCTGTCCATCTCGCTTACCCTTCTGTCCATCCACTGGCCCATCTGTCAATCCACTGACCCATCTGCCCATCCCACTGACCTGTCTGTCCATTCACTAAACCGTCTGTCAATTCACTAACCCATCTGTCCATCCCACTGACACGTCTGTCCATCCCACTTACGTGGCCGTCCATCCCATTGACCCATCTGTCCATCCACAGACCCGTATGTCCATTCAATAGCCCATCTGTCCATTCACTAACCTGCCTATCCATCTCACTGACCCGTATATCACTCCACTGACCCATCTGTCCATCCACTAACCCGTCTGTCCATCCCACTAACCCATCGGTCCACCCACTAACCCGTCTGTCCATCCACTGACCCGTCTGTCCATCCACTGACCCATCTGTCCACGCCACTAAACCACCTGTCCATCCACTGGCCCCTCTGTCCATGCAGTGACCCATCTGTCAATCCACTGACCCATCTGTCCATCATACTAACCCACCTGTCCATCCACTGACCCGTCTGTCCATCGCACTGACACGTCCGTCCATCCACTGAACTATCTGTCCATTCACTAACCTGTCTGTCCATTCACTGACACGTCTGTCCATCCCACTAACCTGTCTGTCCATCCACTGACCCATCTGACCATCCACTGACCCGTCTGTCGATCCCACTAACTTTTCTGTCCATCCCACTAACCCATCTGTCCATTCCACTGACAAGTCTATCCATCCACTGACCCATCTGTCCACGCCACTAAACCACCCGTCCATCCACTGGCCCATCTGTCCGTGCAGTGACCCATCTGCCTGTCCATTCACTGACCCGTCCGTCCATCCCACTAACCCATCTAACCTTCCCAATAACTCGTCTATCCATCCCAGTAACCCATCTGTCCATCCCACTGACCCATCTCTCCATCCACTGAACTATCTGTCCATTCACTAACCTGTCTGTCCATCCACTGACACATCTGTCCATCCCACTAACCTGTCTATCGACTGGCCCATCTGTCCATTCACTGACCCATCTGTCCATCTCACTAACCTGTCTGTCCATCCACTGACCCATCTGACCATCCACTGACCCATCTGTCGATCCCACTAACCTGTCTGTCCATCCCACTAACCCATCTGTCCATCCCACTGACCCATCTGTCCATTCCACTGACAAGTAATCCATCCCACTGACCCATCTGTCCATCCACAGATCCATCTGTCCCTCCACTAACCCATCTGTCCATCCACTAAACCGCCGGTCAACCCACGAAACCGTCTGTCCATCTATTGACCCATCTGTCCATTCATTGACCCGTCTGTCCATCCCACTGACCTGTCTGTCTATCCACTGACCCGTCTGTCCATCCCACTGACCGTCTGTCCCTCCACTGACCAATCTCTCCATCACACTAACTCGTCTGTCCATCCCACTAACCAGTCTGTCCATCCCACTAACCTGTCTGTCCATCCCACTAACCTGTCTGCCCATCCACTGGCACATTTGTCCATTCATTAACTCATCTGCCCAGTCACTAACCTGTCTGTCCATCCCACTAAACAGTCTGTCCTTCCCACAAACCTGTCTGTTCATCCCACTAACCTGTCTGTCCATCCCACTAACCCATTTGTCCATCCCACTTACCTGTTTGCCCATTCACTAACCTGTCTATCCATCTCACTGACCTGTCTGTCCATTCACTAACCCGTCTGTCCATTCACTAACCCGTCTGTCCATCCCACTGGCCTGTCTGTCCATCCACTGACCTGTCTGTCTATCCCACTGACACATCTGTCCCTCCACTGGCCTGTCTGTCCATCCCACTGATGCGTCTGTCCATCCCACTGACACGTCTGTCCATCCCACCGACCCATCTGTTGATCCCACTGATGCACCTGTCCATCCCACTGACGCGTCTGTCCATCCCACTGACGCATCTGTCAATCCCACTGACCCGACTGTCCATCCCATTGACACGTGTGTCCATCCACAGACTCGTATGTCCATTCAGTAACCAATCTGTCCATTCACTAACCTGCCTATCCATCCCACTGACCCGTCTGTCCCTCCACTGACCCATCTATCCATCCACTAACCCATCTGTCCATCCCATTAACCCGTCAGACGACACACTAACCCGTCTTTCCATCCACTGACCCATCTGTCCACGCCACTAAACCACCTGTCCATCCAGTGGCCCATCTGTCCATCCACTGACCCGTCTGTCCATCCCACTGACCCGTCTGTCCATCCCACTAACCCATCTGTCCTTACCAATAACCCATCTTTCCATCCCACTAACCCATCTGTCCATCCCGCTGACTCATCTGTCCCTCCACTGAGCAATCTGTCCATCCAACTAACCCATCTGACCATCCCTCTGACCCTCCTCTCCATCCACTGAACTATCTGTCCATTCACTAACCCATCTGTCCATCCCACTAACGCATCTGTCCATCCACTGGCCTGTCTGTCCACCCACTGACCCATCTGACCATCCACTGGCCTATCTGTCCATCCCACTGACCCATCTGTTCATCCCACTAACCCGTCTGTCCATCCACTGGCCCATCTGTCCATCCCACTGACCCGTTTCTCCATTCACTAACACGTCTGTTCATTCACTAACCCATCTGTCCATCCCACTAACCTATCTGTCCATCCACTGGCACCTCTGTCCATCCACTGACGCGTCTGACCATCCACTGACTGTCCATCCCACTGACCCATCTGTCCATCACACTAACCTGTCTGTCCACCCACTGACCTGTCTGTCCATCCACTAACCCATCTGTCCATCCACTAACCCATCTGTCCATCCACTGAACTGCCTGTCCATCCACTGATGCGTCTGCGCATGCGCTAACCTGTCTCTCTGCCCTACAAACCCGTCTGTCCACCCACTAACCCGTCTGTTCATCCAGTATCACGTCTGTCCATCCCACTAACCTGTCTGTCCAACCACTGACCCATCTGTCCATCCACTAACCCGTCTGTTCATCCAGTATCACGTTTGTCCATCCCACTAACCCGTCTGTCCAACCCACTAACAAGTCTGTCCATCCCACTAACATGTCCGTCCATCCCTCTGACCCATCTCTCCATCCACTGAACTATCTGTCCATTCACTAACCTGTCTGTCCATCCACTGACACGTCTGTCCATCCCACTAACCTGTCTGTCTATCGACTGGCCCATCTGTCCATCCACTGACCCGTCTGTCCATCTCACTAACCTGTCTGTCCATCCCACTAACTTGTCTGTCCATTCACTAACCCATCTGTCCATCCCACTAACCCATCTGTCCATCCACTGGCCTGTCTGTCGACCCACTGACCCATCTGACCATCCACTGGCCTGTCTGTCCATCCCACTGACCCATCTGTTCATCCCACTAACCCGTCTGTCCATCCACTGGCCCGTCTGTCCATCCCACTGACCAGTCTCTCCATTCACTAACACATCTGTCCATTCACTAACCCATCTGTCCGTCCGAGTAACCTGTCTGTCCATCCACTGGCACCTCTGTCCATCCACTGACCCATCTGACCATCCACTGACCCGTCTGTCCATCCCACTAACCCGTCTGTCCATCCCACTAATCCATCTGTCCACCCACTGACCCATCTGTCCATCCACTAACCTGCCTGTCCATCCACTGACCTGTCTGTCCATCCACTGACGCGTCTGCACATGCACTAACCTGTCTCTCTGCCCTACTAAACCGTCTGTCCACCCACTAACCCATCTGTCCATTCCACTAACCCGTCTGTCCATCCACTGACCCATCTGTCCATCCACTAACCAGTCTGTCCATCCCACTAACATATCTGTCCATCCCACTAACCTGTCTGTCCATCCACTGGCTCATTCGTCCATTCACTAACCCGTCTGCCCATTCACTAACCTGTCTGTCCATTCCACTAACCTGTCTGTCCATCCCACTAAGCTTTCTGTCCATCCCACTAACCCGTCTGTCCAACCCACTAACAAGTCTGTCCATCCCACTAACATGTCTGTCAATCCCTCTGACCCGTCTCTCCATCCACTGAACTATCTGTCCATCCCACTAACCTGTCTGTCCATACATTGACATGTCTGTCCATCCCACTAACCTGTCTGTCTATCCCACTAACCTGCCTGTCCATTCACTAACCCATCTGTCCATCCCACTAACCCATCTGTCCGTCCATTGGCCTGTCTGTCTACCCACTGACCCATCTGTTCATCCCACTAACCCGTCTGTCCATCTCACTAACCCGTCTGTCCATTCACTGGCCCGTCTGTCCATCCCACTGACCAGTCTCTCCATTCACTAACACGTCTGTCCATTCACTAACCCATCTGTCCGTCCCACTAACCTGTCTGTCCATCCACTGGCACCTCTGTCCATCCACTGACCCATCTGACCATCCACTGACCCGTCTGTCCATCCCACTAACCTGTCTGTCCATCCCACTAACCCATCTGTCCACCAACTGACTCGTCTGTCCATCCACTAACCCGTCTATCCATCCACTGACCTGTCTTTCCATCGACTAACCCGTCTGTCCATCACACTAATCCATCTGTCCGCCCACAACCCGTCTGTCCATCCACTAACCCGTCTGTCCATCCACTGACCTGTCTGTCCATCCACTGACGCATCTGCGCATGCACTAACCTTTCTCTCTGCCCTACTAACCCGTCTCTCCACCCACTAGCCCGTCTGTCATCCCACTAACCCGTCTGTCCATCCACTGACCCATCTGTCCATTCACTAACCCATCTGTTCATCCAGTATCACATCTGTCCATCCCACTAACCCGTCTGTCCAACCCACTAACCAGTCTGTCCATCCCACTAACGTGTCTGTCCATCCCACGAACCTGTCTGTCCATCCCACTAACCTGTCTGTCCATCCACTGGCTCATTCGTCCATTCACTAACCCGTCTGCCCATTCACTAACCTGTCTGTCCATTCCACCAACCTGTCTGTCCTTCCCACTAAGCTGTCTGTCCATCCCACTGACCCGTTTGTCCATTCACTAACGTGTCTATCCATCTCACTGACACATCAGTCCATTCACTAACCCATCTGTCCATTCACTAAACTGTCTGTCCACCCCACTGACCTGTCTGTCCATCCACTGACCTGTCTGTCCATCCCACTGACTCGTCTGTCCCTCAACTGGCCTGTCTGTCCATCCCACTGGCACGTCTGTCCATCTCAATGACATGTCTGTACATCTACTGACCTGTCTGTCCATTCACTTACCCGTCTGTCCATCCCACTGACCAGTCTCTCCATTCACTAACACGTCTCTTCATTCACTAACCCGTCTGTCCATCCCACTAAGCTGTCCGTCCATCCCACTAACCCAAGTGTCCATCCCACTGACCCGTTTGTCCATTCACTAACGTGTCTATCCATCCCACTGACACGTCTGCCCATTCACTAACCCGACTGTCTATTCACTAAACTCTGTCCACCCCACTGACCTGTCTGTCAATCCACTGACCTGTCTGTCCATCCCAATGACTCGTCTGTCCCTCAACTGGCCTGTCTGTCCATTCCACTGACACGTCTGTCCATCTCATTGACATGTCTGTACATCCACTGACCTGTCTGTCCATTCACTTACCCGTCTCTCCATCCACTGACCCGTCTGTCCATTCACTGACCCGTCTGTCCATTCACTAACCCATCTGTCCATCCCACTAACACGTCTGTCCATCCACTGACCCGTCTGACCATCCATTCACCCGTCTGTCCATTCCATTCACCCGTCTGTCCATCCGACTAAACCATCTGTCCATCTCACTAACCTGGCTGTCCATCCCACTAACACATCTGTCCATCCCACTGATCCGTTTGTCCATTCACTAACCTGTCTATCCATCTCACTGACCTGTCTGTCCATTCACTAACCCATCTGTCCATTCACTAACCCATCTGTCCATTCACTAACACATCTGTCCATCCCACTGCCCTTTCTGTCCATGAACTGACCTGTCCGTCTATCCCACTGACACGTCTGTTCCTCCACTGGCCTGTCTGTCCACCCATTGACACATCTGACCATCCACTGGCCTGTCTGTCCATCCCACTGACCCATCTGTTCATCCCACTAACCTGTCTGTCCATCCACTGGCCCGTCTGTCCATCCCACTGACCATTCTCTCCATTCACTAACACGTCTGTCCATTCACTAACCCATCTGTCCATCCCACTAACCTGTCTGTCCATCCACTGGCACCTCTGTCCATCCACTGACCCATCTGACGATCCACTGACCCGTCTGTCCATCCCACTAACCCGTCTGTCCATCCCACTAACCCATCTGTCCACCCACTGACTCGTCTGCCCACCCACTAACCCATCTAGCCATCCACTGACCTGTCTTTCCATCGACTAACCCATCTGTCCACCCACTAACCAGTCTGTCCATCCACTAACCCATCTGTTCATCCACTGACCTGCCTGTCCATCCACTGACGTGTCTGCGCATGTGCTAACCTGTCTCTCTGCCCTACAAACCCGTCTGTCCACCCACTAACCCGTCCGTCCACCCACTGACACGTCTGTCCATCCCACTAACCCGTCCGTCCACCCACTGACACGTCTGTCCATCCCACTAACCCGTCCGTCCACCCACTGACACGTCTGTCCATCCCACTAACCCGTTTGTCCAACCACTGACCCATCTGACCATCCACTAACCCATCTGTTCATCCAGTATCACGTCTGTCCATCCCACTAACCCGTCTGTCCAACCCACTAACAAGTCTGTCCATCCCACTAACATGTCTGTCCATCCCTCATACCCATCTCTCCATCCACTGAACTATCCGTCCATTCACTAACCTGTCTGTCCATCCATTGACACGTCTGTCCATCCCACTAACCTGTCTGTCTATTGACTGGCCCATCTGTCCATCCACTGACCCGTCTGTCCATCTCACTAACCTGTCTGTCCATCCCACTAACCTGTCTGTCCATTCACTAACCCATCTGTCCATCGCACTATCCCATCTGTCCATCCACTGGACTGTCTGTCCAACCACTGACCCATCTGACCATCCACTGGCCTGTCTGTCCATCCCACTGACCCATCTGTTCATCCCACCAACCCGTCTGTCCATCCACTGGCCCGTCTGTCCATCCCACTGACCAGTCTCTCCATTCACTAACACGTCTGTCCATTCACTAACCCATCTGTCCGTCCCACTAACCTATCTGTCCATCCACTGGCACCTCTGTCCATCCACTTACCCGTCTGACCATCCACTGACCTGTCTGTCCATCCCACTAACCCGTCTGTCCATCCCACTAACCCATCTGGCCACCCACTGACTCGTCTGTCCATCCACTAACCCGTCCATCCATCCACTGACCTGTCTTTCCATCGACTAACCCATCTGTCCATCACACTAATCCGTCTGTCCACCCACTGACCCGTCTGTCCGTCCACTAACCCGTCTGTCCATCCACTGACCTATCTGTCCATCCACTGACACGTCTGCGCATGCACTAACCTGTCTCTCTGCCCTACTAACCCGTCTGTCCACCCACTAACCCATCTGTCCATTCCACTAACCCGTCTGTCCATCCACTGACCCATCTGTCCATCCACTAACCAGTCTGTCCATCCCACTAACATGTCTGTCCATCCCACTAACCTGTCTGTCCATCCACTGGCTCATTCGTCCATTCACTGACCCATCTGCCCATTCACTAACCTGTCTGTCCATTCCACCAACCTGTCTGTCCTTCCCACTAACCTGTCTGTCCATCCCACTAAGCTGCCTGTCCATCCCACTAACCCGTCTGTCCAACCCACTATCAAGTCTGTCCATCACACTAACATGTCTGTCCATCCCTCTGAGCCGTCTCTCCATCCACTGAACTATCTGTCCATCCCACTAACCTGTCTGTCCATCCATTGACACGTCTGTCCATCCCACTAACCTGTCTGTCTATCCCTCTAACCTGTCTGTCCATTCACTAACCCATCTGTCCATCCCACTAACCCATCTGTCCATCCACTGGCCTGTCTGTCCACCCACTGACCCATCTGACCATCCACTGGCCTGTCTGTTCATCCCACTAACCCGTCTGTCCATCCCACTAACCCATCTGTCCATCCAGTGGCCCATCTGTCCATCCCACTGACCAGTCTCTCCATTCACTAACATGTCTGTCCATTCACTAACCCGTCTGACCGTCCCACTAACCTGTCTGTCCATCCACTGGCACCTCTGTCCATCCACTGACCCGTCTGACCATCCACTGACCCGTCTGTCCATCCCACTAACCCGTCTGGCCATCCCACTAACCCGTCTATCCATCCACTGACATGTCTTTCCATCGACTAACCCATCTGTCCATCACACTAATCCGTCTGTCCACCCACTGACCCATCTGTCCATCCACTAACCCGTCTGTCCATCCACTGACCTGTCTGTCCATCCAGTGACGTGTCTGCGCATGCACTAACCTGTCTCTCTGCCCTACTAACCCGTCTGTCCACCCACTCACCCGTCTGTCATCCCACTAACCCATCTGTCCATCCACTGACCCATCTGTCCATTCACTAACCCGTCTGCCCATTCACTAACCTGTCTGTCCATTCCACCAACCTGTCTGTCCTTCCCACTAACCTGTCTGTCCATCCCACTAAGCTGTCTGTCCATCCCACAAACCCAATTGTCCATCCCACTGACCCATTTGTCCATTCACTAACGTATCTATCCATCACACTGACACGTCAGTCCATTCACTAACCCATCTGTCCATTCACTAAACTGTCTGGCCACCCCACTGACCTGTCTGTCCATCCACTGACCTGTCTGTCCATCTCACTGACCTGTCTGTCCATTCACTAACCCGTCTGTCCATCCCACTGACCTGTCTGTCCATTCACTGACCCATCTGTCCATTCACAAACCCATCTGTCCATCCCACTAACACATCTGTCCATCCACTGGCCTCTCTGTTCATCCACTGACCCGTCTGACCATCCATTCACCCGTCTGTCCATTCCACTAACCCGTCTGTCCATCCGACTAAACCGTCTGTCCATCCCACTAACCTGTCTGTCCATCCCACTAACCCATCTGTCCATCCCACTGACCCTTTTGTCCATTCACTAACCTATCTATCCATCTCACTGACCTGTCTGTTCATTCACTAACCCATCTGTCCATTCACTAACCCATCTGTCCATTCACTAACCCGTCTGCCCATCCCACTGGCCTTTCTGTCCATCCACTGACCTGTCCGTCTATCCCACTGACACGTCTGTTCCTCTACTGGTCTGTCTATCCCACTGACCCGTCTGTTCATCTCACTGAGCGGCTATACATCCACTGACCTGTCTGTCCATTCACTAACACGTCTGTCCATCCACTGACCCGTCTGTCCATCCACTGTCCTGTCTGACCATCCCACTGACGCGTCTGTTCATCCCACTAACCCATCTGTCCATCCACTGGCACATCTGTCCATCCACTGACCCGTCTGTCCATCCCACTGACCAGTCTCTCCATTCACTAACACGTCTGTCCATTCACTAACCCGTCTGTCCATCCACTGACCTGTCTTTCCATCTACTAACCCGTCTGTCCATCCCACGAACCCATCGGTCTACCCATTGACCCGTCTGTCCATCCACTGACCTGTCTTTCCATCCACTGACCTGTCTGTCCATCCACTGACCTGTCTGTCCATCCACTGACTCATCTGCGCATGCACTAACCTGTCTGTCTGCCCCACTGACCTGTCTGTCCATCCCACTAACCCGTCTGTCCACCCATTAACACATCTGTCCATCCCACTGACACGTTTCCCCATCCACTGACCCATCTGTCCATCCAGTAACCCGTCTGTCCATCCCATTAACCCGTCTGTCCATCCAACTAACCTGTCTGTCCCTCCCACTAACATGTCTGTCCATCCAACTAATGTGTCTGTCCATCCAACTAACATGTCTGTCCATCCCACTAACCCATCTGTCCATCCACTGGCCCATTTGTCCATTCACTAACTCGTCTGCCCATTAACTAACCTGTCTGTCCATCCCACCAACCTGTCTGTCCTTCCCACTAACCTGTCTGTCCATCCCAATAACCCATCTGTCCATCCCACTGACTCGTTTGTCCATTCACTAACATGTCTATCCATCTCACTGACCTGACTATCCATTCACTAACCCGTCTGTTCATCCCACTAACCCATCTGTCCATCCACTGGCCCGTCTGTCTATCCACTGACCAATCTGACCATCCATTGACCCGTATGTCGATCCCACTAATCTGCCTGCCCATCCCACTAACCTGTCTGTCCATCCCACTGACCCATCTGTCCATCCCACTGACAAGCCTATCCATCCCACTGACCCATCTGTCCATCCATAGACCCATCCGTCCCTCCACTAACCCATCTGTCCATCCACTAACCCGCCGGTCAACCCACTAACCCGTCTGTCCATCCATTGACCCGTCTGTCCAAAACTGACCCATCTGTCCACCCCACGAATTTGTCTGTCCATCCACTGACCCGTCTGTCAATCCACAGACCCGTCTGTCTATCCACAGACCCGTCTGTCCATCCCACTGACCCGTCTGCCCCTCCACTGACCAAACTCTCCATCACACTAAATCGTCTGTCCATTCCACAGACCCGGTTGTCCATCCACTGACCCATCTGTCCATCTACTAACCTGTCTGTAATCCCACTATCCCATCTGTCAACCGACTGACCCGTCTGTCCATTCACTAAATTGGCTGTCCATCCACTGACCCGCCTGTCCATCACACTGACCTGTCTGTCCATTCACTAAACCGTCTGTCCATTCACTAACCCATCTGTCCATCCCACTGACACAACGGTCCATCCCACTGACACGTCTGTCCATCCCATTGACCCGTCTGTCCATCTACAGACCCGTATGTCCACTCACTAACCCATCTGTCCATTCACTAACCTGTCTATCCATCTCACTGACCCGTATGTCACTCCACTGACCCATCTGTCCATCCACTAAACTGTCTGTCCATCCCACTAACCCATCGGTCCAACCACTTATCCATCTGTCCATCCACTGACCTGTCTGTCAATCCACTGACCCATCTGTCCATCCCACTAACACATCTGTCCATCCACTGACACATCTGCCCATCCCACTGACCCGTCTGTCCATCCCACTAACCCATCTAACCTTCCCAATAACCCGTCTTTCCATCCCACTAACCTGTCTGTCCAGCCCTCTGACTCGTCTCTCCATCCACTGAACTATCTATCCATTCACTAACCTGTCTGTCCGTCCACTGACACGTCTGTCCATCCCACTAACCCGTCTGTCCATCCCTCTGACCCGCCTGTCCATCCACTGAACCATCTGTCCATTCACTAACCTGTCTGTCCATCCACTGGCCCATCTGTCCATCCACTGACCCGTCTGTCCATTTCACTAACCCGTCTGTCCATCCACTGACCTGTCTGTCCATTCACTAACCCATCTGTTCATCCCACTAACCCTTCTGTCCATCCACTGGCCCATCTGTCAATCCACTGACTAGTCTGTCCAACCCACTGACCCGTCTGTCCATTCACTAATCTGTCTGTCCATTCACTAACCCATCTGTCCATCCCATTAACCCATCTGTCCATCCACTGGCCATCTGTCTATCCACTGACCCATCTGACCATCCACTGACACGTCTGTCGATCCCATTAACCTGCCTGTCCATCCCACTGACCCATCTGTCCATCCCACTGAGAAGCCTATCCATCCCACTGACCCATCGGTCCATCCATAGACCCATCCGTCCCTCCACTAACCCGCCGGTCAACCCACTAACCTGTCTGTCCATCCTTTGAACCGTCTGTCCAAAACTGACCCATCTGTCCATCCCACTAACATGTCTGTCCATCCACTGATAGGTCTGTCCATCGCACTGACCCGTCTGTCTATCTACTGACACATCTGTCCATCCCACTGACCCATCTGTCCCTCCACTGACCAATCTCTCCATCACACTAACTCGTCTGTCCATCCCACTGACCCGGCTGTCCATCCACTGACCCGTCTGTCCATCTACTAACCTGTCTGTAATCCCACTATCCCGTCTGTCGACCGACTGACCCGTCTGTTCATTCACTAACCTGGCTGTCCATCCACTAACCTGCCTGCCCATCCACTGACCCATCTGTCCATCTCAGTAACCCTTCTGTCCATCCACTGGCCCATCTGTCAATCCACTGACCCGTCTGTCCATCCCACTGACCTGTCTGTCCATTCACTAAACCATCTGTCCATTCACTAACCTATCTGTCCATCCCACTGACATGTCTGTCCATGCCACTGACGCACCTGTCCATCCCATTGACCCGTCTGTCCATCCACAGACCCGTATGTCCATTCATTAACCCATCGGTCCACCCACTAACCCGCCTGTCAATCCACTGACCTGGCTGTCCATCCACTGACCTGTCTGTCCACGGCACTAAACCACCTGTCCATCCACTGGCCCGTCTGTCCATTCACTAACCCATCAGTCCATCCCACTAACCCATCTGTCCATCCACTGACCCATCTGACTAGCCACTGACCCGTCTGTTGATCCCACTAACCCGTCTGTCCATCCCACTAACCTGTCTGTCTATCCCACTGACCCATCCAACCATCCCACTGACCCATCCGTCCCTCCACTAACTCATCTGTCCATCCACTAAACCGCGGGTCCACCCACTAAACCGTCTGTCCATCCATTGACCCCTCTGTCCATTCACTGACCCGTCTGTCCATCCCACTAACACGTCTGTCCATCTACTGACCCATCTGTCGATTCCACTGACCCATCTGTCTATCCACTGACCTGTCTGTCCATCCCACTAACCAGTCTGTCCATCCCACTAACCTGTCTGACCATCCCACTAACCTGTCTGTCCATCCACTGGCACATTTGTCCATTAACTAACTCGTCTGCCCAGTCACTAACCTGTCTGTCCATTCCACTAAACCGTCTGTCCTTCCCACAAACCTGTCTGTTCATCCCACTAACCTGTCCGTCGATCCCAATAACCCATTTGTCCATCCCACTTACCTGTTTGTCCATTCACTAACCTGTCTATCCATCTCACTGACCTGTCTGTCCATTCACTAACCCATCTGTCCATTCACTAACCCATCTGTCCATCTCACTGGCCTGTCTGTCCATCCACTGACCTGTCTGTCTATCCCACTAAACTGTCTGTCCTTCCCACAAACCTGTCTGTTCATCCCACTACCCTGTCTGTCCATCCCACTAACCCATATGTCCATCCCACTTACCTGTGTGTCCATTCAATAACCTGTCTATCCATCTCACTGACCTGTCTGTCCATTCACTAACCCGTCTGTCCATTCACTAACCCATCTGTCCATCTCACTGGCCTGTCTGTCCATCCACTGACCTGTCTGTCCATCCCACTAACCCATATGTCCATCCCACTTACCTGTTTGTCCATTCAATAACCTGTCTGTCCATCTCACTGACCCATCTGTCCATCCCACTGACGCGTCTGTCCATCCCACTGATGCGTCTGTCCATCCCACTGATGCATCTGTCCATCCCACTGACCCATCTGTCCCTCCACTGAACAATCTGTCCATCCCACTAACCCGTCTGTCCATCCCTCTGACTCGTCTCTCCATCCACTGAACTATCTGTCCACTCACTAACCTGTCTGTAATCCACTGACACGTCTGTCCATCCCACTAACCTGTCTGTCTATCGACTGGCCCATCGATTTTTCCCAATAACCCGTCTTTCCATCCCACTAACCCTCTGTCCATCCCTCTGACTCATCTCTCCATCCACTGAACTATCTGTCCATTCAATAACCTGTCTGTCCATCCACTGTCCTGTCTGCCCATCCCACTAAACTGTCTGTCCATCCACTGGCCCGTCTGTCCATCCACTGACCCATCTGTGCGTCTTACTAACATGCCTGTCCATCCACTGACCTGTCTGTCCATTCACAAACCCGTCTGTCCATTCCACTGACCCGTCTGTCCATTCATAAAGTTCCTGTCCATTCACTAACACGTCTGTCCATCCCACTAACCAATCTGTCCATCCATTGGCCCGTCTGTCTATCCACTGACCCATTTAACCATCCACTGACCCATCTGTCGATCCCACTAACCTGCCTGTCCATCCCACTAACCTGTCTGTCCATCCCACTGACCTATCTGTCCATCCCACTGACAAGCCTATCCATCACACTTACCCATCTGTCCATCCACAGTGCCATCCTTCCCTCCAATAACCCATCTGTCCATCCAGTAACCCACCAGTCATCCCACTAACACGTCTGTCCATCCACTGACCCATCTGTCCATCCCACTGACCGTCTGTCTATCCACTGAACGTCTGTCAATCCGTTGACCCATCTGTCCATCCACTGACCCATCTGTCCATCCCAATAACACGTCTGACCACCCACTGACCAGTCTGTCCATCCCACTGACCCGTCTGTCCATCCACTGACCCATCTGTCCATCTACTAACCCATCTGTAATCCCACTATCCCGTCTGTCCACCGACTGACCCGTTTGTCCATTCACTAACCTGGCTGTCCATCCACTAACATACCTATCCATCCACTAACCCGTCTGCCCATCCCACTAACCTCACTGTCCATCGCACTAACATGTCTGTCCATCCCACTAACCAGTCTGTCCACCCACTGAACAGTCTGTCCATCTGCTGAAACGTCTGTCCATCCAATGACCCATCTGTCCATCACACTAACCCATCTGTCCACCCACTAACCCGTCTGCCCATCCACTAACACGTCTCTCCATCCCACTAACCCATCTGTCCATCCCACTAACCTGTCTGCCCATAGCACTAACATGTCCGTCCAGCCCACTAACCAGTCTGTCCATCCCACTAACCTGTCTGTCCATCCACTGACCCATTTGTCCATTCACTAACTCGTCTGCCCATTCACTAACCTGTCTGTCCATCCCACCAACCTGTCTGTCCTTCCCACTAACCTGTCTGCCCCTCCAAATAACCCATCTGTCCATCCCACTGACCCGTTTGTCCATTCACTAACCTGTCTATCCATCTCACTGAACTGTCTGTCCATTCACTAACCCGTCTTTCCTCAACTGACCCGTCTATCCATCCACTGGCCTGACTGTCCATCCCACTGACCCATCTGCTCATTCCACTAACCCATCTGTCCATCCACTGGCCCGTCTGTCCATCTACTACCCCGTCTGTCCATCCCACTAACACGACGGTCCACCCACTAACACATCTGTCCATCCACAGACCCATCTGTCCATCCATTGACCCATCTGTACACCCAACTAACCCGCCTGTCCATGCACTGGCCCATTTGTCCATTCACTAACACGTCTGCCCATTCACTAACCTGTCGGTCCATCCCACTGACACGTCTGTCCTTCCACTGGCCTGTCTGTCCATACCACTGACCCGTCTGTCCATCTCACTGATCCGTCTGTACATCCACTGACCTGTCTGTCCATTCACTAACCCATTTGTTCATCCCAATAACCCGTCTGTCATTCCCTAACCCGTCTGCCCATCCCACTGACCCATCTGCCCATGCACTAACCCATCTGTCCATTCATTAACACATTTGTCCATCCCAGTAACCCGTCTGTCCATTCACTAACCTGTCTGTCCATCCCACTAACCTGTCTGTCCATCCCCCTAACATGTCTGTCCATCCAACTAACATGTCTATCCATCCCACTAACCTGTCTGTCCATCCCACTAACCTGTCTGTCGATCCACTGGCCCATTTGTCCATTCACTAACCCGTCTGCCCATTCACTAACCTGTCTGTCCATCCCACCAACCTGTCTGTCCTTCCCACTAACCTGTCTGTCCATCCCACTAGCCTGCCTGTCCATCCCACTAACCAATCTGTCCATCCCTCTGACCCATTTGTCCATTCACTAACCTGTCTATCCATCTCACTGACTTGTCTATCCATCTCACTGACCTGTCTGTCCATTCACTAAACCATCTGTCCATTCACTAAGCTGTCTGTCCATCCCACTGACCTGTCTGTCCATTCACTAATCTGTCTGTCCAGCCACTGACCCATGTGTCCATCCACTGACCCGTCTGTCCATCCCACTGACCTGTCTGTCCATTCACTGACCCATCTGTCCATTCACTAAACCGTCTGTCCATCCCACTAACCCGTCTGTCCATCCACTGGCCTGTCTTTCCATCCACTGACCCGTCTGACCATCCATTGACCCGTCTGTCCATCCCACTAACCCGTCTGTCCATCCGACTGACCCGTCTCTCCATCCACTGACCCAGCTGGCCATCCACTGACCTGTCTGCCCTCCCCACTGACGTATATGTCCATCCCACTGACGCGTCTGTCCATCCCACTGACGCGTCTGCCCATCCCACTGACGCGTCTGTCCATCCCACTGACCCATCTGTCCATCCCCTAACCCATCTGTCCATCCCACTAACCCGTCAGTCCACCCACTAACCCGTCTTTACATCCACTGACCCATCTGTCTATGCCACTAAACCACCTCTCCATCTATTGGCCCGCCTGTCCATCCACTTACCCATCTGTCCATCCGCTGACCCATCTGTCCATCCCACTGACGCATCTGTCCATCCCACTGATGCGTCTGTCCATCCCACTGATGCGTCTGTCCATCCCACTGACCCATCTGTCCCTCCACTGAACAATCTGTCCATCCCACTAACCCGTCTGTCCATCCCTCTGACTCGTCTCTCCATCCACTGAACTATCTGTCCATTCACTAACCTGTCTGTAATCCACTGACACTTCTGTCCATCCCACTAACCTGTCTGTCTATCGACTGGCCCATCTATCCTTCCCAATAACCAGTCTTTCCATCCCATTAACCCATCTGTCCATCCCTCTGACTCGTCTCTCCATCCACTGAACTATCTGTCCCTTCACTAACCTGTCTGTCCATCCACTGTCCTGTCTGCCCATCCCACTAAACTGTCTGTCCATCCACTGGCCCGTCTGTCCATCCACTGACCCGTCTGTGCATCTTACTAACATGCCTGTCCATCCACTGACCTGTCTGTCCATTCACAAACCCGTCTGTTCATCCCACTAACCCTTCTGTCCACCCACTGGCCCATCTGTCAATCCACTGATCCGTCTGTCCATTCCACTGACCCGTCTGTCCATTCATAAACTTTCTGTCCATTCACTAACACGTCTGTCCATCCCACTAACCAATCTGTCCATCCATTGGCCCGTCTGTCTATCCACTGACCCATTTAACCATCCACTGACCCATCTGTCGATCCCACTAACCTGCCTGTCCATCCCAATAACCTGTCTGTCCATCCCACTGACCTATCTGTCCATCCCACTGACAAGCCTATCCATCACACTTACCCATCTGTCCATCCACAGTGCCATCCTTCCCTCCAATAACCCATCTGTCCATCCAGTAACACACCAGTCATCCCACTAACACGTCTGTCCATCCACTGACCCATCTGTCCATCCCACTGACCGTCTGTCTATCCACTGACCGTCTGTCCATCCATTGACCCGTCTGTCCATCCACTGACCCATCTGTCCATCCCAATAACACGTCTGACCACCCACTGACCAGTCTGTCCATCCCACTGACCCATCTGTCCATCCAGTAACACACCAGTCATCCCACTAACACGTCTGTCCATCCACTGACCCATCTGTCCATCCCAATAACACGTCTGACCACCCACTGACCAGTCTGTCCATCCCACTGACCTGTCTGTCCATCCACTGACCCATCTGTCCATCTACTAACCCGTCTGTAATCCCACTATCCCGTCTGCCCACCGACTGACCCGTTTGTCCATTCACTAACCTGGCTGTCCATCCACTAACATACCTATCCATCCACTAACCCGTCTGCCCATCCCACTAACCTCACTGTCCATCGCACTAACATGTCTGTCCATCCCACTAACCAGTCTGTCCACCCACTGAACAGTCTGTCCATCTGCTGAAACGTCTGTCCATCCAATGACCCATCTGTCCATCACACTAACCCATCTGTCCACCCACTAACCCGTCTGTCCATCCACTAACACGTCTCTCCATCCCACTAACCCATCTGTCCATCCCACTAACCTGTCTGCCCATCGCACTAACATGTCTGTCCAGCCCACTAACCAGTCTGTCCATCCCACTAACCTGTCTGTCCAGCCACTGGCCCATTTGTCCATTCACTAACTCGTCTGCCCATTCACTAACCTGTCTGCTCATCCCACCAACCTGTCTGTCCTTCCCACTAACCTGTCTGTCCATCCAAATAACCCATCTGTCCATCCCACTGACCCGTTTGTCCATTCACTAACCTGTCTATCCATCTCACTGACCTGTCTGTCCATTCACTAACCCGTCTTTCCTCCACTGACCCGTCTATCCATCCACTGGCCTGACTGTCCATCCCACTGACCCATCTGCTCATTCCACTAACCCATCTGTCCATCCACTGGCCCATCTGTCCATCCACTGTCACGTCTGTCCATCCCACTGAACTGTGCCTCCATTCACTAATCCGTCTGTCCGTCTACTAACCCGTCTGTCCATCCCACTAACACGACGATCCACCCACTAACCCATCTGTCCATCCACAGACCCATCTGTCCATCCATTGACCCATCTGTACACCCCACTAACCCGCCTGTCCATGCACTGGCCCATTTGTCCATTCACTAACATGTCTGCCCATTCACTAACCTGTCGGTCCATCCCACTGACACGTCTGTCCTTCCACTGGCCTGT
Organism: Somniosus microcephalus; assembly: GCF_052327205.1. Classification (NCBI taxonomy): domain Eukaryota; kingdom Metazoa; phylum Chordata; class Chondrichthyes; order Squaliformes; family Somniosidae; genus Somniosus; species Somniosus microcephalus. Next base: position 99,539,122 of record NC_140994.1, read on the forward strand.
CTGTCCATACCACTGACACGTCTGTCCATCTCACTGATCCGTCTGTACATCCACTGACCTGTCTGTCCATTCACTAACCCATTTGTCCATCCCAATAACCCGTCTGTCATTCCCTAACCCGTCTGCCCATCCCACTGACCCATCTGTCTATGCACTAACCCATCTGTCCATTCATTAACACATTTGTCCATCCCACTAACCCGTCTGTCCATTCACTAACCTGTCTGTCCATCCCCCTAACATGTCTGTCCATCCAACTAACATGTCTATCCATCCCACTAACCTGTCTGTCCATCCCACTAACCTGTCGGTCGATCCACTGGCCCATTTGTCCATTCACTAACCCGTCTGCCCATTCACTAACCTGTCTGTCCATCCCACCAACCTGTCTGTCCTTCCCACTAACCTGTCTGTCCATCCCACTAGCCTGCCTGTCCATCCCACTAACCAATCTGTCCATCCCTCTGACCCATTTGTCCATTCACTAACCTGTCTATCCATCTCACTGACTTGCCTATCCATCTCACTGACCTGTCTGTCCATTCACTAAACCATCTGTCCATTCACTAAGCTGTCTGTCCATCCCACTGACCTGTCTGTCCATTCACTAATCTGTCTGTCCAGCCACTGACCCATGTGTCCATCCACTGACCCGTCTGTCCATCCCACTGACCTGTCTGTCCATTCACTGACCCATCTGTCCATTCACTAAACCGTCTGTCCATCCCACTAACCCGTCTGTCCATCCACTGGCCTGTCTTTCCATCCACTGACCCGTCTGACCATCCATTGACCCGTCTGTCCATCCCACTAACCCGTCTGTCCATCCGACTGACCCGTCTCTCCATCCACTGACCCAGCTGGCCATCCACTGACCTGTCTGCCCATCCCACTGACGTATATGTCCATCCCACTGACGTGTCTGTCCATCCCACTGACGCGTCTGCCCATCCCACTGACGCGTCTGTCCATCCCACTGACCCATCTGTCCATCCCCTAACCCATCTGTCCATCCCACTAACCCGTCAGTCCACCCACCAACCCGTCTTTACATCCACTGACCCATCTGTCTATGCCACTAAACCACCTGTCCATCTACTGGCCCGCCTGTCCATCCCCTTACCCATCTGTCCATCCACTGACCCGTCTGTCCATCCCACTGACCCGTCTGTCCATTCCACTAACCCATCTATCCTTCCCAATAACCCGTCTTTCCATCCCACTAACCCATCTGTCCATCCACTAACCCTTCTGTCCACCCACTGGCCCATCTGTCAATCCACTGATCCATCTGTCCACCCCACTGACCCATCTGTCCATTCACTAATCTTTCTGCCCATTCACTAACACGCCTGTCCATCCCACTAACAAATCTGTCCATCCACTGGCCCGTCTGTCTATACACTGACCCATTTAACCATCCACTGACCCATCTGTCAATCCCACTAACCTATCTGTCCATCCACTGGCCCATTTGTCCATTCACTAACTCGTCTGCCCATTCACTAACCTGTCTGTCCATCCCACCAACCTGTCTGTCCTTCCCACTAACCTGTCTGTCCATCCAAATAACCCATCTGTCCATCCCACTGACCCGTTTGTCCATTCACTAACCTGTCTATCCATCTCACTGACCTGTCTGTCCATTCACTAACCCGTCTTTCCTCCACTGACCCATCTATCCAACCACTGGCCTGACTGTCCATCCCACTGACCCATCTGCTCATTCCACTAACCCATCTGTCCATCCACTGGCCCGTCTGTCCATCCACTGTCACGTCTGTCCATCCCACTGAACTGTGCCTCCATTCACTAATCCGTCTGTCCATCTACTAACCCGTCTGTCCATCCCACTAACACGACGGTCCACCCACTAACCCATCTGTCCATCCACAGACCCATCTGTCCATCCATTGACCCATCTGTACGCCCCACTAACCCGCCTGTCCATGCACTGGCCCATTTGTCCATTCACTAACACGTCTGCCCATTCACTAACCTGTCAGTCCATCCCACTGACACGTCTGTCCTTCCACTGGCCTGTCTGTCCATACCACTGACACGTCTGTCCATCTCACTGATCTGTCTGTACATCCACTGACCTGTCTGTCCATTCACTAACCCATTTGTCCATCACAATAACCCATCTGTCATTCGCTAACCCGTCTGCCCATCCCACTGACCCATCTCTCCATGCACTAACCCATCTGTCCATTCATTAACACATTTGTCCATCCCACTAACCCGTCTGTCCATTCACTAACCTGTCTGTCCACCCCCCTAACCTGTCTGTCCATCCCCCTAACATGTCTCTCCATCCAACTAACATGTCTATCCATCCCACTAACCTGTCTGTCCATCCCACTAACCTGTCTGTCCATCCACTGGCCCATTTGTCCATTCACTAACCCGTCTGCCCATTCACTAACCTGTCTGTCCATCCCACCAACCTGTCTGTCCTTCCCACTAACCTGTCTGTCCATCCCACTAGCCTGCCTGTCCATCCCACTAACCAATCTGTCCATCCCTCTGACCCATTTGTCCATTCACTAACCTGTCTATCCATCTCACTGACTTGTCTATCCATCCCACTGACCTGTCTGTCCATTCACTAATCTGTCTGTCCAGCCACTGACCCATGTGTCCATCCACTGACCCGTCTGTCCATCCCACTGACCTGTCTGTCCATTCACTGACCCATCTGTCCATTCACTAAACCGTCTGTCCATCCCACTAACCCGTCTGTCCATCCACTGGCCTGTCTTTCCATCCACTGACCCGTCTGACCATCCATTGACCCGTCTGTCCATCCCACTAACCCGTCTGTCCATCCGACTGACCCGTCTCTCCATCCACTGACCCAGCAGGCCATCCACTGACCTGTCTGCCCTCCCCACTGACATATATGTCCATCCCACTGACGCGTCTGTCCATCCCACTGACGCGTCTGCCCATCCCACTGACGCGTCTGTCCATCCCACTGACCCATCTGTCCATCCCCTAACCCATCTGTCCATCCCACTAACCCGTCAGTCCACCCACTAACCCGTCTTTACATCCACTGACCCATCTGTCTATGCCACTAAACCACCTGTCCATCTACTGGCCCGCCTGTCCATCCACTTACCCATCTGTCCATCCACTGACCCATCTGTCCATCCCACTGATGCGTCTGTCCATCCCACTGATGCATCTGTCCATCCCAATGATGCGTCTGTCCATCCCACTGACCCATCTGTCCCTCCACTGAACAATCTGTCCATCCCACTAACCCGTCTGTCCATCCCTCTGACTCGTCTCTCCATCCACTGAACTATCTGTCCATTCACTAACCTGTCTGTAATCCACTGACACGTCTGTCCATCCCACTAACCTGTCTGTCTATCGACTGGCCCATCTATCCTTCCCAATAACCCGTTTTTCCATCCCACTAACCCATCTGTCCATCCCTCTGACTCGTCTCTCCATCCACTGAACTATCTGTCCCTTCACTAACCTGTCTGTCCATCCACTGTCCTGTCTGCCCATCCCACTAAACTGTCTGTCCATCCACTGGCCCGTCTGTCCATCCACTGACCCATCTGTGCATCTTACGAACATGCCTGTCCATCCACTGACCTGTCTGTCCATTCACAAACCCGTCTGTTCATCCCACTAACCCTTCTGTCCACCCACTGGCCCATCTGTCAATCCCACTAACCTGTCTGTCCATCCACTGGCCCATTTGTCCATTCACTAACTCGTCTGCCCATTCACTAACCTGTCTGTCCATCCCACCAACCTGTCTGTCCTTCCCACTAACCTGTCTGTCCATCCAAATAACCCATCTGTCCATCCCACTGACCCGTTTGTCCATTCACTAACCTGTCTATCCATCTCACTGACCTGTCTGTCCATTCACTCACCCGTCTTTCCTCCACTGACCCGTCTATCCAACCACTGGCCTGACTGTCCATCCCACTGACCCATCTGCTCATTCCACTAACCCATCTGTCCATCCACTGGCCCGTCTGTCCATCCACTGTCACGTCTGTCCATCCCACTGAACTGTGCCTCCATTCACTAATCCGTCTGTCCATCTACTAACCCGTCTGTCCATCCCACTAACATGACGGTCCACCCACTAACCCATCTGTCCATCCACAGACCCATCTGTCCATCCATTGACCCATCTGTACACCCCACTAACCCGCCTGTCCATGCACTGGCCCATTTGTCCATTCACTAACACGTCTGCCCATTCACTAACCTGTCGGTCCATCCCACTGGCACGTCTGTCCTTCCACTGGCCTGTCTGTCCATACCACTGACACATCTGTCCATCTCACTGATCCGTCTGTACATCCACTGACCTGTCTGTCCATTCACAAACCCGTCTGTTCATCCCATTAACCCTTCTGTCCACCCACTGACCCATCTGTCAATCCACTGATCCGTCTGTCCATTCCACTGACCCGTCTGTCCATTCATAAACTTTCTGTCCATTCACTAACACGTCTGTCCATCCCACTAACCAATCTGTCCATCCATTGGCCCGTCTGTCTATCCACTGACCCATTTAACCATCCACTGACCCATCTGTCGATCCCACTAACCTGCCTGTCCATCCCACTAACCTGTCTGTCCATCCCACTGACCTATCTGTCCATCCCACTGACAAGCCTATCCATCACACTTACCCATCTGTCCATCCACAGTGCCATCCTTCCCTCCAATAACCCATCTGTCCATCCAGTAACCCACCAGTCATCCCACTAACACGTCTGTCCATCCACTGACCTATCTGTCCATCCCACTGACTGTCTGTCTATCCACTGAACGTCTGTCCATCCATTGATCCGTCTGTCCATCCACTGACCCATCTGTCCATCCCAATAACACGTCTGACCAGCCACTGACAAATCTGTCCATCCCACTGACCCGTCTGTCCATCCACTGACCCATCTGTCCATCCACTGACCCATCTGTCCATCTACTAACCCGTCTGTAATCCCACTATCCAGTCTGTCCACCGACTGACCCGTTTGTCCATTCACTAACCTGGCTGTCCATCCACTAACATACCTATCCATCCACTAACCCGTCTGCCCATCCCACTAACCTCACTGTCCATCGCACTAACATGTCTGTCCATCCCACTAACCAGTCTGTCCACCCACTGAACAGTCTGTCCATCTGCTGAAACGTCTGTCCATCCAATGACTCATCTGTCCATCACACTAACCCATCTGTCCACCCACTAACCCGTCTGTCCATCCACTAACACGTCTCTCCATCCCACTAACCCATCTGTCCATCCCACTAACCTGTCTGCCCATCGCACTAACATGTCTGTCCAGCCCACTAACCAGTCTGTCCATCCCACTAACCTGTCTGCCCATCCACTGGCCCATTTGTCCATTCACTAACTCGTCTGCCCATTCACTAACCTGTCTGTCCATCCCACCAACCTGTCTGTCCTTCCCACTAACCTGTCTGTCCATCCAAATAACCCATCTGTCCATCCCACTGACCCATTTGTCCATTCACTAACCTGTCTATCCATCTCACTGACCTGTCTGTCCATTCACTAACCCGTCTTTCCTCCACTGACCCGTCTATCCATCCACTGGCCTGACTGTCCATCCCACTGACCCATCTGCTCATTCCACTAATCCATCTGTCCGTCTACTAACCCGTCTGTCCATCCCACTAACACGACGGTCCACCCACTAACCCATCTGTCCATCCACAGACCCATCTGTCCATCCATTGACCCATCTGTACACCCCACTAACCCGCCTGTCCATGCACTGGCCCATTTGTCCATTCACTAACACGTCTGCCCATTCACTAACCTGTCGGTCCATCCCACTGACACGTCTGTCCATCCACTGGCCTGTCTGTCCATACCACTGACACGTCTGTCCATCTCACTGATCCGTCTGTACATCCACTGACCTGTCTGTCCATTCACTAACCCATTTGTCCATCCCAATAACCCGTCTGTCATTCCCTAACCCATCTGCCCATCCCACTGACCCATCTGTCTATGCACTAACCCATCTGTCCATTCATTAACACATTTGTCCATCCCACTAACCCGTCTGTCCATTCACTAACCTGTCTGTCCATCCCCCTAACATGTCTGTCCATCCAACTAACATGTCTATCCATCCCACTAACCTGTCTGTCCATCCCACTAACCTGTCTGTCGATCCACTGGCCCATTTGTCCATTCACTAACCCGTCTGCCCATTCACTAACCTGTCTGTCCATCCCACCAACCTGTCTGTCCTTCCCACTAACCTGTCTGTCCATCCCACTAGCCTGCCTGTCCATCCCACTAACCAATCTGTCCATCCCTCTGACCCATTTGTCCATTCACTAACCTGTCTATCCATCTCACTGACTTGTCTATCCATCCCACTGACCTGTCTGTCCATTCACTAAACCATCTGTCCATTCACTAAGCTGTCTGTCCATCCCACTGACCTGTCTGTCCATTCACTAATCTGTCTGTCCAGCCACTGACCCATGTGTCCATCCACTGACCCGTCTGTCCATCCCACTGACCTGTCTGTCCATTCACTGACCCATCTGTCCATTCACTAAACCGTCTGTCCGTCCCACTAACCCATCTGTCCATCCACTGGCCTGTCTTTCCATCCACTGACCCGTCTGACCATCCACTGACCCGTCTGTCCATCCCACTAACCCGTCTGTCCATCCGACTGACCCGTCTCTCCATCCACTGACCCAGCTGGCCATCCACTGACCTGTCTGCCCATCCCACTGACGTATATGTCCATCCCACTGACGTGTCTGTCCATCCCACTGACGCGTCTGCCCATCCCACTGACGCGTCTGCCCATCCCACTGACGCGTCTGTCCATCCCACTGACCCATCTGTCCATCCCCTAACCCATCTGTCCATCCCACTAACCCGTCAGTCCACCCACTAACCCGTCTTTTCATCCACTGACCCATCTGTCTATGCCACTAAACCACCTGTCCATCTACTGGCCTGCCTGTCCATCCACTTACCCATCTGTCCATCCACTGACCCATCTGTCCATCCCACTGACCCGTCTGTCCATTCCACTAACCCATCTATCCTACCCAATAACCCGTCTTTCCATCCCATTAACCCATCTGTCCATCCACTAACCCTTCTGTCCACCCACTGGCCCATCTGTCAATCCACTGATCCATCTGTCCATCCCACTGTCCCATCTGTCCATTCACTAAACTATCTGCCCATTCACTAACACGCCTGTCCATCCCACTAACAAATCTGTCCATCCACTGGCCCGTCTGTCTATACACTGACCCATTTAACCATCCACTGACCCATCTGTCGATCCCACTAACCTGTCTGTCCATCCACTGACCCATCTGTCCATCCCACTGACAAGCCAATCCATCACACTTACCCATCTGTCCATCCCCAGTGCCATCCGTCCCTCGAATTACCCATCTGTCCATCCAGTAACCCACCGGTCATCCCACAAACATGTCTGTCCATCCATTGACCCGTCTGTCTATCCCACTAACACATCTGACCACCCACTGACCCATCTGTCCCTCCACTGACCAATCTCTCCATCACACTAACTCGTCTGGCCATCCCACTAACCAGTCTGTCCATCCCAATAACCTGTCTGTCCATCCCACTAACCTGTCTGTCCATCCACTGGCACATTTGTCCATTCACTAACTCGTCTGCCCAGTCACTAACATGTCTGTCCATCCCACTAAACTGTCTGTCCTTCCCACAAACCTGTCTGTTCATCCCACAAATTGTCTGTCCATCCCACTAACCCATTTGTCCATCCCACTTACCTGTTTGTCCATTCACTATCCCGTCTGTCCATTCACTAACCCGTCTGTCCATCCCACTGGCCTGTCTGCCCATCCACTGACCTGTCTGTCTATCCCACTGACATGTCTGTCCCTCCACTGGCCTGTCTGTCCATCCCACTGACCCGTCTGTCCATCCCACTGACCCGTCTGTCCAACCCACTAACGCGTCTGTCCATCCCACTGACGCGTCTGTCCATCCCACTGACGCATCTGTCCATCCCACTGATGCGTATGTCCATCCCACTGACGTGTCAGTTCAACCCACTGACGCGTCTGTCCATCCCACTGACCCGTCTATCCATCCCACTGACGCGTCTTTCCATCCCACTGACCCGTCTGTCCATCCCACTGACGCGTCTGTCCATCCCACTGACGCGTCTGTCCATCCCACTGACGCTTCTGTCCATCCCACTGACGCGTCTGTCCATCCCACTGACGCGTCTGTCCATCCCACTGACACGTCTGTCCATCCAACTAACCCGTCTGTCCATTCACTACCCTCCTGCCTAACCATCCCACTGACCTGGCTGTCCATCTACTGGCCCACCTGTCCATCCACTAACCCATCTGTCCATCCACTAACCCGTCTGTCCATCCCACTGACCCGTCTCTCCATCCCACTAACCCATCTATCCTTCCCAATAACCCGTCTTTCCATCCCACTAACCCATCTGTCCATCCCTCTGACCCGTCTGTCCATCCACTGAACCATCTGTCCAGTCACTAACCTGTCTGTCCAACCACTAACCTCTCTGTCCATCCACTGTCCCGTCTGCCCATCCCACTAACCTGTCTGTCCATCCACTGGCCCGTCTGTCCATCCACTGTCCCGTCTGTCCATCTTACTAACCCGTCTGTCCATCCACTGACCTGTCTGTCCATTCAAAAACACGTCTGTTCATCCCACTAACCCTTCTGTCCACCCACTGGCCCATCTGTCAATCCACTGATCTGTCTGTCCATCCCACTGACCCGTCTGTTCAACCCACTAACCAATCTGTCCATCCAGTGGCCCGTCTGTCTATCCACTGACCCATTTAAACATCCACTGACCCATCTGTCGATCCCACTAACCTGCCTGTCCATCCCAGTAACCTGTCTGTCCATCCCACTGACCCATCTGTCCATCCCACTGACAAGCCTATCCATCACACTTACCCATCTGTCCATCCACAGTGCCATCCATCCCTCCAATAACTCATCTGTCCATCCAGTAACCCACCGGTCATCCCACAAACACATTTGTCCATCCATTGACCCATCTGTCCATCCCACTAACACGTCTGACCACCCACTGACCAGTCTGTCCATCCCACTGACCCGTCTGTCCATCCACTGACCCGTCTGTCCATCTACTAACCCGTCTGTAATCCCACTATCCCGTCTGTCCACCGACTGACCCGTTTGTCCATTCACTAACCTGGCTGTCCATCCACTAACCTGCCTGTCCATCCACTAACCCATCTGTCCATCCCACTAACCTATCTCTCCATCGCACTAACATGTCTGTCCATCTCACTAACCACTCTGTCCACCCACTGAACAGTCTGTCCATCTGCTGACACATCTGTCCATCCAATGACCCATCTGTCCATCCCACTAACCCATCTGTCCACCCACTAACCCGTCTGTCCATCCAGTAACACGTCTCTCCATCCCACTAACCCGTCTGTCCATCCCACTAACCTGTCTGTCCATCGCACTAACATGTCTGTCCATCCCACTAACCAGTCTGTCCATCCCATTAACCTGTCTGTCCATCCCCTGGCCCATTTGTCCATTCACTAACTCGTCTGCCCATTCACTAACCTGTCTGTCCATCCCACTCAACTGTCTGTCCTTCCCAGAAACCTGTCTGTCCATCCCACTGGCCTGTCTGCCCATCCACTGACCTGTCTATTTAACCCACTGACAAGTCTGTCCCTCCATTGGCCTGTCTGTCTATTCCACTGACCCGTCTGTCCATCTCACTGACATGGCTGTACATCCACTGACCTGTCTGTCCATTCACTAACCCATCTTTCCTCCACTGACCCATCTATCCACCCACTGGCCTGACTGTCCATCCCACTGACCCGTCTGTTCCTCCCACTAACCCGTCTGTCCATCCACTGGCCCATCTGTCCATCCATTGTCACGACTGTCCATCCCACTGAACTGTCCCTCCATTCATTAACCCGTCTGTCCATTCACTAACCCGTCTGTCCATCCACTGACACGTCTGACCATCCACTGGCCCATCTGTCCATCCCACTAACACATCTGTCCATCTCACTAGCCCATCTGTCCATCCACTAACCCGTCTGTCCATCCCACTAATACGATGGTCCACCCACTAACCCGTCTGTCCATCCATTGACCCATCTGTACACCCCACTAACCCACCTGTCCATGCCCATTGCCCATTTGTCCTTTCATTAACTCGTCTGCCCATTCACTAACCTGTCTGTCGATCCCACTGACACGCCTGTCCCTCCACTGGCCTGTCTGTCCATACCACTGACACGTCTGTCCATCTACTGGCCCGCCTGTCCATCCACTGACCCATCTATCCATCCACTGGCCTGTCTGTCCATCCCACTGACCCGTCTGTTCATCCCACTAACCCGTCTGTCCATCCACTGGCCCATCTGTCCATCCACTGACATGTCTGTCCATCCCACTGAACTGTCCCTCCATTCACTAAACCATCTGTCCATTCACTAACCCGTCTGTCCATCCCACTAACCCATCTGTCCATCCTCTGGCCCCACTGTCCATCCACTGACATATCTGACCATCCACTGACCCGTCTGTCCATCCCACTAACCCATCTGTCCATCCTCTGGCCCCACTGTCCATCCACTGACATGCCTCACCATCCACTAACCAGTCTGTCCATCCCACTAACCTGTCTGTCCAACCTCTGGCCCCTCTGTCCATCCACTGACATGTCTGACCATCCACTGACCCGTCAGTCCATCCCACAAACCCATCTGTCCATCCCACTAACCCATCTGTCCATCCACTAACACATCTGTCCTTCCCACTAACACGACGGTCCACCCAGTAACCTGTCTGTCCATCCACAGACCCGTCTGTCCATCCATTGACCCATCTGTACACCCCACTAACCCGCCTTGTCCATGCACTGGCCCAGTTGTCCATTCACTAACTCATCTGCCCATTCACTAACCTGTCTGTCCATCCCACTGGCCTGTCTGCCCATCCACTGACCTGTCTGTTTATCCCACTGACCCATCTGTCCATCTCACTGACCAGTCTGTACATCCACTGACCTGTCTGTCCATTCACAAACCCGTCTGTCCATCCACTGAGCCGTCTATCCATCCACTGGCCTGTCTGTCCATCCCACTGACCCGTCTGTCCATCCCACTGACCCGTCTGTTCATCCCACTAACCCGTCTGTCCATTCACTAACCCGTCTGTCCATCCACTAACCCATCTGTCCATCCACTAACCCATCTGTCCATCCCACAAACCCATCTGTCCATCCACTAACCCGTTGGTCCATCCCACTAACATGACGATCCACCCACTAACCCGCCTGTCCATCCACAGACCCATCTGTCCATCCATTGACCCATCTGTACACCTCACTAACCCACCTGTCCATGCACTGGCCCAGTTGTCCATTCACTAACTCATCTGCCCATTCACTAACTTGCCTGTCCATCCCACTATCCCATCTGTCCATCACACTGACCCGTTTGACCATTCACGAACCTGTCTATCCATCTCACTAACCTGTCTGTCCAGTCACTAACCCACCTGTCCTTCCCACTGGCTGTCTGCCCATCCACTGACCTGTCTGTTTATCCCACTGACACGTCTGTCCCTCCACTAGCCTGTCTGTCCATCCCACTGACCCATCTGTCCATCTCACTGAAGTGTCTGTACATCCACTGACCTGTCTGTCCTTTCACTAACCCGTCTGTCCATCCACTGACCCATCTATCCATCCACTGGCTTGTCTGTCCATCCCACTGACCCGTCTGTTCATTCCACTAACCCGTCTGTCCATCCACTGGCCCATCTGTCCATTCACTGACACGTCTGTCCATCCCACTGAACTGTCCCTCCATTCACTAACCCATCTGTCCATTCACTAACCCGTCTGTCCATCCCACTAACCCGTCTGTCCATCCTCTGGCCCCTCTGTCCATCCACTGACACGTCTGACCATCCACTGACCATCCATTGACCCGTCTGTCCATTCGACTAACCCGTCTGACCATCCACTGACCCAGCTGGCCATCCACTGACCCGACTGTCCATCCCACTGACATGTCTGTCCATCCCACTGACGCGTCTGTCCATCTCATTAACCAATCTGTCCATCCACTGACCCGTCTGTCTATCCACTCACCCATGTGACCATCCACTGACCCATCTGTCGATCCCACTAACCTGCCTGTCCATCCCACTAACCTGTCTGTCCATCCCACTGACCCATCTGTCCATCCCACTGACAAGCCTATCCATCCCACTTACCCGTCTGTCCATCCACAGTGCCATCCGTCCCTCCACTAACCCATCTGTCCATCCAGTAACCCACCGGTCAACCCACTAACCCGTCTGTCCATCCATTGACCCGTCTGTCCATCCACTGACCCATCTGTCCATCCCACTAACATGCCTGCCCATCCACTGACCTGTCTGTCCATCCCACTGACCCGTCTGTCTATCCACTGACCCGTCTGTCCATCCATTGACCCGTCTGTCCATCCACTGACCCATCTGTCCATCCCACTGACCCGTCTGTCCATCCACTGACCCGTCTGTCCATCTACTAACCCGTCTGTAATCCCAATATCCCGTCTGTGCACCGAAAGAGCCGTTTGTCCATTCACTAACCTGGCTGTCCATCCACTATCCTGCCTGTCCATCCACTAACCCATCTGTCCATCCCACTAACCTGTCTGTCCATCGCACTAACATGTCTGTCCATCCCACTAACCAGTCTATCCATCCACTGAACAGTCTGTCCATCTGCTGACATGCCTGCCCATCCAATGACCCATCTGTCCATCCCACTAACCCGTCTGTCCATCCACTAACCTGTCTGTTCATCCAGTAACACGTCTGTCCATCCCACTAACCCATCTGTCCAACCCACTAACCAGTCTGTCCATCCCACTAACCTGCCTGTCCATCCACTGGCCCATTTGTCCATTCACTAACTCGTCTGCCCATTCACTAACCTGTCTGTCCATCCCACTAAACTGTCTGTCCTTCCCACAAACCTGTCTGTCCATCCCACTAACCTGCCTGTCCATCCCACTATCCCATCTGTCCATCACACTGACCCGCTTGACCAATCACTAACCTGACTGTCCATCTCACTTACCTGTCTGTCCATTCACTAACCCATCTGTCCATTCACTAACACGTCTGTCCATCCCACTGGCCTGTCTGCCCATCCACTGACCTGTCTGTTTATCCCACTGACACATCTGTCCCTCCACTGGCCTGTCTGTCCATTCCACTGACCCGTCTGTCCTTCTCACTGACCTGTCTGTACATCCACTGACTTGTCTGTCCATTCACTAACCCATCTGTCGATCCACTGACCCGTCTATCCATCCACTGGCCTGAATGTCCATCCCATTGACCCGTCTGTTCATTCCACTGACCCGTCTGTTCATTCCATTAACCCGTCTGTCCATCCCACTAACACATCTGTCCATCCACTGTCACGTCTGTCCATCCCACTGAACAGTCCTCCATTCACTAACCCGTCTGTCCATCCCACAAACCCATCTGTCCATGCTCTGGCCCCTCTGTCCATCCACTGACACGTCTGACCATCCACTGACCCATCTGTCCATCCCACTAACCCATCTGTCCATCCCACTAACCCGTCTGTCCATCCCACTAACCCATCTGTCCATCCCACTAACACGACGGTCCACCCACTAACCTGTCTGTCCATCCACAGACCCATCTGTCCATCCATTGACCCGTCTGTCCATGCACTGGCCCATTTGTCCATTCACTAACTCATCTGCCCATTCACTAACCTGTCTGTCCATCCCACTGACACGTCTGTCCCTCCACTGGCCTGTCTGTCCATAACACTGACAAGTCTGTTCATCTCACTGATCCATCTGTACATCCACTGACCTGTCTGTCCATTCACTAACCCATCTGTCCATCCACTGACCTTTCTATCCATCCACTAACCCATGTCCATCCCAATAACCTGTCTGTCATTCCCTAACCCGTCTGTCCATCCCACTGACCCATCTGTCCATGCACTAACCCATCTGTCCATTCACTAACCCATTTGTCCATCCCACTAACCTGTCTGTCCATTCACTAACCTGTCTGTCCATCCCACTAACCTGTCTGTCCATCACCCTAACTTGTCTGTCCATCCAACTAACGTGTCTGTCCATCCCACTAACCTGTCTGTCCATCCCACTAACCTGTCTGTCCCTCCACTGGCCCATTTGTACATTCACTAACCCATCTGCCCATTCACTAACCTGTCTGCCCATCCCACTAAACTGTCTGTCCTTCCCACAAACCTGTCTGTCCATCCCACTAACCTGTCTGTCCATCCCACTAACCTATCTGTCCTTCCCACTAACCTGTCTGTCCATCCCACTAGCCTGCCTGTCCATCCCACGAACCAATCTGTCCATCCCTCTGACCCGTTTGCCCATTCACTAACCTGTCTATCCATCTCACTGAACTGTCTGTCCATTCACTAAACCATCTGTCCATTCACTAAGCTGTCTGTCCATCCTACTGACCTGACTGTCCATCCACTGACCAGTCTGTCCATCCCACCGACTCGTCTGTCCCTCCACTGGCCTGTCTGTCCATCCCACTGACCCATCTGTCCAGCCACTGACCCGTGTGTCCATCCACTGACCCATCTGTCCATCCCACTGACCTGTCTGTCCATTCACTGACCCATCTTTCCATTCACTAACTCGTCTGTCCATCCCACTTACACATCTGTCCATCCATTGGCCTGTCTTTCCATCCACTGACCCGTCTGACCATCCATTGACCCGTCTGTCCATCCCACTAACCCGTCTGTCCATGCACTGGCCCAGTTGTCCATTCACTAACTCGTCTGCCCATTCACTAACCACTCTGTCCATCCCACTAACCTGTCTGTCCATCCCACTAACCTGTCTGTCCATCCCACTTACCTGTCTGTCCATCCCACTATCCCATCTGTCCATCACACTGACACGTTTGCCCATTCACTAACCTGTCTATACATCTCACTAACCCGTCTCTCCATTCACTAACCCATCTGTCCCTCCACTGGCGTGTCTGTCCATCCCACTGATGCAACTGTCCATCTCACTGACCTGTCTGTAAATCCACTGACCTGTCTGCGCTATCTCTAACCCGTCTGTCCATCCCACTGACCCGTCTGTTCATCCCACTAACCCGTCTGTCCATCCACTGGCCCATCTGTCCATCCACTGACACGTCTGTCCATCCCACTGACCTGTCCCTCCATTCACTAACCTGTCTGTCCATTCACTAACCCGTCTGTCCATCCCACTAAACTGTCTGTCCATCCTCTGGCCCCTCTGTCCATCCACTGACACGTCTGACCATCCACTGACCCATCTGACAATCCATTGACCCATCTGTCCATCCCACTAACCCGTCTGTCCATCCGACTAACCCGCCTGTCCATCCACTGACCCAGCTGGCCATCCACTGACACGTCTGTCCATCCCACTGACCCGTCTGTCCATCCCATTGACCCGTCTGTCCATCCACAGACCCATCTGTCCATTCACTAACCTGCCTATCCATCCCACTGACCCATCTGTCCCACCACTGACCAGTCTGTCCATCCACTGATCCATCTGTCCATTCACTAACACGTCTGTCTAACCCACTAACCCGTCTGTCCATCCAGTAACACGTCTCTCCATCCCACTAACCCGTCTGTCCATCCCACTAACCTGTCTGTCCATTGCACCAACATGTCTGTCCATCCCACTAACCTGTCTGTCCATCCCACGATCCCATCTGTCCATCACACTGACCCGTTTGACCATTCACTAACCCGTCTGTCCATCACACTGGCCTGTCTGCCCATCCACTGACCTGTCTGTTTATCCCTCTGACCCGTCTGTCCATCTCACTGACCTGTCTGTACATCCACTGACCTGTCTGTCCATTCACTAACCCGTCTGTCCATCCACTGAGCCATCTATCCATCCACTGGCCTGTCTGTCCATCCCACTGACCCGTCTGTTCATCCCACTAACCCGTCGGTCCATCCCACTAACCCATCTGTCCATCCACTAACCCATCTGTCCATCCCACTAACATGACGGTCCACCCACTAACCTGTCTGTCCATCCACAGACCCGTCTGTCCATCCATTGACCCGTCTGTACACCCCACTAACCCGCCTGTCCATGCACCGGCCCAGTTGTCCTTTCACTAACTCGTCTGCCCATTCGCTAACCTGTCTGTCCATCCCACTAACCTGTCTGTCCATCCCACTAAACTGTCTGTCCTTCCCACTAACCTGTCTGTCCATCCCACTTACCTGTCTGTCCATCCCACTATCCCATCTGTCCATCACACTGACCCATCTGTCCATTCACTAACCCGTCTGTCCATCCCAATGGCCTGTCTGCCCAACCACTGACCTGTCTTTTTATCCCACTGACACGTCTGTACATCCACTGACCTGTCTGTCCTTTCACTAACCCGTCTGTCCATCCCACTGACCCGTTTGACCATTCACTAACCTGTCTAACCATCTCACTGACCTGTCTAACCACCTCACTGACCTGTCTGTCCATTCACTAACCCGTCTGTCCATCCCACTGGCCTGTCTGTCCATCCACTGACCTGTCTGTTTATCCCACTGACACGTCTGTCCCTCCACTGGCATATCTGTCCATACCACTGACCCATCTGTCCATCTCAGTGACCCGTCTGTTCATCCACTGACCTGTCTATCCATTCACTAACCAATCTGTCCATCCACTGACCCGTCTTTCCATCCCCTTGCCTGTCTGTCCATCCCACTGACCTGGCTGTCCATCCCCCTAACACGTCTGTCCATCCACTGGCCCATCTGTCCATCCACTGGCCCATCTGTCGATCCCACTGACCCGTCTCTCCTTTCACTAACCCTTCTCTCCATTCACTTACCCGTCTGTCTATCCCGCTAACATGTCTGTCCATCCACTGGCCCTTCTCTCCATCCACTGATGGGTCTGACCATTCACTGACCCATTTTTCCATCCCACTAACCCATCTGTCCATCCACTGACCCATCTGCCCATCCACTGACCCGTCTGTCCATTCCACTGAGCTGTCTGGCCCTCCCACTGACCCATCTGTCCATCCCACTGACCGCTGTGTCCATCCCATTGACTCATCTGTCCATCCACAGACCCGTCTGTCCATTCACTGACCCATCTGTCCATTCACATACCTGTCTATCCATCCAACTGAACCATCTGTCCCTCCACTGACCCGTCTGTCCATCCACTAACCCGTCTGTCCATCCCACTAACTCAACGGTCCACCCACTAAACCGACTGTCCATCCACTGACCCATCTGTCCATCCACTGACACGTCTGACCATCCACTGACCCATCTGACAATCCATTGACCCATCTGTCCATCCCACTAACCCGTCTGTCCATCCGACTAACCCGCCTGTCCATCCACTGACCCAGCTGGCCATCCACTGACACGTCTGTCCATCCCACTGACCCGTCTGTCCATCCCATTGACCCGTCTGTCCATCCACAGACCCATCTGTCCATTCACTAACCTGCCTATCCATCCCACTGACCCATCTGTCCCACCACTGACCAGTCTGTCCATCCACTGATCCATCTGTCCATTCACTAACACGTCTGTCTAACCCACTAACCCGTCTGTCCATCCAGTAACACGTCTCTCCATCCCACTAACCCGTCTGTCCATCCCACTAACCTGTCTGTCCATTGCACCAACATGTCTGTCCATCCCACTAACCTGTCTGTCCATCCCACGATCCCATCTGTCCATCACACTGACCCGTTTGACCATTCACTAACCCGTCTGTCCATCACACTGGCCTGTCTGCCCATCCACTGACCTGTCTGTTTATCCCTCTGACCCGTCTGTCCATCTCACTGACCTGTCTGTACATCCACTGACCTGTCTGTCCATTCACTAACCCGTCTGTCCATCCACTGAGCCATCTATCCATCCACTGGCCTGTCTGTCCATCCCACTGACCCGTCTGTTCATCCCACTAACCCGTCGGTCCATCCCACTAACCCATCTGTCCATCCACTAACCCATCTGTCCATCCCACTAACATGACGGTCCACCCACTAACCTGTCTGTCCATCCACAGACCCGTCTGTCCATCCATTGACCCGTCTGTACACCCCACTAACCCGCCTGTCCATGCACCGGCCCAGTTGTCCTTTCACTAACTCGTCTGCCCATTCGCTAACCTGTCTGTCCATCCCACTAACCTGTCTGTCCATCCCACTAAACTGTCTGTCCTTCCCACTAACCTGTCTGTCCATCCCACTTACCTGTCTGTCCATCCCACTATCCCATCTGTCCATCACACTGACCCATCTGTCCATTCACTAACCCGTCTGTCCATCCCAATGGCCTGTCTGCCCAACCACTGACCTGTCTTTTTATCCCACTGACACGTCTGTACATCCACTGACCTGTCTGTCCTTTCACTAACCCGTCTGTCCATCCCACTGACCCGTTTGACCATTCACTAACCTGTCTAACCATCTCACTGACCTGTCTAACCACCTCACTGACCTGTCTGTCCATTCACTAACCCGTCTGTCCATCCCACTGGCCTGTCTGTCCATCCACTGACCTGTCTGTTTATCCCACTGACACGTCTGTCCCTCCACTGGCATATCTGTCCATACCACTGACCCATCTGTCCATCTCAGTGACCCGTCTGTTCATCCACTGACCGGTCTATCCATTCACTAACCAATCTGTCCATCCACTGACCCGTCTTTCCATCCCCTTGCCTGTCTGTCCATCCCACTGACCTGGCTGTCCATCCCCCTAACACGTCTGTCCATCCACTGGCCCATCTGTCCATCCACTGGCCCATCTGTCGATCCCACTGACCCGTCTCTCCTTTCACTAACCCTTCTCTCCATTCACTTACCCATCTGTCTATCCCGCTAACATGTCTGTCCATCCACTGGCCCTTCTCTCCATCCACTGATGGGTCTGACCATTCACTGACCCATTTTTCCATCCCACTAACCCATCTGTCCATCCACTGACCCATCTGCCCATCCACTGACCCGTCTGTCCATTCCACTGAGCTGTCTGGCCCTCCCACTGACCCATCTGTCCATCCCACTGACCGCTGTGTCCATCCCATTGACTCATCTGTCCATCCACAGACCCGTCTGTCCATTCACTGACCCATCTGTCCATTCACATACCTGTCTATCCATCCAACTGAACCATCTGTCCCTCCACTGACCCGTCTGTCCATCCACTAACCCGTCTGTCCATCCCACTAACTCAACGGTCCACCCACTAAACCGACTGTCCATCCACTGACCCATCTGTCCATTCACTGACATGTCTGTCTACCCCACTAACCCACCTGCCCATCCACTGGCCCTTCTGAACATCCAATGACACATCTGTCCATCCCACTAACCCGTCTGTCCACCAATTGTCTAGTCTGTCCATCTGCTGACACGTCTGTCCATCCAATGACCCATCTATCCATCCAACTAACCTGTTTGTCCATCCACTAACCCGTCTGTCCATTCACTAACCCGTCTGTCCATCCCACGAACCCATCTGTCCATCCCACTAACCCATCTGTCCATCCACTGATCCGTCTGTCCATCCACTGACCCGTCTGTCCATCCCACTGACTCTTCTGTCCATCCCACTAACCCATCTGTCCATCCCACTGACCAGTCTGTCCCACCACTGAAACATCTGTCCATCCCACTAACATGTCTGTCCATCCCACTGACCCATCTGTCCATCCACTGACCCGTCTGTCCATTCACTAACCTGTCTGACGATCCACATACTGTCTGTCCATTCACTAACATGTCTGTCCATCCCACTAACCCGTCTGTCCACCCACTGAATCATCTGTCCACCCACTGTCCCATCTGTCCATCCACTGACGCGTCTGTCCATCCACTGGCCCGTCTGTCCATTCCACTGACCTGTCTGGCCCTCCCACTGACGCATCTGTCCATCTCACTGACCTGTCTGTACATCCCACTGACCTGTCTGTCCTTTCACTAACCCATCTGTCCATCCACAGACCCGTCTGTCCATCCATTGACCCGTCTGTACAGCCAACTAACCTGCCTGTCCATGCACTAGCCCAGTTGTCCATTCACTAAATCGTCTGCCCATTCGCTAACATGTCTGTCCATCCCACTAACCTGTCTGTCCATCCCACTAACCTGTCTGTCCATCCCACTAATCTGCCTGTCCATCCTGTAATGATATCAGCAAATAGAGATGGTATTTGCCTGTTCGATTATGATGCCTTAACAGCATGGTTGCATGTATTGATTACTTATGCCTGACCAGCAGAGGTCATGTGAGAGACAAGCAGTTTGGTCTAGTTTCATTTTCGTTCTAGATGCATCACTAGCATCGTGTCTCTTGTAAAGCTGTATAAAGAATTGAATAGACTTTAGATTAAAACTCATTCTCTTTCATAAATGTCTCGTCATTGAACCCACAAAGAAATCAATAGATGGTGTCAGAAGTGATTGAAAGAGATGAAGAGAAAAAATCTGAAGTTAAATCAGCTCTCCACAAATTGGCAAGCCAAAAGAGAACATCGTTGCTTACCATTGGAGAATAGCTAACGAAGTGAAAAATGGAAGGTTTACACCCACCGGCGATGCTTCAGTTGACAGGTAATGTGGCTGAAAATTGGAGGAGGTTCAAACAACGTGTGGGGTTGTATTTAGTGGTAATCGGATCTGACGAGAAAGGTGATAAAATGAAAGCGTCACTGTTCTTACATGTCGTGGGTGATGAAGCGCTGGAGGTGTATAATAACTTCACATTCGCTGCTGATGGAGACAAAATGAAGCTAGATAAAATAATGGAACAGTTTGAGGCTTACTGCATACCTAAACGTAACATGACATTTGAGAGGCACAGATTTTTCACATGTGTACAGAAAACGGGAGAGACTATTGATCAGTATGTGACTGAACTGAGAAACAGAAGCAAATTGTGTGAATTTGGGGGACTGACAGACTCGCTGACAAAAGACAGACTGGTGTGTGGTATTCCAGATAATGGTCTAAGGGAAAGACTGCTAAGAGAGCAAGATCTAGACCTGGGAAAAGCCATAGCACTATGTAGGGCTACAGAGACTGTGAAGTTGCAGGCAAAGGAGCTGCTCAGTGACAGTAGCTGCAAATGAAAGGGACAATCGAAAGACATGTAGTCGATGCGGTACACAGCATCCACCAAAAGAGTGTCCAGCATATGGTAAAAAATGCAATAGTTGCAACAAAAACAACCATTATGCCCGTTGCTGTAAGAACCAAGCGCAACAAAGCAAGGTCCATACAGTAGATGAAAGCGAGATAGAGGAGTTCTATGGAGATGTTGTGTCTGAAAACAAAAAAGAAGAAAGAGACTGGATGTTGACACTAAAAGTGAATGACATACACATTCCATTTAAATTGGATACTGGAGCACAAGTTAATGTGATATCAGAGACTGATTTTAAGAAAATTGACCCAGACCAAAGATACATGGAATAAAAGTGAAAGTGACAGGATACTCAGGTACTGAGATACCAGTGAAAGGAAGATGCATTGTCAAAGTAACACACAAGGACAGAGAGCACACGCTAGCATTAATCGTGGTGCCAAAGGATGTGCAAGCCATACTAGGTTTAAAAGCCTGTGAGAGACTGAACCTGGTAAAGAGAGTCCTCGTTGTGGAAAGCGAAGGAGAGACAGTCTATGATGAACTGAATGTTGCGTACACACCGGGTAAGCTGATGTATACAGCAGACACGTTGTCCAGAGCTGTTGACCCAGGAGAGCCCGCAAAGACAGTGAAAAGACGGATGTACAAGGCAAAAGACAGTGGAACTGACTTCTACCAGAGCATACTTGTATACCGCACAACACCGCTCGAGTGTGGTATGTCACCAGCCCAACTCCTTATGGGACGTCGGCTAAGGTCAAACCTACCCATCCCGGAGAACCTCCTGAAAACAAAAGAGGGGGAGAAAGTGAGGAAGTTCAAAGAGCAACAGAAAGAAAAGCAAAAGTACTACTATGACAGAGGAACACAAAACCTACCTGAACTCCACACTGGTGACCAAGTAAGGTTCAAAGACAAAACAAACACATGGACTCAGAAGGGAACTGTCCTGAGTGAAGTTCAACCAAGATCATACACCATTCAGACGGATGAGGGTGCTGTTCTGAGAAGAAATCGTCGAGATCTTCTCATGGACCAGCCACAGCAAGTCGAAGGACTGATACTGTTGAACAACCTGATCACACAGCTGAGAACCAATCATCTGAGGCAACAACTCAGATTCAAGGACAATCAATCAGAAAATCCTCAAGACACGTGAAGCCTCCTGAGAGACTCATTGAGCAAATTTAAGGACTATTGTTATAGAAGGAAGTAATGTTATCTTATTCTTTCTTCAAGTTCTAGTGTATTGACATATTTCATGTGAACACACAAAGCAAGGTTAAAAAACCTTGACCATGATAATGATAATGTAAGTTCATTAAGTGTTACAGTTAAATGCAGATTAATACAAAGAAAACATGTTGTTAGTTAAAAGTAAAATACTTTTGTTTTAAGAAAAGGAGATGTAATGATATCAGCAAATAGAGATGGTATTTGCCTGTTCGATTATGATGCCTTAACAGCATGGTTGCATGTATTGATTACTTATGCCTGACCAGCAGAGGTCATGTGAGAGACAAGCAGTTTGGTTTAGTTTCAGTTTGGTTCTAGATGCATCACTAGCATCGTGTCTCCTGTAAAGCTGTATAAAGAGTTGAACAGACTTTAGATTAAAACTCATTCTCTTTCATAAATGTCTTGTCATTGAACCCACAAAGAAATCAATAGACATTACACTATCCCATCTGTCCATCACACTGACCCATTTGACCATTCACTAACCTGTCTATCCATCTCACTGACCCGTCTGTCCATTCACTAACCCATCTGTCCATCCCACTGAGGGTAGCCTCAGTCTGCAGGACGATATAGATGGGTTGGTCAGATGGGCGGAACAGTGTCAAATGGAATTTAACCCGGAAAAGTGCGAGGTGATGCACTTTGGGGGGACTAACAAGGCAAAGGAATGCACAATGAATGGAAAGACCCTAGGCAAGACGGAGGGTCAGAGGGATCTGGGTGTGCAAGTACACAGATCTCTGAAGGCGGCGGAACAGGTGGATAAGGTGGTAAAAAAGGCATATGGGGTACTTGCCTTCATTAGCCGAGGCATTGAATATAAGAGCAAGGAGGTTATGATGGAGCTGTATAAAACACTGGTTAGGCCACAGCTGGAATACTGTGTGCAGTTCTGGTCGCCAAACTACAGGAAGGATGTGATCGCGTTAGCGAGGGTGCAGAGGAGGTTCACCAGGATGTTACCAGGGCTGGAGCGCTTCAGCTATGAAGAGAGACTGGGCAGATTGGGTTTGTTTTCCTTGGAGCAGAGGAGGCTGAGGGGGGACATGATTGAGGTGTACAAAATTATGAGGGGCATAGATAGGATGGATGCTGAGGAGCTTTTTCCCTTAGTAGAGGGGTCAATAACTAGGGGGCATAGATTCAAGGTAAAGGGCAGGAGGTTTAGAGGGGATTTGAGAAAGAACTTTTTCACCCAGAGGGTGGTTGGAGTCTGGAACTCACTGCCTGAAAGGGTTGTGGAGGCAGAAACCCTCACAACATTTAAGAAGCATTTGGATGTGCACTTGAAATGCCATAGCAGACAAGGTTACAGGCCAAATGCTGGAATACGAGATTAGATTAGACAGGGCTTGATGGCCGACGCGGACACGATGGGCCGAAGGGCCTCTATCCGTGCTGTATTACTCTATGACTCTATGACTCTATCTGTCCTTCCACTGACCTGTCTGTTTATCCCACTGACACGTCTGTCCCTCCACTGGCCTGTCTGTCCATCCCACTGACCCGTCTGTCCATCTCATGGACCTGTCTGGCCCTCCCACTGACCCATCTGTCCATCTCACTGACCTGTCTGTACATCCGCTGACCTGTCTGTCCTTTCACTAACCCACCTGTCCATCCACAGACCCGTCTGTCCATCCATTGACCCGTCTGTACAGCCCACTAACCTACCTGTCCATGCACTGGTCCAGTTGTCCATTCACTAAATCATCTGCCCGTTCGCTAACCTGTCTGTCCATCCCACTAACCTGTCTGTTCATCCCACTAAACTGTCTGTCCTTCCCACAAACCTGTCTGTCCATCCCACTTACCTGTCTGTCCATCCCACTATCCCATCTGTCCATCACACTGACCTGTCTGTCCTTTCACTAACATGTCTGTCCATCCACAGACCCGTCTGTCCATCCATTGACCCATCTGTACACCCCACTAACCCGCCTGTCCATGTACTGGCCCATTTGTCCATTCACTAACTCGCCTGCCCATTCACTAACCTGTCTGTCCATCCCACTAATCTGTCTGTCCTTCCGACAAAACTGTCTATCCATCCCACTTACCTGTCTGTCCATCCCACTATCCCATCTGTCCATCCCACTGACCCGTTTGACCATTCACTAACCTGTCTGTTTATCCCACTGGCCTGTCTGTCCATCCACTGACCTGTCTGTTTATCCCACTGACATGTCTGTCCCTCCACTGGCATGTCTATCCATACCACTGACCCGTCTGTCCATCTCACTGACCCGTCTGTACATCCACTGGTCTGTCTGTACATTCACTAACCCGTCTGTCCATCCACTGACCCGTCTTTCCATCCACTTGCCTGTCTGTCCATCCCACTGACCTGGCTGTTCATCCCACTAACACGTCTGTCCAGCCACTGGCCCATCTATCCATCCACTGACCCGTCTGTCGATCCCAGTGACCCGTCTCTCCATTCACCAACCCTTCTCTCCATTCACTTACCCATCTGTCCATCCCACTAACACGTCTGTCCATCCAGTGGCCCTTCTCTCCGTCCACTGATGGATCTGACCATCCACTGACCCATTTTTCTTTCCCACTAACCCATCTTTCCATCCACTGACCCATCTGCCCATCCACTGACCCGTCTGTCCATTCCATTGACCTGTCTGGCCCTCCCACTGACCCATCTGTCCATCCACAGACCTGTCTGTCCATTCACTGACCCGTCTGTCCATTCACATACCTGTCTATCCATCCCACTGAACCGTCTGTCCCTCCACTGACCCGTCTGTCCATCAACTAACCCGTCTGTCCATCCCACTAACTCGACGGTCCACCCACTAACCCGACTGTCCATCCACTGACCCACCTGTCCATCCACTGACACGTCTGTCTACCCCACTAACCCACCTGTCCATCCACTGGCCCGTCTGAACATCCAATGACGCGTCTGTCCATCCCACTAACCCATCTGTCCACCAACTGACCAGTCTGTCCATCTGCTGACACATCTGTCCATCCAATGACCCATCTGTCCATCCCACTAACCTGTTTGTCCATCCACTAACCTGTCTGTCCATCCACTAACCCGTCTGTCCATCCCACTACCCCATCTGTCCATCCACTAACCCACCTGTCCATCCACTGGCCCATCTGAACATCCAATGACCCGTCTGTCCATCCCACTAACCCGTCTGTCCACCAACTGACCAGTCTGTCCATCTGCTGACACGTCTGTCCATCCAATGACCTGCCTGTACACCCCACTAACCCACATGTCCATCCACTGGCCCATTTGTCCATTCACTAACTCGCCTGCCCATTCACTAACCTGTCTGTCCATCCCACTAAACTGTCTGTCCTTCCCACAAACCTGTCTGTCCATCCCACTTACCTGTCTGTCCATCCCACTATCCCATCTGTCCATCACACTGACCCGTTTGACCATTCACTAACCTGTCTATACATCTCACTAACCCATCTGTCCATTCAGTAACCCATCTGTTACTGGCGTGTCTGTCCATCCCACTGATGCATCTGTCCATCTCACTGACCTTTCTGTTAATCCACTGACCTGCCTGTCCTTTCACTAACCCGTCTGTCCATCCACTGACCCGTCTATCCATCCACTGGCCTGTCTGTCCATCCCACTGACCCATCTGTTCATCCCACTAACCCGTCTGTCCATCCACTGGCCCATCTGTCCATCCACTGACACATCTGTGCATCCCACTGACCTGTCCCTCCATTCACTAACCCGTCTGTCCATTCACTAACCCGTCTGTCCATTCACTAACCCGTCTGTCCATTCACTAACCCGTCTGTCCAACCCACTAACCCATCTGTCCATCCTCTGGCCCCTCTGTCCATCCACTGACATGTCTGATCCTCCACTGAACCGTCTGACCATCCATTGACCCGTCTGTCCTTCCCACTAACCCGTCTGTCCATCTGACTAACCTGTCTGTCCATCCACTGACCCAGCTGGCCATCCACTGACCCATCTGTTCCTCCCACTGACGTGTCTGTCCATCCCACTGACACGTCTGTCCATCTCACTGACCCGTCTGTCCATCTCATTGACCCGTCTGTCCATCCACAGACCCATATGTCCATTCAATAACCCGTCTGTCCATTCGCTAACCTGCCTATCCATCCCGCTGACCCATCTGTCCCGCCACTGACCAGTCTGTCCATCCACTGATCCATCTGTCCATTCATTAACCCATCTGTCTAACCCACTAACCCGTCTGTCCATCCAGTAACACGTTTCTCCATCCCAGTAACCCATCTGTCCATCCCACTAACCTGTCTGTCCATCGTACCAACATGTCTGTCCACCCCACTAACCTGTCTGTCCATCCCACGATCCCATCTGTCCATCACACTGACCCGTTTGACCATTCACTAACCCATCTGTCCATCCTCTGGCCCCTCTGCCCATCCACTGACACGTCTGAACATCCACTGACCCGTGTGTCCATCCCACTAACCCATCTGTCCATCCCACTAACCCATCTGTCCATCCACTAATCCATTTGTCCATCCCACTAACACGACAGTCCACCCCACTAACCCGCCTGTCCATGCACTGGCCCAGTTGTCCATTCACAAACTCGTCTGCCCATTCGCTAACCTGTCTTTCCATCCCACAAACCTGTCTGTCCATCCCACTTACCTGTCTGTCCATCCCACTATCCCATCTGTCCATCACACTGACCCATCTGTCCATTCACTAACCCGTCTGTCCATCCCACTGTCCTGACTGCCCATCCACTGACCTGTCTGTTTATCCCGCTGACACGTCTGTCCCTCCACTGGCCTGTCTGTCCATCCCACTGACCCATATGTCCATCTCACTGACCTCTCTGTACATCCACTGACCTGTCTGTCCTTTCACTAACCCGTCTGTCCATCCACAGATCTGTCTGTCCATCCATTGACCCATCTGTACACCCCACTAACCCGCCTGTCCATGCACTGGCCCATTTGTCCATTCACTAACTCACCTGCCCATTCACTAACCTTTCTGTCTATCCCACTAAACTGTCTGTCCTTCCCACAAAACTGTCTGTCCATCCCACTAACCTGTCTGTCGATCCCACTATCCCATCTGTCCATCCCACTGACCCGTTTGACCATTCACTAACCTGTCTATCCATCTCACTGACCTGTCTGTCCATTCGCTAACCCATCTGTCTATTCACTAACCCACCTGTCCATCCCACTGGCCTGTCTCTCCATCCACTGACCTGTCTGTTTATCCCACTGACACGTCTGTCCCTCCACTGGCATGTCTGTCCATACCACTGACCCGTCTGTCCATCTCACTGACCCGTCTGTACTTCCACTGACCTGTCTGTCCATTCACTAACCCGTCTGTCCATCCACTGACCCGACTTTCCATCCACTTGCCTGTCTGTCCAACCCACTGACCTGGCTGTTCATCCCACTAACACGTCTGTCCATCCACTGACCCGTCTGTCGTTCCCACTGACCCATCTCTCCATCCACTGGCCCTTCTCTCCATCCACTGATGGGTCTGACCATCCACTGACCCATTTTTTCTTTCCCACTAACCCATCTGTCCATCCACTGACCCATCTGCCCATCCACGGACCCATCTGTCCATTCCACTGACCTGTCAGGCCCTCCCACTGACCCATCTGTCCATCCCACTAACCCGTCTGTCCACCAGCTGACCAGTCTGTCCATCTGCTGACACATCTGTCCATCCAATGACCCATCTGTCCATCCCACTAACCTGTTTGTCCATCCACAACCCTCTCTGTCCATCCACTAACCCATCTGTCCATCCCACTAACCCATCTGTCCATCCCACTAACCCATCTGTCCATCCACTGACCCGTCTGTCCAGCCACTGACCCGTCTGTCCATCCCACTAACCCATCTGTCCAACCCACTGACCAGTCTGACCCTCCACTGACACATCTGTCCATCCCACTAACACGTCTGTCCATCCCACTGACCCATCCTTCCATCCACTGACCCGTCTGTCCATTCACTAACCTGCCTGATGATCCACATACTGTCTGTCCATCCACTAACACGTCTGTCCATCCCACTAACCCGCCTGTCCACCCACTGAACCATCTGTCCACCCACTGTCCCGTCTGTCCATCCACTGACCCATCTGTCCATCCACGGACCTGTCTGTCCACCCACTAACTTGTCTGTTATCCCACTAGCCCATCTGTGCATCCCACTAACCCATCTGTCCATCTACTGACCCACCTGTCCATCCACTGACCCATCTGTCCATCCCAATATTCCGTCTGTCGATCCACTGGCCCATCTGTCAATCCACTGACCCCTCTGTCCATTCTTTGACCCGTCTGTCCATCCACAGACCCGTCTGTCCATCCACTGATCCATCTGTCCATCCACTGACCTGTCTGCCCATTCACTAACCCATTTGTCTATCCCAGTAACCCGTCTGTCATTCCCTAACCCGTCTGTCCATCCCACTGACCCATCTGTCCATGCACTAACCCATCTGTCCATTCACTAACCTATTTGTCCATCCCACTAACCCGACTGTCCATTCACTAACCTGTCTGTCCATCCCACTAACCTCTCTGTCCATCCCACTAACATGTCTGTCCATCCAACTAACATGTCTGTCCATCCCACTAAACTGTCTGTCCATCCCACTAACCTGTCTGTCCTTCCACTGGCCCATTTGTCCATTCACTAACCCATCCACCCATTCACTAACCTGTCTGCCCATCACACCAAACTCTCTGTCCTTCCCACTAACCTGTTTGTCCATCCCACTAACCTGTCTATCCATCTCACTGACCTGTCTGTCCATTCACTAGACCACCTGTCCATTCACTAAGCTGTCTCTCCATCCCACTAATCTGTCTGTCCATCCACTGACCTGTCTGTCCATCCCATCGACTCGTCTGTCCCTCCACTGGCCTGTCTGTCCATCCCACTGACCCATCTGTCCAGCTCACTGACACGGCTGTACATCCACTGACCTGTCTGTCCATTCACTAACCCGTCTGTTCATCCACTGACCCGTGTGTCCATCCACTGACCCGGCTGTCCACCCCACTGACCTCTCTGTCCATTCACTGACCCATCTGTCCATTCACTAACCCGTCTGTCCATCCCACTAACATGTCTGTCAATCCACTGACCCGTCTGTCCATCCCACTGACCCATCTGTCCATCCCATTGATCCGTCTGTGCATCCACAGACCCGTATGTCCATTCACTAACCCGTCTGTCCATTCACTAACATGCCTATCCATCCCACTAACATGTCTGTCACTCCACTGACACGCCTGTCGATCCATTAACCCATCTGTCCATCCCACTAACCCGTCTTTCCATCCACTGACCCATCTGTCCACACCACTAAACCACCTGTCCATTCACTGACCCATCTGTCAATCAAATGACCCATCTGTCCATCCCACTAACCCATCTCTCCTTCCCAATAACCCATCTTTCCATCCCACTAACCTATCTGTCCATTCCACTGACCCATCTGTCTCTCCACTGAACTATCTGTCCATCCCACTAACGCGTCTGTCCATCCCTCTGACCCATCTGTCCATCCACTGAACCATCTGTCCATTCACTAACCAGTCTGTCCAACCACTAAGCTGTCTGTCCATCTACTGACCCATCTGCCCATCCCACTAACCTGCCTGTCCATCCACTGGCCGATCTGTCCATCCACTGACCCATCTGTCCATCCCACTGACCCATCTGTCCATTCACTAACCCGTCTGTGCATTCACTAACCCATCTGTCCATCCCACTAACCCATCTTTCCATCCCACTGACCGGTCTGTCCATCCCACTGACAAGCCTATCCATCCCACTGACCCGTCTGTCCATCCACTGACCTGCCTGTCCATTCACAAACCCGTCTGTTCATCCCACTGGCCCTTCTGTCCATCCACTGGCCCGTCTGTCAATCCACTGACCCATCTGTCCATCCCACTGACCCATCTGTCCATTCACTAAACCGTCTGTCCATTCACTAACCCATCTGTCCATCCCACTAACCCATCTGTCCAGCCCACTGACCGGTCTGTCCATCCCACTGACAAGCCTATCCATCCCACTGACCCGTCTGTCCATCCACAGACCCATCCAACCCTCCACTAACCCATCTGTCCATCCACTAACCCACCGGTCAACCCACTAACCCGTCTGTCCATCCATTGACCTGTCTGTCCATCTACTATCCCATCTGTCCATCCCACTAACAAGCCTGTCCATCCACTGACCCATCTGTCCATCCCACTGACCCATCTGTCCATCCACTGACCTATCTGTCCATCCCATCGACTCGTCTGTCCCTCCACTGGCCTGTATGTCCATCCCACTAACCCTTCTGTCCATCTCACTGACATGGCTGTACATCCACTGACCTGTCTGTCCATTCACTAACCCGTCTGTCCATCCACTGACCCGTGTGTCCATCCACTGACCCGGCTGTCCATCCCACTGACCTCTCTGTCCATTCACTGACCCATCTGTCCATCCACTGACCCGTGTGTCCATCCACTGACCTGGCTGTCCATCCCACTGACATCTCTGTCCATTCACTGACTCATCTGTCCATTCACTAACCCGCATTTCCATCCCACTAACATGTCTGTCAATCCAATGACCCGTCTGTCCATCCCACTGACCCATCTGTCCATCCCATTGACCCATCTGTGCATCCACAGACCCGTATGTCCATTCACTAACCCGTCTGTCCATTCACTAACATGCCTATCCATCCCACTAACATGTCTGTCACTCCACTGACATGCCTGTCGATCCACTAACCCATCTGTCCATCCCACTAACCCGTCTTTCCATCCACTGACCCATCTGTCCACGCCACTAAACCACCTGTCCATTCACTGACCCATCTGTCAATCAACTGTCCCATCTGTCCATCCCACTAACCCATCTCTCCTTCCCAATAACCCATCTTTCCATCCCACTAACCTATCTGTGCATTCCACTGACCCATCTGTCCCTCCACTGAACTATCTGTCCATCCCACTAACGTGTCTGTCCATCCCTCTGACCCGTCTGTCCATCCATTGAACCATCTGTCCATTCACTAACCAGTCTGTCCAACCACTAAGCTGTCTGTCCATCTACTGACCCATCTGCCCATCCCACTAACCCATCTGTCCATCCACTGACCTGCCTGTCCATTCACAAACCCATCTGTTCATCCCACTGGCCCTTCTCTCCATCCACTGGCCCGTCTGTCAATCCACTGACCCATCTGTCCATCACACTGACCCATCTGTCCATTCACTAAACCGTCTGTCCATTCACTAACCCATCAGTCCATCCCACTAACCCATCTGTCCATCCCACTGACCGGTCTGTCCATCCCACTGACAAGCCTATCCATCCCACTGACCTGTCTGTCCATCCACAGACCCATCCGCCCCTCCACTAACCCATCAGCCCATCCACTAACCCACCGGTCAACCCACTAACCCGTCTGTCCATCCATTGACCTGTCTGTCCATCTACTGACCCATCTGTCCATCCCACTATCACGTCTGTCCATCCACTGACCCGTCTGTCCATCCCACTGACCCATCTGTCCATCCACTGACCTGTCTGTCCATCCCATCGACTCCTCTGTCCCTCCACTGGCCTGTCTGTCCATCCCACTAAACCATCTGTCCATCTCACTGACATGGTTGTACATCCACTGACCTGTTTGTCCATTCACTAACCCATCTGTCCATCCACTGACCCGTGTGTCCATCCACTGACCCGGCTGTCCATCCCACTGACCTCTCTGTCCATTCACTGACCCATCTGTCCATTCACTAACCCGTCTGTCCATCCCACTAACATGTCTGTCAATCCATTGATTCGTCTGTCCATCCCACTGACCCATCTGTCCATCCCATTGACCCGTCTGTGCATCCACAGACTCGTATGTCCATTCACTAACCCGTCTGTCCATTCACGAACATGCCTATCCATCCCACTAACATGTCTGTCACTCCACTGACACGTCTGTCGATCCACTAACCCATCTGTCCATCCCACTAACCCGACTTTCCAGCCACTGACCCATCAGTCCAAGCCACTAAACCACCTGTCCATTCACTGGCCCGTCTGTCCATCCACTGACCCATCTGTCCTTCCCAATAACCCATCTTTCCATCCCACTAACCTATCTGTCCATTCCACTGTCCCATCTGTCCCTCCACTGAACTATCTGTCCATCCCACTAACGCATCTGTCCATCCCTCTGACCCATCTGTCCATCCACTGAAATATCTGTCCATTCACTAACCAGTCTGTCGATCCACTAACCCATCTGTCCATCCCACTAACCCGACTTTCCAGCCACTGACCCATCAGTCCAAGCCACTAAACCACCTGTCCATTCACTGGCCCGTCTGTCCATCCACTGACCCATCTGTCAATCAACTGACCCATCTGTCCTTCCCAATAACCCATCTGTCCGTCCCACTGACCGGTCTGTCCATCCCACTGACAAGCCTATCCATCCCACTGACCCATCTGCCCATTCACAGACCCATCCGTCCCTCCACTAACCCATCTGTCCATCCACTAACCCACCGGTCAACCCACTAACCCGTCTGTCCATTCATTGAGGTGTCTGTCCATCCACTGACCCATCTGTCCATCCCACTGACCCATCTGTCTATCCACTGACCCGTCTGTCCAACCCACTGACCCATCTGTCCCTCCACTGACCAATCTCTCCATCACACTAACACGTCTGTCCATCCCACTGACCCGGCTGTCCATTCACCAACCCGTCTGGCCATCCCACTAACATGTCTGTCCACCCACTGACCAGTCTGTCACTGCACTGACCTTTCTGTCCATCCACTAACCCATCTGTCCATCCAGTAACACGTCTCTCCATCCCACTAACCCGTCTGTCTATCCCACTAACCTGTCTGTCCATCGCACTAACATGTCTGTCCATCCCACTAACAAGTCTGTCCATCCCACTAACCTGTCTGTCCATCCACTGGCCCATTTGTCCATTCACTAACTCGTCTGCCCATTCACTGACCTGTCTGTCCATCCCCCTAAACTGTCTGTCCTTCCCACAAACCTGTCTGTCCATCCCACTAACCTGTCTGTCCATCCCACTAACCTGTCTGTCCATCCCACAAACCTGTCTGTCCTTCCCACAAGCCTGTCTGTCCATCCCACTAACCTGTCTGTCCATCCCACTAACCTGCCTGTCCATCCTGTAATGATATCAGCAAATAGAGATGGTATTTGCCTGTTCGATTATGATGCCTTAACAGCATGGTTGCATGTATTGATTACTTAAGCCTGACCAGCAGAGGTCATGTGAGAGACAAGCAGCTTCGTTTAGTTTCAGTTTCATTCTAGATGCATGACTAGCATCGTTTCTCCTGTAAAGCTATATAAAGCGTTGAACAGACTTTAGATTAAAACTCATTCTCTTTCATAAATGTCTCATCATTGAACCCACAAAGAAATCAATAGATGGTGTCAGAAGTGATTGAAAGAGATGAAGGGAAAAAATCTGAAGTTAAATCAGCTCTCCACAAATTGGCAAGCCAAAAGAGAACATCGTTGCTTACCATTGGAGAATAGCTAACGAAGTGAAAAATGGAAAGTTTACACCCACCGGCGACGCTTCAGTTGACAGGTAATGTGGCTGAAAATTGGAGGAGGTTCAAACAAAGTGTGGGGTTGTATTTAGCGGCAATCGGAGCTGACGAGAAAGGTGATAAAATGAAAGCGTCACTGTTCTTACATGTCGTCGGTGATGAAGCGCTGGAGGTGTATAATAACTTCACATCCGCTGCTGATGGAGACAAAATGAAGCTAGATAAAATAATGGAACAGTTTGAAGCCTACTGCATACATAAACGTAACATGACATTTGAGAGGCACAGATTTTTCACATGTGTACCGAAAACGGGAGAGATTATTGATCAGTGTGTGACTGAACTGAGAAACAGAAGCAAATTGTGTGAATTTGGGGGACTGACAGACTCGCTGATAAAAGACAGACTGGTGTGTGGTATTCCAGATAATGGTCTAAGGGAAAGACTGCTAAGAGAGCAAGATCTAGACCTGGGAAAAGCCATAGCACTGTGTAGGGCTACAGAGACTGTGAAGTTGCAGGCAAAGGAGCTGTTCAGTGACAGTAGCTGCAACGTGGATGCAGTGAGAAAGAACAGACACAAACCGTTTAACAAAAAGAGCGCCCATGTGAAAAAAGAGGCGTGGCCAGCGAACAAAAATGAAAGGGACAATCGAAAGACATGTAGTCGATGCGGTACACAGCATCCACCAAAAGAGTGTCCAGCATATGGTAAAAAATGCAATAGTTGCTACAAAAACAACCATTATGCCCGTTGCTGTAAGAACCAAGCGCAACAAAGCAAGGTCCATACAGTAGATGAAAGCGAGATAGAGGAGTTCTATGTAGATGTCGTGTCTGAAAATAAAAAAGAAGAAAGAGACTGGATGTTGACATTAAAAGTGAATGGCATACACATTCCATTTAAATTGGATACTGGAGCACAAGTTAATGTGATATCAGAGACTGATTATAAGAAAATTAGACCCAGACCAAAGATACATGGAATAAAAGTGAAAGTGACAGGATACTCAGGTACTGAGATACCAGTGAAAGGAAGATGCATTGTCAAAGTAACACACAAGGACAGAGAGCACACGCTAGCATTAATCATGGTGCCAATGGATGTGCAAGCCATACTAGGTTTAAAAGCCTGTGAGAGACTGAACCTGGTAAAGAGAGTCCTCATTGTGGAAAGCGAAGGAGAGACAGTCTATGATGAACTGAATGTTGCGTACACACCGGGTAAGCTGATGTATACAGCAGACACGTTGTCCAGAGCTGTTGACCCAGGAGAGCTCGCAAACACAGTGAAAAGACGGATGTACAAGGCAAAAGACAGTGGAACTGACTTCTACCAGAGCATGTTTGTATACCGCACAACGCCGCTCGAGTGTGGTATGTCCCCAGCCCAACTCCTTATGGGACGTCGGCTAAGGTCAAACCTACCCATCCTGGAGAACCTCCTGAAAACAAAAGAGGGGGAGAAAGTGAGGAAGTTCAAAGAGCAACAGAAAGAAAAGCAAAAGTACTACTATGACAGAGGAACACAAAACCTACCTGAACTCCACACTGGTGACCAAGTAAGGTTCAAAGACAAAACAAACACATGGACTCAGAAGGGAACTGTCCTGAGTGAAGTTCAACCAAGATCATACACCATTCAGACGGATGAGGGTGCTGTTCTGAGAAGAAATCGTCGAGATCTTCTCATGGGACCAGCCACAGCAAGTCGAAGGACTGATACTGTTGAACAACCTGATCACACAGCTGAGAACCAATCATCTGAGGCAACAACTCAGATTCAAGGACAATCAATCAGAAAATCCTCAAGACACGTGAAGCCTCCTGAGAGACTCATTGAGAAAATTTAAGGACTATTGTTATAGAAGGAAGTAATGTTATCTTATTCTTTCTTCAAGTTCTAGTGTATTGACATATCTCATGTGAACACACAAAGCAAGGTTAATAAACCTTGATCATGATAATGATAATGTAAGTTCATTAAGTGTTACAGTTAAAATGCAGATTAATACAAAGAAAACATGTTGTTAGTTAAAAGTAAAATACTTTTGTTTTAACAAAAGGAGATGTAATGATATCAGCAAATAGAAATGGTATTTGCCTGTTCGATTATGATGCCTTAACAGCATGGTTGCATGTATTGATTACTTATGCCTGACCAGCAGAGGTCATGTGAGAGACAAGCAGTTTGGTTTAGTTTCAGTTTCGTTCTAGATGCATCACTAGCATCGTGTCTCCTGTAAAGCTGTATAAAGAGTTGAAAAGACTTTAGATTAAAATTCATTCTCTTTCATAAATGTCTCGTCATTGAACCCACAAAGAAATCAATAGACATCCCACTATCCCATCTGTCCATCACACTGACCCGTTTGACCATCCACTAACCTGTCTATCCATCTCACTGACCCGTCTGTCTATTCACTAACCCATCTGTCCATCCCACTGTCATATCTGTCCTTCCACTGACCTGTCTGTTTATCCCACTGACACGTTTGTCCCTCCACTGGCCTGTCTGTCCATCCCACTGACCCGTCTGTCCGTCTGACTAACCTGTCTGGCCCTCCCACTGACCCATCTGTCCATCTCACTGACCTGTCTGTACATCCGCTGACCTGTCTGTCCTTACACTAACCCATCTGTCCATCCACAGACCCATCTGTCCATCCAGTGACCCATCTGAACAGCCCACTAACCTGCCTGTCCATGCACTGGCCCAGTTGTCCATTCACTAAATCGTCTGCCCATTCGCTAACCTGTCTGTCCATCCCACTAACCTGTCTGTCCATCCCACTAAACTGTCTGTCCTTCCCACAAACCTGTCTCTCCATCCCACTTACCTGTCTGTCCATCCCACTATCCCATCTGTCCATCACACTGACCCATCTGTCCATTCACTAACCCGTCTGTCCATTCACTAACCCGTCTGTCCATTCCACTGGCCTGTCTGCCCATCCACTGACCTGTCTCTTTATCCCACTGACACGTCTGTCCCTCCACTGGCCTGTCTGTCCATCCCACTGACTCATCTGTCCATCTCACTGACCTGTCTGTCCATCCACTGACCTGTCTTTCCTTTCACTAACCTGTCTGTCCATCCACAGACCCGTCTGTCCATCCATTGACCCGCCTGTACACCCCACTAACCCGCCTGTCAATGTACTGGCCCATTTGTCCATTCACTAACTCGCCTGCCCATTCACTAACCTGTCTGTCCATCCCACTAAACTGTCTGTCCTTCCCACAAAACTGTCTATCCATCCTACTAACCTGTCTGTCCATCCCACTGACTCGTTTGACCATTCACTAACCTGTCTGTTTATCCCACTGGCCTGTCTGTCCATCCAATGACCTGTCTGTTTATCCCACTGACACGTCTGTCCCTCCACTGGCATGTCTATCCATACCACTGACCCGTCTGTCCATCTCACTGACCCGTCTGTACATCTACTGACCTGTCTGTCCATTCACTAACCCGTCTGTCCATCCACTGACCCGTCTTTCCATCCACTTGCCTGTCTGTCCATTCCACTGACCTGGCTGTTCATCCCACTAACACGTCTGTCCATCCACTGGCCCATCTGTCCATCCACTGACCCATCTGTCGATCCCAGTGACCCGTCTCTCCATTCACTAAACCTTCTCTCCATTCACTTACCCGTCTGTCCATCCCACTAACATGTCTGTCCATCCAGTGGCCCTTCTCTCCATCCACTGATGAGTCTGACCATCCACTGACCCATTTTTCCATCCCACTAACCCATCTGTCCATCCACTGACCCACCTGCCCATCCACAGACCCGTCTGTCCATCCACAGACCCGCCTGTCCATTCACATACCTGTCTATCCATCCCACTGAAACATCTGTCCCTCCACTAACCCATCTGTCCAGCCACTAACTCGTCTGTCCATCCCACTAACCCGACTGTCCATCCACTGACCCATCTGTCCATCCACTGGCATGTCTGTCTACCCCACTAACCCACCTGTCCATCCACTGGCCCATCTGAACATCCAATGACCCATCTGTCCATCCCACTAACCTGTTTGTCCATCCACTAACCCATCAGACCATCCACTAAACCGTCTGTCCATCCCACTAACCCATCTGTCCATCCCACTAACCCATCTGTCCATCCACTGACCCATTTGTCCATTCACTAACTCGCCTGCCCATTCACTAACCTGTCTGTCCATCCCACTAAACTGTCTGTCCTTCCCACAAACCTGTCTGTCCATCCCACTTACCTGTCTGTCCATCCCACTATCCCATCTGTCCATCACACTGACCCGTTTGACCATTCACTAACCTGTCTATACATCTCACTAACCCGTCTGTCCATTCAGTAACCCATCTGTCCCTCCACTGGGGTGTCTGTCCATCCCACTGATGCATCTGTCCATCTCACTGACCTTTCTGTAAATCCACTGACCTGTCTGTCCTTTCACTAACCCGTCTATCCATCCACTGGCCTGTCTGTCCATCCCACTGACCCGTCTGTTCATCCCACTAACCCATCTGTCCATCCACTGGCCCATCTGTCCACCCACTGACACGTCTGTGCATCCCACTGACCTGTCCCTCCATTCACTAACCCGTCTGTCCATTCACTAACCCGTCTGTCCATCCTCTGGCCTCTCTGTCCATCCACTGACATGTCTGACCCTCCACTGAACTGTCTCACCATCCATTGACCCGTCTGTCCATCCCACTAACCCATCTGTCCATCCGCCAACCCATCTGTCCACCCACTGACTCGGCTGGCCATCCACTGATCCGTCTGTTCCTCCCACTGACGTGTCTGTCCACCCCACTGACATGTCTGTCCAACGCACTGACCCATCTGTCCATCTCATTGACACGTCTGTCCATCCACAGACCCGTATGTCCATTCAATAACCTGCCTATCCATCCCACTGACCCATCTGTCCCGCCACTGACCCGTCTGTCCATCCACTGACCCATCTGTTGATCCCACTGACCCATCTCTCCATCCACTAGCACTTCTCTCCATCCACTGATGGGTCTGAACATCCACTGACCCATTTTTTCTTTCCCACTAACCCATCTGTCCATCCACTGACCCATCTGCCCATCCAGTGACCCATCTGTCCATTCCACTGACCTGTCTGGCCCTCCCACTGACCCATCTGTCCATCCCACTGACCGGTGTGTCCATCCCATTGACTCATCTGTCCATCCACAGACCTGTCTGTCCATTTACTGACCCGTCTGTCCATTCACATACCTGTCTATCCATCCCCCTGAACCGTCTGTCCCTCCACTGACCCGTCTGTCCATCAACTAACCCGTCTGTCCATCCCACTAACTCGACGGTCCACCCACTAGCCTGACTGTCCATCCACTGACCCATCTGTCCATCCACTGACACGTCTGTCTACCCCACTAAACCACCTGTCCATCAACTGGCCCGTCTTAACATCCAATGACCCGTCTGTCCTTCCCACTAACCCGTCTGTCCACCAACTGACCAGTCTGTCCATCCGCTGACACGTCTGTCCAACCCACTGACCCGTCTGTCCCTCCACTGACCAATCTCTCCATCACACTAACACGTCTGTCCATCCCACTGACCCGGCTGTCCATTCACCAACCCGTCTGGCCATCCCACTAACATGTCTGTCCACCCACTGACCAGTCTGTCACTGCACTGACCTTTCTGGCCATCCACTGACCCGTCTGTCCATCTACTAATCCATCTATAAACCCACTATCCCATCCGTCAACCGACTGACCCGTCTGTCCATTCACTAACCTGCCTGTCCATCCACTAACCTGTCTGTCCATCCCACTAACATGTCTGTCCATCCCACTAACCAGTCTGCCCACCCACTGAACAGCCTGTCCATCTGCTGACACGTCTGTCCATCCAATGACCCATCAGTCCATCCCACTAACCCGTCTGTCCATCCACTAACCCATCTGTCCATCCAGTAACACGTCTCTCCATCCCACTAACCCGTCTGTCTATCCCACTAACCTGTCTGTCCATCGCACTAACATGTCTGTCCATCCCACTAACAAGTCTGTCCATCCCACTAACCTGTCTGTCCATCCACTGGCCCATTTGTCCATTCACTAACTCGTCTGCCCATTCACTGACCTGTCTGTCCATCCCCCTAAACTGTCTGTCCTTCCCACAAACCTGTCTGTCCATCCCACTAACCTGTCTGTCCATCCCACTAACCTGTCTGTCCATCCCACAAACCTGTCTGTCCTTCCCACAAGCCTGTCTGTCCATCCCACTAACCTGTCTGTCCATCCCACTAACCTGCCTGTCCATCCTGTAATGATATCAGCAAATAGAGATGGTATTTGCCTGTTCGATTATGATGCCTTAACAGCATGGTTGCATGTATTGATTACTTAAGCCTGACCAGCAGAGGTCATGTGAGAGACAAGCAGTTTGGTTTAGTTTCAGTTTCGTTCTAGATGCATGACTAGCATCGTTTCTCCTGTAAAGCTATATAAAGAGTTGAACAGACTTTAGATTAAAACTCATTCTCTTTCATAAATGTCTCATCATTGAACCCACAAAGAAATCAATAGATGGTGTCAGAAGTGATTGAAAGAGATGAAGGGAAAAAATCTGAAGTTAAATCAGCTCTCCACAAATTGGCAAGCCAAAAGAGAACATCGTTGCTTACCATTGGAGAATAGCTAACGAAGTGAAAAATGGAAAGTTTACACCCACCGGCGACGCTTCAGTTGACAGGTAATGTGGCTGAAAATTGGAGGAGGTTCAAACAAAGTGTGGGGTTGTATTTAGCGGCAATCGGAGCTGACGAGAAAGGTGATAAAATGAAAGCGTCACTGTTCTTACATGTCGTCGGTGATGAAGCGCTGGAGGTGTATAATAACTTCACATCCGCTGCTGATGGAGACAAAATGAAGCTAGATAAAATAATGGAACAGTTTGAGGCCTACTGCATACATAAACGTAACATGACATTTGAGAGGCACAGATTTTTCACATGTGTACCGAAAACGGGAGAGATTATTGATCAGTGTGTGACTGAACTGAGAAACAGAAGCAAATTGTGTGAATTTGGGGGACTGACAGACTCGCTGATAAAAGACAGACTGGTGTGTGGTATTCCAGATAATGGTCTAAGGGAAAGACTGCTAAGAGAGCAAGATCTAGACCTGGGAAAAGCCATAGCACTGTGTAGGGCTACAGAGACTGTGAAGTTGCAGGCAAAGGAGCTGTTCAGTGACAGTAGCTGCAACGTGGATGCAGTGAGAAAGAACAGACACAAACCGTTTAACAAAAAGAGCGCCCATGTGAAAAAAGAGGTGTGGCCAGCGAACAAAAATGAAAGGG
Organism: Somniosus microcephalus; assembly: GCF_052327205.1. Classification (NCBI taxonomy): domain Eukaryota; kingdom Metazoa; phylum Chordata; class Chondrichthyes; order Squaliformes; family Somniosidae; genus Somniosus; species Somniosus microcephalus. The sequence goes on from NC_140994.1 coordinate 99,580,617, forward strand.
ACAATCGAAAGACATGTAGTCGATGCGGTACACAGCATCCACCAAAAGAGTGTCCAGCATATGGTAAAAAATGCAATAGTTGCTACAAAAACAACCATTATGCCCGTTGCTGTAAGAACCAAGCGCAACAAAGCAAGGTCCATACAGTAGATGAAAGCGAGATAGAGGAGTTCTATGTAGATGTCGTGTCTGAAAATAAAAAAGAAGAAAGAGACTGGATGTTGACATTAAAAGTGAATGGCATACACATTCCATTTAAATTGGATACTGGAGCACAAGTTAATGTGATATCAGAGACTGATTATAAGAAAATTAGACCCAGACCAAAGATACATGGAATAAAAGTGAAAGTGACAGGATACTCAGGTACTGAGATACCAGTGAAAGGAAGATGCATTGTCAAAGTAACACACAAGGACAGAGAGCACACGCTAGCATTAATCATGGTGCCAATGGATGTGCAAGCCATACTAGGTTTAAAAGCCTGTGAGAGACTGAACCTGGTAAAGAGAGTCCTCGTTGTGGAAAGCGAAGGAGAGACAGTCTATGATGAACTGAATGTTGCGTACACACCGGGTAAGCTGATGTATACAGCAGACACGTTGTCCAGAGCTGTTGACCCAGGAGAGCTCGCAAACACAGTGAAAAGACGGATGTACAAGGCAAAAGACAGTGGAACTGACTTCTACCAGAGCATGTTTGTATACCGCACAACGCCGCTCGAGTGTGGTATGTCCCCAGCCCAACTCCTTATGGGACGTCGGCTAAGGTCAAACCTACCCATCCTGGAGAACCTCCTGAAAACAAAAGAGGGGGAGAAAGTGAGGAAGTTCAAAGAGCAACAGAAAGAAAAGCAAAAGTACTACTATGACAGAGGAACACAAAACCTACCTGAACTCCACACTGGTGACCAAGTAAGGTTCAAAGACAAAACAAACACATGGACTCAGAAGGGAACTGTCCTGAGTGAAGTTCAACCAAGATCATACACCATTCAGACGGATGAGGGTGCTGTTCTGAGAAGAAATCGTCGAGATCTTCTCATGGGACCAGCCACAGCAAGTCGAAGGACTGATACTGTTGAACAACCTGATCACACAGCTGAGAACCAATCATCTGAGGCAACAACTCAGATTCAAGGACAATCAATCAGAAAATCTTCAAGACATGTGAAGCCTCCTGAGAGACTCATTGAGAAAATTTAAGGACTATTGTTATAGAAGGAAGTAATGTTATCTTATTCTTTCTTCAAGTTCTAGTGTATTGACATATCTCATGTGAACACACAAAGCAAGGTTAATAAACCTTGATCATGATAATGATAATGTAAGTTCATTAAGTGTTACAGTTAAAATGCAGATTAATACAAAGAAAACATGTTGTTAGTTAAAAGTAAAATACTTTTGTTTTAACAAAAGGAGATGTAATGATATCAGCAAATAGAAATGGTATTTGCCTGTTCGATTATGATGCCTTAACAGCATGGTTGCATGTATTGATTACTTATGCCTGACCAGCAGAGGTCATGTGAGAGACAAGCAGTTTGGTTTAGTTTCAGTTTCGTTCTAGATGCATCACTAGCATCGTGTCTCCTGTAAAGCTGTATAAAGAGTTGAAAAGACTTTAGATTAAAATTCATTCTCTTTCATAAATGTCTCGTCATTGAACCCACAAAGAAATCAATAGACATCCCACTATCCCATCTGTCCATCACACTGACCCATTTGACCATCCACTAACCTGTCTATCCATCTCACTGACCCGTCTGTCTATTCACTAACCCATCTGTCCATCCCACTGTCCTATCTGTCCTTCCACTGACCTGTCTGTTTATCCCACTGACACGTTTGTCCCTCCACTGGTCTGTCTGTCCATCCCACTGACCCGTCTGTCCGTCTGACTAACCTGTCTGGCCCTCCCACTGACCCATCTGTCCATCTCACTGATCTGTCTGTACATCCGCTGACCTGTCTGTCCTTACACTAACCCATCTGTCCATCCACAGACCCATCTGTCCATCCAGTGACCCATCTGAACAGCCCACTAACCTGCCTGTCCATGCACTGGCCCAGTTGTCCATTCACTAAATCGTCTGCCCATTCGCTAACCTGTCTGTCCATCCCACTAACCTGTCTGTCCATCCCACTAAACTGTCTGTCCTTCCCACAAACCTGTCTCTCCATCCCACTTACCTGTCTGTCCATCCCACTATCCCATCTGTCCATCACACTGACCCATCTGTCCATTCACTAACCCATCTGTCCATTCACTAACCCGTCTGTCCATTCCACTGGCCTGTCTGCCCATCCACTGACCTGTCTCTTTATCCCACTGACACGTCTGTCCCTCCACTGGCCTGTCTGTCCATCCCACTGACTCATCTGTCCATCTCACTGACCTGTCTGTCCATCCACTGACCTGTCTTTCCTTTCACTAACCTGTCTGTCCATCCACAGACCCGTCTGTCCATCCATTGACCCGCCTGTACACCCCACTAACCCGCCTGTCAATGTACTGGCCCATTTGTCCATTCACTAACTCGCCTGCCCATTCACTAACCTGTCTGTCCATCCCACTAAACTGTCTGTCCTTCCCACAAAACTGTCTATCCATCCTACTAACCTGTCTGTCCATCCCACTATCCCATCTGTCCATCCCACTGACTCATTTGACCATTCACTAACCTGTCTGTTTATCCCACTGGCCTGTCTGTCCATCCAATGACCTGTCTGTTTATCCCACTGACATGTCTGTCCCTCCACTGGCATGTCTATCCATACCACTGACCCGTCTGTCCATCTCACTGACCCGTCTGTACATCTACTGACCAGTCTGTCCATTCACTAACCCGTCTGTCCATCCACTGACCCGTCTTTCCATCCACTTGCCTGTCTGTCCATTCCACTGACCTGGCTGTTCATCCCACTAACACGTCTGTCCATCCACTGGCCCATCTGTCCATCCACTGACCCGTCTGTCGATCCCAGTGACCCGTCTCTCCATTCACTAAACCTTCTCTCCATTCACTTACCCGTCTGTCCATCCCACTAACATGTCTGTCCATCCAGTGGCCCTTCTCTCCATCCACTGATGAGTCTGACCATCCACTGACCCATTTTTCCATCCCACTAACCCATCTGTCCATCCACTGACCCATCTGCCCATCCACAGACCCGTCTGTCCATCCACAGACCCGTCTGTCCATTCACATACCTGTCTATCCATCCCACTGAAACATCTGTCCCTCCACTAACCCGTCTGTCCAGCCACTAACTCGTCTGTCCATCCCACTAACCCGACTGTCCATCCACTGACCCATCTGTCCATCCACTGACATGTCTGTCTACCCCACTAACCCACCTGTCCATCCACTGGCCCATCTGAACATCCAATGACCCATCTGTCCATCCCACTAACCTGTTTGTCCATCCACTAACCCGTCAGAACATCCACTAAACCGTCCGTCCATCCCACTAACCCATCTGTCCATCCCACTAACCCATCTGTCCATCCACTGACCCATTTGTCCATTCACTAACTCGCCTGCCCATTCACTAACCTGTCTGTCCATCCCACTAAACTGTCTGTCCTTCCCACAAACCTGTCTGTCCATCCCACTTACCTGTCTGTCCATCCCACTATCCCATCTGTCCATCACACTGACCCGTTTGACCATTCACTAACCTGTCTATACATCTCACTAACCCGTCTGTCCATTCAGTAACCCATCTGTCCCTCCACTGGGGTGTCTGTCCATCCCACTGATGCATCTGTCCATCTCACTGACCTTTCTGTAAATCCACTGACCTGTCTGTCCTTTCACTAACCCATCTATCCATCCACTGGCCTGTCTGTCCATCCCACTGACCCGTCTGTTCATCCCACTAACCCATCTGTCCATCCACTGGCCCATCTGTCCACCCACTGACACGTCTGTGCATCCCACTGACCTGTCCCTCCATTCACTAACCCGTCTGTCCATTCACTAACCCGTCTGTCCATCCTCTGGCCCCTCTGTCCATCCACTGACATGTCTGACCCTCCACTGAACCGTCTCACCATCCATTGACCCGTCTGTCCATCCCACTAACCCGTCTGTCCATCCGCCAACCCATCTGTCCACCCACTGACTCGGCTGGCCATCCACTGATCCGTCTGTTCCTCCCACTGACGTGTCTGTCCACCCCACTGACATGTCTGTCCAACGCACTGACCCATCTGTCCATCTCATTGACACGTCTGTCCATCCACAGACCCGTATGTCCATTCAATAACCTGCCTATCCATCCCACTGACCCATCTGTCCCGCCACTGACCCGTCTGTCCATCCACTGACCCATCTGTTGATCCCACTGACCCATCTCTCCATCCACTAGCACTTCTCTCCATCCACTGATGGGTCTGAACATCCACTGACCCATTTTTTCTTTCCCACTAACCCATCTGTCCATCCACTGACCCATCTGCCCATCCAGTGACCCATCTGTCCATTCCACTGACCTGTCTGGCCCTCCCACTGACCCATCTGTCCATCCCACTGACCGGTGTGTCCATCCCATTGACTCATCTGTCCATCCACAGACCTGTCTGTCCATTCACTGACCCGTCTGTCCATTCACATACCTGTCTATCCATCCCCCTGAACCGTCTGTCCCTCCACTGACCCGTCTGTCCATCAACTAACCCGTCTGTCCATCCCACTAACTCGACGGTCCACCCACTAGCCTGACTGTCCATCCACTGACCCATCTGTCCATCCACTGACACGTCTGTCTACCCCACTAAACCACCTGTCCATCAACTGGCCCGTCTTAACATCCAATGACCCGTCTGTCCTTCCCACTAACCCGTCTGTCCACCAACTGACCAGTCTGTCCATCCGCTGACACGTCTGTCCATCCAATGACCCATCTGTCCATCCCACTAACCTGTTTGTCCATCCCACTAACCTATCTGTCCATCCACTAACCCGTCTGTCCATCCCACTAACCCATCTGTCCATCCCACTAACCCATCTGTCCATCCACTGACCCGTCTGTCCAGCCACTGACCCGTCTGTCCATCCCACTGACCCGTCTGTCCATCCCACTAACCCATCTGTCCATCCCACTGACCAGTCTGTCCCTCCACTGACACATCTGTCCATCCCACTAACACGTCTGTCCATCCCACTGACCCATCTGTCCATCCACTGAACCATCTGTCCAATCACTAACCTGTCTGACGATCCACATACTGTCTGTCCATCCACTAACACGTCTGTCAATCCCACTAACCCGTCTGTCCACCCACTGAACCATCTGTCCACCCACTGTCCCGTCTGTCCATCCACTGACCCGTCTGTCCATCCACGGACCTGTCTGTCCATCCACTAACCTGTCTGTTATCCCACTAGCCCATCTGTGCATCCAACTAACCCGTCTGTCCATCTACTGACCCACCTGTCCATCCACTGACCCATCTGTCCATCCCAATATTCCGTCTGTCGATCCACTGGCCCATCTGTCCATCCACTGACACGTCTGTCAATCCACTGACCCATCTGTCCATTCTTTGACCCATCTGTCCATCCACAGACCCGTCTGTCCATCCACTGATCCATCTGTCCATTCACTAACCCGTCTGTCCATCCACTGACCTGTCTGCCCATTCACTAACCCATTTGTCTATCCCAATAACCCGTCTGTCATTCCCTAACCCGTCTGTCCATCCCACTGACCCATCTGTCCATGCACTAACCCATCTGTCCATTCACTAACCTATTTGTCCATCCCACTAACCCGACTGTCCATTCACTAACCTGTCTGTCCATCCCACTAACCTCTCTGCCCATCCCACTAACATGTCTGTCCATCCAACTAACATGTCTGTCCATCCCACTAACCTGTCTATCCATCCCACTAACCTGTCTGTCCATCCACTGGCCGATTTGTCCATTCACTAACCCATCCACCCATTCACTAACCTGTCTGCCCATCACACCAAACTCTCTGTCCTTCCCACTAACCTGTTTGTCCATTCCACGAACCTGTCTGTCCATCCCACTAACCAATCTGTCCATCCCACTGACACGTTTGCCCATTCACTAACCTGTCTATCCATCTCACTGACCTGTCTGTCCATCCACTGACCTGTCTGTCCATCCCATCGACTCATCTGTCCCTCCACTGGCGTGTCTGTCCATCCCACTGACCCATCTGTCCATCTCACTGACACAGCTGTACATCCACTGACCTGCCTGTCCATTCACTAACCTGTCTGTCCATCCACTGACCCGTGTGTCCATCCACTGACCCGGCTGTCCATCCCACTGACCACTCTGTCCATTCACTGACCCATTTGTCCATTCACTAACCCGCATGTCCATCCCACTAACATGTCTGTCAATCCACTGACCCGTCTGTCCATCCCACTGACCCGTCTGTCCATCCCATTGACCCATCTGTGCATCCACAGACCCGTATGTCCATCCACAGACCCGTATGTCCATTCACTAACCCGTCTGTCCATTCACTAACATGCCTATCCATCCCACTAACATGTCTGTCACTCCACTGACACGCCTGTCGATCCACTAACCCATCTGTCCATCCCACTAACCCATCTTTCCATCCACTGACCCATCTATCCACGCCACTAAACCACCTGTCCATTCACTGACCCATCTGTCAATCAAATGACCCATCTGTCCATCCCACTAACCCATCTCTCCTTCCCAATAACCCATCTTTCCATCCCACTAACCTCTCTGTCCATTCCACTGACCCGTCTGTCCCTCCACTGAACTATCTGTCCATCCCACTAACGCGTCTGTCCATCCCTCTGACCCGTCTGTCCATCCACTGAACCAACTGTCCATTCACTAACCAGTCTGTCCAACCACTAAGCTGTCTGTCCATCTACTGACCCATCTGCCCATCCCACTAACTTGCCTGCCCATCCCTCTGACCCGTCTGTCCATCCACTGACCTGCCTGTCCATTCACAAACCCGTCTGTTCATCCCACTGGCCCTTCTGTCCATCCACTGGCCTGTCTGTCAATCCACTGACCCATCTGTCCATCTCACTGACCCATCTGTCCATTCACTAAACCGTCTGTCCATTCACTAACCCATCTGTCCATCCCACTAACCCATCTGTCCATCCCACTGACAAGCCTATCCATCCCACTATCCCATCTGTTCATCACACTGACCCGTTTGACCATTCACTAACCTGTCTATCCATCTCACTGACCCCTCTGTCCATTCACTAACCCATCTGTCCATCCCACTGGTCTATCTGTCCTTCCACTGACCTGTCTGTTTATCCCACTGACACGTCTGTCCCTCCACTGGCCTGTCTGTCCATCCCACTGACCCGTCTGTCCATCTCACTGACCTGCCTGTACATCCACTGACCTGCCTGTCCATTCACTAACCCATCTGTCCATCCACTGACCCATCTGTCCATCCACTGGCCTGTCTGTCCATTCCACTGACCCGTCTGTTCAGCCCACTAACACGTCTGTCCATGCACTGGCCCATCTGTCCATCCACTGACCCGTCTGTCCATCCCACTGAGCATTCCCTCCATTCACTAACCCATCTGTCCATTCACTAACCCACCTGTCCATCCCACTAAGCTGTCTGTCCATCCTCTGGCCCCTCTGTCCATCCACTGACACGTCTGACCATCCACTGACCCATCTGTCCATCCCACTAACCCATCTGTACACACCAGTAACCTGCCTGTCCATGCACTGGCCCACTTGTCCATTCACTAACTCGTCTGCCCACTCACTAACCTGTCTGTCCATCCCACTGGCCTGTCTGTCCATCCACTGACCTGTCTGTTTATCCCACTGACACATCTGTCCCTCCACTGGCCTGTCTGTCCATACCACTGACCCATCTGTCCATCTCACTAACCTATCAGTACATCCACTGACCTGTCTGTCCATTCACTAACCCGTCTGTCTATCCATTGACCCGTCTTTCCATCCACTGGCCGGTCTGTCCATCCCACTGTCCCGGCTGACTGAGTGCGAGTCAGCAGAGAGTGCTGTGAGTTTGGGTAAGTGTGAGAGTTCTTTCATTGTTATTTCTCTTTAAATCATTCTTGATAAGATTACTTAAGCAGTTTAAGTAAAGGGGAAAAGTTAAATATTTGGGATTCTGTTGGTTTAAGAAGAGTAAAACAAGGTTACACTGCAGTAGGAGTAAATTGGCACAGCAGGCAGTGGAAACCAGTTTTCTAACCAATCAGCAGGGGTGACTCATTTGGCTGTAAACAAACAAACAGTATAAAAAGACCAGGCTAGTGCGAGCAAGCACTGAGTGCGAGTCAGCAGAGTGTGCTGTGAGTTTGGGTAAGTGTGAGTTAAGGTAAGTCGGGTGTTAGGTGCTCTTTTCAAACGTTAACTCTGTGGGTTGTAGTTAATATGGCCTTTCTGGTGCAGAGTGAGTGTTGGTAAACCATTTAACTGGTGTAATTAGAGGGATTGATTTAATTTAAATTCAATTAATTAAAGGGGATACTAGCATCTAAAATCGGGCCGAGGGTGACCATAACTAACAATAAAAAATTTAATTAATTACATAGAATGGAGCAGGTGATGTGTTACTGTTGCGAGATGTGGGAGCTGGTGGACCCCATTGAGGCTCACGGTGATTACATCTGTGACAAATGTCTGCTACTACAGGAGCTCCAGCTGTGTGTTGATGAGCTGGAGTCTGAGCTTCAGACACTGTGACACATCAGGGAGGGGGAGAAGTACCTGGACTCTGTGTATCAGGAGGTGGTCACACCTATGAAGTTAATGAATTCAGATGTAGCCCATGATCAGTGACAGGACGCTGTGACTATGAGTGAGGCAGGCACGGAGATCCAGGAGGTAGAGCTGGAGGAGCCGCAGCCCTTGCTCTTGTCCAACAGGTTCGAGGTTCTTACTCCCTGTGGGGACAGGAGCAGGGACTGCAGGGAGGATGAGCAACCTGGCCACAGCACCATGGAACGGGGGGCCATTCAAGAGGGGGGAGTAAATAGAAATGTTGTAGTGGTAGGGGACAGTATTATTAGGGGGATAGATAGAGTTCTCTGCAGCCGAGAGCGAGAGTCCCGAAGGCTGTGTTGCCTACCCGGTGCCAGGGTTAATGACATCTCCTCTGGGCTGGAAAGAAACTTGCAGTGGGAGGGGTTGGATCCAGTTGTCGTGGTCCATGTTGGTACAAACAATGTAGATAGGACTAGGAAGCCAGTTCTGTTAAAGGAGTATGAGCAGCTAGGGGTCAAATTAAAAAACAGAACCTCAAGGGTAATAATCTCTGGATTATTACCTGAGCCACGAGCGAATTTGGCTAGGACAAATAAAATTAGAGAGTTAAATGCATAGCTCAAAGACTGGTGTGGGAGAAATGGGTTTTGCTTCCTGGGACACTGGCACCAGTACTGGGGCAGGAGGGAGTTGTTCCGTTGGGTTGGGCTTCACTTGGCCAGTGCTGGGACTAGAGTCCTGGCGGATCATATAACTAGGGCTGTAGAGAGGGCTTTAAATTAAACAGTGAGGGGGAGGTTCCTAGAGAGCAAATAATAAAAGTGACAACAGAGAAGGTCATAGACTTAGGAAGCAGTGGGGAAATTAAAAACCAGAGCGTGTCAGGAAGGGGCAGAAGGTATGGAGTAAAAGGTAAAGTAATAAAAAGGGCAAAAGCAGGAACTAAGTGTCACAAAACATATTTGAAACTTTTCTATCTGAATGCACGTAGCATTCATAACAAAATAGACGAGTTACTGGCACAAATAACTACATATGGGTATGATCTTGTGGCCATTACAGAAACATGGCTGCAGGGTGACAATGCCTGGGAATTAAACATACCAGGTTATTTAACGATCAGGAAGGACAGGCAGGAAGGAAGGGGAGGTGGGGTGGCTATGTTAATAAAGGAAGGAATCACTGTAATACAGAGAAATGATATTGGGTCAAAAGATCAGGATAATGAAACAGTTTGAGTGGAGATAAGGAATAATAAGGGAAAAAAACACTAGTGGGCGTAGTCTATAGGCCTCCGAACAGTTGCAACTCTGTTGGGCGGAGTATCAATCAGGAAATAGTTGAGGCTTGTAATAAGGGAACATCTATAATTATGGGGGATTTTAACTATCATATTAATTGGACAAATCAAATTGGGCAGGGCTGCCTTGAGGATGAGTTCATTGAGTGTATTAGGGATGGGTTTCTTGAGCAGTATGTAACTGAACCGACCAGGGGGCAAGCAACCTTAGATCTGGTCCTGTGTAACGAGACAGGATTAATTAAAAATGTCCTAGTAAAGGATCCCCTTGGAATGAGTGACCATAACATGGTTGAATTCCATATTCAATTAGAGGGTGAGAAGGTTGGATCACAAACAAGCGTGCTAAGCTTGAATAAAGGAGACTATGAAGGTATGAGAGCGGAATTGAGTAGAGTGGATTGGGAAAATAGATTAAAGGGTAAGACGATACATGATCAGTGGTGTACATTACGGAGTTATTTTACAACTTCCAAAAAATATATATTCCACTGAGAAGAAAAGGGTGTAAAAGAAAAGGCAGCCATTCGTGGCTAAGTAAAGAAATTAAGGATAGTATTTGACTAAAAACAAGGGCATATAAGGTAGTCAAATCTAGTGGGAGGATAGAGGATTGGGAAAACTTTAAAAGACAGCAAAAAATAACAAAAAGATTGATTAAGAAAGAGAAGATAGATTATGAAAGCAAATTAGCAAAAAATATAAAAACAGATAGTAAGAGTTTTTATAGTTATATAAAAAGAAAAAGGGTGGCTAAAGTAAATGTTGTTCCCTTAGAAGATGAGACCGGGAAATTAATGGTGGGAAATATGGAGATGGCAAAAACACTGAATGAATATTTTGTATCAGTCTTTACAGTAGAAGACACTAAGAATATCCCAACACTGGGCAAACAGGGGGCTATGGGGGCGGAGGAGCTAAACATGATCAAAATCACTAAGGAAGTGTTACTCGGTAAAAAAATGGGACTCAAGGCGGATAAATCACCTGGACCTGATGGCTTACATCCTAGGGTCTTGAGGGAAGTGGCGGTAGGGATTGTGGATGCATTAGTAATAATTTTCCAAAACTCCCTGGACTCAGCAAAGGTCCCGGCAGACTGGAAAACTGCTAATGTTACACCCTTATTTAAAAAGGGCAGTAGACAGAAGGCTGGAAACTATAGACCGGTTAGCCTAACATCTGTGGTAGGTAAAATTTTGGAGTCCATTATTAAGGAGACAGTAACAGGACATTTGGATAATCATAATTTAATAGGACAAAGTCAGCATGGTTTTATGAAGGGGAAGTCATGTTTGACAAATTTGCTGGAGTTCTTTGAGGAAGTAACATATAGGGTGGATAAAGGGGAACCAGTGGACGTAGTGTATTTAGACTTCAAAAAGGCATTTGACAAGGTGCCACACAAAAGATTATTGCTTAAGATAAAAAATCACAGGATTGGGGGTAATATTCTGGCATGGATAGAGGATTAGCTATCTAACAGAAGGCAGAGAGTTGGGATAAATGGTTCATTCTCAGACTGGCAATCAGTAACTAGTGGTGTTCCGCAGGGGTCAGTGCTGGGTCCCCAACTCTTTACAATCTATATTAATGATTTGGAGGAGGGGACCGAGTGTAACATATCAAAGTTTGCAGATGATACTAAGATGGGAGGGAAAGTAGTGAGTAAGGAGGACATAAAAAACCTGCAAGGGGACATAGACAGGCTAAGTAAGTGGGCAGAGATTTGGCAGATGGAATACAATACTGGAAAGTGTGAGGTTATGCACTTTGGCAGGAAAAATCGTAGAGCAAGTTGTTATCTTAATGGCAAGAAACTGGAAAGTACTGAAGTACAAAGGGATCTGGGGGTCCTGGTGCACGAAACTCAAAAGGTTAGTATGCAGGTGCAGCAAGTGATTAAGAAGGCCAATGGAATGTTGGCTTTCATTGCTAGGGGGATAGAATATAAAAATAGGGAGGTATTGCTTCAGTTGTACAAGGTATTGGTGAGACCGCACCTGGAATACTGCGTACAGTTTTGGTGTCCATACTTAAGAAAAGACATACTTGCTCTCGAGTCAGTACAAAGAAGGTTCACTCGGTTAATCCCGGGGATGAGGGGATGGACATATGAGGAGAGGTTGAGTAGATTGGGACTCTACTCATTGGAGTCCAGAAGAATGAGAGGCGATCTTATTGAAACATATAAGATTGTGAAGGGGTTGGATCGGGTGGATGCGGGGAGGATGTTCCAGATGATGGGTGAAACTAGAACTAGGGGGCATAGTCTTAGAATAAGGGGCTGCTCTTTCAAAACTGAGATGAGGAGGAACTACTTCACTCAGAGGGTGGTAGGTCCATGGAATATGCTGCCCCAAAAAGTTATAGAAGCTACATCATTACATAAATTTAAAACAGAAATAGACAGTTTCCTAGAAGTAAAGGGAATTAAGGGTTCCGGGGAGCGGGCAGGAATTTGGACATGAGTCTAGGTTCGGATCGGACATGGCCCTGTGGGTAGCGGAGCAGGCCCAGGGGCAGTGTAGCCTGATCCTGCTCCTATTTCTTGTGTCTAATTCTGTTAGATTCAGGAGATGGTTCTGTGATAGTGGATTGGCGATTAGGATCAGATCAGCCATGATCTTATTGAATGGCGCAGCAGGCTCGAGGGGCCGATTGGCCTACTCCTGCTCCTATTTCTTATGTTCTTATGTTCTTATGCATTAACATGTCTGTCCATCCACTGACCCATCTGCCCATCCACTGACCCGTCTGTCCATTCCACTGACCTGTCTGGCCCTCCCACTGATCCATCTGTCCATCCCACTGACCGGTCTGTCCATCCCATTGACTCGTCTGTCCATTCACAGACCCGTCTGTCCATTCACTGACCCATCTGTCCATTCACTAACCTGTCTATCCATCCCACTTACCCATCTGTCCCTCCACTGCCCCGTCTGTCCATCCACTAACCTGTCTGTCCATCCCACTAACTCAACGGTCCACCCACTAACCCGACTGTCCATCCACTGACCCATCTGTCCATCCACTGACACGTCTGTCTACCCCACTAACCCGCCTGTCCATCCACTGGCCTGTCTGAACATCCAATGACCCGTCTGTCCATCCCACTAACCCGTCTGTCCACCCACTGACTAGTCTGTCCATCTGCTGACACGTCTGTCCATCCAATGACCCATCTGTTCATCCCACTAACCTGTTTGTCCATCCACTAACCCGTCTGTCCATCCACTAACCCATGTGTCCATCCCACTAACCCACCTGTCCATCCCACTAACCCATCTGTCCATCCACTGACACATCTGTCCATCCCACTGACCCATCTGTCCATCCCACTAACCCATATGTCCATCCCACTGAGCAGTCTGTCCCTCCACTGACACGTCTGTCCATCCCACTAACACGTCTGTCCATCCCATTGACCCGTTTGTCCATCCACTGACCCGTCTGTCCATCCACTGACCTGTCTGTCCATCCACAAACCTGTCTGTTATCCCACTAGCCCGTCTGTCCATTCCACTAACACGTCTGTCCATCACACTAACCCGTCTGTCAATCCACTGACCCGTCTGTCCATCCTTTGACCCATCTGTCCATCTCACTAGCCCGTCTGTCCATCCACAGACACATCTGTCCATCCACTGATCCATCTGTCCATTAACTAACCCATCTGTCCATCCCACTAACCCATCTGTCCATCCACTGACCCATCTGTCCATTCACTAACCCATTTGTCCATCACACTAACCCATCTCTCCCTTCACTAACCTGTCTGTCCATCCCACTAACCTGTCTGTCCATCCCAATAAATTGTTTGTCTGTCCCACCAACCTGTCTGTCCATCCACTAACCCATCTGTCCATCCTACTGACCCCTTTGCCCATCCACATACCTGTCTGTCCATCCACTGACATGTCTGCCCATCTGCTAACCCATCTGTCCATCCAACTAACATGTCTGTCTATCCAACTAACATGTCTGTCCATCCCACTAACCTGTCTGTCCATCCCACTGACCTGTCTGTCCATCCCACTAGCCTGTCTGTCGATCCACTAACCTGTCCGCCTACCCGCTAACCTGTCTGTCCATCCCACTAACCCATCCGTCCATCTCACTAACACGTCTGTCCATCCCACTAACATGCCTCTCCATCCCACTAACCCATCCGTCCATCCCACTAACACATCTGTCCAACCCACTAACACGTCTGTCCATCCACTGGCCCGTTTGTCCATTCACTAACCCGTCTCTCCATTCACTATCCTGTCTGTCCATCCCACTAACCTGTCTGTCCATCCCACTAACCTGTCCATCCATTGAACTAACACGTCTGTCCATCCCACTAACCTGTCCATCCATTGAACTAACACATCTGTCCATCCCACTAACCTGTCTGTCCATCCCACTGACGTGTCTGTCCATCCCACTAACCTGTCTGTCCATCCACTAACCCGTCTGTCCATTCAGTAACCTGGCTGGCCATTCACTAAACTGTCTGTCTACCCACTGACCCGTTTGTCCATCCACTAACCTGTTTGTCCATCCACTGACCTGCCTGTCCATCCACTGACCCATCTGTCCATCCACTGACCCATCTGTCCATCCCACTAACATGGCTGTCCATCCACTGATGCATCTGTCCATCCACTGACCAGCCTGTCAATCTCACTGACCCATCTGTCAATCCACTGACCCGTCTGTCCATCCCACTGAAGTGTCTCTCCATTTACTAACCCGTCTGTCCATTCACTAACCCATCTGTCCATCCCACTAACCCGTCTCTCCATCCACTGGCCCCTCTGTCCAACCACTGAACCGTCTGACCATCCACTGACCCGTCTGTCCATCTCACTAACCCATCTGTCCATCCCACTAACCTGTCTGTCCATCCAATGACCCAACTGCCCATCCACTGACCCATCTGTCCATCACACTGACCGGTCTGTCCATCCCATTGACCCATCTGTCCATCACACTGACCGGTCTGTCCATCCCATTGACCCATCTGTCCATCCACTGACCCATCTGTCCATCCACTAACCCATCTGTCCATCCCACTAACCCGATGGTCCACCCACTAACCCGTCTGTCCATCCACAGACCCATCTGTCCACCCCACTAACCCACCTGTCCATCCACTGGCCCGTCTGTACCTCCACTGACCTGTCTGTCCATTCACTAACCCATCTGTCCATCCACTGGCCCCTCTGTCCAACCACTGGACCATCTGACCATCCACTGACCCATCTGTCCATCCCACTAACCCGTCTGTCCATCCCACTAACTCGTCTGTCCATCCACTGACCCAACTGCCCATCCACTGGCCGGTCTGTCCATTCCACAGACCCGTCTGTCCATTCACTGTCCCGTCTGACCATCCACTGACCCATCTGTCCATCCCACTAACCCGTCTGTCCATCCACTGACCCAACTGCCCATCCACTGACCGGTCTGTCCATTCCACTGACCCATCTGTCCATTCACTGTCCCATCTGTCCATCCACTTACCCGTCTGTCCATCCCACTAACCCGATGGTCCACCCACTAACCCATCAATCTATCCACAGACTCATCTGTCCATCCACTGACCCATCTGTCCACCCCACTAACCCGCCTGTCCATCCACTGGTCGTCTGTACATCCACTGACCTGTCTTTCTATCCCACTGACATGTCTGTCCCTCCACTGGCTTCTCTGTCCATCCCACTGATCCATCTATACATCTTGCTGACCTGTGTGTCCCTCCACTGGCCTGTCTGTCCATCCCACTGACCCATCTGTCCATCTCAATGATGTAATGATATCAGCAAATAGTGATGGTATTTGCCTGTTTGATTATGATGCCTTACCAGCATATTTGCCTGATTGATTATTTATGCCTGACCAGCAGAGGGCATGTGAGAGACAAGCAGTTTAGTTTTAGTTTCGTTTTAGATGGATCTCTAAGATGGTGTCTCCTGTAATGCTGTTAACAGAGTTGAACAAACTTTAGTTAAAAAGATATTCTCTTTCATAAATGTCTCATCATTGAACCCACAAAGAAATCAATACAAATGACTCATCTGTACATCCACTAACCTGTCTATACATTCACCAACCCATCTGTCCATCCATTGACTCATCTGTCCATCCACTGGCCTGTCTGTCCATCCCACTGACATGTCTGTTCATCCCACTAACCCGTCTGTCCATCCACTGGCCTGTTTGTCAATCCACTGACCCGTCTGTCCATCCCACTGAAGCGTCTCTCCATTTACTAACCCATCTGTCCATTCACTAACCCATCTGTCCATCCCACTAATGCATCTCTCCATCCACTGGCCCCTCTGTCCATTCACTAACCCGTCTGTCCATCCCACTGAAGCGTCTCTCCATTTACTAACCCGTCTGTCCATTCACTAACCCGTCTGTCCATCCCACTAATGCGTCTCTCCATCCACTGGCCCCTCTGTCCAATCACTGAACCATCTGACCATCCACTGACCCATCCGTCCATCACACTAACCCATCTGTCCATCCACTGAGTAGTGTGTCCATCCACTGACCTGTCTGTCCATCCCTCTAACCCGTTTGTCCATCCCACTGACCCATCCGTCCCTCCACTGACCTGTCTGGCCATCCACTGACCCGTCTGTCCCTCCACTGACCTGTCTGTCCATCCACTAACCCATTTGTCCATCCACTAACCCATCCGTCCATTCACTAACCTGTCTGTCCATCCCGCTGACCTGTCTATTCATCCACTGACCTGTCTGTCCATCCCACTAAACCATCTGTCCCTCCACTGACCTGTCTGTCCATCCACTGACTTGTCTGTCCATCCACTGACCTGTCTGTCCAACCCACTGACTTGTCTGTCCATCCACTGACCTGTCTGTCCATCCACTAACTTGTCTGTCGCTCCACTGACCTGTCTGTCCATCCACTAACGCGTCTGTCCATCCACTAACCCGTCTGTCCATCCCACTGACCTGTCTATTCATCCACTGACCTGTCTGTCCAACCCACTATCCTGTCTGTCCCTCCACTAACCTGTCTGTCCATCCACTAACGCATCTGTCCATCCACTAACCCATCTGTCAATCCACTATCCCATCTGTCCATTCACTAACCCGTCTATCCATCCACTGATCTGTCTGTCCATTCGCTAACCCATCTATCCATCGAGCGGCGGCAGTATAAAAGGTAAACCCGAGTGCGGGTAGGCCTCAGTGCGGCAGCGGCGGGAACTTGAGCGGCGGCAGCATAAAAGGTAAGCCCGAGCGCGGGTAGGCCTCAGTGCGGCAGCGGCGGGAACGCGAGCAGCGGCAGTATAAAAGGTAAGCCCAAGCGCGGGTAGGCCTCAGTGCGGCAGCGGCGGGAACTCTAGCGGTGGCAGTATAAAAGTTAAGCCCGAGTGCGGGTAGGCCTCAGTGCGGCAGCGGCGGGAACGCGAGCAGCGGCAGTATAAAAGATAAGCCCAAGCGTGGGTAGGCATCAGTGGGGCAGTGGCGGGAACTCGAGCGGTGGCAGTATAAAAGTTAAGCCCGAGTGCGGGTAGGCCTCAGTGCGGCAGCGGCGGGAACTCTAGCGGTGGCAGTATAAAAGGTAAGCCCAAGCGTGGGTAGGCATCAGTGGGGCAGTGGCGGGAACTCGAGCGGTGGCAGTATAAAAGGTAAGCCCAAGCGCGGGTAGGCCTCAGTGCGGCAGCGGCGGGAACTCTAGCGGTGGCAGTATAAAAGGTAAGCCCGAGCGCGGGTAGGCCTCAGTGGGGCAGTGGCGGGAACTCGAGCGGTGGCAGTATAAAAGGTAAGCCCAAGCGTGGGTAGGCATCAGTGGGGCAGTGGCGGGAACTCGAGCGGTGGCAGTATAAAAGGTAAGCCCGAGCGCGGGTAGGCCTCAGTGCGGCAGTGGCAGGAACTCGAGCGGCGGCAGTATAAAAGGTAAGCCCGAGCGCGGGTAGGCCTCAGTGCGGCAGTGGCAGGAACTCGAGCGGCGGCAGTATAAAAGGTAAGCCCGAGCGCGGGTAGGCCTCAGTGCGGCAGTGGCAGGAACTCGAGCGGCGGCAGTATAAAAGGTAAGCCCGAGCGCGGGTAGGCCTCAGTGCGGCAGTGGCGGGAACTCGAGCGGCGGCAGTATAAAAGGTAAGCCCGAGCGCGGGTAGGCCTCAGTGCGGCAGTGGCAGGAACTCGAGCGGCGGCAGTATAAAAGGTAAGCCCGAGCGCGGGTAGGCCTCAGTGCGGCAGTGGCGGGAACTCGAGCGGCGGCAGTGTAAAAGGTAAGCCCGAGCGCGGGTAGGCCTCAGTGCGGCAGTGGCGGGAACTCGAGCGGCGGCAGTATAAAAGGTAAGCCCGAGCGCGGGTAGGCCTCAGTGCGGCAGTGGCAGGAACTCGAGCGGCGGCAGTGTAAAAGGTAAGCCCGAGCGCGGGTAGGCCTCAGTGCGGCAGTGGCGGGAACTCGAGCGGCGGCAGTATAAAAGGTAAGCCCGAGCGCGGGTAGGCCTCAGTGCGGCAGTGGCGGGAACTCGAGCGGCGGCAGTGTAAAAGGTAAGCCCGAGCGCGGGTAGGCCTCAGTGCGGCAGTGGCAGGAACTCGAGCGGCGGCAGTATAAAAGGTAAGCCCGAGCGCGGGTAGGCCTCAGTGCGGCAGTGGCGGGAACTCGAGCGGCGGCAGTATAAAAGGTAAGCCCGAGCGCGGGTAGGCCTCAGTGCGGCAGTGGCGGGAACTCGAGCGGCGGCAGTATAAAAGGTAAGCCCGAGCGCGGGTAGGCCTCAGTGCGGCAGTGGCGGGAACTCGAGCGGCGGCAGTATAAAAGGTAAGCCCGAGCGCGGGTAGGCCTCAGTGCGGCAGTGGCGGGAACTCGAGCGGCGGCAGTATAAAAGGTAAGCCCGAGCGCGGGTAGGCCTCAGTGCGGCAGTGGCGGGAACTCGAGCGGCGGCAGTGTAAAAGGTAAGCCCGAGCGCGGGTAGGCCTCAGTGCGGCAGTGGCGGGAACTCGAGCGGCGGCAGTATAAAAGGTAAGCCCGAGCGCGGGTAGGCCTCAGTGCGGCAGTGGCGGGAACTCGAGCGGTGGCAGTGTAAAAGGTAAGCCCGAGCGCGGGTAGGCCTCAGTGCGGCAGTGGCGGGAACTCGAGCGGCGGCAGTGTAAAAGGTAAGCCCGAGCGCGGGTAGGCCTCAGTGCGGCAGTGGCGGGAACTCGAGCGGCGGCAGTGTAAAAGGTAAGCCCGAGCGCGGGTAGGCCTCAGTGCGGCAGTGGCAGGAACTCGAGCGGTGGCAGTGTAAAAGGTAAGCCCGAGCGCGGGTAGGCCTCAGTGCGGCAGTGGCAGGAACTCGAGCGGTGGCAGTGTAAAAGGTAAGCCCGAGCGCGGGTAGGCCTCAGTGCGGCAGTGGCAGGAACTCGAGCGGTGGCAGTGTAAAAGGTAAGCCCGAGCGCGGGTAGGCCTCAGTGCGGCAGTGGCAGGAACTCGAGCGGTGGCAGTGTAAAAGGTAAGCCCGAGCGCGGGTAGGCCTCAGTGCGGCAGTGGCAGGAACTCGAGCGGCGGCAGTGTAAAAGGTAAGCCCGAGCGCGGGTAGGCCTCAGTGCGGCAGTGGCAGGAACTCGAGCGGTGGCAGTGTAAAAGGTAAGCCCGAGCGCGGGTAGGCCTCAGTGCGGCAGTGGCGGGAACTCGAGCGGTGGCAGTGTAAAAGGTAAGCCCGAGCGCGGGTAGGCCTCAGTGCGGCAGTGGCGGGAACTCGAGCGGTGGCAGTGTAAAAGGTAAGCCCGAGCGCGGGTAGGCATACTAATCTCCAATCTCCAATCTCAGGGTGGGAGAGAAGTAAAAAGTAATCAAGGTGTGACATCACCACAAAACAGGTAAGTGATTGGTTGGGAGTATTTCTCTCTTTTTTTTAAAACTTTAACTCTGTGGTTTATAGTTTTTAAGGTCTCTGTGGTGTAGCGGGGACAGTTTGTAAACCAGGGCCTTAAATATATCATTTAACTGTAGTGAAATTGGTGGGATTCATTTGTTTAATTTAATTGCAATTAATTAAAGGGTAAGTCATGGCAGGACAGCCATGGTATGCTACTCCTGCGCTATATGGGAACTCAGGGACACTTTCTGTGTCCCTGACAACCATGTGTGCAGGAATTGTGTCCAGCTGCAGCTACTGGCTGACCGCATTACAGTGCTGGAGCAGCGATTGGATACATACTGGACCATTCGCGATGCTGAGGACGTTGTGCGTAGCATGTTTGATCAGTTGGTCACACCGCAGGTAAAGTTGGCACAGGCAGAGAGGGAACGGGTAGTGCAGGGGTCCCCTGTGGCCATCCCCCTCTCAAACAGATATACCACTTTGGATACTGATGGGGGGGGATGGCTTACCAGGGGAAGGCAGCAGCAGCCAACTTCCTGGCACCAGGGGTGGTTCTGCTGCACAGAACGGGAGGAAAAAGCCTGGGAGGGCTATAGTGATGGGGGATTCTATTGTAAGGGGAATAGATAGGCGTTTCTGCGGCTGCAAACGAGACTCCAGGATGGTGTGTTGCCTCCCTGGTGCAAGGGTCAAGGATGTCTCAGGGCGGCTGCAGAACATTTTGGAAGGGGAGGGTGAACAGCCAGTTGTCGTGGTGCATATAGGTAGCAACGATATAGGTAAAAACCGGGATGAGGTCCTAAAAGCTGAATATAGGGAGTTAGGAGGTAAATTAAAAAATAGGACCACAAAGGTAGTAATCTCAGGATTGCTACCAGTGCCACGTGCTAGTCAGAGTAGAAATAGAAAGATATTTCAGATGAGTACGTGGCTAAAGGAATGGTGCAAGGGGGAGGGATTCAAATTTCTGGGAAATTGGAACCGGTTCTGGGGGAGGTGGGACCAGTACAAAATGGACGGTTTGCACCTGGGCCGGGCTGGGACCGATGTCCTAGGGGGAGTGTTTGCTAATGCTCTGGAGGAGGGTTTAAACTAAAATGGCAGGGGGTTGGGAACCTGAGCGGAGAGACAGAGGAAAGGGAAACAAGGATAAAAGCAAAAGACAGGAAGGAGAAAAACAAAAGTGTCAGGCAGAGAAATCAAGGGTTTAAATTATGCATGGCCACAGTAAATAATAATTCTAAGAGAGTTAAAAAAACAAGCCTGAAGGCTTTGTGTCTTAATGCAAGGAGCATTCGTAATAAGGTGGATGAATTAGCTGCGCAAATAGAGGTAAACGAATATGATATGATTGGGATTACGGAAACATGTCTACAGGGTGGCCAAGGCTGGGAACTCAATATCCCGGGGTATTCAATATTCAGGACAGATAGGCAAAAAGGAAAGGGAGGTGGGGTAGCATTGCTGGTTAAAGAGGAGATTAACACAATTGAAAGGAAGGATATTAGCTCTGATGATGTAGAATCTGTATGGGTAGAACTGAAAAATACCAAGGGGCAGAAAACGTTAGTGGGAGTGGTATATAGGCCTCCAAACAGTAATGCGGAGGTCGGGGATGGCATTAAATGGGAAATTAGAGAAGCGTGCAATAAGGGCACAGCAGTTATCATGGGTGACTTTAATCTACATATAGATTGGGTTAACCAAATTAGTAACAATACTGTGGAGGAGGAATTCCTGGAGTGTATACGGGATGGTTTCCTGGACCAATATGTCGAGGAACCAGCTAGAGGTCAGGCCATCTTGGACTGGGTATTATGTAATGAGAAAGGATTAATTAGCAATCTTGTTGTGCGAGGCCCCTTGGGTCAGAGCGAGCATAATATGATAGAATTCTTCATTAAGATGGAGAGTGAAATAGTTGACTCAGAGACTAGGGTCCTGAATTTAAATAAAGGGGACTATGATGGTATGAGGTGCGAGTTGGGTAGGGTTGATTGGGGAATGACACTCAAAGGGTTGACTGTGGATGGGCAATGGCAAACATTCAAAGATCGCATGGATGAACTACAGAATTTGTTCATCCCAATTTGGCATAAAAATAAAACAAGAAAGGTGACTGAACCGTGGCTAACAAGGGAAATTAGGGATAGCATAAGATCCAAGGAGAGGACATATAAATTGGCCAGAAAAAGCAGTAAACCTGAGGATTGGGAGCAGTTTAGGATTCAACAAAGGAGGACAAAGGGATTAATTAAGAGGGGGAAAATAGAACATGAGAGTAAGCTTGCACGGAACATAAAAACTGACTGTAAAAACTTTTATAGATATGTGAAGAGAAAAAGATTGGTGAAGTCACGCATAGGTCCCTTGCAGTCATAGAGTCATAGAGTTATACAGCACAGAAAGAGGCCCTTCGGCCCATCGTGTCCACGCCGGCCATCAAGCCCTATCTAATCTAATCCCATTTTCCAGCATTTGGTCCGTAGCCTTGTATGCTATGGCATTTCAAGTGCTCATCCAAATGCTTCTTGAATGTTGTGAGGGTTCCTGCCTCTACCACCCTTTCAGGCAGTGAGTTCCAGATTCCAACCAGCATCTGGGTGAAAAGGTTTTTCCTCAAATCCCCTCTAAACCTCCTGCCCCTTACCTTGAATCTATGCCCCCTTGTTATTAACCCCTCTACTAAGGGGAAAAGTTCCTTTCTATCCACCCTATCTATGCCCCTCATAATTTTCTATACCTCTATCAGGTCCCCCCTCAGCCTTCTCTGCTCCAAGGAAAACAACCCCAGCCTGTCCAGTCTTTCTTCATAGCTGAAGCGCTCCAGCCCAGGTAACATCCTGGTAAATCTCCTCTGCACCCTCTCCAAAGCAATCACATCCTTCCTATAGTGTGGCGACCAGAACTGCACACAGTACTCCAGCTGTGGCCTTACCAGCGTTTTGTACAGCTCCATCATAACCTCCCTGCTCTTATATTCTATGCCTCGGCTAATGAAGGCAAGTATCCCATATGCCTCTTTAACAACCTTATCCACCTGTTCTGCTGCCTTCAGGGATCTATGTACATGCACACCAAGGTCCCTCTGATCCTCTGTCTTTCCGAGGGTCTTACCATTCATTGTGTATTCCCTTGCCTTGTTAGTCCATCCAAAATGCATCACCTCACACTTTTCAGTGTTAAATTCCATTTGCCACTGTTCCGCCCATCTGACCAACCCATCTATATCGACCTGGACAAAGCTGAAGCCCTCGCTCTCTCCCTGGAGGTGGCCCATCAGGACCAGGAGGCGTTTTCCAGGTACTGCTCGCGACCCTGGGACTCGGGCCCGACCCCTACCGCAATACCCTTCGCAGCGCCGCCCCCGGGACCTACCCCGACCCCTACCGCAATACCCTTCGCAGCGCCGCCCCCGGGACCTACCTCAGCGTCGGCGTCCCGGACCCGACCGGGCCCGCCACCCCCGGTACCGGCTCCGACATCGGGCACCCGCGATCGGGCCGCCGGCTGCTTCTTTTGCGGCCAGGAGAAGCACCCGAGGTCGCGCTGCCCAGCCAGGAACTCTACCTGCACAACCTGCAGGAAGAAAGGCCATTTCTCTAAGGCCTGCAGGAGCGGATCTTCAGAGGCCAGCAGTGCCTCATGCGAACTGTGGGGGCGGCCATCTTCTTTCACGGCAACTGAGGCCACTATCCCCACACGTGAGTCATGGGGGCGGCCATCTTTGATCAAGGCAACCGACCCCAATAGTGCCTCATGTGAGTTATGGGGGCAGCCATCTTCTCCGCCATTTTGTCCTACCTCGTGGGAGACGCCATTTTTCCCACCACTCCCGACTGCCACCGGGCCCCCGGACCCGACGACCGCCTCGCCCGCAGACGACAACGACTCGCTTACCTACACGCTAGCCTCCGTCACTCTGGATCAAGCCCGCCCACACCACCTGTCCAAGTCGATGATGGACATCAAAGTAAACGGCCACGCCACGACCTGCCTGTTCGACAGCGGAAGCACGGAGAGCTTCATCCACCCAGACACGGTGAGCCACTACTCCCTCCCTGTCCTGCCAACGCGCAACCGAATCTCGATGGCATCAAGGTCCCACGCCACGGACATTAGCGGCTACTGTGCTGTGACCTTGTCGGTTAAGGGTACAGAGTATAAAAACTTTAAACTCCTCGTCCTCCCCCAGCTCTGCGCTGCCGTCCTACTAGGGCTGGACTTCCAATCCCACCTCCAAAGTGTAACCCTAGCATACGGTGGACCCCTCCCCCCACTCACAGTCGACAACCAGCGAAGGTTAAACCGCCCACCGTGTAGCACCTGCAGCCTATCCACCCTCAAGGTGCCGCCACCTTCCCTGTTCGCTAACCTCACCCCCGACTGCAAACCCGTCGCTACCAAGAGCAGGCGGTACAGCGCTGGGGACAGAGCTTTCATTAGCTCTGAGGTGCAGCGTCTCCTGAAGGAGGGCATCATCGAGGGGAGCAACAGCCCCTGGCGTGCCCAGGTCGTGGTCGTTAAGACCGGCGATAAAAATCGCCTGGTCATCGACTACAGCCAGACCATAAACAGATACACCCAGCTGGACGCATACCCCCTTCCCCGCATATCTGACATGGTCAATCAGATTGCACAATACCGCGTATTCTCGACCATCGACCTTAAGTCGGCCTACCACCAACTCCCTATCCACCCCGAGGACCGCCAGTACACCGCCTTCGAGGCGAATGGGCGCCTATACTGTTAAGTATGTGTCTTGTATTGAACAATTAACACAAAGACTTAAACATATAACTCAAACAGGTCTTTACTGGTTGGAGGTAGGGACTATACATAGGTCTTTACTTCATGCCCACAGGCGGGAACTGAGGGGAATCAGTACCCACAGTACTATTTATACCCCTATGGCCAGGAGTGGTACTGCGTATCACTACGCCCAACAAGTAGTGCAGTCCTGTCCATAGGTTCAAAGTAGCACACATATTACATACACAACATTCCTCCCTTCCTAGCTTTACAGTCATCTCCCCATTTAACATAACGTAATAACATATATACATATATAACTTCAGGTTTACATAACAGAATAACATAGATACATAGATAACTTCATGTCAAAACAGATCACAGATTCAGTCTCTGCGGAAAACAGTTCACAGATTCAATCTCTGTGGTGTAGTCGGTTCACGTTGCTGGAGTGACTCATTCAATAGTCCTTCCATGGATTTAACAGTTTGAACTTCCGAACTGAATTGGCTCCGTTCGGAGGGACCACGTGTGTGATCTGGTAGAGGTGATAATGGTTCAGATGGGTCATCTTCTGTTTTTACTTTTCCTTTTCTGCTTCTTGGAGACTCTCTGGGCTCCATTGTCAGCTGCCACAGCTGCCAGCTGCATGCGCAGTTCCTCCTTCTCTTCCTCCTGTTTCCGTCGTAGAGCCAGCTTCTCCCGATGTTCCGTAGACTTTTGGTGCTCCTCCATGATTTCTGCACTTTGGGAGTCGAAGTTACAAGCTGGGCAGGACAGGACATCGTAATATTCGGTGTCGTCCTGAGCTAGACCAGTGAGAGGGTCGTCTATTTCCTCCATACCCAGCTGGACATTAGCCAGCTCTTGTTCCAAATCCAGACATCTTTCCTGAAGAGACTTCTTCATGTGTACCTCTGCATCCAGCTTTTTCTGGGCTTTCAGCAAGTCGTTTACTAGTGACCTCATTTGTGATTTTAATACTTCAACTTCCTTTGGAGATTGATTGATCGGACTATGCAATCCCTCTACCGGAGCAGCTGTTTCAGCGGTCTGTTGTTCTACGTTGACGTGAGTCAGCGTACTTTTGGCATCCAAGGGCTGCTCTGTTGCAGTCATCTCAGTCTGTGTTGCCACCTCAGCTCTTCCAATAACCTTTGAGAGCTCCGAACCCCTTTCGTTTGAATATTGAAGTTCATGTTCAAGTTTTTCCCATTTCAGAGTCCTGTCCTTCAGCATATGCAGGAGTTGGCTGACCGTTAACTCCTCTGACATCAGACGTTTTGTGTGCTCCTGCTCCATTTTCTCCATCAGCTGCTTCTGTTGTCTTTCCAGATTCTCCAACTCTATATCAAAGAACTCTTTCGTTGCATTCAACTCTTGCTCAAAACGGCGAAGCATTTGTTCTAATTGCTGTTGTAGTTTGAAATGGAGTTGAGTTCGAGCCCGGTGTCCCTCAGAAATGGGCACATCAGTAGACTTGCCAGACTCAGAATCCACAGTTAAACTATGTTGTTGTTGCTCAGTGGAATTCTGTGCTGAAACTTTGTCTTTTGCACCTGAGTTGGGCTTACCATCATCCGTTCCAGAGTCTGGGCCGACTATCTTCACCGAGTTCTCACTCGTTATTGTTTGTAGGAAATGCCAGTCCATATTCATTTTCCTAATCCACTCCCGTCCTAGTAGTGGAGGACCTCCTTCAGATATCACATATAAGTCCATTATTTGACTGTCTTCGCCCTTGTGGACCACTGCAACCTCTATTTTCCCGATGGGGTACACTCTTTGCCCCGTGTATGTTTTCAATATAATCCCCGTATCCTGTAGGGGAATATGCTGGAATAACTTTCCGTAATCTTTTTTATTTATGACCGTCAATGCCGATCCAGTGTCCAATTCCAGTTTTACTTGGACTCCTTCTATCTGAAGAGTGACCCAAATTGTCTGGAGGTCTGCACCCTTACCAGCGTTGAGTACTCTTAAGCTAGCCAGTTCATTACAGCTTAAGCTAGCCAGTTCATTACTGCTAGCGTCTGAATCGGACTCCTGTTCGGTCACCTTGTGTACCTTTGCGTATTTTCCTTGCGGTGACTTCTTGTTGCTGGTCTTCTTCCCTGACCTGCATACTCTAGCTATATGTCCAAGCCTACCACAAGTTCTACATTCTTGGTTTTTAAACCAACACTGGTTCTGATCATGCGTTGTCTTTCCACAACGATAACATTTGCCAGAACTCACACCCAATTTGTGTGCACTGAGCTCCGGTGACCGTAGCTGCATTACTGCCGTGCCTCTCGCTGCGGCTTTGTGTGCTGCTGCCATAGTGACCGCCTTCTCAAGCGTCAGCTCATTCTCCTCGAGCAGTCGCTTTTGTGTATCCTGTTTAAATAAACCACACACAAATTTGTCTCGAAGTGCCTCTGTCAATCCCGTTCCAAACTGGCAATATTTCGCTAATTTACGCAATTCCAGCAAATAATCAGCATTGCTTTCATGCTGTAGCTGCCTTCTGTCGTAAAATTTAAATCGTTCCGCTAGCATCAGCGGCGTGGGGTTTAGATGATCTTTCAGGACAGTAACAATCTCATCGAACGTCTTATCCGCCGGTTCATCTGGTGATAACAGGTGTTTCAATTGCCCGTACGTCTTCGCACCCATTTCTCAGATTTTATTTTCTTTACTTGTTATCAAAGATGGCGGCTTCCCGCTCTTGCCGTCGTCCTCCGCCCACAAAATGGCGGTTTTCCCGCGCTTGGCGGTCTTCACCCGTCCCCCGACGCCGTCTCCCTTCAGCCCTCGAGTGCGGCCCTTATCTTCGCCGCGATCGATAGCCCGCGCTGTGCACCGCGACTCTCGCACCTTGAGCTTCTGCAGCCGCCGCGCCTTTCAGTCCGAGTGCGGCTCTTATCTTTGGTCCCGATCGCTGGCCCGGCTGCGCCCCTCACTTCAAAGCGGCCCGGCCCTTATCTGCCGATCGCTATCGCCCTACCTCTCTCTCTTCCCCAGTCCTGTCTTTACTCCGGTTCACAAGCTGATGGAGGCTTCAGGGTCCTAATGCCTGTCCCTTCCAGTCGCTGGAAGCTGTCAGGATTTCTGCTGCCCTTCAGTTTTGAGTGGGGTGTTGAGGATTGAAACCTCTCTTCAACGTCCTGTCTTTGGACGAAGCCGCCTGGAATAACTGCCGCAGGGTAAGAGCCTGACTCGTCGCCAGTGTTAAGTATGTGTCTTGTATTGAACAATTAACACAAAGACTTAAACGTATAACTCAAACAGGTCTTTACTGGTTGGAGGTAGGGACTATACATAGGTCTTTACTTCATGCCCACAGGCGGGAACTGAGGGGAATCAGTACCCACAGTACTAATTATACCCCTATGGCCAGGAGTGGTACTGCGTATCACTACGCCCAACAAGTAGTGCAGTCCTGTCCATAGGTTCAAAGTAGCACACATATTACATACACAACATATACCACTTCCTTAGGGTCCCCTTCGGTGTCACCAACGGGGTCTCGGTCTTCCAAAGGGAGATGGACCGGATGGTTGACCAGAACGGACTGCAGGCCACATTCCCCTACCTAGATAACGTCACCATCTGCGGCCGCGACCGGCAGGACCACAACGTGAATCTGGAGAAATTCCTCCGTACAGCCCAACGGCTGAACCTCACCTACAATAAGGAGAAATGTGTGTTTAACACCTCGCGCCTTGCCATCCTTGGCTGTGTAGTAGAGAACGGACTCATCGGCCCCGACCCCGAAAGAATGCGCCCCCTCATGGAGCTACCCCTCCCCCACTGCCCTAAGGCACTTAAGAGAACCCTGGGGCTCTTCGCCTACTATGCCCAATGGGTGCCCAATTATGCGGACAAAGCCAGACCCCTCATGAAGTCCACATCCTTCCCCCTTACGGAGGAAGCGTGCGCAGCCTTCTCCCTCATTAAGGGAGACATTGCCAAGGCCACTATGCACGCAGTGGATGAGTCCATCCCCTTCCAAGTCGAGAGCGATGCATCCGACTTCGCCCTAGCCGCCACCCTTAACCAGGAGGGGAGACCGGTGGCCTTCTTCTCAAGGACCCTACAGGGCCCTGAGATCCGACACTCGTCGGTCGAGAAGGAGGCCCAGGCGATTGTGGAGGCGGTACGACGCTGGAGGCACTACCTGGCAGGCAAACGATTTACCCTCCTTACCGACCAACGTTCGGTCGCTTTTATGTTTAATAACAAGCTGAGGGGCAAAATCAAGAATGACAAGATCTTGAGGTGGAGAATCGAGCTCTCCACCTACGATTATGATATCTTGTACCGGCCAGGTAAGCTGAACGAACCCCCCGATGCTCTGTCACGAATTACATGCGCCAGCGCGCAAAGTGATAGACTTCAGACCCTCCACAACGACCTCTGCCACCCCGGGGTCACCAGACTTTACCACTTCATTAAGGCCCGCAACCTGCCCTACTCCATCGAGGAGGTCAGGACCATAACCAGGAACTGCCAGATCTGCGCCGAGTGCAAACCGCACTTCTTTAGGCCGGACAGAGCAAGCCTGATCAAGGCCACCCGCCCCTTCGAGCGCCTGAGCATCGACTTTAAGGGGCCCCTCCCGTCCTCTGACCGTAATGTGTACTTCCTCAACATTGTTGATGAGTACTCCCGTTTCCCCTTTGCCTTCCCCTGCCCAGACATGACCAGTACCACGGTCATTAAATGCCTGAACGACCTCTTCGCCTTGTTCGGGTTCCCAAACTATATACATAGTGACCGGGGCTCCTCTTTCATGAGCGAGGAACTCCGACAGTTCCTACTAGCGAGAGGTATTGCAGCAAGTAGGACCACCAGCTACAACCCCCAAGGGAACGGCCAGGTGGAAAGAGAGAACGCGACGGTATGGAAGGCCGTCCTCTTAGCCTTAAAGTCTAAGGGCCTCCCAACCTCCCGCTGGCAGGAAGTCCTCCCGACAGCGCTGCACTCCATCCGGTCACTACTTTGCACTGCCGTTAACGCCACCCCCCATGAACGAATGTTTGTTTTCCCCAGGAAGTCGACTACGGGAACCACTCTACCAACCTGGCTGACCTCTCCGGGGCCCGTCTTGCTGCGAAAGCACGTGAGGGCCCATAAAACAGACCCCCTGGTCGAAAGGGTGAACCTCCTGCACGCCAACCCCCAGTACGCCTACGTGGCTTACCCAGACGGGCGGGAGGACACTGTCTCCTTACGAGACCTCGCACCCTCGGGCACTCCGGAGACACCACCTTTACCCCCCCCCACCACCCCCCCAATTCCAGCCCAGGTAGACGGCATGCCGGAACCCCACGAGCCTTCGCCGACCACGCAGACACCAGCACTAACACCGGATAATGCAGCACCGCCGCTGCGACGATCGGAGAGGCTTACGAGGCCTCCGGACAGACTGACATACCAGAACTGGTAGTACACTTCACCCCGCCGGACTCAAATCTAAACAAGGGGTGAATGTGGTAAACCACTTTTATCGTTACACTATAGTTATCACTGTTGTATTGTTATCACCGTTATCACTGTTGTATCACGATACGAGGTCGCCTCTTGTCGCGCTGTTATACCTGGGCTGACCACCTCCGACTCCGCCCATGGCTCCACCTACCTGCCCAGGTATAAAGGTAGTCGACTGGCTGGTATTCCTCCTTGTTGGACCCGATCACCCACGAGGGTGGGCTCTGTTATTTAGTCAATAAAAACCTTTAGTTACGTTCCTAACTCGTCGCTTTTTATTGGACGAATTGATAGGTAACCCATCTGTCCATGCAATAACCCGTCTATTCATCCACTGACCTGTCTGTCCATCCACGGATCTGTCTATCCATCCCACTAACTCATCTGTCCATCCCACTAACTCGTCTGTCCATCCACTAACCTGTCTGTCCATCCACTGACCCATCTGTCCATCCACTGATCCATCTGTCCATTCACTAACCTGTCTGTCCATCACCCTAACCCATCTGTCCATCCACTGACCCATCAGTCCATCCCACTGACCCATCTGTCCCTCCACTGACCTGTCTGTCCATCCACTGACCCATCTGTCCATCCACTGATCCATCTGTCCATTCACTAACCTGTCTGTCCATCCCACTGACCTGTCTGTCCATCCCACTGACCCGTCTGTCCCTCCACTGACCCATCCGTCCCTCCACTGACTCCTCTGTCCCTCCACTGACCTGTCTTTCCATCCCACTAACCCATCTGTCCATTCACTAACCTGTCTGTCCATCCCACTGATATACCTATCAATTCATCCAATGAAAAGCGATGAGTTAAGATAGTAACTATAGGTTTTTATTGGCTAAATAACAGAGCCCACCCTCGTGGGTGATCGGGTCCAACAAGGAGGAATACCAACCAGTCGACCACCTTTATACCTGGGCAAGCAGGCGGAGTCATGGGCGGAGTCAGCTGTGGTCAGCCCAGGTATAACAGCGTGACAAGAGGTGACCTTGTGTCGTGATACAACAGTGTAAACAGTGATAACCATAGTGTAACGATATAAACAGTGATAACCATAGTGTAACGATAGTGAACGATAAAAGTGGTTTACCACATTCACCCCTTGTTTAGATTTGAGTCCGGCGGGGTGAAGATTGCTACCAGTTCGGGTATGTCAGTCTGTCCGGAGGCCTCGTAAGTCTCTCTGATCGGCGCAGCAGCGGCGGCGGTGATGCAGTATCCGATGTTAATGCTGGTGTCTACGTGGTTGGCGAAGGCTCGTGGGGTTCCGGCATGCCGTCTACCTGGGGTGGATTTGGCGGGGTGGTGGGGGGTAACGGTGGTGTCTCAGGGGTGCCCGAGGGTGCAAGGTCTCGCAAGGAGACTGTGTCCTCCCGCCCGTCTGGGTATGCCACATAGGCGTACTGGGGGTTGGCGTGCAGGAGGTCCACCCTCTCGACCAGGGGGTCCGTTTTATGGGCCCTCACGTGCTTTCGCAGCAAGACGGGCCCCGGAGAAGTCAGCCATGTTGGTAGCGAGATTCCCGTAGTCGACTTCCTGGGGAAAACAAACATTCGTTCATGGGGGGTGGCGTTAATGGCCGTGCAAAGCAGTGACCGGATGGAATGCAGCGCTGCCGGGAGGACTTCCTGCCAGCGAGAGGTTGGCAGGCCCTTAGACTTTAAGGCTAAGAGAACGGCCTTCCAGACAGTCGCGTTCTCTCTTTCCACCTGGCCGTTCCCTCGGGGGTTGTAGCTGGTGGTCCTGCTTGCAGCAATGCCTCTCGCTAGTAGGAACTGGCGAAGTTCCTCGCTCATGAAGGATGAGCCCCGGTCGCTATGTATATAGTTCGGGAACCCGAACAAGGCGAAGAGGTCGTTCAGGCATTTGATGACCGTGGTACTGGTCATGTCTTGGCAGGGGAAGGCAAAGGGGAAATGGGAGTACTCATCAATGATGTTGAGGAAGTACACATTACGGTCAGAGGACGGGAGGGGCCCCTTAAAATCGATGCTCAAGCGCTCGAAGGGGCGGGTGGCCTTGATCAGGCTTGCTCTGTCCGGCCTAAAGAAATGCGGTTTGCATTCGGCACAGGTTTGGCAGTTCCTGGTCATGGTCCTGACCTCCTCGATGGAGTAGGGCAGGTTGCGGGCCTTAATGAAGTGGTAAAGTCTGGTGACCCCGGGGTGGCAGAGGTCGTTGTGGAGGGTCTGCAGTCTATCAATTTGCGCGTTGGCGCATGTACTTCGTGATAGAGCATCTGGGGGTTCGTTCATTTTACCAGGTCGGTACAAGATATCATAATCATAGGCGGAGAGCTCGATTCTCCACCTCAAGATCTTGTCGTTCTTGATTTTGCCCCTCAGCTTGTTATTAAACATAAAAGCGACTGAACGCTGGTCGGTGAGGAAGGTAAATCGTTTGCCTGCCAGGTAATGCCTCCAGCGTCGTACTGCCTCCACGATCGCCTGGGCCTCCTTCTCGACCGAAGAGTGTCGGATCTCAGGGCCCTGGAGGGTCCTTGAGAAGAAGGCCACAGGTCTCCCCGCCTGGTTAAGGGTTGCTGCTAGGGCGAAGTCGGATGCATCGCTCTCCACTTGGAAAGGGATAGACTCATCCACCGCGTGCATTGTGGCCTTAGCAATGTCTCCCTTTATGAGGGAGAAGGCTGCGCACACTTCTGCTGTCAGGGGGAAGGAGGTGGACTTCATGAGGGGTCTGGCTTTGTCCGCATAATTCGGCACCCATTGGGCATAGTAGGCGAAGAGCCCCAGGGTTCTCTTCAGCGCCTTTGGACAGTGGGGGAGGGGTAGCTCCACGAGGGGGCGCATTCTTTCGGGGTCGGGGCCGATGACCCCGTTCTCTACTACGCAGCCGAGGATGGCGAGACGCGAGGTGTTAAACACACATTTTTCCTTATTGTAAGTGAGGTTCAGCCGTTCGGCCGTACGGAGGAATTTCTCCAGATTAACATCGTGGTCCTGCCGGTCGCGGCCGCAGATGGTGATGTTATCTAGATAAGGGAACGTGGCCTGCAGCCCGTTCTGGTCAACCATCCGGTCCATCTCCCTTTGGAAGACCGAAACCCCGTTGGTGACGCCGAAGGGAACCCTAAGGAAGTGGTAGAGGCGGCCATTCGCCTCGAAGGCGGTATACTGGCGGTCCTCAGGGCGGATAGGGAGTTGGTGATAGGCCGACTTAAGGTCGATGGTGGAGAATACCCGGTACTGTGCAATCTGATTGACCATATCAGATATGCGGGGAAGGGGGTATGCATCCAGCTGGGTGTACCGGTTTATGGTTTGGCTGTAGTCGATGACCAGGCGGTTTTTATTGCCGGTCTTAACGACTACGACCTGGGCACGCCAGGGGCTGTTGCTCCTCTCGATGATGCCCTCCTTCAGGAGACGCTGCACCTCAGAGCTAATAAAAGCTCTGTCCCCGGCGCTGTACCGCCTGCTCTTGGTGGCGACGGGTTTACAGTCGCGGGTGAGGTTAGCGAACAGGGAGGGGGGCGGGACCTTGAGGGTGGATAGGCCGCAGGTGGTATGCGGTGGGCGGTTTAAAGGCTGCTGGTTGTCGACTGTGAGTGGGGGGAGGGGTCCACCGTATGCCAAAGTGACACTTTGAAGGTGGGATTGGAAGTCCAGCCCTAGGAGGACGGCAGCGCAGAGCTGGGGCAGGACGAGGAGTTTAAAATTTTTATACTCCGTGCCCCTAACCGACAGGGTCACAACACAGTAGCCGCTGATGTCTGTAGAATGGGACCTCGACGCCATCGAGATCCGGTTGTGCGTTGGCCGGACAGTGAGGGAGTAGTGGCTCACCGTGTCTGGATGGATGAAACTCTCCGTGCTTCCGCTGTCGAACAGGCAGGTCGTGGCGTGGCCGTTTACTTTGATGTCCATCATGGACTTGGACAGGTGATGCGGGCGAGCTTGGTCCAGTGTGACGGAGGCTAGTGTATGGCTGAGCGAGCTGCTGTAGTCTGTGGGTGAGGCGGTTGTCGGGTCTGGAGGCAAGGTGGCGGTCGAGTGTGGTGGACAAAATGGCGGCGCCCACGAGGTTGGATAAAATGGCGGAGAAGATGGCCGCCCACACAACTCACATGAGGCACTGCTGGTG
The DNA here is from genome assembly GCF_052327205.1 of Somniosus microcephalus. NCBI lineage: Eukaryota > Metazoa > Chordata > Chondrichthyes > Squaliformes > Somniosidae > Somniosus > Somniosus microcephalus. The sequence continues at coordinate 99,614,856 of NC_140994.1, forward strand.
TCGGTGGCCTTGATCAAAGATGGCCGCCCCCACGACTCACACGAGGGGATACTGGCATCTGTGGCCTTGATGAAAGATGGCCACCCCCACAACTCGCATGAGGCACTGCTGGCGTCTGTGGCTCTCCCCCTGCAGGCCTTAGCGAAGTGGCCTTTCTTGTGGCAATCGGAGCAAGTCGCATTTCTTGCAGGGCAGCGCGTCCTCGGGTGTTTCGCCTGGCCACAGAAGAAGCAGCCGGTGGCCCGATCGCGGGGCTCCGATGTTGCAGCCGGTACCGGGGGTGGCGGTCCCGATCGGTTCTGGGACGCCGACGCTGAGGTAGGTCCCAGAGGCGGCGGTGCGAGGGGTATTGCGGCTGGGGTCGGGCCGGAGTCCCAGGGTCGCGCAGCACAGTACCTGGAATACGCCTCGAGGTCCCGATGGGCCACTTCCAGAGAGCGAGCGAAGGCTGCAGTTGTATTCAGGTCGAGGTCTTTTGATTCGAGCAGTCTTTGCCGTGAGTAGTCGGACCGAAGGCCTTTCACGAAGGCATCGCGGATATTCCCTTCAGTATTTTCTGCAGCCGTTACAGCTTTAAAGTCACAGTCCCTGCCGAGTGTTTGTAGCGCCCGTAAAAATTCATCTACAGACTCTCCTGGCTGTTGCGAGCGGGATCTTAGGAGATGTCTGGCATACATAGAGTTTACCGGGCTCCGGTGCTGCTCTTTCAGCAGGTTGAGGGCGTCCTCGTATGTAGTAAGGTCCTGGATGATTGCAAATACTTTAGGGCTCACTTGGGCGGTCAGAACTCTTAGTTTGGATCCCGGAGGCACGCCGGATTCTCCCAGGTAGGATTCGAAACAGCTCAGCCAGTGTTTGAAGTCGAGGGCTGAGTTCGCTGCCTGTGGGTTTAGATCCAGGTACGGTGGTCGGAGGGCTCGCAGCCAGGCCGGCTGCTGTGGCTGTTGTAGCTGGACGTTTGGCTGGTCGTTTGGCTGCTCCGATCCACTCATTTCAAAATTTAGCCAATAAAATTGATATACCTATCAATTCATCCAATGAAAAGCGACGAGTTAAGATAGTAACTATAGGTTTTTATTGGCTAAATAACAGAGCCCACCCTCGTGGGTGATCGGGTCCAACAAGGAGGAATACCAACCAGTCGACCACCTTTATACCTGGGCAAGCAGGCGGAGTCATGGGCGGAGTCAGCTGTGGTCAGCCCAGGTATAACAGCGTGACAAGAGGTGACCTTGTGTAGTGATATAACAGTGTAAACAGTGATAACCATAGTGTAACAATATAAACAGTGATAACCATAGTGTAACGATAGTGAACGATAAAAGTGGTTTACCACACCCACTAACCCATCAGTTAATCTCACTGACCTGTCTGTCCATATAGTGACCCGTCTGTCCATCCCAGTAACCCGTCCATCCATCCCACTGACCTGTCTGTCCATCCACTGACTCGTCTGTCCATTCACTGACCTGTCTGTCCATTCCACTATCCCGTCTGTCCATTCCACTATCCCGTCTGTCCACCCCACTGACCCCCTCCATTCCTCTATTGACCTGTCTGGACATCCACTGACCTGTCTGTCCCTCCACTGACCTCTCTGTCCATCCGCCGACTCATCTGTCCCTCCACTAACCCATCTGTCCCTCCACTGTCTCATCTGTCCATCTCACTGACCTGTCTGTCCATCCACTAATCCATCTATCCATCCACTGACCTGTCTGTCCATCCACTAATCCATCTATCCATCCACTGACCTGTCTGTCCCTCCACTGACTCGTCTGTCCATCCCACTAACCCGTCTGTCCATCCACTGACCCATCTATCCATCCACTGACCTGTCTGTCCATCCCACTAACCCGTCTGTCCATCCACTAACCCGTCTGTCCATCCACTGACTCGTCTGTCCCTCCACTGGCCTGTCTGTCCATCCCACTGACCCATCTGTCCATCCAATTACCCATCTATCCATTCACTAACCTGTCTGTCCATCCCACTGACCTGTCTGTCCCTCCACTGACCCGTCTGTCCCTCCACTGACCCGTCTGTCCATCCCACTGACTCGTCTGTCCCTCCACTAACCTGTCTGTCCATCCCACTGACCTGTCTGTCCCTCCTCTGACCCAACTGTCCATCCACTGACTCGTCTGTCCATCCAGTGACCCATCTGTCCATCCCAGTAACCCGTCTGTCCATCCCACTAACCCATCTGTCCATCGACTGACCCGTCTGTCCATCCACTGACCCATCTGTCCATTCACTAACCTGTCTCTCCATCCCACAGACCCGTCTGTCCATCCACTGACCCATCTGTCCATTCACTAACCTGTCTCTCCATCCCACTGACCTGTCTGTCCATCCCACTGACCTGTCTGTCCCTCCACTGACCTGTCTGTCCCTCCACTGACCCATCTGTCCATCCACTGACTCGTCTGTCCCGCCACTGACTTGTCTGTCCATCCCACTGACCCGTCTGTCCATCCCACTGACCCGTCTGTCCATCCCACTAACCCGTCTTTCCATCCCACTAACCCGCCTGTCCATCCCACTAACCCATCTGGGTCTCCTGAAGTCTCTCACACTCCCTCCTCACTGTTTGACAAACCTTCTACTTCTGCGGTCTCAGAAAATGTTGAGATTGTTTTCCTTGTTCACCCAAATCATCTCTATACCAGTAACAAAGTGGACCCAGCACTGACCCCTGGGGGACACCACTGTTTCAAAATGATGAAAGGATGGGATAGGGTCGACAGAAGCAGACTGTCTCCAGTAATTGTGGAGTCCAGAAGGAGGGGCCACAGATACAAGATTCAATATAATTGATTTAGAACAGAGAACAGGAGAAACGTCTTCACACAGTGAATGCACTTCAGGGTTTGTGGTTGAGGCAGAAACTATGTCGACATTCAAGATTAGATTGGTTAGGTAAATGAAGGAAAATGGGATGAGGAATGTGGGAACAGGATGGGTAAATGTGATTTGACTATTTGTTGATATCTTCTTCTTCTCGGAACCGAGGATGACTTGCTTCCACATTAAAAATGAGTTCTCAGGTGACTGATGAGTCCAATGCGGGACCTACAGTCTCTGTCACAGGTGGGGCAGACGGTGGTTGAAGGGGAGGGTGGGTGGGATGCTTGGGTTGATGTGCGTTCCTTGCGCTTGCTCCCGGCGAAGAGACTCGAGGTGTTCGGCGCCTTCCCGGATGCTTCTCCTCCACTTTGTGCAGTCTTGGGCCAGGGATTCCCAGGTGTCAGTGGGGATATTGCACTTTTTCAAGGAAGCTTTGATGGTGTCCTTGAAGTGTTTCCTCTGCCCACCTGGGGTTCTCTTGCCGTGTCGGAGCTCCGAGTAAAGCGCTTGTTTTGGGTGTCTCGTTGATATAGAAGGTAATCACTGACATGGATTGGTTGGGTCGAATGGCCTGTTTCCGTGGTGTAACTTCTCTGTATTTCTATTTTGAAACTAGTGGGAGCAATGGCTGGAAACACTGATAGAAGAGGGAGAGTCCACAAGAAAGTTGGATACTAATTGCCACCCTTAACAAGTTCCTTGTTATAAAAAGCTGAACTCATCCAGTTTGAAATGGTGCAGAGTGAAACCACTGTCCATGCTGTCACTCGGTATTTCTGCCACTATCAGTCCTACACCATTCCCAAGCACTGACAGAGGTGAGTGTGAATAAAATGGAATCAACATCATTCAGTTATCCTGTAGTCAGAGTTTGGAACCAGCATTCTGCTCAATGTACTCTGTTAAGTCCGTGAATGATTGAGACACGGTCTAGCAGGAGAGAAACAAACAAGTCTTTACTGGTGAAAGGCATAAACGAAACTAAACAGAGGCTCTCTAGCACCTTTTATACAGGGGTGGTCACTGCCGGTACTGCAGTCTGAGACCAGTTATTCTCTTAAAGGTACATACACAACAATTCCTCCCCTTTTAGATAAACAGTACATAACATTAATTTAACAACTAATGATAACGAATTACAATCACAATTACTGTTGCTAGATACATTGGTTAAGTTTAAGCAATTATAAGTTCAGTCTTTGAGGAGGCTTCCTAATTCTGTCTGGATAACGCCTCTTTGGAGTATCAGGTTCTTCTGGCAATGTTGAGTCGGAATCAATGTCGTTGTTTGGTTCATCTGCTTCCAATATTACCGGTTCTGCGGTAGCTGCAATTGGAACATCGATTTCATTACCAGGTGTATCAGATCGTGGTGTGGAGTTGACGTTTTCCAGTGACTCTAGAATCTGGTCAGCATGGCATCTTACAATGCTCTCCCCAACGTCCACGGTATACATGAGAGGTCCTTGTCGTGTACAAATCGTTCCTGGCTGCCATTTCTCAGTGCGGTAGTCCCGGGCCAAAACTGGTTGACCTATCTTAAAACTCCTGGTCGGCCTTTCATTCATATTCTGAAACTGCCTGTTCTCCACATCTCTTCGGACGTTTGGCTTAACCAAATCCAAGCGGCATCGTAGTCTTCGATTGAAGAACATCATGGCTGGAGTTTGGTTGGTTGGTAACCGCATGTAGGCAAACAAGAAACAAGAAGTTGTCCACCTTGTGTTGTAGGGGTATATCTTCATTACACATTGCCTTGATAGCCTTCTTGAATGTTTGGACAAACCTCTCGGCCAATCCATTAGTGGCTGGATGATATGGGGCAGATGTGTAATGCTTAACACCATTGTTCTTTAAGAACCTCCGGAACTCTTCAGACACAAACTGTGGTCCATTGTCAGGACAAATCTGTTCAGGCAGCCCATTCCTGGCGAATATGGTTCGTAAAACTGCGATAGTTTTTTCCGTGGTGGTTGAGGACATTTTTATTACCTCTGGCCACTTTGAATGTGCATCCACCGCAATTAAAAACATCAAGTCCATGAAGGGACCAGCAAAATCAATGTGTACCCTTTGCCATGGAGATGAGGGCCACTCCCATGGATGCAGAGGAGCTTGTGGTGGGGCGTTTTGGACCTTCTGGCATCCTGCACAGCTCTTGGTCATCTCTTCGATTTCTCTATCGATTCCCAGCCACCACACAAACGCTCTGGCTAAGCTCTTCATTTTTACCCCACCCAGATGACCCTCATGAAGCTCATTGAGCACTCTATCCATCAACTTAGGTGGAATTACTACTCTGGATCCACACATCAAGGTTCCTGTGCACACTGACAGCTGTTCTCTTCTTGACGAAAATGCTGGCAGCAGTGGTTCGCCATGTGCTGGCCATCCCTTCACCGTTAAATCATAGACCCGTGATAGTGTCGGGTCATTCCATGTTTCCTTTTCTATGTTTGCATTCGTCACAGGGAGACATTCGACTATGGTCGAGTGGAATAACTCCATTGGATCCACTGCAAGGTCTTCTTCTTCCACCGTCGGCAATGGTAGACGTGACAATCCATCAGCATTTCCATGCTGTTTAGTTCCCCTGTACTCGATGTCATATTGGTGTGCCCCTAGGAAAAGGGACCATCTCTGCAGCCGTTGTGCTGTCATTATCGGTACGCCCTTCTGAGGGTTGAAAATGGAGACAAGAGGTTGATGATCGGTTAGTAGAGTAAATTTTTGACCGTGCAGATAGTGATTGAACTTCTTCACCCCCCACACTAGGCTGAGGGCCTCTCTGTCAATCTGGGCGTAGTTACGCTCGGCAGAAGTTAACGAGCGTGACGCAAAAGCTATCGGCCTCTCTAAACCATCAAGGAATTTATGTGACAGTACCGCCCCAATGCCGTAGGGAGACACATCACACGCCAGCCTGATTGGCAGTGCTGGGTTGTAGTGAGCCAATACTTCCTTCGAAGTGATTAAGTCCTTACTCTTCTGAAAAGCACATTTACAATCATCGCTCCATTTCCATGCTACCCCCGTTCGTAGCAGGGCGTTCAGTGGATGCAGAATTGTCGACAAATACGGCAAAAACTTATGATAGTAATTCACCAACCCGAGGAATGACCTCAGTTGTGACACATTTTCAGGCGCTGGGGCCTTAACAACCGCTTCAATTTTGTCAGGGGACTTATGCAACCCCTCTTCATCAATCACGTGGCCACAATACGATATCTGTTTCTTAAAAAATTCGCACTTGTGGCGGTTGGCTTGCAGCCCATGTTCCCGTAGTCTAGTGAGCACCTGTTCTAGGTTGTTAAGGTGTTCACTGTCATCTTCACCTGTTACAAGGATGTCGTCCAAGTAACACTGAGTCCCCGGAATCCCTTGCAGGACTTGTTCCATCGCTCTTTGCCATATCGCCGGAGCCGATGCTACTCCGAATACCAAACGATGATACTGGTAAAGACCTTTGTGAGTGTTTATTGTGAGATACTTCCTAGAGGACTCTTCAACCTCCATCTGCAAATATGCTTGTGCTAGGTCAATTTTTGTAAAACGCTTCCCTCCAGACAGTGAGGCGAAGATGTCTTCTATCCTTGGAAGAGGATATTGTACTGTGTGAAGGACAAGGTTCACCGTCACCTTGAAATCCCCACAGATGCGAATCTTCCTTGGCTCTCCGGACTTATTGCTTAACGTTTTCTTCACGACAGGAATGATGGGTGTCGCCCACTCGCTCCAGTCGACCTTAGACAACATGCCCGCCTTCTCCAGATTCTCCAGCTCTGCCTCGACAGCTGGACGAATTGCATATGGTACCGGTCTCGCTTTGAAAAACTTGGGAACTGCATTCTCTTCTATTTTTAACGAGGCGGTTACGCCTTTAAGCGTGCCCAGTTCTTGTTGAAATACCTCTTTGGCGTTAGCTAAGATTGTTGACAATCGTCCAGGAGTGATGTCTTCATCTTTTTTACCGTCCACCATCATTGCATGAATGGAATGTCAAGCTAAGTTTATCTTCCTGATCCATTCCCGTCCCAATAACGGTGGTCCACCATTTGGCAGTATGTAGAGATACAATTTCCATATTTTCTTGCCATTGTATTCGACAGACACCCTTATTTTTCCTCTGGGGTATACTTTTTGCCCCGTATACGTCGTCAAGACGATGGATGTCTCTCTCAAGGGTATGTGTGAAAATAGCCGCTCATAGTTTCGTCGATTCATGACGGTTAGCACTGATCCTGTATCCAATTCCATTTTAACTTGGGACCCTGCTATCGTGAGGGTGACCCAAATGGTTCGGTGATCCTCTTTTGCGATTACATTGTGAAGTTTGAGACAGCTTAATCTCCTGTTCTCGGATTCACTATCGCTCATCTGGTCTTCGGAACTACTGTCCGTCATCTTTTGTACTTTCTTGTACGATTCCTTAGTAGCCTTTTTGTTGTCGCTGGTCTTCTTCCCAGACCTACAAACTCATGCAAAGTGTCCAATCTTCCCGCATTGTCTGCATATTTTGTCTTTGGACCAGCAGTCCTTCTGGTCATGGTTAGTTCTGCCGCAGCGATAACATTTTGCAAATCCCCGTGTCATTTCATGGGTGCCGTATTCCTGTGGTTTTTGTTGAATTTCTGCAGCTCCCCTGGCTGCTGCTTCATACGATACTGCCACGCTGAAAGCCTTATCTAGCGTCAGCTCTTTTTCTGCGAGTAACTTCTTCTGTGTTCCTTCACTCAGGAGTCCACAGACAAATTTGTCCCGTAGGGTATCTGCCAGTCCTGCTCCGAACTGGCAGTGCTTTGATAGCTTGCGTAGTTCTGTATGATACTCAGCATTGCTCTCATCTTTGTGCTGAGTTCTCCTGTGGAATTTAAATCTTTCTGCTATCAACAGCGGTGCAGGGTTTAAGTGCTCCTGTAGAACAGCAACAATTTCATTAAAACTCTTCGCCTTCGGTTTGGCTGGAGTAATCAGATCCCGCAATAGGCCGTACATTCTAGCGCCCATTACATTTAGCAATATTGATGCCTTTTTCCCCTCCGCTATTTCATTTGCCTCAAAATATACCTCGACTCTTTCCACATACGTGGTCCAGTCCTCTAATGTATTATCAAAAGCAGTGATACAGCCAGTCTTCAGCATCTTGCAAATCTAAATGGCATCTCCCACGCTTTGCCTTCTTCCCCGATTTAACAAAATGGCGCCTCCCGCGCTTTGTCTTCTTCCCCGCTGTTGTTAGCGCTGCTTTCCACGGTTTCCTGCGCGTTAAATATTAATTCGTTTTCTTTTATTATCTTCCCGTCGTGGAGCGGACCCTCTGGGACACTTCCCTCCCTCTTCTGAGGTCCGAATGCTGCCCAGCTTTGAAACACTGGCCGCACCCTGTGTGCTCCGCCCTCTCTCTCTCTCGTTGCTTCCCGACTCGCTGCCCGGCCCGCCGCAGCCCAGGAAGGATCAGAGCACTACCTGCCACCAGCCCGATTAGCTGTGAAACCACGGACCGAGGAACCCAGCCTGGCTCTGGACAGTCTCTCCTGCAAGTTTTGAACTCGATGATTGACGGTCGACGCCCGTTTCTCGAGTTTCAATGGCCTATTTTTTTTTTTCTTTCTTCTGGCTCCGACCTTCAACAACGTCGTCGGAGCTGCTGCTGAGTTGCAGGTAAGTTCGTTTCTAACTCGTCACCAGTGTTAAGTCTGTGAATGATTGAGACATGGACTAGCAGGAGAGAAACAAACAAGTCTTTACTGGTGAAAGGCATAAACGAAATGAACCAACAGAGGCTCTCTAGCGCCTTTTATACAGAAGTGGTCACTGCCGGTACTGCAGTCTGAGACCAGTTATTCTCTTAAAGGTACATACACAACATACTCAAAGCTGCTGATGTTCCTTGGGCACCCAGAGATTCTATAACATGCATGATATTAGAGCTCACCTTTACCTGGGTGAGATAGTTTCCTCCTTCTGAGTGACCACCAGCACTGGCCTGTGCAGGTTTCTGATTGACTGCCTTGCCCTATTGTTCCCTGCTCTGCGCTTCATCTCAGCTCTCCTGGTTATGCTTTCTTTTTTCCAGAGGAATGCTGTGATTTTCCTTTAAATTTGGATGCTCCTGCTTTCAATGAAGCTCCTTGCTCTTGTGTTGTTTTCATTATCATAGAATTATACAGCACAGGAGGCGGCCATTCGATCCATCGTGTCTGTGCTAGCTCTTTGAAAGAGCTATCCAATTAGTCGCACTCCCCTGCTCTTTCCCCATAGCCCTGCAAAATTTTCCTTTTCAAGTATGCATCTAATTCCCCTTTGAAATCTGCTTCCGCCACCCTTTCTGTGCATTCCAGATCGCAACTCGCTGCGTGAAAAAAATTCTTATTTCCCACTGGATTTTTTGCCAATTATCTTAAATCTGTGTCCGCTGGTTACTGACTCTCCTGCCAGTGGAAACGGTTTCTCCTGATCTAAACTATTAAAAACCTTCATAATTTTGAACACCTCTATTAAATCTCCTCTTAACCTTTCCTGCTCTAAGGAGAACAATCCCATTTAATGTGTAACTTCTTGACAATGCCTTTGGCTCACTTTCCACATCTTCCTGATACAGATATAATGACATGATATGTAAGGGCTTATTTCCTGATGCTCTGTTCCCAGTGTGGAGCCTCATTAATGGGAGCACTGATCAGAGATAGAGTTATGGCATGATTTGGTGACCTGTGATAGCCCCCCACCAGCAGCCTCACTAATCAACCCCTACCGTCTGAAACACCCCAAGGTCATAGATAAAACTGAAACAAAAGCAGTAGAATGTAACTTTTAAATATGATTAATCTTACATTTTAACAAGGTAATTTTTGTGTGATAAAATGGCCCATTAATTCCAATTATATATCACATCCCCAATAGACACACAATTCAAACTGGCCTGTTTAATGAACAGACTCTGATTACAATCACATTTACAGCCTTATTTACTACAACAGTGACTACACTTCAAAAGTACCTCATTGGCTGTAAAGCGCTTTGGGACGTCCTGAGGTCATGAAAGGCGCTGTAGAAATGCAAGTCTTTCTTTTCTTTCTTTAACCTGTATTTACACACCTTGGGGGGAAATTGAGCCACACCCCCTTTGGGGCGCTTACTTCAGCGGGGCGCTACTTTTAGCGCCCTGAAAAAATTAGCACCCCCACAGCCGAAATTCATTGGTAGCGCCCCAAGAGGGAAGCGGGGTGCTACTGAAAGTGCCCCGCCTCCCTCTTGGGGCATTGTGAGGGAATATCGCGGTGCTACGTGCCGTGGTACTGCAGGCCTTCCTCCCCTTCTTAAAGGGGAGGGGCCTTGCGCAGCACGACCCGGGGCTCAGCTGGGCCACCAGGGATCAGAGTGCCAGCAAAAGAGCCCGGCACTCAAGAGAAGTGCTGGGCTCACAGAGCTCAGCTGGCACTCCGCGGGGGGGGGGAGGGCTGCTCAGGAGGCCGGGGACGGCAAAATGGGCAGGTGCTGCCAATGGCCGCCCGGCACCTCCCCTTTAATTTGCGCCGCCCCAGCCGCAGGTAGGCCTCCCTGACCCTGTTGGACATAACGTCCAGTTGTAAGTCAGGGGGAGCTACCGGAGATCGCGGCCAGCGCGCGAGCGGGGCGTTGCACACGACGATGATGCCATTGCTGGCGGCACAGCACCGTGAGGCGCTAACGGTTACCGCCGCCGCAAACCTCCCGCTTAATTTCGCTGGAGGCGTTGGCGGCGCCGCGCCTGGGGGCTAGTTGCTTTGAGTCCCTAATGGGAGGTGCAAAGCAACCGAATTTTAGGCCCTTATCTTTAGGAATGTACAGAAAAGAATGTAAGTTAAAGCCCCAAATAGTGGACACTCAAATGAAGGTTACAGTGCGGGGGATTCAGTGGATTCCAGACACGTTCAGCTGCCCAGATAAAGTGATTGTTACCAGGCTCTACAGTTCGAGCCTAATGTACACAGAGTGTGGTCAGCTCTGTGAGGAGCCCAAATTACTGCGAACCAGGATTAAAGATTCGGGTCCAGAATCAGAGAATTGGGAGCTGGTATCGGAGAACTGGGAACCAGGATGAGCGAATCGGGAGCCAGGATCGAAGATTCAAGAACCAGGATCACAGAATAGGGAGTCGGGATCGGAGAATCGGGAGCCGGGATCAGAGAATTGGGAACCGGGATCGGAGAATCGGGAAACGAGATCAGAAAATCAGGAACCGGGTTCGGAGAATTGACAAATAGGATCGTAGAATCAGGAGCCTGGATCAAAGAATTGGGAGCCTGGGCTCAATGTCTGGTTCGCCACAGTTCTGGTGAGTGTGGATCCATGCAGGAGCCATGTCTCACAATGTTGCCCCTTGTCTCTGAAGGGATAGCAATCCTGTACAGGACGAGATGGTGATCAAAGAACGATTCCAGAGCTGATGAATTCTCCCTTTCTCTCTTTATTTTCATCGTATTTGGAATTGATACGACTAATCGCCATTGTCTCCGTTCTACTTGAGTTGTAAGTGCTGCTACGAGTCATTCGGAAGCTTGTTGCTGTCGTTAGCTCCTGTTGATCATATCTACTGACGTATACAAAAGGGCACCAACGGCAAGCTCTCTTGAATCCGATGCGAAATCTGAGAAAATACAACAGAAGAAGTACTGTGGGACCCAACGACCTCGTACCTTTTCCCAGATTAATCCCACTGACAGAGAAACTCTCACCCAATGCTTGAACATGTCCAGGAATTTGGTAGAAATGCCAAACCTCACGAACACTTTACGATATTATCACATAACCCCCAATGCAGCTCATTACCCCAATCCCGTCTCGCCAATTGTCTCGATCCCATTTACACCGTCCACTTCAATTGCTTCCCTGGGAACTTATTCCACAACTTGATTGCCCTTTGAAGTTCTTTCTGAATTCTCTTCTTACTCCTAATTTGGGATGCAGTATGTGAGTAATTTGAGAAGTCACGTGGTGAGTGTAATGTGCTCGGGAGGAACAGGTGACTTTGGACCTGTGGCAAAACCACTAAGAGACTCTTACAGTGACTTACATAATTGTCTGTAACCAATGTTATTACCTCTAGCATTAATTGTCTGTAACCAATGTTATTACCTTTCAAGTTGGCTCTGGTTAAACAGAGCTAGATCGACAACATCGCGATCTGACGCGATGACGTCATCACGTGGGTCACGTGATGTCCCCTTTGGCGGGAAACGTGATGACGTCATGACGTCAGAGGTAGAGGGCGGGGCCAGCGAGTCCTCGTGTGGATTGAAAGAGAAAAGACCTGTTTTGAGCTTCTCCTGTAGGTTCTTGTTTTGTAAAGTTCTTAGACAATAAATTCAGTTTGTTAACTTCCAGTAAGTTATAGATTCTTTGTTAGGAGCGCAGAGACTCCTACAGACCGATAGTTCCCAAAGCTCTCCATCACTGGGGTTTTCCTCGCCTCATGTCTGGGTCTGCTGTAGACTAATCGATAGAGATTGATCGCTGTGATTAGTCAACAACTCCATTATCATCGTATCGTGTGACTACCAGGTAGACTACTAGATGTCCTACTCGGGTCCCCTCCCTCACCTCTTTTTCCGATACATTAATGACTGTATCGGTGCCGTTTCCTGCTCTCGTCCCGAACTTGACAATTTCATTCACTTTGCCTCCAATTTCCACCCTTCCCTCGCCTTCACATGGTCCATCTCTGACTCTTCCCTTCCCTTCCTCGACTTCTCCGTCTCCATCTCTGGGGATAGGTTATCGACCAATATTCACTACAAGCCCACTGACTCCCACAGCTACCTGGACTACACTTCCTCCCACCCCGCTTCCTGTAAGGACTCTATTCCATTCTCCCAGTTTCTCCGTCTCCGCCGTATCTGCTCCGACGATGCCACCTTCCACACCAGTGCTTCAGACATGTCTTCCTTTTTCCGCAACCGAGGATTCCCCTCTACCGTGATTGACACTGCCCTCGACTGTGTCAGCTCTATCTCCCGCACTTCTGCCCTCACCCCTGCCCCTCCCTCCCGGAACCACGATAGGGTTCCCCTTGTCCTCACCTTTCACCCCACCAGCCTCCACATTCAATGGATCATCCTCCGGCATTTCTGCTACCTCCAAAGTGATCCCACCACCAAACATATCTTCCCCTCCCCTCCCCTCCCCTTTCAGCATTCCGCAGGGACCGCTCCCTCCGAGACACCCTAGTCCACTCCTCTAGCACCCCAAACAGCCCTTCCCCTTCGCTTGGCACCTTCCCGTGCAAGCGGAGGAGATGTAACACCTGCCCCTATACCTCCCCCCTTCCCACTGTCCAGGGCCCCAAACACCCCTTCCAGGTGAAACAGCGATTTACTTGTACTTCTCGCAATCTAGTATACTGTATTCGCTGCTTATGATGCGGTCTCCTCTACATTGGGGAGACCAAACGCAGATTGGGTGACCACTTTGCGGAACACCTCCGTTCAGTCCGTAAGGGTGACCCCGAGCTTCCGGTCGCCTGTCATTTTAATTCACCGCTCCATTCCCACTCGGACCTCACCGTCCTTGGCCTCTTGTATTGTTCCACGGAAGCTCAACGTAAACTCGAGGAACAGCACCTCATCTTCCGATTAGGCACTCTGCAGCCTTCCGGACTCAATATCGAGTTCAACAATTTCAGATCATAACCTCGGCCCCTATTCCATTTTTTCTTGTAATTTTTACACTCCTTTCCCCCCCCTCTTTCCTTTTGTTTCTCTCTCACACCTGGCAGCTATCTCTTGCCCTGCCAGTACACTTTACACCTAATCTCAGCCTATTACCATCTCGTCTAGCTTCTAATACCTTTTATTGTCTCTTTTTTACTTCTTTTGTTTCTTTTATTCTTTTGTCTGATCACAGCCCTGCCTCCGATCTATCTTTTCTTTCCAGTTTTGAAGAAGGGTTCGACCCGAAACGTCAACTCAAATTTCTGTCCACAGATGTTGCCTGACCTGCTGAGTTTTTCCAGCATTTTCTGTTGTTATTTCGGATTTCCAACATCCGCAGTATTTTGCTATCAGACTACTAGATGGACCTTGGGCTTTTTTCATCCAGCAATTCCTATGTTCCTAACTTCCTAATTTTTTACGTGTGTCCCTGGGAAATATCACTGGGAAACTTCACAGAACCCCCTCAGCTGTGTAATAATCACTGCTTGTGATAGGAACAGTTTATCTAGTGATCAAAGGTTTAGGAACATTGGTACCGGAGCAATCACTCAACCCTTCAAGCCTGTTCCGCCATTAAATTAGATCATGACTGATCTGTATCTCAACTCCATTTACCCACCTTGGTTCCATAACCCTTACCTAACAAAAATCTATCAATCTCAGTTTTGAAATTTTGAATTGACCCCCAGCCTTAGCAGTTTTTTCGGGGAGAGAGTTCCAGATTTCCACTACCCTTAGTGTGAAGAAGTGCTTCCTGACATCACCCCTGAATGGCCTGGCTCTAACTTTAAGATTATGACCCCTTGTTCAGGACTAACCCCGCCCCCCCCACACCCCACCACCCACCAGAGGAAATCGTTTCTCTCTATCCACCCTATCAAATACTTTAATCACCTTAAATACCTCAAATAGGTCACCCCATAATCTTCTTTACTCGAGGGAATACAAGCCTAGTCTGTGCAACCTGTCCTCATATTTAGCCCTTTTAGCCCTGGTACCATTCTGATGAATCTGTGCTGCACACACTCCAAATCTGCATCTAATATATCCTTCATGAGGTGCGGTGCCCAGAACTGAATGCAGCTACTCCAGTTAGAGGTCTAACCAGAGCTCTGTACAGTTGTAACATGACTTCCACCCCTTTGAATTCCAGCTCTCATGCCATTAGCTTTTTCATTATTTTTTGTACCTGTCCACTACTTTTTAATGATTTTAGTACGTGAACCCCTAAATCTCTCTGCTCATCCACAGTTCCCAGCTTCTCAGCATTTAGAAAATAATCTGACCCATCTTACTTTGGTCGAAAGTGGATGACCACACACTTCCCTACATTAAACTCCATCTGCCAGTTTTGTCCTATCAATGTTCCTTTGCCACTTTCCACTCCCATCTACACTATTTACTGTGCCACCTAACTTAGTGTTGTCAGCAAACTTGGATATACGGCTCTCTATTGCTTCATCCAAGTCATTGATAAATGTAGTGAAAAGCTGCAGCCCCAGTACAGATCCCCGGGGGACACTCGTCACATCCTGCCAATTGGAGTGCATGCCCATTATCCTTAATCTCGGTCTCCTACCTCCTAACCAATTCCCTACCCATGTCCCAATTCCCAACCCTAGGTTGCCTCCAGTTCCATGCGCTCCCAGTTGGAGTGAAAGCTCCTGGTTATGTGAATTTCATTATGGCTGTATCTCAATGACAACTGCATCGACAACTGCGCTGTTAATGAAACATACACCAACACTCAAACTTTCTCCTCTGCTCTGCTTGCTGCAGTGCATACAAGGGTGAAGTTCCATTCACTAACTCGTCCAACTGGCCTTTCTTCATGTGTGAGACAGTGAGCATGTGCAAGCTATTGTACCACAAGTGGGTGTCCTGATCCTATCTCCACATGACAGACACACCTGCACTCTCCAGCTGGAGTCACGGGCTGATTTTCCCCCCTCTAGCTCAGGGTTGCTGATGCTGCTTGTCATCTTCGCTGAAATCATGTTCTAGTCTGTGCAGGTCGGTGGAGGTGTCCTGTCCCACTGAGCTTTGTGTTAGAGATCACTTCAGTGATATAGATGTATAGGGGGGAAAATTCCCGAGCCGGCGCTAACGGGGTGCAAAGCAACTAGCGCCCGGGGGCTAGAGCGGCCCAAGAGAAAGGGGGAGCGTTTCCAGGAGTGCCCTACCTCCTGCTTGGGGTGTTACCATTGAATTTTGGGCGCAGGGGCGCTAACTTTTTCGGGACGCTAAAAGTATTTTTGGTTTGAGTAAAGTGCCTGGGGGATTTATTGGGCCTGTGCAGCTGTTTTTTTTAGTTTTCTACTTGATATTTATGGAGGAAATTTCCGCAAGAACCTAGTGGATCTCTTCAGTCACTATTACTCTCTCATTTCCAACCATATTCTCCCCTTTGGGTCTGGGTGCTGGATATCTCAGTGATCCTCCAACATTAGCCAGTGTGCCTCAGCATCTGGTCCGAGGGAATGCTGTTGGAACATGCCCGTGCCTCACTCTGGTGCTTCACCCTGCAACACTGGGACTCACATTACTCTAACACTCTAAACTGCAGAAAAAAAGATTAATAACTGTCTTTCTGTCTGTCTCTATATGTCTGCCTGCTTGTCTGTGTCTATCTGCTTGTCTGTCTTTCTGTGCCTGGCATCTGTTTCCTGTCAGTCTGTGTCTGGTTTTTGGCCTCTGTCTATCTAATTGACTGTGTTTGCCTGTTTATGTTTGTCTTTCTCTCACTTCCTACCTATCTACCTCCTACTCCCTCAACTCTATTCCCACCACCTGCTCACCGCCCAACTTCCCTCCTGGCCCTCATGTTAGTAGATATTGTAAATGGTTCCCTCTCCTCAGCTACTGCCCCCCTCCCCTTCAAATCTGCCCTCATCACCGCTCTCCTCAAAAAACCAACGCTTGACCCCTCAGTCCTTGCAAACAACCGCCCCATCTCCAACCTCCCTTTCCTCTCCAAAGTCCTTGAACGTGTTTTCGCCTACCAAATCCGTACCCAACTTTCCTGCAACTCCATGTTTGAACACCTTCAATCAGGTTTCTGCCCTTGCCACCATACCGAAATGGTCCTTATCAAAGTCACAAATGACATCCGATGTGACTGTGATTGTTGTAAACTATCCCTCCTCATCCTTCTTGACCTGTCTGCAGCCTTTGACATGGTTGACCATACCACGCTCCTCCAACGCCTCTCCTCCGTCGTCCAGCTAGGTGGAACTTCCCTCGCCTGGTTCCATTCTTATCTATCTAATCGTAGCTTGAGAATTATCTGCAACGACTTCTCTTCTCGCCCCGACACTGTTAGCTCTGGAGTCCCCCAAGGATTTATCATTGGCCCCCTCCTATTTCTCATCTACATGCTGCCACTTGGTGACATCATCCCAAAATACAACGTCCGGTTCCACATGTATGTTACGAAACCCAGTTCTACCTCACCACCACCTCTCTCGACCCCTCCAGTGCACATGATTTGTCACACTGCTTGTCTGACATCCAGTACTGGATGAGCAGAATTTTCCTCCAACTAAATATTGGGAAGACCGAAGCCATTGTCTTTGGTCCCAGCCACAAATCCTAGCCACCGACTCCACCCCTTTCCCTGGCAACTGTCTGAGGCTGAACCAGACTGTTCATAACCTTAGTGTCATATTTGACCCCGAGGTGAGCTTCCGACCACATATCCACGCCATCACTAAGATCGTCTATTTCCACCTCTGTAACTCTGCCCGACTCTGCCCCGCCTCAGCTCATCTGCTGCTGAAACCCTCATCCATGCCTTTGTTACCTCTAGACTTGACTATTCGAATGTTCTCCAGGGTGGCCTCCCATCTTCCACCCTTCGTAAACTTGAGGTCACCCAAAACTCCACTGCTCGTGTCCTAACTCGCACCAAGTCCCGTTCACTCATCACCCCTGTGCTCGCTGACCTACATTGGCTCCCAGTCCAGCAACACCTCAAATTTAAAATTCTCATCCTTGTTTTCAAATCCCTCCATGGCCTCGCCCCTCCCTATCTCTGTAACCTCCTCCAGCCCTACAATCCCCCGAGATCTCTACTCTCCTCCAATTCTGGCCTCTTGCGCATCCCTGATTTTAATCACTCCACCATTGGCGGCCGTGCCTTCAGCTGCCAAGGCCCTAAGCTCTGGAATTCCCTCCCTAAGCATCTCCGCCTTTTTACCTCTACCTCTCTTTCCTCCTTTAAGACGTTCCTTAAAACTTACCTTTTTGACCAAGCTTTTGATTGTCTGTTTGATAACGCTCCTGTGAAGTGCCTTGGGACGTTTTACTACGTTAAAGGTGCTATATAAATGCAAGTTTCTGTTGCTGTTGTCTGTCTGCCTGCCCGTCTACCTGCCATTGTCTGCCTGCCCATCTGCAGTGTTGTTGTTATTGCCTCTGTCTGTCTGTCTGTCTGTCCCCATTTGCCTGCCCTGTCTGCCTGCCCCATCTGTTTGTCTGCCTGTCCCTGTCTGTCTATCTGTCCGTCCCTGCCTGTCTGTCCCCATCTGCCTGCCCTGTCTGCCTGCCCCATCTGTCTGTCCGTCTGTCCCTGTCTGTCTGTCTGTCCCCATTTGCCTGCCCTGTCTGTCTGTCTGTCCCCATTTGCCTGCCCTGTCTGCCTGTCCCCGTCTGTCTGTCTGCCTGCCCCTGCCTGTCTGTCTGTCTGTCCCCCTCTGCCTGCCCTGTCTGCTTGCCCCATCTGTCTGTCTGTCTGCTCCTGCCTGTCTGCCTGCCTGTCTGTCTGCCCCTGCCTGTCTGCCTGCCCCCATCTGTCTGTCTGCCTGCCCCGCCTGTCTGTCTGCCCCTGCTTTTCTGCCTGCCCCTGCCTGTCTGTCTGCCCCGCCTGTCTGTCTGCCTGCCCCTGCTTTTCTGCCTGCCCCTGCCTGTCTGTCTGCCTGCCCCCGTCTGTCTGCCTGACCCACCTGTCTGTCTGCCTGCCCCATCTGTCTGTCTGCCCCTACCTGTCTCTCTGTCCCTGCCTGTCTGTTTGCCTGCCCCACCTGTCTGTCTGCCTGCCCCTGTCTGTCTGTCTGTCTGCCTGCCCCCGCCTGTCTGTCTGCCTGCCCCTGCCAGTCTGTCTGCCTGCCCCCGTCTGTCTGCCTGCCCCCGTCTGTCTGTCTGCCTGCCCCCGCCTGTCCGTCTGCCTGCCCCTGCCTATCTGTCTGTCTGCCTGCCTGCCCCTGTCTGTCAGTCTGCCTGCCCCTGCCTGCCTGTCTGCCTGCCCCCGTCTCTCTGTCTGCCTGACCCACCTGTCTGTCTGCCTGCCCCCATCTGACTGTCTGCCCATGTCTGCCCTGCCCGCCCGTAACTGCCTCTGCTCGGCTGTCTGGCTGTTCGTCAGTCTGTTGCCTATCTATCTGTTGCACTCACCGTTTGTTAAGGCAGCAGTAAATGATAGGGTTGTACATGGTGGAGCTCATGGTGAGCCAGAATATTCCCAGGTACTCCTGCTGTATGTAGGTTTCGAAATAGATATCCTGCTTGAAACTCCCAAGGATAAAATACAAGTGGTATGGCAGCCAGCAAATGGCAAAGGTCAGAACCACCATGATCATCATCTTCACAACCTGCAACAGAGTAAGGAACATTAGGTAAGTTGTTTGAAGGTGTTATTAGTGATGTGTTTTAGTTAAATTGTTGGAAAGTGTTCTTAATTTAGATTTTAGAGAGGGAGTAGGGTTGCCAACCCTTGCGGATTGTCCTGGAACCCCAAGGAATTGAAGATTAATCTCCAGGACACGGCTGTGAGCAAACCCAGGAGAAAAATCATTGGGGCATAAAAAAAGTGTTATTTTATTTTTCTTTAAACACTTTTGTTTATTAGTTATGAAAAATATTGGAGATGGGAGAAAGGCTCAAGTTGTACGTTAGTTGTTGGAAGGTTTTATTGAAGAAAGAAAGACTTGCATTTATACAGCGAGTTTCACCACCTCAGGACGTACCAAAGTGCTTTACAGCCAATGAAGTACTATTTGGAGTGTAGTCACTATTGTGATGTAAGAAACATGGCAACCAACTTGCGCACAGCAAGCTCCCACAAACAGCAATGTGATAATGGTCAGATAACCTGTTTTAGTGATGTTGATTGAGGGATAAATATTGGCCAGGACACTGGGGATAACTGCCCTGCTCCTCTTCAAAGAGTGTTGTGGGATAATTTAGATCCATCTGAGAGAGCAGATGGGGCCTCGGTTTAATGTCTCATTAGAAAGATGACTATCAATCGGTTGCAAAATTTGAAAGTTATGAGAAGTCATCTCCAGTCTTCATCTCTCAAATGAAATTATAAATTGTTACCATGTATTGAGATTTTACTTTACGTATTTGGTCTAGTAGGGATTTTTGATTAATTTAGATAACAGAGAGGGAGGATTGGCCTGGAGTCTGCAGGAATTGCAGATTAATCTCCAGAACACTGTTTCCAGCAAACCTAGGAGAAAAGACATTGAGGCTTTAAAAAAGTGTTTTTCTTTAAACACTTTTGTTCATTAGATACAAAAATATTGGAAATGGGAAAAAGGCTTAAGTTGTACGTATGTTGTTGGAAGGTGTTATTAGAGGTGTGTTGGTCGGATGCTGTTGGAAGATATTATTAGAGATGTGTTGGTCGGATGTTGTTGGAAGGTGTTATCAGAGATGTGTTGGTCGGATGTTGTTGGAAGGTGTTATTAGAGATGTGTTGGTCGGATGTTGTTGGAAGGTGTTATTAGAGATGTGTTGGTCGGATGTTGTTGGAAGGTGTTATTAGAGGTGTGTTGGTCAGATGTTGTTGGAAGGTGTTATTAGAGATGTGTTGGTCGGATGTTGTTGGAAGGTGTTATTAGAGATGTGTTGGTCGGATGTTGTGGAAGGTGTTATTAGAGATGTGTTGGTCGGATGTTGTTGGAAGGTGTTATTAGAGACGTGTTGGTCGGATGCTGTTGGAAGGTGTTATTAGAGATGTGTTGGTCGGATGTTGTGGAAGGTGTTATTAGAGATGTGTTGGTCGGGTGTTGTGGAAGGTGTTATTAGAGATCTGTTGGTCGGATGATGTTGGAAGGTGTTATTAGAGATGTGTTGGTCGGATGTTGTGGAAGGTGTTATTAGAGAGGTGTTGGTCGGATGTTGTTGGAAGGTGTTATTAGAGGTGTGTTGGTCGGATGTTGTGGAAGGTGTTATTAGAGATGTGTTGGTCGGATGTTGTTGGAAGGTGTTATTAGAGATGTGTTGGTCGGATGTTGTTGGAAGGTGTTATTAGAGATGTGTTGGTCGGATGTTGTTGGAAGGTGTTATTAGAGATGTGTTGGTCGGATGTTGTTGGAACGTGTTATTAGAGATGTGTTGGTCGGATGTTGTGGAAGGTGTTATTAGAGATGTGTCGGTCGGATGTTGTGGAAGGTGTTATTAGAGATGTGTTGGTCGGATGTTGTGGAAGGTGTTATTAGAGATGTGTTGGTCGGGTGTTGTGGAAGGTGTTATTAGGGATGTGTTGGTCGGATGTTGTGGAAGGTGTTATTAGAGATGTGTTGGTCGGATGTTGTGGAAGGTGTTATTAGGGATGTGTTGGTCGGATGTTGTGGAAGGTGTTATTAGAGATGTGTTGGTCGGATGTTGTTGGAAGGTGTTATTAGAGATGTGCTGGTCGGATGTTGTGGAAGGTGTTATTAGGGATGTGTTGGTCGGATGTTGTTGGAAGGTGTTATTAAAGATGTGTTGGTCGGATGTTGTTGGAAGGTTTTATGAAAGATGTGTTGGTCGGATGTTGTTGGAAGGTGTTATTAAACATGTGTTGGTCGGATGTTGTTGGAAGGTGTTATTAGAGATGTGTTGGTCGGATGTTGTTGGAAGGTGTTATTAGAGATGTGTGGGTCGGATGTTGTGGAAGGTGTTATTAGAGATGTGTTGGTCGGATGTTGTGGAAGGTGTTATTAGAGACCTGTTGGTCGGCTAGTCATAGAGTCATAGAGTAATACAGCATGGATAGAGGCCCTTCGGCCCATCGTGTCCGCGCCGGCCATCAAGCCCTGTCTAATCTAATCCCATATTCCAGCATTTGGCCCGTAGCCTTGTATGCTATGGCATTTCAAGTGCACATCCAAATGCTTCTTAAATGTTGTGAGGGTTTCTGCCTCCACAACCCTTTCAGGCAGTGAGTTCCAGACTCCAACCACCCTCTGGGTGAAAAAGTTCTTTCTCAAATCCCCTCTAAACCTCCTGCCCTTTACCTTGAATCTATGCCCCCTAGTTATTGACCCCTCTACTAAGGGGAAAAGCTCCTCAGCATCCATCCTATCTATGCCCCTCATAATTTTGTACACCTCAATCATGTCCCCCCTCAGCCTCCTCAGCTCCAAGGAAAACAAACCCAACCTGCCCAGTCTCTCTTCATAGCTGAAGCGCTCCAGCCCTGGTAACATCCTGGTGAACCTCCTCTGCACCCTCTCTAACGCGATCACATCCTTCCTGTAGTGTGGCGACCAGAACTGCACACAATATTCCAGCTGTGGCCTAACCAGTGTTTTATACAGCTCCATCATAACCTCCTTGCTCTTATATTCAATGCCTCGGCTAATGAAGGCAAGTATCCCATATGCCTTTTTTACCACCTTATCCACCTGTTCCGCCGCCTTCAGGGATCTGTGTACTTGCACACCCAGATCCCTCTGACCCTCCGTCTTGCCTGGGGTCTTTCCATTCATTGTGTATTCCTTTGCCTTGTTAGTCCCCCCAAAGTGCATCACCTCGCACTTTTCCGGGTTAAATTCCATTTGCCACTGTTCCGCCCATCTGACCAACCCATCTATATCGTCCTGCAGACTGAGGCTACCCTCCTCGCTATTTTCCACCCTACCAATTTTTGTATCATCCGCGAACTTACTGATCATACCCTTTACATTCATATCCAAGTCATTAATGTAGACCACAAACAGCAAGGGACCCAGCACCGATCCCTGTGGTACCCCACTGGCCACAGGCTTCCAGTCACATGTTGTGGAAGGTGTTATTAGAGATGTGTTGGTCGGATTTTGTTGGAAGGTGTTATTAGAGATGTGTTGTCGGATGTTGTGGAAGGTGTTATTAGAGATGTGTTGGTCGGATTTTGTTGGAAGGTGTTATTAGAGATGTGTTGGTCGGATGTTGTGGAAGCTGTTATTAGAGATGTGTTGGCCGGATGTTTTTGGAAGGTGTTATTAGAGATGTGTTGGTCGGATGTTGTTGAGAGTTGTTATTAGAGATCTGTTGGTTGGATGTTGTTGGAAGGTGTTATTAGAGATGTGTTGGTCGGATGTTGTGGAAGGTGTTATTAGAGATGTGTTGGTCGGATGTTGTTGGAAGGTGTTATTAGAGATGTGTTTGTCAGATGTTGTTGGAAGGTGTTATTAGAGATGTGTTGGTCGGATGTTGTGGAAGGTGTTATTAGAGATGTGTTGGTCGGATGTTGTGGAAGGTGCTATTAGAGATGTGTTGGTCGGATGTTGTGGAAGGTGTTATTATAGATGTGTTGGTCGTATGTTGTTGGAAGGTGTTATTAGAGATGTGTTGGTCGGATGTTGTTGGAAGGTGTTATTAGAGATGTGTTGGTCGGATGTTGTGGAAGGTGTTATTAGAGATGTGTTGGTCGGATGTTGTGGAAGGTGTTATTAGAGATCTGTTGGTCGGATGATGTTGGAAGGTGTTATTAGAGATGTGTTGTTTGGGTGTTGTGTAAGGTGTTATTAGAGATGTGTTGGTCGGATGTTGTGGAAGATGTTATTAGAATAGTGTTGGTCGGATGTTGTGGGAGGTGTTATTAGAGATGTGTTCGTTGGGTGTTGTGGAAGGTGTTATGAGAGATGTGTTGGTCGGATGTTGTTGGAAGGTGTTATTAGAGATGTGTTGGTCGGATGTTGTTGGAAGGTGTTATTAGAGATGCGTTGGTCGGATGTTGTGGAAGGTGTTATTAGAGATGTGTTGGTCGGCTGTTGTTGGAAGGTGTTATTAGAGATGTGTTGGTCGGATGTTGTGGAAGCTGTTATTAGGGATGTGTTGGTCGGATGTTGTTGGAAGGTGTTATTAGAGATGTGTTGGTCGTATGTTGATGGAAGGTATTATTAGAGATGTGTTGGTTGCATGTTGTTGGAGGGTGTTATTAGAGATGTGTTGGTCGGATGTTGTTGGAAGGTGTTATTAGAGATGTGTTGGTCGGATGTTGTTGGAAGGTGTTATTAGAGATGTGTAGGTCGGATGTTGTTGGAAGGTGTTATTAGAGATGTGTTGGTCAGATGTTGTGGAAGGTGTTATTAGGGATGTGTTGGTCGGATGTTGTTGGAAGGTGTTATTAAAGATGTGTTGGTCGGATGTTATTCGAAGGTGTTATTAAAGATGTGTTGGTCGGATGTTGTTCGAAGGTGTTATTAAAGATGTGTTGGTCGGATGTTGTTGGAAGGTGTTATTAGAGATGTGTTGGTCGGATGTTGTTCGAAGGTGTTATTAGAGATGTGTTGGTCGGATGTTGTGGAAGGTTTTATTAGAGATGTGCTGGCCGGATGATGAATTCTCCCTTTCTCTCTTTATTTTCATCGTATTTGGAATTGATACGACTAATCGCCATTGTCTCCGTTCTACTTGAGTTGTAAGTGCTGCTACGAGTCATTCGGAAGCTTGTTGCTGTCGTTAGCTCCTGTTGATCATATCTACTGACGTATACAAAAGGGCACCAACGGCAAGCTCTCTTGAATCCGATGCGAAATCTGAGAAAATACAACAGAAGAAGTACTGTGGGACCCAACGACCTCGTACCTTTTCCCAGATTAATCCCACTGACAGAGAAACTCTCACCCAATGCTTGAACATGTCCAGGAATTTGGTAGAAATGCCAAACCTCACGAACACTTTACGATATTATCACATAACCCCCAATGCAGCTCATTACCCCAATCCCGTCTCGCCAATTGTCTCGATCCCATTTACACCGTCCACTTCAATTGCTTCCCTGGGAACTTATTCCACAACTTGATTGCCCTTTGAAGTTCTTTCTGAATTCTCTTCTTACTCCTAATTTGGGATGCAGTATGTGAGTAATTTGAGAAGTCACGTGGTGAGTGTAATGTGCTCGGGAGGAACAGGTGACTTTGGACCTGTGGCAAAACCACTAAGAGACTCTTACAGTGACTTACATAATTGTCTGTAACCAATGTTATTACCTCTAGCATTAATTGTCTGTAACCAATGTTATTACCTTTCAAGTTGGCTCTGGTTAAACAGAGCTAGATCGACAACATCGCGATCTGACGCGATGACGTCATCACGTGGGTCACGTGATGTCCCCTTTGGCGGGAAACGTGATGACGTCATGACGTCAGAGGTAGAGGGCGGGGCCAGCGAGTCCTCATGTGGATTGAAAGAGAAAAGACCTGTTTTGAGCTTCTCCTGTAGGTTCTTGTTTTGTAAAGTTCTTAGACAATAAATTCAGTTTGTTAACTTCCAGTAAGTTATAGATTCTTTGTTAGGAGCGCAGAGACTCCTACAGACCGATAGTTCCCAAAGCTCTCCATCACTGGGGTTTTCCTCGCCTCATGTCTGGGTCTGCTGTAGACTAATCGATAGAGATTGATCGCTGTGATTAGTCAACAACTCCATTATCATCGTATCGTGTGACTACCAGGTAGACTACTAGATGTCCTACTCGGGTCCCCTCCCTCACCTCTTTTTCCGATACATTAATGACTGTATCGGTGCCGTTTCCTGCTCTCGTCCCGAACTTGACAATTTCATTCACTTTGCCTCCAATTTCCACCCTTCCCTCGCCTTCACATGGTCCATCTCTGACTCTTCCCTTCCCTTCCTCGACTTCTCCGTCTCCATCTCTGGGGATAGGTTATCGACCAATATTCACTACAAGCCCACTGACTCCCACAGCTACCTGGACTACACTTCCTCCCACCCCGCTTCCTGTAAGGACTCTATTCCATTCTCCCAGTTTCTCCGTCTCCGCCGTATCTGCTCCGACGATGCCACCTTCCACACCAGTGCTTCAGACATGTCTTCCTTTTTCCGCAACCGAGGATTCCCCTCTACCGTGATTGACACTGCCCTCGACTGTGTCAGCTCTATCTCCCGCACTTCTGCCCTCACCCCTGCCCCTCCCTCCCGGAACCACGATAGGGTTCCCCTTGTCCTCACCTTTCACCCCACCAGCCTCCACATTCAATGGATCATCCTCCGGCATTTCTGCTACCTCCAAAGTGATCCCACCACCAAACATATCTTCCCCTCCCCTCCCCTCCCCTTTCAGCATTCCGCAGGGACCGCTCCCTCCGAGACACCCTAGTCCACTCCTCTAGCACCCCAAACAGCCCTTCCCCTTCGCTTGGCACCTTCCCGTGCAAGCGGAGGAGATGTAACACCTGCCCCTATACCTCCCCCCTTCCCACTGTCCAGGGCCCCAAACACCCCTTCCAGGTGAAACAGCGATTTACTTGTACTTCTCGCAATCTAGTATACTGTATTCGCTGCTTATGATGCGGTCTCCTCTACATTGGGGAGACCAAACGCAGATTGGGTGACCACTTTGCGGAACACCTCCGTTCAGTCCGTAAGGGTGACCCCGAGCTTCCGGTCGCCTGTCATTTTAATTCACCGCTCCATTCCCACTCGGACCTCACCGTCCTTGGCCTCTTGTATTGTTCCACGGAAGCTCAACGTAAACTCGAGGAACAGCACCTCATCTTCCGATTAGGCACTCTGCAGCCTTCCGGACTCAATATCGAGTTCAACAATTTCAGATCATAACCTCGGCCCCTATTCCATTTTTTCTTGTAATTTTTACACTCCTTTCCCCCCCCTCTTTCCTTTTGTTTCTCTCTCACACCTGGCAGCTATCTCTTGCCCTGCCAGTACACTTTACACCTAATCTCAGCCTATTACCATCTCGTCTAGCTTCTAATACCTTTTATTGTCTCTTTTTTACTTCTTTTGTTTCTTTTATTCTTTTGTCTGATCACAGCCCTGCCTCCGATCTATCTTTTCTTTCCAGTTTTGAAGAAGGGTTCGACCCGAAACGTCAACTCAAATTTCTGTCCACAGATGTTGCCTGACCTGCTGAGTTTTTCCAGCATTTTCTGTTGTTATTTCGGATTTCCAACATCCGCAGTATTTTGCTATCAGACTACTAGATGGACCTTGGGCTTTTTTCATCCAGCAATTCCTATGTTCCTAACTTCCTAATTTTTTACGTGTGTCCCTGGGAAATATCACTGGGAAACTTCACAGAACCCCCTCAGCTGTGTAATAATCACTGCTTGTGATAGGAACAGTTTATCTAGTGATCAAAGGTTTAGGAACATTGGTACCGGAGCAATCACTCAACCCTTCAAGCCTGTTCCGCCATTAAATTAGATCATGACTGATCTGTATCTCAACTCCATTTACCCACCTTGGTTCCATAACCCTTACCTAACAAAAATCTATCAATCTCAGTTTTGAAATTTTGAATTGACCCCCAGCCTTAGCAGTTTTTTCGGGGAGAGAGTTCCAGATTTCCACTACCCTTAGTGTGAAGAAGTGCTTCCTGACATCACCCCTGAATGGCCTGGCTCTAACTTTAAGATTATGACCCCTTGTTCAGGACTAACCCCGCCCCCCCCACACCCCACCACCCACCAGAGGAAATCGTTTCTCTCTATCCACCCTATCAAATACTTTAATCACCTTAAATACCTCAAATAGGTCACCCCATAATCTTCTTTACTCGAGGGAATACAAGCCTAGTCTGTGCAACCTGTCCTCATATTTAGCCCTTTTAGCCCTGGTACCATTCTGATGAATCTGTGCTGCACACACTCCAAATCTGCATCTAATATATCCTTCATGAGGTGCGGTGCCCAGAACTGAATGCAGCTACTCCAGTTAGAGGTCTAACCAGAGCTCTGTACAGTTGTAACATGACTTCCACCCCTTTGAATTCCAGCTCTCATGCCATTAGCTTTTTCATTATTTTTTGTACCTGTCCACTACTTTTTAATGATTTTAGTACGTGAACCCCTAAATCTCTCTGCTCATCCACAGTTCCCAGCTTCTCAGCATTTAGAAAATAATCTGACCCATCTTACTTTGGTCGAAAGTGGATGACCACACACTTCCCTACATTAAACTCCATCTGCCAGTTTTGTCCTATCAATGTTCCTTTGCCACTTTCCACTCCCATCTACACTATTTACTGTGCCACCTAACTTAGTGTTGTCAGCAAACTTGGATATACGGCTCTCTATTGCTTCATCCAAGTCATTGATAAATGTAGTGAAAAGCTGCAGCCCCAGTACAGATCCCCGGGGGACACTCGTCACATCCTGCCAATTGGAGTGCATGCCCATTATCCTTAATCTCGGTCTCCTACCTCCTAACCAATTCCCTACCCATGTCCCAATTCCCAACCCTAGGTTGCCTCCAGTTCCATGCGCTCCCAGTTGGAGTGAAAGCTCCTGGTTATGTGAATTTCATTATGGCTGTATCTCAATGACAACTGCATCGACAACTGCGCTGTTAATGAAACATACACCAACACTCAAACTTTCTCCTCTGCTCTGCTTGCTGCAGTGCATACAAGGGTGAAGTTCCATTCACTAACTCGTCCAACTGGCCTTTCTTCATGTGTGAGACAGTGAGCATGTGCAAGCTATTGTACCACAAGTGGGTGTCCTGATCCTATCTCCACATGACAGACACACCTGCACTCTCCAGCTGGAGTCACGGGCTGATTTTCCCCCCTCTAGCTCAGGGTTGCTGATGCTGCTTGTCATCTTCGCTGAAATCATGTTCTAGTCTGTGCAGGTCGGTGGAGGTGTCCTGTCCCACTGAGCTTTGTGTTAGAGATCACTTCAGTGATATAGATGTATAGGGGGGAAAATTCCCGAGCCGGCGCTAACGGGGTGCAAAGCAACTAGCGCCCGGGGGCTAGAGCGGCCCAAGAGAAAGGGGGAGCGTTTCCAGGAGTGCCCTACCTCCTGCTTGGGGTGTTACCATTGAATTTTGGGCGCAGGGGCGCTAACTTTTTCGGGACGCTAAAAGTATTTTTGGTTTGAGTAAAGTGCCTGGGGGATTTATTGGGCCTGTGCAGCTGTTTTTTTTAGTTTTCTACTTGATATTTATGGAGGAAATTTCCGCAAGAACCTAGTGGATCTCTTCAGTCACTATTACTCTCTCATTTCCAACCATATTCTCCCCTTTGGGTCTGGGTGCTGGATATCTCAGTGATCCTCCAACATTAGCCAGTGTGCCTCAGCATCTGGTCCGAGGGAATGCTGTTGGAACATGCCCGTGCCTCACTCTGGTGCTTCACCCTGCAACACTGGGACTCACATTACTCTAACACTCTAAACTGCAGAAAAAAAGATTAATAACTGTCTTTCTGTCTGTCTCTATATGTCTGCCTGCTTGTCTGTGTCTATCTGCTTGTCTGTCTTTCTGTGCCTGGCATCTGTTTCCTGTCAGTCTGTGTCTGGTTTTTGGCCTCTGTCTATCTAATTGACTGTGTTTGCCTGTTTATGTTTGTCTTTCTCTGACTTCCTACCTATCTACCTCCTACTCCCTCAACTCTATTCCCACCACCTGCTCACCGCCCAACTTCCCTCCTGGCCCTCATGTTAGTAGATATTGTAAATGGTTCCCTCTCCTCAGCTACTGCCCCCCTCCCCTTCAAATCTGCCCTCATCACCGCTCTCCTCAAAAAACCAACGCTTGACCCCTCAGTCCTTGCAAACAACCGCCCCATCTCCAACCTCCCTTTCCTCTCCAAAGTCCTTGAACGTGTTTTCGCCTACCAAATCCGTACCCAACTTTCCTGCAACTCCATGTTTGAACACCTTCAATCAGGTTTCTGCCCTTGCCACCATACCGAAATGGTCCTTATCAAAGTCACAAATGACATCCGATGTGACTGTGATTGTTGTAAACTATCCCTCCTCATCCTTCTTGACCTGTCTGCAGCCTTTGACATGGTTGACCATACCACGCTCCTCCAACGCCTCTCCTCCGTCGTCCAGCTAGGTGGAACTTCCCTCGCCTGGTTCCATTCTTATCTATCTAATCGTAGCTTGAGAATTATCTGCAACGACTTCTCTTCTCGCCCCGACACTGTTAGCTCTGGAGTCCCCCAAGGATTTATCATTGGCCCCCTCCTATTTCTCATCTACATGCTGCCACTTGGTGACATCATCCCAAAATACAACGTCCGGTTCCACATGTATGTTACGAAACCCAGTTCTACCTCACCACCACCTCTCTCGACCCCTCCAGTGCACATGATTTGTCACACTGCTTGTCTGACATCCAGTACTGGATGAGCAGAATTTTCCTCCAACTAAATATTGGGAAGACCGAAGCCATTGTCTTTGGTCCCAGCCACAAATCCTAGCCACCGACTCCACCCCTTTCCCTGGCAACTGTCTGAGGCTGAACCAGACTGTTCATAACCTTAGTGTCATATTTGACCCCGAGGTGAGCTTCCGACCACATATCCACGCCATCACTAAGATCGTCTATTTCCACCTCTGTAACTCTGCCCGACTCTGCCCCGCCTCAGCTCATCTGCTGCTGAAACCCTCATCCATGCCTTTGTTACCTCTAGACTTGACTATTCGAATGTTCTCCAGGGTGGCCTCCCATCTTCCACCCTTCGTAAACTTGAGGTCACCCAAAACTCCACTGCTCGTGTCCTAACTCGCACCAAGTCCCGTTCACTCATCACCCCTGTGCTCGCTGACCTACATTGGCTCCCAGTCCAGCAACACCTCAAATTTAAAATTCTCATCCTTGTTTTCAAATCCCTCCATGGCCTCGCCCCTCCCTATCTCTGTAACCTCCTCCAGCCCTACAATCCCCCGAGATCTCTACTCTCCTCCAATTCTGGCCTCTTGCGCATCCCTGATTTTAATCACTCCACCATTGGCGGCCGTGCCTTCAGCTGCCAAGGCCCTAAGCTCTGGAATTCCCTCCCTAAGCATCTCCGCCTTTTTACCTCTACCTCTCTTTCCTCCTTTAAGACGTTCCTTAAAACTTACCTTTTTGACCAAGCTTTTGATTGTCTGTTTGATAACGCTCCTGTGAAGTGCCTTGGGACGTTTTACTACGTTAAAGGTGCTATATAAATGCAAGTTTCTGTTGCTGTTGTCTGTCTGCCTGCCCGTCTACCTGCCATTGTCTGCCTGCCCATCTGCAGTGTTGTTGTTATTGCCTCTGTCTGTCTGTCTGTCCCCATTTGCCTGCCCTGTCTGCCTGCCCCATCTGTTTGTCTGCCTGTCCCTGTCTGTCTATCTGTCCGTCCCTGCCTGTCTGTCCCCATCTGCCTGCCCTGTCTGCCTGCCCCATCTGTCTGTCCGTCTGTCCCTGTCTGTCTGTCTGTCCCCATTTGCCTGCCCTGTCTGTCTGTCTGTCCCCATTTGCCTGCCCTGTCTGCCTGTCCCCGTCTGTCTGTCTGCCTGCCCCTGCCTGTCTGTCTGTCTGTCCCCCTCTGCCTGCCCTGTCTGCTTGCCCCATCTGTCTGTCTGTCTGCTCCTGCCTGTCTGCCTGCCCCGCCTGTCTGTCTGCCCCTGCTTTTCTGCCTGCCCCTGCCTGTCTGTCTGCCCCGCCTGTCTGTCTGCCTGCCCCTGCTTTTCTGCCTGCCCCTGCCTGTCTGTCTGCCTGCCCCCGTCTGTCTGCCTGACCCACCTGTCTGTCTGCCTGCCCCATCTGTCTGTCTGCCCCTACCTGTCTCTCTGTCCCTGCCTGTCTGTTTGCCTGCCCCACCTGTCTGTCTGCCTGCCCCTGTCTGTCTGTCTGTCTGCCTGCCCCCGCCTGTCTGTCTGCCTGCCCCTGCCAGTCTGTCTGCCTGCCCCCGTCTGTCTGCCTGCCCCCGTCTGTCTGTCTGCCTGCCCCGCCTGTCCGTCTGCCTGCCCCTGCCTATCTGTCTGTCTGCCTGCCTGCCCCTGTCTGTCAGTCTGCCTGCCCCTGCCTGCCTGTCTGCCTGCCCCCGTCTCTCTGTCTGCCTGACCCACCTGTCTGTCTGCCTGCCCCCATCTGACTGTCTGCCCATGTCTGCCCTGCCCGCCCGTAACTGCCTCTGCTCGGCTGTCTGGCTGTTCGTCAGTCTGTTGCCTATCTATCTGTTGCACTCACCGTTTGTTAAGGCAGCAGTAAATGATAGGGTTGTACATGGTGGAGCTCATGGTGAGCCAGAATATTCCCAGGTACTCCTGCTGTATGTAGGTTTCGAAATAGATATCCTGCTTGAAACTCCCAAGGATAAAATACAAGTGGTATGGCAGCCAGCAAATGGCAAAGGTCAGAACCACCACGATCATCATCTTCACAACCTGCAACAGAGTAAGGAACATTAGGTAAGTTGTTTGAAGGTGTTATTAGTGATGTGTTTTAGTTAAATTGTTGGAAAGTGTTCTTAATTTAGATTTTAGAGAGGGAGTAGGGTTGCCAACCCTCGCGGATTGTCCTGGAACCCCAAGGAATTGAAGATTAATCTCCAGGACACGGCTGTGAGCAAACCCAGGAGAAAAATCATTGGGGCATAAAAAAAGTGTTATTTTATTTTTCTTTAAACACTTTTGTTTATTAGTTATGAAAAATATTGGAGATGGGCGGCACGGTGGCATAGTGGTTAGCACTGTTGCCTCACAGCGCCAGGGACCCGGGTTCGAATCCGGCCTCGGGTGACTGTCTGTGTGGAGTTTGCACATTCTCCCCGTGTTTGCGTGGGTTTTCTCCGGGTGCTCCGGTTTCCTCCCACAGTCCAAAGATGTGCAGGTTAGGTTGATTGGCCATGATAAATTGACCCTTAGTGTTAGGGGGATTAAATACGTGGGGTTACGGGGATAGGGTGGGATATGTGTTGGTGTAGGGGTTACGGGGATCGGGTGGAATATGTGTCGGTGCAGGCTCGATGGGCCGAAATGGCCTTTATCTGCACTGTGGGGTTTCTGTGATTCTGTGATGGGAAAAAGGCTCAAGTTGTACGTTAGTTGTTGGAAGGTTTTATTGAAGAAAGAAAGACTTGCATTTATACAGCGAGTTTCACCACCTCAGGACGTACCAAAGTGCTTTACAGCCAATGAAGTACTATTTGGAGTGTAGTCACTATTGTGATGTAAGAAACATGGCAACCAACTTGCGCACAGCAAGCTCCCACAAACAGCAATGTGATAATGGTCAGATAACCTGTTTTAGTGATGTTGATTGAGGGATAAATATTGGCCAGGACACTGGGGATAACTGCCCTGCTCCTCTTCGAAGAGTGTTGTGGGATAATTTAGATCCATCTGAGAGAGCAGATGGGGCCTCGGTTTAATGTCTCATTAGAAAGATGACTATCAATCGGTTGCAAAATTTGAAAGTTATGAGAAGTCATCTCCAGTCTTCATCTCTCAAATGAAATTATAAATTGTTACCATGTATTGAGATTTTACTTTACGTATTTGGTCTAGTAGGGATTTTTGATTAATTTAGATAACAGAGAGGGAGTAGGGTCGCCATCCCTCCAGGATTGGCCTGGAGTCTGCAGGAATTGCAGATTAATCTCCAGAACACTGTTTCCAGCAAACCTAGGAGAAAAGACATTGAGGCTTTAAAAAAGTGTTTTTCTTTAAACACTTTTGTTCATTAGATACAAAAATATTGGAAATGGGAAAAAGGCTTAAGTTGTACGTATGTTGTTGGAAGGTGTTATTAGAGGTGTGTTGGTCGGATGCTGTTGGAAGATATTATTAGAGATGTGTTGGTCGGATGTTGTTGGAAGGTGTTATCAGAGATGTGTTGGTCGGATGTTGTTGGAAGGTGTTATTAGAGATGTGTTGGTCGGATGTTGTTGGAAGGTGTTATTAGAGATGTGTTGGTCGGATGTTGTTGGAAGGTGTTATTAGAGGTGTGTTGGTCAGATGTTGTTGGAAGGTGTTATTAGAGATGTGTTGGTCGGATGTTGTTGGAAGGTGTTATTAGAGATGTGTTGGTCGGATGTTGTGGAAGGTGTTATTAGAGATGTGTTGGTCGGATGTTGTTGGAAGGTGTTATTAGAGACGTGTTGGTCGGATGCTGTTGGAAGGTGTTATTAGAGATGTGTTGGTCGGATGTTGTGGAAGGTGTTATTAGAGATGTGTTGGTCGGGTGTTGTGGAAGGTGTTATTAGAGATCTGTTGGTCGGATGATGTTGGAAGGTGTTATTAGAGATGTGTTGGTCGGATGTTGTGGAAGGTGTTATTAGAGAGGTGTTGGTCGGATGTTGTTGGAAGGTGTTATTAGAGGTGTGTTGGTCGGATGTTGTGGAAGGTGTTATTAGAGATGTGTTGGTCGGATGTTGTTGGAAGGTGTTATTAGAGATGTGTTGGTCGGATGTTGTTGGAAGGTGTTATTAGAGATGTGTTGGTCGGATGTTGTTGGAAGGTGTTATTAGAGATGTGTTGGTCGGATGTTGTTGGAACGTGTTATTAGAGATGTGTTGGTCGGATGTTGTGGAAGGTGTTATTAGAGATGTGTCGGTCGGATGTTGTGGAAGGTGTTATTAGAGATGTGTTGGTCGGATGTTGTGGAAGGTGTTATTAGAGATGTGTTGGTCGGGTGTTGTGGAAGGTGTTATTAGGGATGTGTTGGTCGGATGTTGTGGAAGGTGTTATTAGAGATGTGTTGGTCGGATGTTGTGGAAGGTGTTATTAGGGATGTGTTGGTCGGATGTTGTGGAAGGTGTTATTAGAGATGTGTTGGTCGGATGTTGTTGGAAGGTGTTATTAGAGATGTGCTGGTCGGATGTTGTGGAAGGTGTTATTAGGGATGTGTTGGTCGGATGTTGTTGGAAGGTGTTATTAAAGATGTGTTGGTCGGATGTTGTTGGAAGGTTTTATGAAAGATGTGTTGGTCGGATGTTGTTGGAAGGTGTTATTAAACATGTGTTGGTCGGATGTTGTTGGAAGGTGTTATTAGAGATGTGTTGGTCGGATGTTGTTGGAAGGTGTTATTAGAGATGTGTGGGTCGGATGTTGTGGAAGGTGTTATTAGAGATGTGTTGGTCGGATGTTGTGGAAGGTGTTATTAGAGACCTGTTGGTCGGATAGTCATAGAGTCATAGAGTAATACAGCATGGATAGAGGCCCTTCGGCCCATCGTGTCCGCGCCGGCCATCAAGCCCTGTCTAATCTAATCCCATATTCCAGCATTTGGCCCGTAGCCTTGTATGCTATGGCATTTCAAGTGCACATCCAAATGCTTCTTAAATGTTGTGAGGGTTTCTGCCTCCACAACCCTTTCAGGCAGTGAGTTCCAGACTCCAACCACCCTCTGGGTGAAAAAGTTCTTTCTCAAATCCCCTCTAAACCTCCTGCCCTTTACCTTGAATCTATGCCCCCTAGTTATTGACCCCTCTACTAAGGGGAAAAGCTCCTCAGCATCCATCCTATCTATGCCCCTCATAATTTTGTACACCTCAATCATGTCCCCCCTCAGCCTCCTCAGCTCCAAGGAAAACAAACCCAACCTGCCCAGTCTCTCTTCATAGCTGAAGCGCTCCAGCCCTGGTAACATCCTGGTGAACCTCCTCTGCACCCTCTCTAATGCGATCACATCCTTCCTGTAGTGTGGCGACCAGAACTGCACACAATATTCCAGCTGTGGCCTAACCAGTGTTTTATACAGCTCCATCATAACCTCCTTGCTCTTATATTCAATGCCTCGGCTAATGAAGGCAAGTATCCCATATGCCTTTTTTACCACCTTATCCACCTGTTCCGCCGCCTTCAGGGATCTGTGTACTTGCACACCCAGATCCCTCTGACCCTCCGTCTTGCCTGGGGTCTTTCCATTCATTGTGTATTCCTTTGCCTTGTTAGTCCCCCCAAAGTGCATCACCTCGCACTTTTCCGGGTTAAATTCCATTTGCCACTGTTCCGCCCATCTGACCAACCCATCTATATCGTCCTGCAGACTGAGGCTACCCTCCTCGCTATTTTCCACCCTACCAATTTTTGTATCATCCGCGAACTTACTGATCATACCCTTTACATTCATATCCAAGTCATTAATGTAGACCACAAACAGCAAGGGACCCAGCACCGATCCCTGTGGTACCCCACTGGCCACAGGCTTCCAGTCACATGTTGTGGAAGGTGTTATTAGAGATGTGTTGGTCGGATTTTGTTGGAAGGTGTTATTAGAGATGTGTTGTCGGATGTTGTGGAAGGTGTTATTAGAGATGTGTTGGTCGGATTTTGTTGGAAGGTGTTATTAGAGATGTGTTGGTCGGATGTTGTGGAAGCTGTTATTAGAGATGTGTTGGCCGGATGTTTTTGGAAGGTGTTATTAGAGATGTGTTGGTCGGATGTTGTTGAGAGTTGTTATTAGAGATCTGTTGGTTGGATGTTGTTGGAAGGTGTTATTAGAGATGTGTTGGTCGGATGTTGTGGAAGGTGTTATTAGAGATGTGTTGGTCGGATGTTGTTGGAAGGTGTTATTAGAGATGTGTTTGTCAGATGTTGTTGGAAGGTGTTATTAGAGATGTGTTGGTCGGATGTTGTGGAAGGTGTTATTAGAGATGTGTTGGTCGGATGTTGTGGAAGGTGTTATTAGAGATGTGTTGGTCGGATGTTGTGGAAGGTGTTATTATAGATGTGTTGGTCGTATGTTGTTGGAAGGTGTTATTAGAGATGTGTTGGTCGGATGTTGTTGGAAGGTGTTATTAGAGATGTGTTGGTCGGATGTTGTTGGAAGGTGTTATTAGAGATGTGTTGGTCGGATGTTGTGGAAGGTGTTATTAGAGATGTGTTGGTCGGATGTTGTGGAAGGTGTTATTAGAGATCTGTTGGTCGGATGATGTTGGAAGGTGTTATTAGAGATGTGTTGTTTGGGTGTTGTGTAAGGTGTTATTAGAGATGTGTTGGTCGGATGTTGTGGAAGATGTTATTAGAATAGTGTTGGTCGGATGTTGTGGGAGGTGTTATTAGAGATGTGTTCGTTGGGTGTTGTGGAAGGTGTTATGAGAGATGTGTTGGTCAGATGTTGTTGGAAGGTGTTATTAGAGATGTGTTGGTCGGATGTTGTTGGAAGGTGTTATTAGAGATGCGTTGGTCGGATGTTGTGGAAGGTGTTATTAGAGATGTGTTGGTCGGCTGTTGTTGGAAGGTGTTATTAGAGATGTGTTGGTCGGATGTTGTGGAAGCTGTTATTAGGGATGTGTTGGTCGGATGTTGTTGGAAGGTGTTATTAGAGATGTGTTGGTCGTATGTTGATGGAAGGTATTATTAGAGATGTGTTGGTTGAATGTTGTTGGAGGGTGTTATTAGAGATGTGTTGGTCGGATGTTGTTGGAAGGTGTTATTAGAGATGTGTTGGTCGGATGTTGTTGGAAGGTGTTATTAGAGATGTGTAGGTCGGATGTTGTTGGAAGGTGTTATTAGAGATGTGTTGGTCAGATGTTGTGGAAGGTGTTATTAGGGATGTGTTGGTCGGATGTTGTTGGAAGGTGTTATTAAAGATGTGTTGGTCGGATGTTATTCGAAGGTGTTATTAAAGATGTGTTGGTCGGATGTTGTTCGAAGGTGTTATTAAAGATGTGTTGGTCGGATGTTGTTGGAAGGTGTTATTAGAGATGTGTTGGTCGGATGTTGTTCGAAGGTGTTATTAGAGATGTGTTGGTCGGATGTTGTGGAAGGTTTTATTGGAGATGTGCTGGCCGGATGTTGTGGAAGGTGTTATTAGAGATGTGTTGGCCGGATGTTGTGGAAGGTGTTATTAGAGGTGTGTTGGTCGGATGTTGTTGGAACGTGTTATTAGAGATGTGTTGGTCGGATGTTGTTGGAAGGTGAGATGAGAGATGTGTTGGTCGAATATTTTTGGAAGGTGTCATTGGAGATGTGTTGGTCGGATGTTGTGGAAGGTGTTATTCGAAATGTGTTTGTCGGATGTTGTTGGAAGGTGTTATTAGAGATGTGTTGGTCGGATGTTGTTGGAAGGTGTTATTAGAGATGTGTTGGTCGGATGTTGTGGAAGTTGTTATTAGAGATGTGTTGGTCGGATGTTGTGGAAGGTGTTATTAGAGATGTGTTGGTCGGATGTTGTGAAAGGTGTTATTAGAGATGGGTTGGCCGGATGTTGTTGGGAGGTGTTATTAGAGATGTGTTGGTCGGATGTTGTGGAAGGTGTTGTTAGAGATGTGTTGGTCGGATGTTGTTGGAAGGTGTTATTAGAGATGTGTTGGTCGGATGTTGTTGGAAGGTGTTATTGGAGATGTGTTGGTCGGATGTTGTTGGAAGGTATTATTGGAGATGTGCTGGTCGGATGTTGTGGAAGTTGTTATTAGAGATGTGTTGGTCGGATGTTGTGGAAGGTGTTATTAGAGATGTGTTGGTCGGATGTTGTGGAAGGTGTTATTAGAGATGTGTTGGCCGGATGTTGTTGGGAGGTGTTATTAGAGATGTGTTGGTCGGATGTTGTGGAAGGTGTTATTAGAGATGTGTTGGTCGGATGTTGTTGGAAGGTGTTATTAGAGATGTGTTGGTCGGATGTTGTGGAAGGCGTTATTAGGGATGTGTTGGTCGGATGTTGTTGGAAGGTGTGATTAGAGATGTGTTGGTCGGATGTTGTGGAAGGTGTTATTAGGAATGTGTTGGTCGGATGTTGTTGGAAGGTGTTATTAGAGATGTGTTGGCCGGATGTTGTGGAAAGTGTTATTAGAGATGCGTTGGTCGGATGTTGTTGGAAGGTGTTATTAGTGATGTGTTGGTCGGATGTTTTTGGAAGGTGTTATTAGAGATGTGTTGTTCGGATTTTGTGGAAGGTGTTATTAGAGATGTGTTGGTCGGATGTTGTTGGAAGGTGTTATTAAAGATGTGTTGGCCGGATGTTGTTGGAAGGTGTGATTAAAGATGTGATGGCCGGATGTTGTTCGAAGGTGTTGTTAGAGATGTGTTGGTCGGATGCTGTTGAGTGTTGTTATTAGAGATCTGTTGGTTGGATGTTGTTGGAAGGTGTTATTAGAGATGTGTTGGTCGGATGTTGTTGGAAGGTGTTATTAGAGATGTGTTGGTCGGATGTTGTGGAAGGTGTTATTAGAGATGTGTTGGTCGGATGTTGTGGAAGGTGTTATTAGAGATCTGTTGGTCGGATGATGTTGGAAGGTGTTATTAGAGATGTGTTGGTTGGGTGTTGTGTAAGGTGTTATTAGAGATGTGTTGGTCGGATGTTGTGGAAGGTGTTATTAGAAATGTGTTGGTCGGATGTTGTGGGAGGTGTTATTAGAGATGTGTTCGTTGGGTGTTGTGGAAGGTGTTATGAGAGATGTGTTGGTCGGATGTTGTTGGAAGGTGTTATTAGAGATGTGTTGGTCGGATGTTGTTGGAAGGTGATATTAGAGATGTGTTGGTCGGATGTTGTGGAAGGTGTTATTCGAGATGTGTTGGTCGGCTGTTGTTGGAAGGTGTTATCAGAGGTGTGTTGGTCGGATGTTGTGGAAGCTGTTATTAGGGATGTGTTGGTGGGATGTTGTTGGAAGGTGTTATTAGAGATGTGTTGGTCGGATGTTGTTGGAAGGTGTTATTAGAGATGTGTTGGTCGGATGTTGTGGAAGGTGTTATTAGAGATGTGTTGGTCGGATGTTGTTGCAAGGTGTTATTAGAGATGTGTTGGTCGGATGTTTTTGGAAGGTGTTATTAGAGATGTGTTTGTCGGATGTTGCTGGGAGTTGTTATTAGCGATCTGTTGGTCGGATGTTGTTGGAAAGTGTTTTTAGAGATCTGTTGGTCGGATTTTGTTGGAAGGTGTTATTAGAGATGTGTTGGTCGGATGTTGTGGAAGGTGTTATTAGAGATGTGTTGATCGTATGTTGTTGGAAGGTGTTATTAGAGATGTGTTGGTCGGATCTTGGGGAAGGTATTATAAGAGATGTGTTGGTCGGATGTTGTTGGAAGGTGTTATTCGAGATGTGTCGGCCGGATTTTGTTGGAAGGTGTTATTAGAGATGTGTTGGCCGGATTTTGTTGGAAGGTGTTATTAGAGATGTGTTGGTCGGATGTTGCTGGAAGGTTTTATTCGATATGTGTTGGCCGGATGTTGTGGAAGGTGTTATTGGAGAAGTATTGGTCGGATGTTGTTGAAAGGTGTGATTAGAGATGTGTTGGCCGGATGTTGTGGAAGGTGTTATTGGAGATGTGTTGGTCGGATGTTGTGGAAGGTGTTATTCGAGATGCGTTGGTCGGATGTTGTTGGAAGGTGTTATTAGAGATGTGTTGGTCGGATGTTGTGGAAGCGGTTATTAGGGATGCGTTGGTCGGATGTTGTTGGAAGGTGTTATTAGAGATGTGTTGGTCGTATGTTGTTGGATGGTGTTATTAGAGGTGTGTTGGTCGGATGTTGTTGGAAGGTATTATTAGAGATGTGCTGATCGGATGTTGTTGGAAGGTGTTATTAGAGATGTGTTGGTCGGATGTTGTTGGAAGGTGTTATTAGAGATGTGTTGGTCGGATGTTGTTGGAAGGTGTTATTAGAGATATGTTGGTCGGATGTTGTGGAAGGTGTTATTAAAGATGTGTTGGTCGGATGTTGTTGGAAGGTGTTATTAGAGATGTGTTGGTCGGATGTTGTTCGAAGGTGTTATTAGAGATCTGTTGGTCGGATGTTGTGGAAGGTGTAATTAGAGATGTGTTGGTCGGATGTTGTTGGAAGGTGATATTAGAGATGTGTTGGTCGGATATTGTTGGAAGGTGTTTTACAGATGTGTTGGTCGGATGTTGTGGAAGGTGTTATTAGAAATGTGTTGGTCGGATGTTGTTGGAAGGACTTATTAGAGATGTGTTGGTCGGATGCTGTTGGAAGGTGTTATTAGAGATGTGTTTTTCGGATGTTGTTGGAAGGTGTAATTAGAGATGTGTTGGTCGGATGTTGTTGGAAGGTGTTATTAGAGATGAGTTGGTCGGATGTTGTTGGAAGGTGTTATTAGAGATGTGTTGATCGGATGTTGTTGTAAGGTGTTATTAGAGATGTGTTGGTCGGATGTTGTTGGAAGGTGTTATTGGAGATGTGTTGGTCGGATGTTGTTGGAAGGTGTTGTTAGAGATGTGTTGGTCGGATGTTGTGGAAGGTGTTATTAGGGATGTGTTGGTCGGATGTTGTTGGAAGGTGTTATTAACGATGTTTTGGTCGGATGTTATTCGAAGGTGTTATTAAAGATGTGTTGGTCGGATGTTGTTGGAAGGTGTTATTAAAGATGTGTTGGTCGGATGTTGTTGGAAGGTGTTATTAGAGATTTGTTGGTCGGATGTTGTTCGAAGGTGTTATTAGGGATGTGTTGGTCGGATGTTGTGGAAGGTGTTATTAGAGATGTGCTGGCCGGATGTTGTAGAAGTTGTTATTAGATATGTGTTGGCCGGATGTTGTGGAAGGTGTTATTAGAGATGTGTTGATCAGATGTTGTGGAAGGTGTTATTAGAGATGTGTTGGTCGGATGTTGTTGGAAGGTGATATTAGAGATGTGTTGGTCGGATATTTTTGGAAGGTGTCATTAGAGATGTGTTGGTCGGATGTTGTGGAAGGTGTTATTAGAAATGTGTTGGTCGCATGTTGTTGGAAGGTGTTATTAGCGATGTGTTGGTCGGATTTTGTTGGAAGGTGTTATTAGAGATGTGTTGTTCGGATGTTGTGGAAGTTGTTATTAGAGATGTGTTGGTCGGATGTTGTTGGAAGGTGTTATTACGGATGTGTTGGTCGGATGTTGTGGAAGGTGTTATTAGAGCTGTGTTGGTCGGATGTTGTGGAAGGTGTTATTAGAGATGTGTTGGCCGGATGTTTTTGGGAGGTGTTATTAGAGATGTGTTGGTCGGATGTTGTGGAAGGTGTTATTAGAGATGTGTTGGTTGGATGTTGTTGGAAGGTGTTATTAGAGATGTGTTGGTCGGATGTTGTTGGAAGGTGTTATTGGAGATGTGTTGGTCGTATGTTGTTGGAAGGTGTTATTGGAGATGTGTTGGTCGGATGTTGTTGGAAGGAGTTATTAGAGATGTGTTGGTCGGATGTTGTGGAAGGTGTTATTGGAGATGTGTTGGTCGGATGTTGTTGGAAGGTTTTATTGGAGATGTGTTGGTCGGATGTTGTTGGAAGGTATTATTAGTGATGTGTTGGTCGGATGTTGTTGGAAGGTGTTATTAGAGATGTGTCGGCCGGATTTTGTTGGAAGGTGTTATTGGAGATGTGTTGACCGGATTTTGTTGGAAGGCGTTATTAGAGATGTGTTGGTCGGATGTTGCTGGAAGGTATTATTAGAGATGTGTTTGTCGGATGTTGTTGGAAGGTGTTATTAGAGATGTGTTCGTCGGAAGTTGTTGGAAGGTGTTATTAGAGATGTGTTGTTTGGATGTTGTGGAAGGTGTTATTACAGATGCGTTGGTCGGATGTTGTTGGAAGGTGTTATTAGAGATGTGTTGGTCGGATGTTGTGGAAGGTGTTATTAGAGATGTGTTTGTCGGATGTTGTTGGAAGGTGTTATTAGGGATGTGTTCGTCGGATGTTGTTGGAAGGTGTTATTAGAGATGCGTTGGTCGGATGTTGGAGAAGGTGTTATTAGAGCTGTGTTAGTCGTATGTTGTTGGAAGGTATTGTAAGTGATGTGTTGGTCGGGCGTTGTGGAATGCGTTATTAGAGATGTGTTGGTCGGATATTGTTGGAAGGTGTTATTAGAGATGTGTTGGTCGGATTTTGTTGGAAGTTGTTATTAGAGATGTGTTGGTCGGATTTGTGGAAGGTGTTATTAGAGATGTGTTGGTCGGATGTTGTGGAAGGTGTTATTTGAGATGTGTTGGTCGTATGTTGTTGGAAGGTGTTATTTGAGATGTGTTGGTCGGATGTTGTGGAAGGTGTTATTAGAGATGTGTTGGTCGGATGTTGTGGAAGGTGTTAATAGAGATGTGTTGGTCGTTGGAAGGTGTTATTAGAGATGTGTTGTTCGGATGTTGTTGGAAGGTGCTTTTAGAGATGTGTTGGTCGGATGTTGTTGGAAGGTGTTATTAGAGATGTGTTGGCAGGGTGTTGTGGAAGGTGTTATTGGAGATGTGTTGGTCGGATGTTGTTGGAAGGTGTTATTGGAGATGTGTTGGTCGGATGTTGTTGGAAGGTGTTATTAGAGATGTGATGGCCGGATGTTGTTGGGAGGTGTTATGAGAGATGTGTTGGCCGGATGTTCTGGAAGGTGTTATTGGAGATGTGTTGGTTGGATGTTGTTGGAAGGTGTTATTAGAGATGAGTAGGCCGGATGTTGTGGAAGGTGTTATTGGAGATGTGTTGGTCGGATGTTGTTGGAAGGTGTTATTAAAGATGTGTTGGCCGGATGTTGTGGAAGGTGTTATTGGAGATGTGTTGGTCGGATGTTGTTGGAAGGTTTTATTAGATATGTGTTGGCCGGATGTTGTGGAAGGTGTTATTGGAGATGTATTGTTCGGATGTTGTTGAAAGGTGTTATTAGAGATGTGTTGGCCGGATGTTGTGGAAGGTGTTATTGGAGATGTGTTGGTCGGATGTTGTTGGAAGGTGTTATTGGAGATGTGTTGGTCGGATGATGTGGAAGGTGTTATTAGAGATGCGTTGGTCGGATGTTGTTGGAAGGTGTTATTCGAGGTGTGTTGGTCGGATGTTGTGGAAGCTGTTATTAGGGATGTGTTGGTCGGATGTTGTTGGAAGGTGTTATTAGAGATGTGTTGGTCGGATGTTGTTGGAAGGTGTTATTAGAGATGTATTGGTCGGATGTTGTTGGAAGGTGTTATTAGAGATGTGTTGGTCGGATGTTGTGGAAGGTGTTATTAGGGATGTCTTGGTCGGATGTTGTTGGAAGGTGTTTGTGGTAAACCACTGTATTGTATATTGCCACCTCTGGGTGGCGCTGTGTATGGAGGCATGCCTCAGCTGACTCCACCCACCACTGTGTGGGTTTCGTTCAGACTTGTTCAGTCACTCACGAAGAAGCATGGTCTCTTCTTAGCTAATAAAAGCCTTATTCATCTCTTCTTTCGACTCATCATCTCTTCTTCGACTCATCACCTTTTATGAAGTAATTGATAAGCGTATCAGTGTTATTAAAGATGTGTTGGTCGGATGTTGTTTTTAAGGTGTTATTAGAGATGCGTTGGTCGGATGTTGTTGGAAGGTGTTATTAGAGATGTGTTGGTCGGATGTTGTGGAAGGTGTTATTAGAAATGTGTTGGTCGGATGTTGTTGGAAGGTTTTATTAGAGATGTGTTGGTCGGATGTTGTTGGAAGGTGTTATTAGAGATGTGTTGGTCGGATATTATTGGAAGGTGTTATTAGAGATGTGTTGGTCGGATGTTGTTGGACGGTGTTATTAGAGATGTGTTGGTCGGATGTTGTTGGAAGGTGTTGTTAGAGATTTGTTGGTCGGATGTTGTTGGAAGGTGTTATTAGAGATGTGTTGATCGGATGTTGTGGAAGGTGTTATTAGGGATGTGTTGGTCGAATGCTGTTGGAAGGTGTTATTAAAGATGTGTTGGTCGGATGTTATTCGAAGGTGTTATTAAAGATGTGTTGGTCGGATGTTGTTGGAAGGTGTTATTAAAGATGTGTTGGTCGGATGTTGTTGGAAGGTGTTATTAGAGATGTGTTGGTCGGATGTTGTTCGAAGGTGTTATTGGAGATGTGTTGGTCGGATGTTGTGGAAGGTGTTATTAGAGATGTGCTGGCCGGATGTTGAGGAAGGTGTTATTAGAGATGTGTTGGCCG
Organism: Somniosus microcephalus; assembly: GCF_052327205.1. Classification (NCBI taxonomy): domain Eukaryota; kingdom Metazoa; phylum Chordata; class Chondrichthyes; order Squaliformes; family Somniosidae; genus Somniosus; species Somniosus microcephalus. The sequence goes on from NC_140994.1 coordinate 99,659,117, forward strand.
GATGTTGTGGAAGGTGTTATTAGAGATGTGTTGGTCGGATTTTGTGGATGGTTTTATTAGAGATGTGTTGGTCGGATTTTGTTGGAAGGTGATATTACAGATGTGTTGGTCGGATATTTTTGGAAGGTGTCATTAGAGATGTGTTGGTCGGATGTTGTGGAAGGTGTTATTAGAAATGTGTTGGACGGATGTTGTTGGAAGGTGTTATTAGAGATGTGTTGGTCGGATGTTGTTGGAAGGTGTTATTAGAGATGTGTTGGTCGGATGTTGTTGGAAGGTGTTATTAGAGATGTGTTGGTCGGATGTTGTTGGAAGGTGTTATTAGAAATGTGTTGGTCGAATGTTGTTGGAAGGTGTTATTAGAGATGTGTTGGTCGGATGTTGTTGGAAGGTGTTATTAGAGATGTGTTGGTCGGATGTTGTTGGAAGGTGTTATTAGAGATATGTTGGTCGGATGTTGTTGGAAGGTGTTATTAGAGATGTGTTGGTCGGATGTTGTTGGAAGGTGTTATTAGAGAAGTGTTGGTCGGATGTTGTTGGAAGGTGTTATTAGAGATGTGTTGGTCGGATGTTGTTGGAAGGTGTTATTAGAGATTTGTTGGTCGGATGTTGTTGGAAGGTGTTATTAGAGATGTGTTGAACGGATGTTGTGGAAGGTGTTATTAGGGATGTGTTGGTCGGATGCTGTTGGAAGGTGTTATTAGAGATGTGTTGGTCGGATGTTGTTGGAAGGTGTTATTAGAGATGTGTTGGTCGGATGTTGTTCGAAGGTGTTATTAGAGATGTGTTGTTCAGATGTTGTGGAAGGTGTTATTAGAGATGTGCTGGCCGGATGTTGTGGAAGGTGTTATGAGAGATGTGTTGGCCGGATGTTGTGGAAGGTGTTATTAGAGATGTGTTGGTCGGATGTTGCGGAAGGTGTTATTAGAGATGTGTTGGTCGGATTTTGTTGGAAGGTGATATTAGAGATGTGTTGGTCGGATGTTGCGGAAGGTGTTATTAGAGATGTGTTGGTCGGATATTTTTGGAAGGTGTCATTAGAGATGTGTTTTTCGGATGTTGTGGAAGGTGTTATTAGAAATGTTTTGGTCGGATGTTGTTGGACGGTGTTATTAGAGATCTGTTGGTCGGATGTTGTTGGAAGGTGCGATTAGAGATGTGTTGGTCGGATGTTGTGGAAGTTGTTATTGGAGATGTGTTGGTCGGATGTTGCTGGAAGGTGTTATTACGGATGTGTTGGTCGGATGTTGTGGAAGGTGTTATTAGAGATGTGTTGGTCGGATGATGTGGAAGGTGTTATTCGAGATGTGTTGGCCGGATGTTGTTGGGAGGTGTTATTAGAGATGTGTTGGTCGGATGTTGTGGAAGGTGTTATTAGAGATGTGTTAGTCGGATGTTGTTGGAAGGTGTTATTAGAGATGTGTTGGTCGGATGTTGTTGGAAGGTGTTATTGGAGATGTGTTGGTCGGATGTTGTTGGAAGGTGTAATTGGAGATGTGTTGGTCGGATGTTGTTGGAAGGAGTTATTAGAGATGTGTTGGTCGGATGTTGTGGAAGGTATTATTGGAGATGTGTTGGTCGGATGTTGTTGGAAGGTGTTATTGGAGATGTGTTGGTCGGATGTTGTTGGAAGGTGTTATTACGGATGTGTTGGTCGGATGTTGTTGGAAGGTGTTATTAGGGATGTATTGGTCGGATGTTGTTGGACGGTGTTATTAGAGATGTGTTGGTCGGATGTTGTGGAAGGTGTTATTAGGGATGTGTTGTTCGGATGTTGTTGGAAGGTGTTATTGGAGAAGTGTTGGTCGGATGTTGTGGAAGGTGTTATTAGGGATGTGTTGGTCAGATGTTGTTGGAAGGTGTTATTCGAGATGTGTTGGCCGGATGTTGTGGAAAGTGTTATTAGAGATGTATTGGTCGGATGTTGTTGGAAGGTATTATTAGTGATGTGTTGCTCGGATGTTTTTGGAAGGTGTTATCAGAGATGTGTTGTTCGGATGTTGTGGAAGGTGTTATTAGAGATGTGTTGGTCGGATGTTGTTGGAAGGTGTTCTTAAAGATGTGTTGGCCGGATATTGTTGGAAGGTGTTATGAAAGATGTGTTGGCTGGATGTTGTTCGAAGGTTTTATTAGAGATGTGTTGGTCGGATGCTGTTGAGTGTTGTTATTAGAGATCTGTTGGTCGGATGTTGTTGGAAGGTGTTATTAGTGATGTGTTGGTCGGATGTTGTTGGAAGGTGTTATTAGAGATGTGTTGGTCAGATGTTGCTGGAAGGTGTTATTAGATATGTGTTGGTCGGATGTTGTTGGAAGGTGTTATTAGAGATGTGTTGGTCGGATGTTGTTGGAAGGTGTTATTAGAGACGTGTTGGTCGGATGTTGTGAAAGGTGTTATTAGAGATGTGTTGGTCGGATGTTGTTGGAAGGTGTTATTAGAGATGTGTTCGTCGGATGTTGCTGGGAGTTGTTATTAGCGATCTGTTGGTCGGATGTTGTTGGAAGGTGTTTTTGGAGATCTGTTGGACGGATGTTGTTGGAAGGTGTGAATAGAGATGTGTTGGTCGGATGTTGTGGAAGGTGTTATTAGAGATGTGTTGGTCGTATGTTGTTCGAAGGTGTTATTAGAGATGTGTTGGTCGGATCTTGTGGAAGGTATTATTAGAGATGTGTCGGTCGGATGTTGTTGGAATGTGCTTTTAGAGATGTGTTGGTCGGATGTTGTTGGAAGGTGTTATTAGAGATGTGTTGGTCGGATGTTGTTGGAAGGTGTTATTAGAGATGTGTTGGTCGGATGTTGTTGGAAGGTGTTATTAGAGATGTGTCGGCCGGATTTTGTTGGAAGGTGATATTAGAGATGTGTTGGCCGGAATTTGTTGGAAGGTGTTATTAGGGATGTGTTGGTCGGATGTTGCTGGAAGGTGTTATTAGAGATGTGTTTGTCGGATGTTGTTGGAAGGTGTTATTAGAGATGTGTTCGTCGGATGTTGTTGGAAGGTGATATTAGAGATGTGTTGGTCGGATGTTGTGGAAGGTGTTATTAGAGGTGCGTCGGTCGGATGTTGTGGAAGGTGTTATTAGAGATGTGTTGGTCGGGTGTTGTTGGGAGTTGTTATTAGAGATGTGTTGGTCGGGTGTTGTGGAAGGTGTTATTAGAGATGTGTTTGTCGGATGTTGTTGGAAGGTGTTATTAGAGATGTGTTCGTCGGATGTTGTTGGAAGGTGTTATTAAAGATGTGTTGGTCGGATGTTGCGGAAGGTGTTATCAGAGATGCGTTGGTCGGATGCTGTTGGAAGGTGTTATTAGAGATGTGTTGGTCGGATGTTGTTGGAAGGTGTTATTAGAGATGTGTTTGTCGGGTGTTGTGGAAGGTGTTATTAGAGATGTGTTGGTCGGATGTTGTTGGAAGGTGTTATTAGAGATGTGTTGGTCGGATTTTGTTGGAAGTTGTTATTAGAGATGTGTTGGTCGGATGTTGTGGAAGGTGTTATTAGAGATATGTTGGTCGGATGTTGTGGAAGGTGTTATTTGAGATGTGTTGGTCGTATGTTGTTGGAAGGTGCTTTTAGAGATGTGTTGGTCGGATGTTGTGGAAGGTGTTATTAGAGATGTGTTGGTCGGATGTTGTGGAAGGTGTTATTAGAGATGTGTTGGTCGTTGGAAGGTGTTATTAGAGATGTGTTGGTCGGATGTTGTTGGAAGGTGTTTTTAGAGATGTGTTGGTCGGATGTTGTTGGAAGGTGTTATTAGAGATGTGTTGGCAGGGTGTTGTGGAAGGTGTTATTGGAGACGTGTTGGTCGGATGTTGTTGGAAGGTGTTATTAGAGATGTGTTGGTCGGATGTTGTTGGAAGGTGTTATTAGAGATGTGATGGTCGGATGTTGTTGGAAGGTGTTATTAGAGATGTGTTGGCCGGATGTTGTGGAAGGTGTTATTGGAGATGTGTTGGTTGGATGTTGTTGGAAGGTGTTATTAGAGATGAGTTGGCCTTTTGTTGTGGAAGGTGTTATTGGAGATGTGTTGGTCGGATGTTGTTGGAAGGTGTTATTAGAGATGTGTTGGCCGGATGTTGTGGAAGGTGTTATTGGAGATGTGTTGGTCGGATGTTGTTGGAAGGTTTTATTAGATATGTGTTGGCCGGATTTTGTGGAAGGTGTTATTGGAGATGTATTGGTCGGATGTTGTTGAAAGGTGTTCTTAGAGATGTGTTGGCCGGATGTTGTGTAAGGTGTTATTGGAGATGTGTTGGTCGGATGTTGTTGGAAGGTGTTATTGGAGATGTGTTGGTCGGATGTTGTGGAAGGTGTTATTAGAGATGCATTGGTCGGATGTTGTTGGAAGGTGTTATTAGAGATGTGTTGGTTGGATGTTGTGGAAGCTGTTATTAGGGATGTGTTGGTCGGATGTTGTTGGAAGGTCTTATTAGAGATGTGTTGGTCGGATGTTGTTGGAAGGTATTATTAGAGATGTGTTGGTCGGATGTTGTTGGAAGGTGTTATTAGAGATGTGTTGGTCGGATGTTGTGGAAGGTGTTATTCGGGATGTGTTGGTCAGATGTTGTTGGAAGGTATTATTAGAGATGTGTTGGTCGGATGTTGTTGGAAGGTGTTATTAGAGATGTGTTGGTCGGATGTTGTGGAAGGTGTTATTCGGGATGTGTTGGTCAGATGTTGTTGGAAGGTGTTATTAAAGATGTGTTGGTCGAATGTTGTTCGAAGGTGTTATTAAAAATGTGTTGGTCGGAGGTTTTTGGAAGGTGTTATTAAAGATGTGTTGGTCGGATGTTGTGGAAGGTGTTATTAGAGATGTGTTGGTCGTTGGAAGGTGTTATTAGAGATGTGTTGGTCGGATGTTGTTGGAAGGTGTTTTTAGAGATGTGTTGGTCGGATGTTGTTGGAAGGTGTTATTAGAGATGTGTTGGCAGGGTGTTGTGGAAGGTGTTATTGGAGACGTGTTGGTCGGATGTTGTTGGAAGGTGTTATTAGAGATGTGTTGGTCGGATGTTGTTGGAAGGTGTTATTAAAGATGTGTTGGTCGGATGTTGCGGAAGGTGTTATCAGAGATGCGTTGGTCGGATGCTGTTGGAAGGTGTTATTAGAGATGTGTTGGTCGGATGTTGTTGGAAGGTGTTATTAGAGATGTGTTTGTCGGGTGTTGTGGAAGGTGTTATTAGAGATGTGTTGGTCGGATGTTGTTGGAAGGTGTTATTAGAGATGTGTTGGTCGGATTTTGTTGGAAGTTGTTATTAGAGATGTGTTGGTCGGATGTTGTGGAAGGTGTTATTAGAGATATGTTGGTCGGATGTTGTGGAAGGTGTTATTTGAGATGTGTTGGTCGTATGTTGTTGGAAGGTGCTTTTAGAGATGTGTTGGTCGGATGTTGTGGAAGGTGTTATCAGAGATGCGTTGGTCGGATGCTGTTGGAAGGTGTTATTAGAGATGTGTTGGTCGGATGTTGTTGGAAGGTGTTATTAGAGATGTGTTTGTCGGGTGTTGTGGAAGGTGTTATTAGAGATGTGTTGGTCGGATGTTGTTGGAAGGTGTTATTAGAGATGTGTTGGTCGGATTTTGTTGGAAGTTGTTATTAGAGATGTGCTGGTCGGATGTTGTGGAAGGTGTTATTAGAGATATGTTGGTCGGATGTTGTGGAAGGTGTTATTTGAGATGTGTTGGTCGTATGTTGTTGGAAGGTGCTTTTAGAGATGTGTTGGTCGGATGTTGTGGAAGGTGTTATTAGAGATGTGTTGGTCGGATGTTGTGGAAGGTGTTATTAGAGATGTGTTGGTCGTTGGAAGGTGTTATTAGAGATGTGTTGGTCGGATGTTGTTGGAAGGTGTTTTTAGAGATGTGTTGGTCGGATGTTGTTGGAAGGTGTTATTAGAGATGTGTTGGCAGGGTGTTGTGGAAGGTGTTATTGGAGACGTGTTGGTCGGATGTTGTTGGAAGGTGTTATTAGAGATGTGTTGGTCGGATGTTGTTGGAAGGTGTTATTAGAGATGTGATGGTCGGATGTTGTTGGAAGGTGTTATTAGAGATGTGTTGGCCGGATGTTGTGGAAGGTGTTATTGGAGATGTGTTGGTTGGATGTTGTTGGAAGGTGTTATTAGAGATGAGTTGGCCTTTTGTTGTGGAAGGTGTTATTGGAGATGTGTTGGTCGGATGTTGTTGGAAGGTGTTATTAGAGATGTGTTGGCCGGATGTTGTGGAAGGTGTTATTGGAGATGTGTTGGTCGGATGTTGTTGGAAGGTTTTATTAGATATGTGTTGGCCGGATTTTGTGGAAGGTGTTATTGGAGATGTATTGGTCGGATGTTGTTGAAAGGTGTTCTTAGAGATGTGTTGGCCGGATGTTGTGTAAGGTGTTATTGGAGATGTGTTGGTCGGATGTTGTTGGAAGGTGTTATTGGAGATGTGTTGGTCGGATGTTGTGGAAGGTGTTATTAGAGATGCATTGGTCGGATGTTGTTGGAAGGTGTTATTAGAGATGTGTTGGTTGGATGTTGTGGAAGCTGTTATTAGGGATGTGTTGGTCGGATGTTGTTGGAAGGTCTTATTAGAGATGTGTTGGTCGGATGTTGTTGGAAGGTATTATTAGAGATGTGTTGGTCGGATGTTGTTGGAAGGTGTTATTAGAGATGTGTTGGTCGGATGTTGTGGAAGGTGTTATTCGGGATGTGTTGGTCAGATGTTGTTGGAAGGTATTATTAGAGATGTGTTGGTCGGATGTTGTTGGAAGGTGTTATTAGAGATGTGTTGGTCGGATGTTGTGGAAGGTGTTATTCGGGATGTGTTGGTCAGATGTTGTTGGAAGGTGTTATTAAAGATGTGTTGGTCGAATGTTGTTCGAAGGTGTTATTAAAAATGTGTTGGTCGGAGGTTTTTGGAAGGTGTTATTAAAGATGTGTTGGTCGGATGTTGTGGAAGGTGTTATTAGAGATGTGTTGGTCGTTGGAAGGTGTTATTAGAGATGTGTTGGTCGGATGTTGTTGGAAGGTGTTTTTAGAGATGTGTTGGTCGGATGTTGTTGGAAGGTGTTATTAGAGATGTGTTGGCAGGGTGTTGTGGAAGGTGTTATTGGAGACGTGTTGGTCGGATGTTGTTGGAAGGTGTTATTAGAGATGTGTTGGTCGGACGTTGTTGGAAGGTGTTATTAGAGATGTGATGGTCGGATGTTGTTGGAAGGTGTTATTAGAGATGTGTTGGCCGGATGTTGTGGAAGGTGTTATTGGAGATGTGTTGGTTGGATGTTGTTGGAAGGTGTTATTAGAGATGAGTTGGCCGGATGTTGTGGAAGGTGTTATTGGAGATGTGTTGGTCGGATGTTGTTGGAAGGTGTTATTAGAGATGTGTTGGCCGGATGTTGTGGAAGGTGTTATTGGAGATGTGTTGGTCGGATGTTGTTGGAAGGTTTTATTAGATATGTGTTGGCCGGATTTTGTGGAAGGTGTTATTGGAGATGTATTGGTCGGATGTTGTTGAAAGGTGTTCTTAGAGATGTGTTGGCCGGATGTTGTGTAAGGTGTTATTGGAGATGTGTTGGTCGGATGTTGTTGGAAGGTGTTATTGGAGATGTGTTGGTCGGATGTTGTGGAAGGTGTTATTAGAGATGCATTGGTCGGATGTTGTTGGAAGGTGTTATTTGAGATGTGTTGGTCGGATGTTGTGGAAGCTGTTATTAGGGATGTGTTGGTTGGATGTTGTTGGAAGGTGTTATTAGAGATGTCTTGGTCGTATGTTGTTGGAAGGTGTTATTAGAGAAGTGTTGGTCGGATGTTGTTGGAAGGTGTTATTAGAGATGTGTTGGTCGGATGTTGTTGGAAGGTCTTATTAGAGATGTGTTGGTCGGATGTTGTTGGAAGGTGTTATTAGAGATGTGTTGGTCGGATGTTTTGGAAGGTGTTATTAGAGATGTGTTGGTCGGATGTTGTGGAAGGTGTTATTAGGGATGTGTTGGTCAGATGTTGTTCGAAGGTGTTATTAGAGATCTGTTGGTCGGATGTTGTGGAAGGTGTTATTAGAGATGTGTTGGTCGGATGTTGTTGGAAGGTGATATTAGAGATCTGTTGGTCGGATATTGTTGGAAGGTGTTATTACAGATGTGTTGGTCGGATGTTGTGGAAGGTGTTATTAGAAATGTGTTGGTCGGATGTTGTTGGAAGGTGTTATTAGAGATGTGTTGGTCGGATGTTGTTGGAAGGTGTTATTAGAGATGTGTTGGTCGGATGTTGTTGGAAGGTGTTATTAGAGATGTGTTGATCGGATGTTGTTGGAAGGTGTTATTAGAGATGTGTTGGTCGGATGTTGTTGGAAGGTGTTATTAGAGATGTGTTGGTCGGATGTTGTTGGAAGATGTTATTAGAGATGTGTTGGTCGGATGTTGTTGGAAGGTGTTATTAGAGATGTGTTGGTCGGATGTTGTTGGAAAGTGCTATTAGAAATGTGTTGGTCGGATGTTGTGGAAGGTGTTATTAGGGATGTGTTGGTCGGAGGTTGTTGGAAGGTGTTGTTAAAGATGTGTTGGTCGGATGTTATTCGAAGGTGTTATTAAAGATGTGTTGGTCGGATGTTGTTGGAAGGTGTTATTAAAGATGTGTTGGTCGGATGTTGTTGGAAGGTGTTATTAGAGATGTGTTGGTCGGATGTTGTTCGAAGGTGTTATTAGAGATGTGTTGGTCAGATGTTGTGGAAGGTGTTATTAGAGATGTGCTGGCCGGTGTTGTGGAAGGTGTTATTAGAGATGTGTTGGCCGGGTGTTGTGGAAGGTGTTATTAGAGATGTGTTGGTCGGATGTTGTGGAAGGTGTTATTACAGATGTGCTGGTCGGATGTTGTTGGAAGGTGATATTAGAGATGTGTTGGTCGGATATTTTTGGAAGGTGCCATTAGAGATGTGTTGGTCGGATGTTGTGGAAGGTGTTATTAGAAATGTGTTGGTCGGATGTTGTTGGAAGGTGTTATTAGAGATGTGTTGGTCGGATGTTGTGGAAGTTGTTATTAGAGATGTGTTGGTCGGATGTTGTTGGAAGGTGTTATTACGGATGTGTTGGTCGGATGTTGTGGAAGGTGTTATTAGAGATGTGTTGTTCGGATGATTTAGAAGGTGTTATTAGAGATGTGTTGGCCGGATGTTGTTGGGAGGTGTTATTAGAGATCTGTTGGTCGGATGTTGCGGAAGGTGTTATTAGAGATGTGTTGGTCGGATGTTGTTGGAAGGTGTTATTAGAGATGTGTTGGTCGGATGTTGTTGGAAGGTGTTATTGGAGATGTGTTGGTCGGATGTTGTTGGAAGGTGTTATTGGAGATGTATTGGTCGGATGTTGTTGGAAGGAGTTATTAGACATGTGTTGGTCGGATGTTGTGGAAGGTGTTATTGGAGATGTGTTGGTCGGATGTTGTTGGAAGGTGTTATTGGAGATATGTTGGCCGGATGAAGAGGAAGGTGTTATTGGAGATGTGTTGGTCGGATGTTGTTGGAAGGTGTTCTTGGAGATGTGTTGTTCGGATGTTGTGGAAGGTTTTATTAGAGATGCGTTGGTCGGATGTTGTTGGAAGGTGTTATTAGAGATGTGTTGGTCGGATGTTGTGGAAGCTGTTATTAGGGATGTGTTGGTCGGATGTTGTTGGAAGGTGTTATTAGAGATGTCTTGGTCGTATGTTGTTGGAAGGTGTTATTAGAGATGTGTTGGTCGGATGTTTTTGGAAGGTGTTATTAGAGATGTGTTGGTCGGATGTTGTTGGAAGGTGTTATTAGAGATGTGCTGGTCGGATGTTGTTGGAAGGTGTTATTAGAGATGTGTTAGTCGGATGTTGTTGGAAGGTGTTATTAGAGATGTGTTGGTCGGATGTTGTGGAAGGTGTTATTAGGGATGTGTTGGTCGGATGTTGTTGCAAGGTGTTATTAAAGATGTGTTGATCGGATGTTGTTCGAAGGTGTTCTTAAAGATGTGTTGGTCGGATGTTTTTGGAAGGTGTTATTAAAGATGTGTTGGTCGGATGTTGTTGGAAGGTGTTATTAGAGATGTGTTGGTCGGATGTTGTTGGAAGGTGTTATTGGAGATGTGTTGGTCTGATGTTGTGGAAGGTGATATTAGGGATGTGTTGTTCTGATGTTGTTGGAAGGTGTTATTGGAGATGTGTTGGTCGGATGTTGTGGAAGGTGTTATTAGGGATGTGTTGGTCGGATGTTGTTGGAATGTGTTATTAGAGATGTGTTGGCCGGATGTTGTGGAAAGTGTTATTAGAGATGCGTTGGTCGGATGTTGTTGGAAGGTGTTATTAGTGATGTGTTGGTCGGATGTTTTTGGAAGGTGTTATCAGAGATGTGTTGTTCGGATGTTGTGGAAGGTGTTATTAGAGATGTGTTGGTCGGATGTTGTTGGAAGGTGTTCTTAAAGATGTGTTGGCCGGATATTGTTGGAAGGTGTTATTAAAGATGTGTTGCCCGGATGTTGTTCGAAGGTGTTATTAGAGATGTGTTGGTCGGATGCTGTTGAGTGTTGTTATTAGAGATCTGTTGGTCGGATGTTGTTGGAAGATGTTATTAGAGATGTGTTGGTCGGATGTTGTTGGAAGGTGTTATTAGAGATGTGTTGGTCAGATGTTGTTGGAAGGTGTTATTAGATATGTGTTGGTCGGATGTTGTTGGAAGGTGTTATTAGAGATGTGTTGGTCGGATGTTGTTGGAAGGTGTTATTAGAGACGTGTTGGTCGGATGTTGTGAAAGGTGTTATTAGAGATGTGTTGGTCGGATGTTGTTGGAAGGTGTTATTAGAGATGTGTTGGTCGGATGTTGTTGGAAGGTGTTATTACAGATGTGTTCGTCGGATGTTGCTGGGAGTTGTTATTAGCGATCTGTTGGTCGGATGATGTTGGAAGGTGTTTTTAGAGATCTGTTGGACGGATGTTGTTGGAAGGTGTTATTAGAGATGTGTTGGTCGGATGTTGTGGAAGGTGTTATTGGAGATGTGTTGGTCGTATGTTGTTGGAAGGTGTTATTAGAGATGTGTTGGTCGGATCTTGTGGAAGGTATTATTAGAGATGTGTTGGTCGGATGTTGTTGGAATGTGCTTTTAGAGATGTGTTGGTCGGATGTTGTTGGAAGGTGTTATTAGAGATGTGTTGGTCGGATGTTGTTGGAAGGTGTTATTAGAGATGTGTTGGTCGGATGTTGTTGGAAGGTGTTATTAGAGATGTGTCGGCCGGATTTTGTTGGAAGGTGATATTAGAGATGTGTTGGCCGGATTTTGTTGGAAGGTGTTATTAGAGATGTGTTGTTCGGATGTTGCTGGAAGGTGTTATTAGAGATGTGTTTGTCGGATGTTGTTGGAAGGTGTTATTAGAGATGTGTTCGTCGGATGTTGTTGGAAGGTGATATTAGAGATGTGATGGTCGGATGTTGTGGAAGGTGTTATTAGAGATGTGTTGGTCGGATGTTGTTGTAAGGTGTTATTAGAGATGTGTTGGTCGGGTGTTGTTGGGAGTTGTTATTAGAGATGTGTTGGTCGGGTGTTGTGGAAGGTGTTATTAGAGATGTGTTTGTCGGATGTTGTTGGAAGGTGTTATTAGAGATGTGTTCGTCGGATGTTGTTGGAAGGTGTGATTAAAGATGTGTTGGTCGGATGTTGCGGAAGGTGTTATTAGAGATGCGTTGGTCGGATGCTGTTTGAAGGTGTTATGAGAGATGTGTTGGTCGGATGTTGTTGGAAGGTGTTATTAGAGATGTGTTGGTCGGGTGTTGTGGAAGGTGTTATTAGAGATGTGTTGGTCGGATGTTGTTGGAAGGTGTTATTAGAGATGTGTTGGTCGGATTTTGTTGGAAGTTGTAATTAGAGACGTGTTGGTCGGATGTTGTGGAAGGTGTTATTAGAGATATGTTGGTCGGATGTTGTGGAAGGTGTTATTAGAAATGTGTTGGTCGGATGTTGTTGGAAGGTGTTATTAGAGATGTGTTGGTCGGATGTTGTGGAAGTTGTTATTAGAGATGTGTTGGTCGGATGTTGTTGGAAGGTGTTATTACGGATGTGTTGGTCGGATGTTGTGGAAGGTGTTATTAGAAATGTGTTGGTCGGATGTTGTTGGAAGGTGTTATTAGAGATGTGTTGGTCGGATGTTGTGGAAGGTGTTATTAGAAATGTGTTGGTCGGATGTTGTTGGAAGGTGTTATTAGAGATGTGTTGGTCGGATGTTGTGGAAGTTGTTATTAGAGATGTGTTGGTCGGATGTTGTTGGAAGGTGTTATTAGAGATGTGTTGGTCGGGTGTTGTGGAAGGTGTTATTCGAGATGTGTTGGTCGGATGTTGTTGGAAGGTGTTATTAGAGATGTGTTGGTCGGATTTTGTTGGAAGTTGTAATTAGAGATGTGTTGGTCGGATGTTGTGGAAGGTGTTATTAGAGATATGTTGGTTGGATGTTGTGGAAGGTGTTATTTGAGATGTGTTGGTCGTATGTTGTTGGAAGGTGTTATTAGAGATGCGTTGGTCGGATGTTGTGGAAGGAGTTATTAGAGATGTGTTGGTCGGATGTTGTGGAAGGTGTTATTAGAGATGTGTTGGTCGTTGGAAGGTGTTATCAGAGATGTGTTGGTCGGATGTTGTTGGAAGGTGTTTTTAGAGATGTGTTGGTCGGATGTTGTTGGAAGGTGTTATTAGAGATGTGTTGGCAGGGTGTTGTGGAAGGTGTTATTGGAGATGTGTTGGTCGGATGTTGTTGGAAGGTGTTATTAGAGATGTGTTGGTCGGATGTTGTTGGAAGGTGTTATTAGAGATGTGATGGTCGGATGTTTTGGAAGGTGTTATTAGAGATGTGTTGGCCGGATGTTGTGGAATGTGTTATTGGAGATGTGTTGGTTGGATGTTGTTGGAAGGTGTTATTAGAGATGAGTTGGCCGGATGTTGTGGAAGGTGTTATTGGAGATGTGTTGGTCGGATGTTGTTGGAAGGTGTTATTAGAGATGTGTTGGCCGGATGTTGTGGAAGGTGTTATTGGAGATGTGTTGATCGGATGTTGTTGGAAGGTTTTATTAGATATGTGTTGGCCGGATTTTGTGGAAGGTGTTATTGGAGATGTATTGGTCGGATGTTGTTGAAAGGTGTTATTAGAGATGTGTTGGCCGGATGTTGTGGAAGGTGTTATTGGAGATGTGTTGGTCGGATGTTGTTGGAAGGTGTTATAGGAGATGTGTTGGTCGGATGTTGTGGAAGGTGTTATTAGAGATGCATTGGACGGATGTTGTTGGAAAGTGTTATTAGAGATGTGTTGGTCGGATGTTGTGGAAGCTGTTATTAGGGATGTGTTGGTCGGATGTTGATGGAAGGTGTTATTAGAGATGTCTTGGTCGTATATTGTTGGAAGGTGTTATTAGAGATGTGTTGGTCGGATGTTGTTGGAAGGTGTTATTAGAGATGTGTTGGTCGGATGTTGTTGGAAGGTGTTATTAGAGATGTGTTGGTCGGATGTTGTTGGAAGGTGTGATTAGAGATGTGTTGGTCGGATGTTGTTGGAAGGCGTTATTAGAGATGTGTTGGTCGGATGTTGTGGAAGGTGTTATTAGGGATGTGTTGGTCAGATGTTGTTGGAAGATGTTATTAAAGATGTGTTGGTCGGATGTTGTTCGAAGGTGTTATTAAAGATGTGTTGGTCGGATGTTTTTGGAAGGTGTTATTAAAGATGTGTTGGTCGGATGTTGTTGGAAGGTGATATTAGAGATGTGTTGGTCGGATATTGTTGGAAGGTGTTATTACAGATGTGTTGGTCGGACGTTGTGGAAGGTGTTATGAGAAATGTGTTGGTCGGATGTTGTTGGAAGGTGTTATTAGAGATGTGTTGGTCGGATGTTGTTGGAAGCTGTTATTAGAGATGTGTTGGTCGGATGTTGTTGGAAGGTGTTATTAGAGATGTGTTGGTCGGATGTTGTTGGAAGGTGTTATTAGAGATGTGTTGGTCGGATGTTGATGGAAGGTGTTATTAGAGATGTGTTGGTCGGATGTTGTTGGAAGATGTTATTAGAGATGTGTTGGTCGGATGTTGTTGGAAGGTGTTATTAGAGATGTGTTGGTCGGATGTTGTTGGAAGGTGCCATTAGAAATGTGTTGGTCGGATGTTGTGGAAGGTGTTATTAGGGATGTGTTGGTCGGAGGTTGTTGGAAGGTGTTATTAAAGATGTGTTGGTCGGATGTTATTCGAAGGTGTTATTAAAGATGTGTTGGTCGGATGTTGTTGGAAGGTGTTATTAAAGATGTGTTGGTCGGATGTTGTTGGAAGGTGTTATTAGAGATGTGTTGGTCGGATGTTGTTCGAAGGTGTTATTAGAGATGTGTTGGTCGGATGTTGTGGAAGGTGTTATTAGAGATGTGCTGGCCGGATGTTGTGGAAGGTGTTATTAGAGATGTGTTGGCCGGGTGTTGTGGAAGGTGTTATTCGAGATGTGTTGGTCGGATGTTGTGGAAGCTGTTATTAGAGATGTGTTGGTCGGATGTTGTTGGAAGGTGATATTAGAGATGTGTTGGTCGGATATTTTTGGAAGGTGCCATTAGAGATGTGTTGGTCGGATGTTGTGGAAGGTGTTATTAGAAATGTGTTGGTCGGATGTTGTTGGAAGGTGTTATTAGAGATGTGTTGGTCGGATGTTGTGGAAGTTGTTATTAGGGATGTGTTGGTCGGATGTTGTTGGAAGGTGTTATTGCGGATGTGTTGGTCGGATGTTGTGGAAGGTGTTATTAGAGATGTGTTGGTCGGATGCTGTGGAAGGTGTTATTAGAGACGTGTTGGCCGGATGTTGTTGGGAGTTGTTATTAGAGATGTGTTGGTCGGGTGTTGTGGAAGGTGTTATTAGAGATGTGTTTGTCGGATGTTTTTGGAAGGTGTTATTAAAGATGTGTTGGTCGGATGTTGTTCGAAGGTGTTATTAAAGATGTTTTGGTCGGATGTTTTTGGAAGGTGTTCTTAAAGATGTGTTGTTCGGATGTTGTTGGAAGGTGTTATTAGAGATGTGTTGGTCGGATGTTGTTCGAAAGTGTTATTAGAGATCTGTTGGTCGGAAGTTGTGGAAGGTGTTATTAGAGATGTGTTGGTCGGATGTTGTTGGAAGGTGATATTAGAGATGTGTTGGTCGGATATTGTTGGAAGGTGTTATTACAGATGTGTTGGTCGGATGTTGTGGAAGGTGTTATTAGAAATGTGTTGGTCGGATGTTGTTGGAAGGTGTTATTAGAGATGTGTTGGTCGGATGTTGTTGGAAGGTGTTATTAGAGATGTGTTGGTCGGATGTTGTTGGAAGGTGTTATTAGAGATGTGTTGGTCGGATGTTGTTGGAAGGTGTTATTAGAGATGTGTTGGTCGGATGTTGTTGGAAGGTGTTATTCGAGATGTGTTGGTCGGATGTTGTTGGAAGGTGTTATTAGAGATGTGTTGGTCGGATGTTGTTGGAAGGTGTTATTAGAGATGTGTTGGTCGGATGTTGTTGGAAGGTGTTATTAGAAATGTGTTGGTCGGATGTTGTGGAAGGTGTTATTAGGGATGTGCTGCTCGGATGTTGTTGGAAGGTATGATTAAAGATGTGTTGGTCGGATGTTATTCGAAGGTGTTATTAAAGATGTGTTGGTCGGATGTTGTTGGAAGGTGTTATGAAAGATGTGTTGGTCGGATGTTGTTGGAAGGTGTTATTAGAGATGTGTTGGTCGGATGTTGTTCGAAGGTGTTATTAGAGATGTGTTGGTCGGATGTTGTGGAAGGTGTTATTAGAGATGTGCTGGTCGGATGTTGTGGAAGGTGTTATTAGGGATGTGTTGGTCGGATGTTGTGGAAGGTGTTATTAGGGATGTGTTGGTCGGATGTTGTTGGAAGGTGATATTAGAGATGTGTTGGTCGGATATTTTTGGAAGGTGTCATTAGAGATGTGTTGGTCGGATGTTGTGGAAGGTGTTATTAGAAATGTGTTGGTCAGATGTTGTTGGAAGGTGTTATTAGAGATGTGTTGGTCCAATGTTGTTGGAAGGTGTTATTAGAGATGTGTTGGTCGGATGTTGTGGAAGTTGTTATTAGAGATGTGTTGGTCGGATGTTGTTGGAAGGAGTTATTACGGATGTGTTGGTCGGATGTTGTGGAAGGTGTTATTAGAGATGTGTTGGTCGGATGCTGTGGAAGCTGTTATTAGAGATGTGTTGGCCGGATGTTGTTGGGAGGTGTTATTAGAGATGTGTTGGTCAGATGTTGTGGAAGGTGTTATTAGAGATGTGTTGGTCGGATGTTGTTGGAAGGTGTTATTAGAGATGTGTTGGTCGGATGTTGTTGGAAGGTGTTATTGGAGATGTGTTGGTCGGATGTTGTTGGAAGGTGTTATTGGAGATGTGTTGGTCGGATGTTGTTGGAAGGAGTTATTAGAGATGTGTTGGTCGGATGTTGTGGAAGGTGTTATTGGAGATGTGTTGGTCGGATGTTGTTGGAAGGTGTTATTGGAGATGTGTTGGCCGGATGTTGTGGAAGGTGTTATTGGAGATGTGTTGGTCGGATGTTGTTGGAAGATGTTATTAGAGATGTGTTGGTCGGATGTTGATGGAAGGTGTTATTAGAGATGTGTTGGTCGGATGTTGTTGGAAGATGTTATTAGAGATGTGTTGGTCGGATGTTGTTGGAAGGTGTTATTAGAGATGTGTTGGTCGGATGTTGTTGGAAGGTGCCATTAGAAATGTGTTGGTCGGATGTTGTGGAAGGTGTTATTAGGGATGTGTTGGTCGGAGGTTGTTGGAAGGTGTTATTAAAGATGTGTTGGTCGGATGTTATTCGAAGGTGTTATTAAAGATGTGTTGGTCGGATGTTGTTGGAAGGTGTTATTAAAAATGTGTTGGTCGGATGTTGTTGGAAGGTGTTATTAGAGATGTGTTGGTCGGATGTTGTTCGAAGGTGTTATTAGAGATGTGTTGGTCGGATGTTGTGGAAGGTGTTGTTAGAGATGTGCTGGCCGGATGTTGTGGAAGGTGTTATTAGAGATGTGTTGGCCGGGTGTTGTGGAAGGTGTTATTCGAGATGTGTTGGTCGGATGTTGTGGAAGGTGTTATTAGAGATGTGTTGGTCGGATGTTGTTGGAAGGTGATATTAGAGATGTGTTGGTCGGATATTTTTGGAAGGTGCCATTAGAGATGTGTTGGTCGGATGTTGTGGAAGGTGTTATTAGAAATGTGTTGGTTGGATGTTGTTGGAAGGTGTTATTAGAGATGTGTTGGTCGGATGTTGTGGAAGTTGTTATTAGGGATGTGTTGGTCGGATGTTGTTGGAAGGTGTTATTACGGATGTGTTGGTCGGATGTTGTGGAAGGTGTTATTAGAGATGTGTTGGTCGGATGCTGTGGAAGGTGTTATTAGAGACGTGTTGGCCGGATGTTTTTGGAAGGTGTTATTAAAGATGTTTTGGTCGGATGTTGTTCGAAGGTGTTATTAAAGATGTGTTGGTCGGATGTTTTTGGAAGGTGTTATTAAAGATGTGTTGGTCGGATGTTGTTGGAAGGTGTTATTAGAGATGTGTTGGTCGGATGTTGTTCGAAAGTGTTATTAGAGATCTGTTGGTCGGAAGTTGTGGAAGGTGTTATTAGAGATGTGTTTGTCGGATGTTTTTGGAAGGTGTTATTAAAGATGTTTTGGTCGGATGTTGTTCGAAGGTGTTATTAAAGATGTGTTGGTCGGATGTTTTTGGATGGTGTTATTAAAGATGTGTTGGTCGGATGTTGTTGGAAGGTGTTATTAGAGATGTGTTGGTCGGATGTTGTTCGAAAGTGTTATTAGAGATCTGTTGGTCGGAAGTTGTGGAAGGTGTTATTAGAGATGTGTTGGTCGGATGTTGTTGGAAGGTGATATTAGAGATGTGTTGGTCGGATATGGTTGGAAGGTGTTATTACAGATGTGTTGGTCGGATGTTGTGGAAGGTGTTATTAGAAATGTGTTGGTCGGATGTTGTTGGAAGGTGTTATTAGAGATGTGTTGGTCGGATGTTGTTGGAAGGTGTTATTCGAGATGTGTTGGTCGGATGTTGTTGGAAGGTGTTATTAGAGATGTGTTGGTCGGATGTTGTTGGAAGGTGTTATTAGAGATGTGTTGGTCGGATGTTGTTGGAAGGTGTTATTAGAAATGTGTTGGTCGGATGTTGTGGAAGGTGTTATTAGGGATGTGCTGCTCGGATGTTGTTGGAAGGTATGATTAAAGATGTGTTGGTCGGATGTTATTCGAAGGTGTTATTAAAGATGTGTTGGTCGGATGTTGTTGGAAGGTGTTATGAAAGATGTGTTGGTCGGATGTTGTTGGAAGGTGTTATTAGAGATGTGTTGGTCGGATGTTGTTCGAAGGTGTTATTAGAGATGTGTTGGTCGGATGTTGTGGAAGGTGTTATTAGAGATGTGCTGGTCGGATGTTGTGGAAGGTGTTATTAGGGATGTGTTGGTCGGATGTTGTGGAAGGTGTTATTAGGGATGTGTTGGTCGGA
This sequence comes from Somniosus microcephalus, assembly GCF_052327205.1. Taxonomy (NCBI): domain Eukaryota; kingdom Metazoa; phylum Chordata; class Chondrichthyes; order Squaliformes; family Somniosidae; genus Somniosus; species Somniosus microcephalus. The sequence continues at coordinate 99,677,578 of NC_140994.1, forward strand.
TGTTGTTGGAAGGTGATATTAGAGATGTGTTGGTCGGATATTTTTGGAAGGTGTCATTAGAGATGTGTTGGTCGGATGTTGTGGAAGGTGTTATTAGAAATGTGTTGGTCAGATGTTGTTGGAAGGTGTTATTAGAGATGTGTTGGTCGAATGTTGTTGGAAGGTGTTATTAGAGATGTGTTGGTCGGATGTTGTGGAAGTTGTTATTAGAGATGTGTTGGTCGGATGTTGTTGGAAGGAGTTATTACGGATGTGTTGGTCGGATGTTGTGGAAGGTGTTATTAGAGATGTGTTGGTCGGATGCTGTGGAAGCTGTTATTAGAGATGTGTTGGCCGGATGTTGTTGGGAGGTGTTATTAGAGATGTGTTGGTCAGATGTTGTGGAAGGTGTTATTGGAGATGTGTTGGTCGGATGTTGTTGGAAGGTGTTATTGGAGATGTGTTGGTCGGATGTTGTTGGAAGGAGTTATTAGAGATGTGTTGGTCGGATGTTGTGGAAGGTGTTATTGGAGATGTGTTGGTCGGATGTTGTGGAAGGTGTTATTGGAGATGTGTTGGTCGGATGTTGTTGGAAGGTGTTATTGGAGATGTGTTGGCCGGATGTTGTGGAAGGTGTTATTGGAGATGTGTTGGTCGGATGTTGTTGGAAGATGTTATTAGAGATGTGTTGGTCGGATGTTGATGGAAGGTGTTATTAGAGATGTGTTGTTCGGATGTTGTTGGAAGATGTTATTAGAGATGTGTTGGTCGGATGTTGTTGGAAGGTGTTATTAGAGATGTGTTGGTCGGATGTTGTTGGAAGGTGCCATTAGAAATGTGTTGGTCGGATGTTGTGGAAGGTGTTATTAGGGATGTGTTGGTCGGAGGTTGTTGGAAGGTGTTATTAAAGATGTGTTGGTCGGATGTTATTCGAAGGTGCAGGAACGGGAGGGCAAATTATTATTTAAATGGCAATAGATTGGGAGAGGGGGAAGTACAGAGAGACCTGGGTGTTCTTGTACACCAGTCACTGAAGGCGAGCATGCAGGTGCAACAGGCGGTCAAGAAGGCAAACGGTATGCTGGCCTTCATAGCAAAAGGGTTAGAATACAGGAACAGGGATACCTTGCTGCAGCTGTACAGGGCACTGGTGAGACCACACCTCGAGTACTGTGTACAGTTTTGGTCGCCTCATCTGAGGAAGGATGTTCTTGCCATGGAGGGGGTGCAGCGGCGATTCACCAGGCTGATACCAGGAATGGCGGGAATGACCTATGAGGAGAGACTATGTAGTTTAGGGATGTACACACTGGAGTTTAGAAGATTGAGAGGGGACCTCATAGAAGTGTATAAAATTCTGACAGGTCTAGACAGACTGGATGCAGAAGGAATGTTTCCCTTGGCGGGTGAGAACAGAACTAGAGGACATAATTTAAGGATAAGGGCTAAACCATTTAGGACAGAGATGAGGGGGAATTTCTTCACTCAGAGAGTGGTGAACCTGTGGAACTCATTGCCACAGAGGGCAGTGTACGCCAGCTCATTAAATATATTTAAGAGGGAATTAGATATATTTCTACGGGCAAAAGGGGTTAAGGGTTACGGAGAGAAGGCGGGGACGGGATACTGAATTAAAGGATCAGCCATGATCTCATTAAATGGCGGAGCAGGCACGAAGGGCCGAATGGCCTACTCCTGCTCCTATCTTCTATGTATCTATGTATCTATGTTATTAAAGATGTGTTGGTCGGATGTTGTTGGAAGGTGTTATTAAAAATGTGTTGGTCGGATGTTGTTGGAAGGTGTTATTAGAGATGTGTTGGTCGGATGTTGTTCGAAGGTGTTATTAGAGATGTGTTGGTCGGATGTTGTGGAAGGTGTTGTTAGAGATGTGCTGGCCGGATGTTGTGGAAGGTGTTATTAGAGATGTGTTGGCCGGGTGTTGTGGAAGGTGTTATTCGAGATGTGTTGGTCGGATGTTGTGGAAGGTGTTATTAGAGATGTGTTGGTCGGATGTTGTTGGAAGGTGATATTAGAGATGTGTTGGTCGGATATTTTTGGAAGGTGCCATTAGAGATGTGTTGGTCGGATGTTGTGGAAGGTGTTATTAGAAATGTGTTGGTTGGATGTTGTTGGAAGGTGTTATTAGAGATGTGTTGGTCGGATGTTGTGGAAGTTGTTATTAGGGATGTGTTGGTCGGATGTTGTTGGAAGGTGTTATTACGGATGTGTTGGTCGGATGTTGTGGAAGGTGTTATTAGAGATGTGTTGGTCGGATGCTGTGGAAGGTGTTATTAGAGACGTGTTGGCCGGATGTTTTTGGAAGGTGTTATTAAAGATGTTTTGGTCGGATGTTGTTCGAAGGTGTTATTAAAGATGTGTTGGTCGGATGTTTTTGGAAGGTGTTATTAAAGATGTGTTGGTCGGATGTTGTTGGAAGGTGTTATTAGAGATGTGTTGGTCGGATGTTGTTCGAAAGTGTTATTAGAGATCTGTTGGTCGGAAGTTGTGGAAGGTGTTATTAGAGATGTGTTTGTCGGATGTTTTTGGAAGGTGTTATTAAAGATGTTTTGGTCGGATGTTGTTCGAAGGTGTTATTAAAGATGTGTTGGTCGGATGTTTTTGGATGGTGTTATTAAAGATGTGTTGGTCGGATGTTGTTGGAAGGTGTTATTAGAGATGTGTTGGTCGGATGTTGTTCGAAAGTGTTATTAGAGATCTGTTGGTCGGAAGTTGTGGAAGGTGTTATTAGAGATGTGTTGGTCGGATGTTGTTGGAAGGTGATATTAGAGATGTGTTGGTCGGATATGGTTGGAAGGTGTTATTACAGATGTGTTGGTCGGATGTTGTGGAAGGTGTTATTAGAAATGTGTTGGTCGGATGTTGTTGGAAGGTGTTATTAGAGATGTGTTGGTCGGATGTTGTTGGAAGGTGTTATTAGAGATGTGTTGGTCGGATGTTGTTGGAAGGTGTTATTAGAGATGTGTTGGTCGGATGTTGTTGGAAGGTGTTATTAGAGATGTGTTGGTCGGATGTTGTTGGAAGGTGTTATTCGAGATGTGTTGGTCGGATGTTGTTGGAAGGTGTTATTAGAGATGTGTTGGTCGGATGTTGTTGGAAGGTGTTATGAGAGATGTGTTGGTCGGATGTTGTTGGAAGGTGTTATTAGAAATGTGTTGGTCGGATGTTGTGGAAGGTGTTATTAGGGATGTGTTGCTCGGATGTTGTTGGAAGGTATGATTAAAGATGAGTTGGTCGGATGTTATTCGAAGGTGTTATTAAAGATGTGTTGGTCGGATGTTGTTGGAAGGTGTTATTAAAGATGTGTTGGTCGGATGTTGTTGGAAGGTGTTATTAGAGATGTGTTGGTCGGATGTTGTTCGAAGGTGTTATCAGAGATGTGTTGGTCGGATGTTGTGGAAGGTGTTATTAGAGATGTGCTGGTCGGATGTTGTGGAAGGTGTTATTAGGGATGTGTTGGTCGGATGTTGTGGAAGGTGTTATTAGGGATGTGTTGGTCGGATGTTGTTGGAAGGTGATATTAGAGATGTGTTGGTCGGATATTTTTGGAAGGTGTCATTAGAGATGTGTTGGTCGGATGTTGTGGAAGGTGTTATTAGAAATGTGTTGGTCAGATGTTGTTGGAAGGTGTTATTAGAGATGTGTTGGTCGAATGTTGTTGGAAGGTGTTATTAGAGATGTGTTGGTCGGATGTTGTGGAAGTTGTTATTAGAGATGTGTTGGTCGGATGTTGTTGGAAGGAGTTATTACGGATGTGTTGGTCGGATGTTGTGGAAGGTGTTATTAGAGATGTGTTGGTCGGATGCTGTGGAAGCTGTTATTAGAGATGTGTTGGCCGGATGTTGTTGGGAGGTGTTATTAGAGATGTGTTGGTCAGATGTTGTGGAAGGTGTTATTAGAGATGTGTTGGTCGGATGTTGTTGGAAGGTGTTATTAGAGATGTGTTGGTCGGATGTTGTTGGAAGGTGTTATTGGAGATGTGTTGGTCGGATGTTGTTGGAAGGAGTTATTAGAGATGTGTTGGTCGGATGTTGTGGAAGGTGTTATTGGAGATGTGTTGGTCGGATGTTGTTGGAAGGTGTTATTGGAGATGTGTTGGCCGGATGTTGTGGAAGGTGTTATTGGAGATGTGTTGGTCGGATGTTGTGGAAGGTGTTATTAAAGATGTGTTGGTCGGATGTTGTTGGAAGGCGTTATTAGAGATGTGTTGGTCGGATGTTGTTCGAAGGTGTTATTAGTGATCTGTTGGTCGGATGTTGTGGAAGGTGTTATTAGAGATGTGTTGGTCGGATGTTGTTGGAAGGTGATATTAGAGATGTGTTGGTCGGATATTGTTGGAAGCTGTTATTAGGGATGTGTTGGTCGGATGTTGTTGGAAGGTGTTATTAGAGAGGTGTTGGTCGGATGTTGTGGAAGGTGTTATGACGGATGTGTTGGTCGGATGTTGTTGGAAGGCGTTATTAAAGATGTGTTGGTCGGATGTTGTTCGAAGGTGTTATTAAAGATGTGTTGGTCGGATGTTTTTGGAAGGTGTTATTAAAGATGTGTTGGTCGGATGTTGTTGGAAGGCGTTATTAGAGATGTGTTGGTCGGATGTTGTTCGAAGGTGTTATTAGTGATCTGTTGGTCGGATGTTGTGGAAGGTGTTATTAGAGATGTGTTGGTCGGATGTTGTTGGAAGGTGATATTAGAGATGTGTTGGTCGGATATTGTTGGAAGGTGTTATTACAGATGTGTTGGTCGGATGTTCTGGAAGGTGTTATTAGAAATGTGTTGGTCGGATGTTGTTGGAAGGTGTTATGAGAGATGTGTTGGTCGAATGTTGTTGGAAGGTGTTATTAGAGATGTGTTGGTCGGATGTTGTGGAAGTTGTTATTGGAGATGTGTTGGTCGGATGTTGTTGGAAGGAGTTATTACGGATGTGTTGGTCGGATGTTGTGGAAGGTGTTATTAGAGATGTGTTGGTCGGATGCTGTGGAAGCTGTTATTAGAGATGTGTTGGCCGGATGTTGTTGGGAGGTGTTATTAGAGATGTGTTGGTCAGATGTTGTGGAAGGTGTTATTAGAGATGTGTTGGTCGGATGTTGTTGGAAGGTGTTATTAGAGATGTGTTGGTCGGATGTTGTTGGAAGGTGTTATTGGAGATGTGTTGGTCGGATGTTGTTGGAAGGTGTTATTGGAGATGTGTTGGTCGGATGTTGTTGGAAGGAGTTATTGGAGATGTGTTGGTCGGATGTTGTGGAAGGTTTTATTGGAGATGTGTTGGTCGGATGTTGTTGGAAGGTGTTATTGGAGATGTGTTGGCCGGATGTTGTGGAAGGTGTTATTGGAGATGTGTTGGTCGGATGTTGTTGGAAGGTGTTATTGGAGATGTGTTGGTCGGATGTTGTGGAAGGTGTTATTAGAGATGCGTTGGTCGGATGTTGTTGGAAGGTGTTATTAGAAATGTGTTGGTCGGATGTTGTGGAAGGTGTTATTAGGGATGTGCTGCTCGGATGTTGTTGGAAGGTATGATTAAAGATGTGTTGGTCGGATGTTATTCGAAGGTGTTATTAAAGATGTGTTGGTCGGATGTTGTTGGAAGGTGTTATGAAAGATGTGTTGGTCGGATGTTGTTGGAAGGTGTTATTAGAGATGTGTTGGTCGGATGTTGTTCGAAGGTGTTATTAGAGATGTGTTGGTCGGATGTTGTGGAAGGTGTTATTAGAGATGTGCTGGTCGGATGTTGTGGAAGGTGTTATTAGGGATGTGTTGGTCGGATGTTGTGGAAGGTGTTATTAGGGATGTGTTGGTCGGATGTTGTTGGAAGGTGATATTAGAGATGTGTTGGTCGGATATTTTTGGAAGGTGTCATTAGAGATGTGTTGGTCGGATGTTGTGGAAGGTGTTATTAGAAATGTGTTGGTCAGATGTTGTTGGAAGGTGTTATTAGAGATGTGTTGGTCGAATGTTGTTGGAAGGTGTTATTAGAGATGTGTTGGTCGGATGTTGTGGAAGTTGTTATTAGAGATGTGTTGGTCGGATGTTGTTGGAAGGAGTTATTACGGATGTGTTGGTCGGATGTTGTGGAAGGTGTTATTAGAGATGTGTTGGTCGGATGCTGTGGAAGCTGTTATTAGAGATGTGTTGGCCGGATGTTGTTGGGAGGTGTTATTAGAGATGTGTTGGTCAGATGTTGTGGAAGGTGTTATTGGAGATGTGTTGGTCGGATGTTGTTGGAAGGTGTTATTGGAGATGTGTTGGTCGGATGTTGTTGGAAGGAGTTATTAGAGATGTGTTGGTCGGATGTTGTGGAAGGTGTTATTGGAGATGTGTTGGTCGGATGTTGTGGAAGGTGTTATTGGAGATGTGTTGGTCGGATGTTGTTGGAAGGTGTTATTGGAGATGTGTTGGCCGGATGTTGTGGAAGGTGTTATTGGAGATGTGTTGGTCGGATGTTGTTGGAAGATGTTATTAGAGATGTGTTGGTCGGATGTTGATGGAAGGTGTTATTAGAGATGTGTTGTTCGGATGTTGTTGGAAGATGTTATTAGAGATGTGTTGGTCGGATGTTGTTGGAAGGTGTTATTAGAGATGTGTTGGTCGGATGTTGTTGGAAGGTGCCATTAGAAATGTGTTGGTCGGATGTTGTGGAAGGTGTTATTAGGGATGTGTTGGTCGGAGGTTGTTGGAAGGTGTTATTAAAGATGTGTTGGTCGGATGTTATTCGAAGGTGTTATTAAAGATGTGTTGGTCGGATGTTGTTGGAAGGTGTTATTAAAAATGTGTTGGTCGGATGTTGTTGGAAGGTGTTATTAGAGATGTGTTGGTCGGATGTTGTTCGAAGGTGTTATTAGAGATGTGTTGGTCGGATGTTGTGGAAGGTGTTGTTAGAGATGTGCTGGCCGGATGTTGTGGAAGGTGTTATTAGAGATGTGTTGGCCGGGTGTTGTGGAAGGTGTTATTCGAGATGTGTTGGTCGGATGTTGTGGAAGGTGTTATTAGAGATGTGTTGGTCGGATGTTGTTGGAAGGTGATATTAGAGATGTGTTGGTCGGATATTTTTGGAAGGTGCCATTAGAGATGTGTTGGTCGGATGTTGTGGAAGGTGTTATTAGAAATGTGTTGGTTGGATGTTGTTGGAAGGTGTTATTAGAGATGTGTTGGTCGGATGTTGTGGAAGTTGTTATTAGGGATGTGTTGGTCGGATGTTGTTGGAAGGTGTTATTACGGATGTGTTGGTCGGATGTTGTGGAAGGTGTTATTAGAGATGTGTTGGTCGGATGCTGTGGAAGGTGTTATTAGAGACGTGTTGGCCGGATGTTTTTGGAAGGTGTTATTAAAGATGTTTTGGTCGGATGTTGTTCGAAGGTGTTATTAAAGATGTGTTGGTCGGATGTTTTTGGAAGGTGTTATTAAAGATGTGTTGGTCGGATGTTGTTGGAAGGTGTTATTAGAGATGTGTTGGTCGGATGTTGTTCGAAAGTGTTATTAGAGATCTGTTGGTCGGAAGTTGTGGAAGGTGTTATTAGAGATGTGTTTGTCGGATGTTTTTGGAAGGTGTTATTAAAGATGTTTTGGTCGGATGTTGTTCGAAGGTGTTATTAAAGATGTGTTGGTCGGATGTTTTTGGATGGTGTTATTAAGGATGTGTTGGTCGGATGTTGTTGGAAGGTGTTATTAGAGATGTGTTGGTCGGATGTTGTTCGAAAGTGTTATTAGAGATCTGTTGGTCGGAAGTTGTGGAAGGTGTTATTAGAGATGTGTTGGTCGGATGTTGTTGGAAGGTGATATTAGAGATGTGTTGGTCGGATATGGTTGGAAGGTGTTATTACAGATGTGTTGGTCGGATGTTGTGGAAGGTGTTATTAGAAATGTGTTGGTCGGATGTTGTTGGAAGGTGTTATTAGAGATGTGTTGGTCGGATGTTGTTGGAAGGTGTTATTCGAGATGTGTTGGTCGGATGTTGTTGGAAGGTGTTATTAGAGATGTGTTGGTCGGATGTTGTTGGAAGGTGTTATTAGAGATGTGTTGGTCGGATGTTGTTGGAAGGTGTTATTAGAAATGTGTTGGTCGGATGTTGTGGAAGGTGTTATTAGGGATGTGCTGCTCGGATGTTGTTGGAAGGTATGATTAAAGATGTGTTGGTCGGATGTTATTCGAAGGTGTTATTAAAGATGTGTTGGTCGGATGTTGTTGGAAGGTGTTATGAAAGATGTGTTGGTCGGATGTTGTTGGAAGGTGTTATTAGAGATGTGTTGGTCGGATGTTGTTCGAAGGTGTTATTAGAGATGTGTTGGTCGGATGTTGTGGAAGGTGTTATTAGAGATGTGCTGGTCGGATGTTGTGGAAGGTGTTATTAGGGATGTGTTGGTCGGATGTTGTGGAAGGTGTTATTAGGGATGTGTTGGTCGGATGTTGTTGGAAGGTGATATTAGAGATGTGTTGGTCGGATATTTTTGGAAGGTGTCATTAGAGATGTGTTGGTCGGATGTTGTGGAAGGTGTTATTAGAAATGTGTTGGTCAGATGTTGTTGGAAGGTGTTATTAGAGATGTGTTGGTCGAATGTTGTTGGAAGGTGTTATTAGAGATGTGTTGGTCGGATGTTGTGGAAGTTGTTATTAGAGATGTGTTGGTCGGATGTTGTTGGAAGGAGTTATTACGGATGTGTTGGTCGGATGTTGTGGAAGGTGTTATTAGAGATGTGTTGGTCGGATGCTGTGGAAGCTGTTATTAGAGATGTGTTGGCCGGATGTTGTTGGGAGGTGTTATTAGAGATGTGTTGGTCAGATGTTGTGGAAGGTGTTATTGGAGATGTGTTGGTCGGATGTTGTTGGAAGGTGTTATTGGAGATGTGTTGGTCGGATGTTGTTGGAAGGAGTTATTAGAGATGTGTTGGTCGGATGTTGTGGAAGGTGTTATTGGAGATGTGTTGGTCGGATGTTGTGGAAGGTGTTATTGGAGATGTGTTGGTCGGATGTTGTTGGAAGGTGTTATTGGAGATGTGTTGGCCGGATGTTGTGGAAGGTGTTATTGGAGATGTGTTGGTCGGATGTTGTTGGAAGATGTTATTAGAGATGTGTTGGTCGGATGTTGATGGAAGGTGTTATTAGAGATGTGTTGTTCGGATGTTGTTGGAAGATGTTATTAGAGATGTGTTGGTCGGATGTTGTTGGAAGGTGTTATTAGAGATGTGTTGGTCGGATGTTGTTGGAAGGTGCCATTAGAAATGTGTTGGTCGGATGTTGTGGAAGGTGTTATTAGGGATGTGTTGGTCGGAGGTTGTTGGAAGGTGTTATTAAAGATGTGTTGGTCGGATGTTATTCGAAGGTGTTATTAAAGATGTGTTGGTCGGATGTTGTTGGAAGGTGTTATTAAAAATGTGTTGGTCGGATGTTGTTGGAAGGTGTTATTAGAGATGTGTTGGTCGGATGTTGTTCGAAGGTGTTATTAGAGATGTGTTGGTCGGATGTTGTGGAAGGTGTTGTTAGAGATGTGCTGGCCGGATGTTGTGGAAGGTGTTATTAGAGATGTGTTGGCCGGGTGTTGTGGAAGGTGTTATTCGAGATGTGTTGGTCGGATGTTGTGGAAGGTGTTATTAGAGATGTGTTGGTCGGATGTTGTTGGAAGGTGATATTAGAGATGTGTTGGTCGGATATTTTTGGAAGGTGCCATTAGAGATGTGTTGGTCGGATGTTGTGGAAGGTGTTATTAGAAATGTGTTGGTTGGATGTTGTTGGAAGGTGTTATTAGAGATGTGTTGGTCGGATGTTGTGGAAGTTGTTATTAGGGATGTGTTGGTCGGATGTTGTTGGAAGGTGTTATTACGGATGTGTTGGTCGGATGTTGTGGAAGGTGTTATTAGAGATGTGTTGGTCGGATGCTGTGGAAGGTGTTATTAGAGACGTGTTGGCCGGATGTTTTTGGAAGGTGTTATTAAAGATGTTTTGGTCGGATGTTGTTCGAAGGTGTTATTAAAGATGTGTTGGTCGGATGTTTTTGGAAGGTGTTATTAAAGATGTGTTGGTCGGATGTTGTTGGAAGGTGTTATTAGAGATGTGTTGGTCGGATGTTGTTCGAAAGTGTTATTAGAGATCTGTTGGTCGGAAGTTGTGGAAGGTGTTATTAGAGATGTGTTTGTCGGATGTTTTTGGAAGGTGTTATTAAAGATGTTTTGGTCGGATGTTGTTCGAAGGTGTTATTAAAGATGTGTTGGTCGGATGTTTTTGGATGGTGTTATTAAAGATGTGTTGGTCGGATGTTGTTGGAAGGTGTTATTAGAGATGTGTTGGTCGGATGTTGTTCGAAAGTGTTATTAGAGATCTGTTGGTCGGAAGTTGTGGAAGGTGTTATTAGAGATGTGTTGGTCGGATGTTGTTGGAAGGTGATATTAGAGATGTGTTGGTCGGATATGGTTGGAAGGTGTTATTACAGATGTGTTGGTCGGATGTTGTGGAAGGTGTTATTAGAAATGTGTTGGTCGGATGTTGTTGGAAGGTGTTATTAGAGATGTGTTGGTCGGATGTTGTTGGAAGGTGTTATTAGAGATGTGTTGGTCGGATGTTGTTGGAAGGTGTTATTAGAGATGTGTTGGTCGGATGTTGTTGGAAGGTGTTATTAGAGATGTGTTGGTCGGATGTTGTTGGAAGGTGTTATTCGAGATGTGTTGGTCGGATGTTGTTGGAAGGTGTTATTAGAGATGTGTTGGTCGGATGTTGTTGGAAGGTGTTATGAGAGATGTGTTGGTCGGATGTTGTTGGAAGGTGTTATTAGAAATGTGTTGGTCGGATGTTGTGGAAGGTGTTATTAGGGATGTGTTGCTCGGATGTTGTTGGAAGGTATGATTAAAGATGAGTTGGTCGGATGTTATTCGAAGGTGTTATTAAAGATGTGTTGGTCGGATGTTGTTGGAAGGTGTTATTAAAGATGTGTTGGTCGGATGTTGTTGGAAGGTGTTATTAGAGATGTGTTGGTCGGATGTTGTTCGAAGGTGTTATCAGAGATGTGTTGGTCGGATGTTGTGGAAGGTGTTATTAGAGATGTGCTGGTCGGATGTTGTGGAAGGTGTTATTAGGGATGTGTTGGTCGGATGTTGTGGAAGGTGTTATTAGGGATGTGTTGGTCGGATGTTGTTGGAAGGTGATATTAGAGATGTGTTGGTCGGATATTTTTGGAAGGTGTCATTAGAGATGTGTTGGTCGGATGTTGTGGAAGGTGTTATTAGAAATGTGTTGGTCAGATGTTGTTGGAAGGTGTTATTAGAGATGTGTTGGTCGAATGTTGTTGGAAGGTGTTATTAGAGATGTGTTGGTCGGATGTTGTGGAAGTTGTTATTAGAGATGTGTTGGTCGGATGTTGTTGGAAGGAGTTATTACGGATGTGTTGGTCGGATGTTGTGGAAGGTGTTATTAGAGATGTGTTGGTCGGATGCTGTGGAAGCTGTTATTAGAGATGTGTTGGCCGGATGTTGTTGGGAGGTGTTATTAGAGATGTGTTGGTCAGATGTTGTGGAAGGTGTTATTAGAGATGTGTTGGTCGGATGTTGTTGGAAGGTGTTATTAGAGATGTGTTGGTCGGATGTTGTTGGAAGGTGTTATTGGAGATGTGTTGGTCGGATGTTGTTGGAAGGAGTTATTAGAGATGTGTTGGTCGGATGTTGTGGAAGGTGTTATTGGAGATGTGTTGGTCGGATGTTGTTGGAAGGTGTTATTGGAGATGTGTTGGCCGGATGTTGTGGAAGGTGTTATTGGAGATGTGTTGGTCGGATGTTGTGGAAGGTGTTATTAAAGATGTGTTGGTCGGATGTTGTTGGAAGGCGTTATTAGAGATGTGTTGGTCGGATGTTGTTCGAAGGTGTTATTAGTGATCTGTTGGTCGGATGTTGTGGAAGGTGTTATTAGAGATGTGTTGGTCGGATGTTGTTGGAAGGTGATATTAGAGATGTGTTGGTCGGATATTGTTGGAAGCTGTTATTAGGGATGTGTTGGTCGGATGTTGTTGGAAGGTGTTATTAGAGAGGTGTTGGTCGGATGTTGTGGAAGGTGTTATGACGGATGTGTTGGTCGGATGTTGTTGGAAGGCGTTATTAAAGATGTGTTGGTCGGATGTTGTTCGAAGGTGTTATTAAAGATGTGTTGGTCGGATGTTTTTGGAAGGTGTTATTAAAGATGTGTTGGTCGGATGTTGTTGGAAGGCGTTATTAGAGATGTGTTGGTCGGATGTTGTTCGAAGGTGTTATTAGTGATCTGTTGGTCGGATGTTGTGGAAGGTGTTATTAGAGATGTGTTGGTCGGATGTTGTTGGAAGGTGATATTAGAGATGTGTTGGTCGGATATTGTTGGAAGGTGTTATTACAGATGTGTTGGTCGGATGTTCTGGAAGGTGTTATTAGAAATGTGTTGGTCGGATGTTGTTGGAAGGTGTTATGAGAGATGTGTTGGTCGAATGTTGTTGGAAGGTGTTATTAGAGATGTGTTGGTCGGATGTTGTGGAAGTTGTTATTGGAGATGTGTTGGTCGGATGTTGTTGGAAGGAGTTATTACGGATGTGTTGGTCGGATGTTGTGGAAGGTGTTATTAGAGATGTGTTGGTCGGATGCTGTGGAAGCTGTTATTAGAGATGTGTTGGCCGGATGTTGTTGGGAGGTGTTATTAGAGATGTGTTGGTCAGATGTTGTGGAAGGTGTTATTAGAGATGTGTTGGTCGGATGTTGTTGGAAGGTGTTATTAGAGATGTGTTGGTCGGATGTTGTTGGAAGGTGTTATTGGAGATGTGTTGGTCGGATGTTGTTGGAAGGTGTTATTGGAGATGTGTTGGTCGGATGTTGTTGGAAGGAGTTATTGGAGATGTGTTGGTCGGATGTTGTGGAAGGTTTTATTGGAGATGTGTTGGTCGGATGTTGTTGGAAGGTGTTATTGGAGATGTGTTGGCCGGATGTTGTGGAAGGTGTTATTGGAGATGTGTTGGTCGGATGTTGTTGGAAGGTGTTATTGGAGATGTGTTGGTCGGATGTTGTGGAAGGTGTTATTAGAGATGCGTTGGTCGGATGTTGTTGGAAGGTGTTATTAGAGATGTGTTGGTCGGATGTTGTGGAAGCTGTTATTAGGGATGTGTTGGTCGGATGTTGTTGGAAGGTGTTATTAGAGATGTGTTGGTCGGATGTTGTGGAAGGTGTTATGAGGGATGTGTTGGTCGGATGTTGTTGGAAGGTGTTATTAAAGATGTGTTGGTCGGATGTTGTTCGAAGGTGTTATTAAAGATGTGTTGGTCGGATGTTTTTGGAAGGTGTTATTAAAGATGTGTTGGTCGGATGTTGTTGGAAGGCGTTATTAGAGATGTGTTGGTCGGATGTTGTTCGAAGGTGTTATTAGTGATCTGTTGGTCGGATGTTGTGGAAGGTGTTATTAGAGATGTGTTGGTCGGATGTTGTTGGAAGGTGATATTAGAGATGTGTTGGTCGGATATTGTTGGAAGGTGTTATTACAGATGTGTTGGTCGGATGTTGTGGAAGGTGTTATTAGAAATGAGTTGGTCGGATGTTGTTGGAAGGTGTTATGAGAGATGTGTTGGTCGGGTGTTGTTGGAAGGTGTTATTAGAGATGTGTTGGTCGGATGTTGTTGGGAGGTGTTATTAGAGATGTTTTGGTCGGATGTTGTTGGAAGGTGTTATTAGAGATGTGTTGGTCGGATGTTGTTGGAAGGTGTTATTAGAGATGTGTTGGTCGGATGTTGTGGAAGGTGTTATTAGGGATGTGTTGGTCGGATGTTGTTGGAAGGTGTTATTAAAGATGTGTTGGTCGGATGTTGTTCGAAGGTGTTATTAAAGATGTGCTGGTCGGATGTTTTTGGAAGGTGTTATTAAAGATGTGTTGGTCGGATGTTGTTGGAAGGTGTTATTAGAGATGTATTGGTCGGATGTTGTTCGAAGGTGTTATTAGTGATCTGTTGGTCGGATGTTGTGGAAGGTGTTATTAGAGATGTGTTGTTCGGATGTTGTTGGAAGGTGATATTAGAGATGTGTTGGTCGGATATTGTTGGAAGGTGTTATTACAGATGTGTTGGTCGGATGTTGTGGCAGGTGTTATTAAAGATGTGTTGGTCGGATGTTGTGGAAGGTGTTATTAGAGATGCGTTGGTCGGATGCTGTTGGAAGGTGTTATTAGAGATGTGTTGACCGGATGTTGTGGAAGGTGTTATTGGAGATGGGTTGGTCGGATGTTGTTGGAAGGTGTTATTAGAGATGAGTTGGTCGGATGTTGTGGAAGGTGTTATTAGAGATGAGTTGTTCGGATGTTGTTGGAAGGTGTTATTAAAGATGTGTTGGTCGGATGTTGTGGAAGGTGGTATTAGAGGTGCGTTGGTCGGATGCTGTTGGAAGGTGTTATTAGAGATGTGTTGGTCGGATGTTGTTGGAAGGTGTTAGAACATAAGAACATAAGAACATAAGAAATAGGAGCAGGAGTAGGCCAATCGGCCCCTCGAGCCTGCTCCACCATTCAATAAGATCATGGCTGATCTGATCCTAACCTCAAATCTTCTATCACTCTGCATCCACCCGAACCCATGTGATCTCCCGGGAGAGGCGAAAAACCAGATAAAGACCCAATGGCCAATTTGGGAGAAAAAAATCTGGGAAATTCCTCTCCGACCCATCTAGGCGATCGAAATTCTTCCAGGAGATCACTCTGTCCCTATATTTTCTACAGTACTTACCTTCTGTAAAGGCGATCTCCACCCCAGCCAGGAACAGGAATAAAACCATCTCCTGAAATCTAACAGAATTAGAACACAGTAGGAGCAGAACAAGGCTGCACGGCCCCTGGGCCCGCTCCACTACCCACAGGGCCATGACCATTCCGAACCCAGACTCATGTCCAATTTCCTGCCCGCTCCCCGTAACCGTTTATTCCCTTTACTTCTAGGAAACTATCTATTTCTGTTTTAAATTTATTTAATGATGTAGCTTCCACAGCTTTCTGGGGCAGCAAATTCCACAAACCTACCACCCTCTGAGTGAAGAAGTTTCTCCTCATCTCAGTTTTGAATGAGCAGCCCCTTATTTTAAGATTATGCCCCCTAGTTCTAGTTTCACCCATCATTGGGAACATCCTCACCGCATCCACCCGATCAAGCCCCTTCACAATCTTATATGTTTCAATAAGATCGCCTCTCATTCTTCTGAACTCCAATGAGTAGAGTCCCAATCTACTCAACCTCTCCTCATATGACCACCCCCTCATCCCCGGGATTAACCGAGTGAACCTTCTTTGTACTGACTCGAGAGCAAGTATGTCTTTTCTTAAGTATGGACACCAAAACTGTATGCAGTATTCCAGGTGCGGCCTTACCAATACCTTGTACAACTGCAGCAATACCTCCCTGTTTTTATATTCCAACCCCCTTGCAATAAAAGACAACATTCCATTGGCCTTCTTAATCACTTGCTGCACCTGCATACTAACTTTTTGAGTTTCGTGCACCAGGACCCCCAGATCCCTTTGTACTACAGTACTTTCCAGTTTCTTGCCATTAAGATAATAACTTGCTCTATGATTTTTCCTGCCAAAGTGCATAACCTCACACTTTCCAGTATTGTATTCCATCTGCCAAATCTCTGCCCACTTACTTAGCCTGTCTATGTCCCTTTGCAGGTTTTTTATGTCCTCCTCACTCACTACTTTCCCTCCCATCTTTGTATCATCTGCAAACTTTGATATGTTACACTCGGTCCCCTCCTCCAAATCGTTAATATAGATTGTAAAGAGTTGGGGACCCAGCACTGACCCCTGCGGAACACCACTAGTTACTGGTTGCCAATCTGAGAACGAACCATTTATCCCAACTCTCTGCTTTCTGTTAGAGAGCCAATCCTCCACCCACGCCAGAATATTACCCCCAATCCCGTGATTTTTTATCTTGAGCAATAATCTTTTGTGTGGCACCTTGTCAAATGCCTTTTGGAAGTCTAAATACACTACGTCCACTGGTTCCCCTTTATCCACCCTGTATGTTACATCCTCAAAAAACTCAAGCAAATTTGTTAAACATGACTTCCCCTTCATGAAACCATGCTGAGTTTGCCCTATTAAATTATGTTTATCCAAATGTCCCGTTACTGTCTCCTTAATAATGGACTCTAACATTTTACCAACCACAGATGTTAGACTAACAGGTCTATAGTTTCCAGCCTTCTGCCTACTACCCTTTTTAAATAAGGGTGTTACATTAGCAGTTTTCCAATCTGCCGGGACCTTTGCTGAGTCCAGTGAGTTTTGGAAAATTATTACCAATGCATCCACAATCCCTACCGCTACTTCCCTCAAGACCCTGGGATGCAAGCCATCAGGTCCAGGGGATTTATCCGCCTTGAGTCCCATTATTTTACCAAGTACCACTTCCTTAGTGATTTTAATCGTATTTAGTTCCTCCCCCCCTAGAGCCCCCTGTTTGTCCAGTGTTGGGATATTCTTAGTGTCCTCTACTGTAAAGACTGATACAAAATAATTGTTCAGTGTTTTTGCCATCTCCATGTTTCCCACCATTAATTTCCCGGTCTCATCCTCTAAGGGACCAACATTTACTTTAGCCACCCTTTTTCTTTTTATATAACTATAGAAACTTTTACTGTCTGTTTTTATATTTTTTGCTAATTTACTTTCATAATCTATCTTCCCTTTCTTAATCAATCTTTTTGTTATTTTTTGCTGTCTTTTAAAGACTTCCCAATCTTCCATCCTCCCACTAGATTTGGCTACCTTATATGCCCTTGTTTTTAGTCGGATACTATCCTCAATTACTTTACTTAGCCACGGATGGCTATCTTTTCTTTTACACCCTTTTTTCCTCAGTGGAATATATTTTTTTTGGAAGTTGTAAAATAACTCCTTAAATGTATACCACTGGTCATGTACCGTCTTACCCTTTAATCTATTTTCCCAGTCCACTCTAATTAATTCCGCTCTCATACCTTCATAGTCTCCTTTATTCAAGCTCAGCATGCTTGTTTGAGATCCAACCTTCTCACCCTCTAATTGAATATGGAACTCAACCATGTTATGGTCACTCATTCCAAGGGGATCCTTTACTAGGACATTTTTAATTAATCCTGTCTCATTACACAGGACCAAATCTAAGGTTGCTTGCCCCCTGGTCGGTTCAGTTACATACTGCTCAAGAAACCCATCCCTAATACACTCAATGAACTCTTCCTCAAGGCTGCTCTGCCCAATTTGATTTGTCCAGTTAATATGATAATTAAAATCCCCCATAATTATAGCTGTTCCCTTATTACAAGCCTCAACTATTTCCTGATTAATACTCCGTCCAACAAAGTTGCAACTGTTCGGAGGCCTATAGACTACACCCACTAGTGCTTTTTTCCCCTTATTATTCCTTACCTCCACCCAAACTGTTTCACTATCCTGCTCCTTTGACCCAATATCATTTCTCTGTATTATAGTGATTCCTTCCTTTATTAACATAGCCACCCCACCTCCTCTCCCTTCCTGCCTGTCCTTCCTGATTGTTAAATAACCTGGTATGTTTAATTCCCAGTCATGGTCACCCTGCAGCCATGTTTCTGTAATGGCCACAAGATCATACCCATATGTCATTATTTGTGCCGTTAACTCATTCATTTTGTTACGAATGCTACGTGCATTCAGATAAAGAACTTTCAAATATGTTTTGTAACACTTAGTTCCTGTTTTTTCCCTTTTTAGTACTTTACTTTTTACTCCATACCTTCTGTCCCTTCCTGACACATTCTGTTTTTTAATTCCCCCACTGCTACCTAAGTCTATGACCTTCTCTGTTGTCATTTCTATTATTTGCTCTCTAGAAACCTCCCCCCCACTAATTAGTTTAAAGCCCTCTCTACAGCCCTAGTTATATGATTCGCCAGGACTCTAGTCCCAGCACTGGCCAACTGGAGTCCGTCCCAACAGAACAGCTCCCTCCTGTCCCAGTACTGGTGCCAGTGTCCCAAGAAGCAAAACCCATTTCTCCCACACCAGTCTTTGAGCCACGCATTTAACTCTTTAATTTTATTTATCCTAGCCAAATTCGCTCGTGGCTCAGGTAATAACCCAGAGATTATTACCCTTGAGGTTCTGTTTTTTAATTTTACCCCTAGCTGCTCATACTCCTTTAACAGAACCGTCTTCCTTGTCCTATCTACGTCGTTTGTACCAACATGGACCACGACAACTGGATCCTCCCCCTCCCACTATGTTATTAGAGATGTGTTGGTCGGGTGTTGTGGAAGGTGTTATTAGAGATGTGTTGGTCGGATGTTGTTGGAACGTGTTATTAGAGATGTGTTGGTCGGATTTTTTTGGAAGTTGTTATTAGAGATGTGTTGGTCGGATGTTGTGGAAGGTGTTATTAGAGATATGTTGGTCGGATGTTGTGGAAGGTGTTATTTGAGATGTGTTGGTCGTATGTTGTTGGAAGGTGTTATTAGACATGTGTTGGTCGGATGTTGTGGAAGGTGTTATTAGAAATGTGTTGGTCGGATGTTGTGGAAGGTGTTATTAGAGATGTGTTTATCGTTGGAAGGTGTTATTAGAGATGTGTTGGTCGGATGTTGTTGGAAGGTGTTTTTAGAGATGTGTTGGTCGGATGTTGTTGGAAGGTGTTATTAGAGATGTGTTGGTCGGATGTTGTTGGAAGGTGTGATTAGAGATGAGTTGGCCGGATGTTGTGGAAGGTGTTATTGGAGATGTGTTGGTCGGATGTTGTTGGAAGGTGTTATGAGAGATGTGTTGGCCGGATGTTGTGGAAGGTGTTATTGGAGATGTGTTGGTCGGATGTTGTTGGAAGGTTTTATCAGAGATGTGTTGGTTGGATGTTGTTGGAAGGTGTTATTAGAGATGTGTTGGTTGGATGTTGTTGGAAGGTGTTATTGGAGATGAGTTGGCCGGATGTTGTGGAAGGTGTTGTTGGAGATGTGTTGGTCGGATGTTGTTGGAAGGTGTTATTAGAGATGTGTTGGCCGGATGTTGTGGAAGGTGTTATTGGAGATGTGTTGGTCGGATGTTGTGGTAGGTGTTATTAGAGATGTGTTGGTCGCATGTTGTTGGAAGGTGTTATTAGAGATGTGTTGGTCGGATGTTGTGGAAGTTGTTATTAGAGATGTGCTGGTCGGATGTTGTTGGAAGGTGTTATTACGGATGTGTTGGTCGGATGTTGTGGAAGGTGTTATTAGGGATGTGTTGGCCGGATGTTGTTGGGAGGTGTTATTAGAGACGTGTTGGTCGGATGTTGTGGAAGGTGTTATTAGAGATGTGTTGGTCGGATGTTGTTGGAAGGTGTTATTAGAGATGTGTTGGTCGGATGTTGTTGGAAGGTGTTATTGGAGATGTGTTGGTCGGATGTTGTTGGAAGGTGTTATTGGAGATGTGTTGGTCGGATGTTGTTGGAAGGAGTTATGAGAGATGTGTTGGTCGGATGTTGTGGAAGGTGTTATTGGAGATGTGTTGGTCGGATGTTGTTGGAAGGTGTTATTGGAGATGTGTTGGTCGGATGTTGTTGGAAGGTGTTATTGGAGATGAGTTGGTCAGATGTTGTTGGAAGGTGTTATTGGAGATGTGTTGGTCGGATGTTGTTGGAAGGTATTATTAGTGATGTATTGGTCGGATGTTGTTGGACGGTGTTATTAGAGATGTGTTGGTCGGATGTTGTGGAAGGTGTTATTAGGGATGTGTTGGTCGGATGTTGTTGGAAGGTGTTATTAGAGATGTGTTGATCGGATGTTGTGGAAGGTGTTATTGGGGATGTGTTGGTCGGATGTTGTTGGAAGGTGTTATTAGAGATGTGTTGGCCGGATGTTGTGGAAAGTGTTATTAGAGATGCGTTGGTCGGATGTTGTTGGAAGGTATTATTTGTGATGTGTTGGTCGGATGTTTTTGGAAAGTGTTATTAGAGATGTGTTGTTCGGATGTTTTGGAAGGTGTTATTAGAGATGTGTTGGTCGGATGTTGTAGGAGGGTGTTATTAAAGATGTGTTGGCCGGATGTTGTTGGAAGGTGTTATTAAAGATGTGTTGGCCGGATGTTGTTCGAAGGTGTTTTTAGAGATGTGTTGGTCGGATGTTGTTGGAAGGTTTTATTAGAGCTGTGTTGGTGATATGTTGTTGGAAGGTGTTATTAGAGATGTGTTGGTCGGATGTTGTTGGAAGGTGTTATTAGAGATGTGTTGGTCGGATGTTGTTGGAAGGTGTTATTAGAGATGTGTTGGTCGGATGTTGTGGAAGGTGTTATTAGAGATGTGTTGGTCGGATGTTGTTGGAAGGTATTATTAGAGATGTGTTGCTCGGATGTTGTTGGAAGGTGTTGTTAGAGATGTGTTGGCCGGGTGTTGTGGAAGGTGTTGTTGGAGATGTGTTGGTCGGATGTTGTTGGAAGGTGTTATTAGAGATGTGTTGGTCGGATGTTGTTGGAAGGTGTTATTAGAGATGTGATGGTCGGATGTTGTTGGAAGGTGTTATTAGAGATGTGTTGGCCGGATGTTGTGGAAGGTGTTATTGGAGATGTGTTGGTCGGATGTAGTTGGAAGGTGTTATTAGAGGTGAGTTGGCCGGATGTAGTGGAAGGTGTTATTGGAGATGTGTTGGTCGGATGTTGTTGGAAGGTGTTATTAGAGATGTGTTGGCCGGATGTTGTGGAAGGTGTTATTGGAGATGTGTTCGTCGGATGTTGTTGGAAGGTGTTATTAGATATGTGTTGGCCGGATGTTGTGGAAGGTGTTATTGGAGATGTGTTGGTCTGATGTTGTTGGAAGGTGTTATTAGAGATGTGTTCGTCGGATGTTGTGGAAGGTGTTATTAGAGAGGTGTTGGTCAGATGTTGTGGAAGGTGTTATTGGAGATGTGTTGGTTGGATGTTATTGGAAGGTGTTATAGGAGATGTGTTGGTCGGATGTTGTTGGAAGGTGTTATTAGAGATGTGTTGGGCAGATGTTGTGGAAGGTGGTATTGGAGATGTGTTGGTCGGATGTTTTTGGAAGGTGATATTAGAGCTGTGTTGGTGGTATGTTGTTGGAAGGTGTTATTAGAGATGTGTTGGTCGGATGTTGTTGGAAGGTGTTATTAGAGATGTGTTCGTCGGATGTTGTGGAAGGTGTTATTAGAGAGGTGTTGGTCAGATGTTGTGGAAGGTGTTATTGGAGATGTGTTGGTCGGATGTTTTTGGAATGTGTTATTGGAGATGTGTTGGTCGGATGTTGTTGGAAGTTGTTATTAGAGATGTGTTGGTTGGATGCTGTGGAAGGTGTTATTAGAGATGTGTTGGTCGGATGTTGTTGGAAGCTGTTATTAGAGTTGTGTTGTTCGGATGTTGTGGAAGGCGTTGTGAGAGATGTGTTGGTCGGATGTTGTTGGAAGGTGTTATTAGAGATGTGTTGGCCGGATGTTGTTGGAAGGTGTTATTAGAGATGCGTTGGTCGGATGTTTTTGGAAGGTGTTATGAGAGATGTGTTGGTTGGATGTTGTGGAAGGTGTTATTAGAGATGTTTTGGTCGGATGTTGTTGGAAGGTGTTATTAGAGATGTGTTGGTCGGATGTTGTTTGAAGGTGTTATTAGAGATGTGTTGGTCGGATGTTGTTGGAAGGTTTTATTAGAGCTGTGTTGGTGGTATGTTGTTGGAAGGTGTTATTAGAGATGTGTTGGTCGGATGTTGTTGGAAGGTGTTATTAGAGATGTGTTGGTCGGATGTTGTTGGAAGGTGTTATTAGAGATGTGTTGGTCGGAAGTTGTGGAAGGTGTTATTAGAGATGTGTTGGTCGGATGTTGTTGGAAGGTTTTATTAGAGCTGTGTTAGTGGTATGTTGTTGGAAGGTGTTATTAGAGATGTGTTGGTCGGATGTTGTTGGAAGGTGTTATTGGAGATGTGTTGGTCGGATGTTGTTCGAAGGTGTTATTAGAGATGTGTTGGCCGGCTTTTCTGGATGTTGTTATTGGAGATGTGTTGGTCGGATGTGTTGGAAGGTGTTATTAGAGAGGTGTTGGTCGGATGTTGTGGAAGGTGTTATTGGAGATGTGTTGGTCGGATGTTTTTGGAATGTGTTATTAGATATGTGTTGGTCGGATGTTGTTGGAAGGTGTTGTCAGAGATGTGTTGGTCGGATGTTGTGGAAGGTGTTATTAGAGGTGTGTTGGTCGGATGTTGTTGGAAGGTGTCATTAGAGATGTGTTGTTCGGAATTTGTTGGAAGGTGTTATTAGAGATGTGTTGGCCGGATGTTGTGGAAGGTGTTATTGGAGATGTGATGGTCGGATGTTGTTGGAAGGTGTTATTAAATATGTGTTGGCCGGATGTTGTGGAAGGTGTTATTGGAGATGTATTGGTCGGATGTTGTTGGAAGTTGTTATTAGAGATGTGTTGGCCGGATGATGTGGAAGGTGTTATTGGAGATGTGTTGTTCGGATGTTATTGGAAGGTGTTATTGGAGATGTGTTGGTCAGATGATGTTGGAATGTGTTATTAGAGATGTGTTGGCCGGATGTTGTGCAAGGTGTTATTGCAGATGTGTTGGCCGGATGTTGTGGAAGGTGTTAATAGAGATGTGTTGGTCAGATGTTGTGGAAGGTGTTATTAGAGATGTGTTGGTCGGATGTTTTTTGAATGTGTTATTACAGATGTGTTGGTCGGATGTTGTGGAAGGTGTTATTAGAGAGGTGTTGGACGGATGTTGTGGAAGGTGTTATTGGAGATGTGTTGGTCGGATGTTTTTGGAAGGTATCATTAGAGATGTGTTGGTCGGATGTTGTTGGAAGGTGTTATTAGAGATCTGTTGATCGGATGTTGTTGGAAGTTGTTATTAGGATGTGTTGTTCGGATGTTGTGGAAGGTGTTATTAGGATGTGTTGGTCGGATGTTGTTGGAAGGTGCTTTTAGAGATGTGTTTGTCGGATGTTGTTGGAAGGTGTTATTAGAGATGTGTTGGTCGTATGTTGTTGGAAGGTGTTATTAGAGATGTGTTGGTCGGATGTTTTTGGAAGGTATTATTAGAGATGTGTTGGCCGGATTTTGTTGGAAGGTGTTATTAGAGATGTGTTGGTCGGATGTTGCTGGAAGGAGTTATTAGAGATGGGTTTGTCGGATGTTGTTGGAAGGTGTTATTAGAGATGTGTTGGTCGGATGTTGTGGAAGGTGTTATTAGAGATGCGTTGGTCGGATGTTGTTGGAAGGTGTTATTAGAGATGTGTTTATCGTTGGAAGGTGTTATTAGAGATGTGTTGGTCGGATGTTGTTGGAAGGTGTTTTTAGAGATGTGTTGGTCGGATGTTGTTGGAAGGTGTTATTAGAGATGTGTTGGTCGGATGTTGTTGGAAGGTGTGATTAGAGATGAGTTGGCCGGATGTTGTGGAAGGTGTTATTGGAGATGTGTTGGTCGGATGTTGTTGGAAGGTGTTATGAGAGATGTGTTGGTCGGATGTTGTTGGAAGGTTTTATCAGAGATGTGTTGGTTGGATGTTGTTGGAAGGTGTTATTAGAGATGTGTTGGTTGGATGTTGTTGGAAGGTGTTATTGGAGATGAGTTGGCCGGATGTTGTGGAAGGTGTTGTTGGAGATGTGTTGGTCGGATGTTGTTGGAAGGTGTTATTAGAGATGTGTTGGCCGGATGTTGTGGAAGGTGTTATTGGAGATGTGTTGGTCGGATGTTGTGGTAGGTGTTATTAGAGATGTGTTGGTCGGATGTTGTTGGAAGGTGTTATTAGAGATGTGTTGGTCGGATGTTGTGGAAGTTGTTATTAGAGATGTGCTGGTCGGATGTTGTTGGAAGGTGTTATTACGGATGTGTTGGTCGGATGTTGTGGAAGGTGTTATTAGGGATGTGTTGGCCGGATGTTGTTGGGAGGTGTTATTAGAGACGTGTTGGTCGGATGTTGTGGAAGGTGTTATGAGAGATGTGTTGGTCGGATGTTGTTGGAAGGTGTTATTAGAGATGTGTTGGTCGGATGTTGTTGGAAGGTGTTATTGGAGATGTGTTGGTCGGATGTTGTTGGAAGGTGTTATTGGAGATGTGTTGGTCGGATGTTGTTGGAAGGAGTTATGAGAGATGTGTTGGTCGGATGTTGTGGAAGGTGTTATTGGAGATGTGTTGGTCGGATGTTGTTGGAAGGTGTTATTGGAGATGTGTTGGTCGGATGTTGTTGGAAGGTGTTATTGGAGATGAGTTGGTCAGATGTTGTTGGAAGGTTTTATTGGAGATGTGTTGGTCGGATGTTGTTGGAAGGTGTTATTAGTGATGTATTGGTCGGATGTTGTTGGACGGTGTTATTAGAGATGTGTTGGTCGGATGTTGTGGAAGGTGTTATTAGGGATGTGTTGGTCGGATGTTGTTGGAAGGTGTTATTAGAGATGTGTTGATTGGATGTTGTGGAAGGTGTTATTGGGGATGTGTTGGTCGGATGTTGTTGGAAGGTGTTATTAGAGATGTGTTGGCCGGATGTTGTGGAAAGTGTTATTAGAGATGCGTTGGTCGGATGTTGTTGGAAGGTATTATTTGTGATGTGTTGGTCGGATGTTGTTCGAAGGTGTTATTAGAGATGTGTTGGCCGGCTTTTCTGGATGTTGTTATTGGAGATGTGTTGGTCGGATGTGTTGGAAGGTGTTATTAGAGAGGTGTTGGTCGGATGTTGTGGAAGGTGTTATTGGAGATGTGTTGGTCGGATGTTTTTGGAATGTGTTATTAGATATGTGTTGGTCGGATGTTGTTGGAAGGTGTTGTCAGAGATGTGTTGGTCGGATGTTGTGGAAGGTGTTATTAGAGGTGTGTTGGTCGGATGTTGTTGGAA
Organism: Somniosus microcephalus; assembly: GCF_052327205.1. NCBI lineage: Eukaryota > Metazoa > Chordata > Chondrichthyes > Squaliformes > Somniosidae > Somniosus > Somniosus microcephalus. The sequence goes on from NC_140994.1 coordinate 99,702,357, forward strand.
TGTGTCATTAGAGATGTGTTGTTCGGAATTTGTTGGAAGGTGTTATTAGAGATGTGTTGGCCGGATGTTGTGGAAGGTGTTATTGGAGATGTGATGGTCGGATGTTGTTGGAAGGTGTTATTAGATATGTGTTGGCCGGATGTTGTGGAAGGTGTTATTGGAGATGTATTGGTCGGATGTTGTTGGAAGTTGTTATTAGAGATGTGTTGGCCGGATGATGTGGAAGGTGTTATTGGAGATGTGTTGTTCGGATGTTATTGGAAGGTGTTATTGGAGATGTGTTGGTCGGATGATGTTGGAATGTGTTATTAGAGATGTGTTGGCCGGATGTTGTGCAAGGTGTTATTGGAGATGTGTTGGCCGGATGTTGTGGAAGGTGTTAATAGAGATGTGTTGGTCAGATGTTGTGGAAGGTGTTATTAGAGATGTGTTGGTCGGATGTTTTTTGAATGTGTTATTACAGATGTGTTGGTCGGATGTTGTGGAAGGTGTTATTAGAGAGGTGTTGGACGGATGTTGTGGAAGGTGTTATTGGAGATGTGTTGGTCGGATGTTTTTGGAAGGTATCATTAGAGATGTGTTGGTCGGATGTTGTTGGAAGGTGTTATTAGAGATCTGTTGATCGGATGTTGTTGGAAGTTGTTATTAGGATGTGTTGTTCGGATGTTGTGGAAGGTGTTATTAGGATGTGTTGGTCGGATGTTGTTGGAATGTGCTTTTAGAGATGTGTTTGTCGGATGTTGGTGGAAGGTGTTATTAGAGATGTGTTGGTCGTATGTTGTTGGAAGGTGTTATTAGAGATGTGTTGGTCGGATGTTGTTGGAAGGTATTATTAGAGATGTGTTGGCCAGATTTTGTTGGAAGGTGTTATTAGAGATGTGTTGGTCGGATGTTGCTGGAAGGAGTTATTAGAGATGGGTTTGTCGGATGTTGTTGGAAGGTGTTATTAGAGATGTGTTGGTCGGATGTTGTGGAAGGTGTTATTAGAGATGCGTTGGTCGGATGTTGTTGGAAGGTGTTATTAGAGATGTGTTTATCGTTGGAAGGTGTTATTAGAGATGTGTTGGTCGGATGTTGTTGGAAGGTGTTTTTAGAGATGTGTTGGTCGCATGTTGTTGGAAGGTGTTATTAGAGATGTGTTGGTCGGATGTTGTTGGAAGGTGTGATTAGAGATGAGTTGGCCGGATGTTGTGGAAGGTGTTATTGGAGATGTGTTGGTCGGATGTTGTTGGAAGGTGTTATGAGAGATGTGTTGGCCGGATGTTATGGAAGGTGTTATTGGAGATGTGTTGGTCGGATGTTGTTGGAAGGTTTTATCAGAGATGTGTTGGTTGGATGTTGTTGGAAGGTGTTATTGGAGATGAGTTGGCCGGATGTTGTGGAAGGTGTTGTTGGAGATGTGTTGGCCGGATGTTGTTGGGAGGTGTTATTAGAGACGTGTTGGTCGGATGTTGTGGAAGGTGTTATTAGAGATGTGTTGGTCGGATGTTGTTGGAAGGTGTTATTAGAGATGTGTTGGTCGGATGTTGTTGGAAGGTGTTATTGGAGATGTGTTGGTCGGATGTTGTTGGAAGGTGTTATTGGAGATGTGTTGGTCGGATATTGTTGGAAGGAGTTATGAGAGATGTGTTGGTCGGATGTTGTGGAAGGTGTTATTGGAGATGTGTTGGTCGGATGTTGTTGGAAGGTGTTATTGGAGATGTGTTGGTCGGATGTTGTTGGAAGGTGTTATTGGAGATGAGTTGGTCAGATGTTGTTGGAAGGTGTTATTGGAGATGTGTTGGTCGGATGTTGTTGGAAGGTGTTATTAGTGATGTATTGGTCGGATGTTGTTGGACGGTGTTATTAGAGATGTGTTGGTCGGATGTTGTGGAAGCTGTTATTAGGGATGTGTTGGTCGGATGTTGTTGGAAGGTGTTATTAGAGATGTGTTGATCGGATGTTGTGGAAGGTGTTATTGGGGATGTGTTGGTCGGATGTTGTTGGAAGGTGTTATTAGAGATGTGTTGGCCGGATGTTGTGGAAAGTGTTATTAGAGATGCGTTGGTCGGATGTTGTTGGAAGGTATTATTTGTGATGTGTTGGTCGGATGTTTTTGGAAAGTGTTATTAGAGATGTGTTGTTCGGATGTTGTGGAAGGTGTTATTAGAGATGTGTTGGTCGGATGTTGTAGGAGGGTGTTATTAAAGATGTGTTGGCCGGTTGTTGTTGGAAGGTGTTATTAAAGATGTGTTGGCCGGATGTTGTTCGAAGGTGTTTTTAGAGATGTGTTGGTCGGATGCTGTTGAGTGTTGTTATTAGAGATCTGTTGGTCGGATGTTGTTGGAAGGTGTTATTAGAGATGTGTTGGTCGGATGTTGTTGGAAGGTTTTATTAGAGCTGTGTTGGTGATATGTTGTTGGAAGGTGTTATTAGAGATGTGTTGGTCGGATGTTGTTGGAAGGTGTTATTAGAGATGTGTTGGTCGGATGTTGTTGGAAGGTGTTATTAGAGATGTGTTGGTCGGATGTTGTGGAAGTTGTTATTAGAGATGTGTTGGTCGGATGTTGTTGGAAGGTATTATTAGAGATGTGTTGCTCGGATGTTGTTGGAAGGTGTTGTTAGAGATGTGTTGGCCGGGTGTTGTGGAAGGTGTTGTTGGAGATGTGTTGGTCGGATGTTGTTGGAAGGTGTTATTAGAGATGTGTTGGTCGGATGTTGTTGGAAGGTGTTATTAGAGATGTGATGGTCGGATGTTGTTGGAAGGTGTTATTAGAGATGTGTTGGCCGGATGTTGTGGAAGGTGTTATTGGAGATGTGTTGGTCGGATGTAGTTGGAAGGTGTTATTAGAGGTTAGTTGGCCGGATGTAGTGGAAGGTGTTATTGGAGATGTGTTGGTCGCATGTTGTTGGAAGGTGTTATTAGAGATGTGTTGGTCGGATGTTGTTGGAAGGTGTGATTAGAGATGAGTTGGCCGGATGTTGTGGAAGGTGTTATTGGAGATGTGTTGGTCGGATGTTGTTGGAAAGTGTTATGAGAGATGTGTTGGCCGGATGTTATGGAAGGTGTTATTGGAGATGTGTTGGTCGGATGTTGTTGGAAGGTTTTATCAGAGATGTGTTGGTTGGATGTTGTTGGAAGGTGTTATTGGAGATGAGTTGGCCGGATGTTGTGGAAGGTGTTGTTGGAGATGTGTTGGCCGGATGTTGTTGGGAGGTGTTATTAGAGACGTGTTGGTCGGATGTTGTGGAAGGTGTTATTAGAGATGTGTTGGTCGGATGTTGTTGGAAGGTGTTATTAGAGATGTGTTGGTCGGATGTTGTTGGAAGGTGTTATTGGAGATGTGTTGGTCGGATGTTGTTGGAAGGTGTTATTGGAGATGTGTTGGTCGGATGTTGTTGGAAGGAGTTATGAGAGATGTGTTGGTCGGATGTTGTGGAAGGTGTTATTGGAGATGTGTTGGTCGGATGTTGTTGGAAGGTGTTATTGGAGATGTGTTGGTCGGATGTTGTTGGAAGGTGTTATTGGAGATGAGTTGGTCAGATGTTGTTGGAAGGTGTTATTGGAGATGTGTTGGTCGGATGTTGTTGGAAGGTGTTATTAGTGATGTATTGGTCGGATGTTGTTGGACGGTGTTATTAGAGATGTGTTGGTCGGATGTTGTGGAAGGTGTTATTAGGGATGTGTTGGTCGGATGTTGTTGGAAGGTGTTATTAGAGATGTGTTGATCGGATGTTGTGGAAGGTGTTATTGGGGATGTGTTGGTCGGATGTTGTTGGAAGGTGTTATTAGAGATGTGTTGGCCGGATGTTGTGGAAAGTGTTATTAGAGATGCGTTGGTCGGATGTTGTTGGAAGGTATTATTTGTGATGTGTTGGTCGGATGTTTTTGGAAAGTGTTATTAGAGATGTGTTGTTCGGATGTTGTGGAAGGTGTTATTAGAGATGTGATGGTCGGATGTTGTAGGAGGGTGTTATTAAAGATGTGTTGGCCGGATGTTGTTGGAAGGTGTTATTAAAGATGTGTTGGCCGGATGTTGTTCGAAGGTGTTTTTAGAGATGTGTTGGTCGGATGCTGTTGAGTGTTGTTATTAGAGATCTGTTGGTCGGATGTTGTTGGAAGGTGTTATTAGAGATGTGTTGGTCGGATGTTGTTGGAAGGTTTTATTAGAGCTGTGTTGGTGATATGTTGTTGGAAGGTGTTATTAGAGATGTGTTGGTCGGATGTTGTTGGAAGGTGTTATTAGAGATGTGTTGGTCGGATGTTGTGGAAGTTGTTATTAGAGATGTGTTGGTCGGATGTTGTTGGAAGGTATTATTAGAGATGTGTTGCTCGGATGTTGTTGGAAGGTGTTGTTAGAGATGTGTTGGCCGGGTGTTGTGGAAGGTGTTGTTGGAGATGTGTTGGTCGGATGTTGTTGGAAGGTGTTATTAGAGATGTGTTGGTCGGATGTTGTTGGAAGGTGTTATTAGAGATGTGATGGTCGGATGTTGTTGGAAGGTGTTATTAGAGATGTGTTGGCCGGATGTTGTGGAAGGTGTTATTGGAGATGTGTTGGTCGGATATAGTTGGAAGGTGTTATTAGAGGTGAGTTGGCCGGATGTAGTGGAAGGTGTTATTGGAGATGTGTTGGTCGGATGTTGTTGGAAGGTGTTATTAGAGATGTGTTGGCCGGATGTTGTGGAAGGTGTTATTGGAGATGTGTTCGTCGGATGTTGTTGGAAGGTGTTATTAGATATGTGTTGGCCGGATGTTGTGGAAGGTGTTATTGGAGATGTGTTGGTCTGATGTTGTTGGAAGGTGTTATTAGAGATGTGTTGGCCGGATGTTGCGGAAGGTGTTATTGGAGATGTGTTGGTCTGATGTTGTTGGAAGGTGTTATTAGAGATGTGTTGGTCGGATGTTGTTGGAAGGTATTATTAGAGATGTGTTGGCCAGATTTTGTTGGAAGGTGTTAATAGAGATGTGTTGGTCGGATGTTGCTGGAAGGAGTTATTAGAGATGGGTTTGTCGGATGTTGTTGGAAGGTGTTATTAGAGATGTGTTGGTCAGATGTTGTGGAAGGTGTTATTAGAGATGCGTTGGTCGGATGTTGTTGGAAGGTGTTATTAGAGATCTGTTTATCGTTGGAAGGTGTTATTAGAGATGTGTTGGTCGGATGTTGTTGGAAGGTGTTTTTAGAGATGTGTTGGTCGCATGTTGTTGGAAGGTGTTATTAGAGATGTGTTGGTCGGATGTTGTTGGAAGGTGTGATTAGAGATGAGTTGGCCGGATGTTGTGGAAGGTGTTATTGGAGATGTGTTGGTCGGATGTTGTTGGAAGGTGTTATGAGAGATGTGTTGGCCGGATGTTATGGAAGGTGTTATTGGAGATGTGTTGGTCGGATGTTGTTGGAAGGTTTTATCAGAGATGTGTTGGTTCGATGTTGTTGGAAGGTGTTATTAGAGATGTGTTGGTTGGATGTTTTGGAAGGTGTTATTGGAGATGAGTTGGCCGGATGTTGTGGAAGGTGTTGTTGGAGATGTGTTGGTCGGATGTTGTTGGAAGGTGTTATTAGAGATGTGTTGGCCGGATGTTGTGGAAGGTGTTATTGGAGATGTGTTGGTCGGATGTTGTGGTAGGTGTTATTAGAGATGTGTTGGTCGGATGTTGTTGGAAGGTGTTATTAGAGATGTGTTGGTCGGATGTTGTGGAAGTTGTTATTAGAGATGTGCTGGTCGGATGTTGTTGGAAGGTGTTATTACGGATGTGTTGGTCGGATGTTGTGGAAGGTGTTATTAGGGATGTGTTGGCCGGATGTTGTTGGGAGGTGTTATTAGAGACGTGTTGGTCGGATGTTGTGGAAGGTGTTATTAGAGATGTGTTGGTCGGATGTTGTTGGAAGGTGTTATTAGAGATGTGTTGGTCGGATGTTGTTGGAAGGTGTTATTGGAGATGTGTTGGTCGGATGTTGTTCGAAGGTGTTATTGGAGATGTGTTGGTCGGATGTTGTTGGAAGGAGTTATGAGAGATGTGTTGGTCGGATGTTGTGGAAGGTGTTATTGGAGATGTGTTGGTCGGATGTTGTTGGAAGGTGTTATTGGAGATGTGTTGGTCGGATGTTGTTGGAAGGTGTTATTGGAGATGAGTTGGTCAGATGTTGTTGGAAGGTGTTATTGGAGATGTGTTGGTCGGATGTTGTTGGAAGGTGTTATTAGTGATGTATTGGTCGGATGTTGTTGGACGGTGTTATTAGAGATGTGTTGGTCGGATGTTGTGGAAGGTGTTATTAGGGATGTGTTGGTCGGATGTTGTTGGAAGGTGTTATTAGAGATGTGTTGATCGGATGTTGTGGAAGGTGTTATTGGGGATGTGTTGGTCGGATGTTGTTGGAAGGTGTTATTAGAGATGTGTTGGCCGGATGTTATGGAAAGTGTTATTAGAGATGCGTTGGTCGGATGTTGTTGGAAGGTATTATTTGTGATGTGTTGGTCGGATGTTTTTGGAAAGTGTTATTAGAGATGTGTTGTTCGGATGTTGTGGAAGGTGTTATTAGAGATGTGTTGGTCGGATGTTGTAGGAGGGTGTTATTAAAGATGTGTTGGCCGGATGTTGTTGGAAGGTGTTATTAAAGATGTGTTGGCCGGATGTTGTTCGAAGGTGTTTTTAGAGATGTGTTGGTCGGATGCTGTTGAGTGTTGTTATTAGAGATCTGTTGGTCGGATGTTGTTGGAAGGTGTTATTAGAGATGTGTTGGTCGGATGTTGTTGGAAGGTTTTATTAGAGCTGTGTTGGTGATATGTTGTTGGAAGGTGTTATTAGAGATGTGTTGGTCGGATGTTGTTGGAAGGTGTTATTAGAGATGTGTTGGTCGGATGTTGTTGGAAGGTGTTATTAGAGATGTGTTGGTCGGATGTTGTGGAAGTTGTTATTAGAGATGTGTTGGTCGGATGTTGTTGGAAGGTATTATTAGAGATGTGTTGCTCGGATGTTGTTGGAAGGTGTTGTTAGAGATGTGTTGGCCGGGTGTTGTGGAAGGTGTTGTTGGAGATGTGTTGGTCGGATGTTGTTGGAAGGTGTTATTAGAGATGTGTTGGTCGGATGTTGTTGGAAGGTGTTATTAGAGATGTGATGGTCGGATGTTGTTGGAAGGTGTTATTAGAGATGTGTTGGCTGGATGTTGTGGAAGGTGTTATTGGAGATGTGTTGGTCGGATGTAGTTGGAAGGTGTTATTAGAGGTGAGTTGGCCGGATGTAGTGGAAGGTGTTATTGGAGATGTGTTGGTCGGATGTTGTTGGAAGGTGTTATTAGAGATGTGTTGGCCGGATGTTGTGGAAGGTGTTATTGGAGATGTGTTCGTCGGATGTTGTTGGAAGGTGTTATTAGATATATGTTGGCCGGATGTTGTGGAAGGTGTTATTGGAGATGTGTTGGTCTGATGTTGTTGGAAGGTGTTATTAGAGATGTGTTGGCCGGATGTTGCGGAAGGTGTTATTGGAGATGTGTCGGTTGGATGTTGTTGGAAGGTGTTATAGGAGATGTGTTGGTCGGATGTTGTTGGAAGGTGTTATTAGAGATGTGTTGGGCAGATGTTGTGGAAGGTGGTATTGGAGATGTGTTGGTCGGATGTTTTTGGAAGGTGATATTAGAGATGTGTTGGTCGGATGTTGTTGGAAGGTGTTATTAGAGATGTGTTCGTCGGATGTTGTGGAAGGTGTTATTAGAGAGGTGTTGGTCAGATGTTGTGGAAGGTGTTATTGGAGATGTGTTGGTCGGATGTTTTTGGAATGTGTTATTGGAGATGTGTTGGTCGGATGTTGTTGGAAGTTGTTATTAGAGATGTGTTGGTTGGATGCTGTGGAAGGTGTTATTAGAGATGTGTTGGTCGGATGTTGTTGGAAGCTGTTATTAGAGGTGTGTTGTTCGGATGTTGTGGAAGGTGTTGTGAGAGATGTGTTGGTCGGATGTTGTTGGAAGGTGTTATTAGAGATGTGTTGGCCGGATGTTGTTGGAAGGTGTTATTAGAGATGCGTTGGTCAGATGTTTTTGGAAGGTGTTATGAGAGATGTGTTGGTTGGATGTTGTGGAAGGTGTTATTAGAGATGTTTTGGTCGGATGTTGTTGGAAGGTGTTATTAGAGATGTGTTGGTCGGATGTTGTTTGAAGGTGTTATTAGAGATGTGTTGGTCGGATGTTGTTGGAAGGTTTTATTAGAGCTGTGTTGGTGGTATGTTGTTGGAAGGTGTTATTAGAGATGTGTTGGTCGGATGTTGTTGGAAGGTGTTATTAGAGATGTGTTGGTCGGATGTTGTTGGAAGGTGTTATTAGAGATGTGTTGGTCGGAAGTTGTGGAAGGTGTTATTAGAGATGTGTTGGTCGGATGTTGTTGGAAGGTTTTATTAGAGCTGTGTGAGTGGTATGTTGTTGGAAGGTGTTATTAGAGATGTGTTGGTCGGATGTTGTTGGAAGGTGTTATTGGAGATGTGTTGGTCGGATGTTGTTCGAAGGTGTTATTAGAGATGTGTTGGCCGGCTTTTCTGGATGTTGTTATTGGAGATGTGTTGGTCGGATGTGTTGGAAGGTGTTATTAGAGAGGTGTTGGTCGGATGTTGTGGAAGGTGTTATTGGAGATGTGTTGGTCGGATGTTTTTGGAATGTGTTATTAGATATGTGTTGGTCGGATGTTGTTGGAAGGTGTTGTCAGAGATGTGTTGGTCGGATGTTGTGGAAGGTGTTATTAGAGGTGTGTTGGTCGGATGTTGTTGGAAGGTGTCATTATAGATGTGTTGTTCGGAATTTGTTGGAAGGTGTTATTAGAGATGTGTTGGCCGGATGTTGTGGAAGGTTTTTTGGAGATGTGATGGTCGGATGTTGTTGGAAGGTGTTATTAGATATGTGTTGGCCGGATGTTGTGGAAGGTGTTATTGGAGATGTATTGGTCGGATGTTGTTGGAAGTTGTTATTAGAGATGTGTTGGCCGGATGATGTGGAAGGTGTTATTGGAGATGTGTTGTTCGGATGTTATTGGAAGGTGTTAATAGAGATGTATTGGTCGGATGATGTTGGAAGGTGTTATTAGAGATGTGTTGGTCGGATGTTGTGCAAGGTGTTATTGGAGATGTGTTGGCCGGATGTTGTGGAAGGTGTTAATAGAGATGTGTTGGTCAGATGTTGTGGAAGGTGTTATTAGAGATGTGTTGGTCGGATGTTTTTTGAATGTGTTATTACAGATGTGTTGGTCGGATGTTGTGGAAGGTGTTATTAGAGAGGTGTTGGACGGATGTTGTGGAAGGTGTTATTGGAGATGTGTTGGTCGGATGTTGTTGGAAGGAGTTATGAGAGATGTGTTGGTCGGATGTTGTGGAAGGTGTTATTGGAGATGTGTTGGTCGGATGTTGTTGGAAGGTGTTATTGGAGATGTGTTGGTCGGATGTTGTTGGAAGGTGTTATTGGAGATGAGTTGGTCAGATGTTGTTGGAAGGTTTTATTGGAGATGTGTTGGTCGGATGTTGTTGGAAGGTGTTATTAGTGATGTATTGGTCGGATGTTGTTGGACGGTGTTATTAGAGATGTGTTGGTCGGATGTTGTGGAAGGTGTTATTAGGGATGTGTTGGTCGGATGTTGTTGGAAGGTGTTATTAGAGATGTGTTGATTGGATGTTGTGGAAGGTGTTATTGGGGATGTGTTGGTCGGATGTTGTTGGAAGGTGTTATTAGAGATGTGTTGGCCGGATGTTGTGGAAAGTGTTATTAGAGATGCGTTGGTCGGATGTTGTTGGAAGGTATTATTTGTGATGTGTTGGTCGGATGTTGTTCGAAGGTGTTATTAGAGATGTGTTGGCCGGCTTTTCTGGATGTTGTTATTGGAGATGTGTTGGTCGGATGTGTTGGAAGGTGTTATTAGAGAGGTGTTGGTCGGATGTTGTGGAAGGTGTTATTGGAGATGTGTTGGTCGGATGTTTTTGGAATGTGTTATTAGATATGTGTTGGTCGGATGTTGTTGGAAGGTGTTGTCAGAGATGTGTTGGTCGGATGTTGTGGAAGGTGTTATTAGAGGTGTGTTGGTCGGATGTTGTTGGAAGGTGTCATTAGAGATGTGTTGTTCGGAATTTGTTGGAAGGTGTTATTAGAGATGTGTTGGCCGGATGTTGTGGAAGGTGTTATTGGAGATGTGATGGTCGGATGTTGTTGGAAGGTGTTATTAGGTATGTGTTGGCCTGATGTTGTGGAAGGTGTTATTGGAGATGTATTGGACGGATGTTCACAGAATCACAGAAACCCCACAGTGCAGATAGAGGCCATTTTGGCCCATCAAGCCTGCACACATATCCCACCCGATCCCCGTAACCCCTACACCAACACATATCCCACCCTATCCCTGTAACCCCACGTATTTAATCCCCCTAACACTAAGGGTCAATTTATCATAGCCAGCCAATCAACCTAACCTGCACATCTTTGGACTGTGGGAGGAAACCGGAGCACCCGGAGAAAACCCACGCAAACACGGGGAGAATGTTGTTGGAAGTTGTTATTAGAGATGTGTTGGTCGGATGTTGTTGGAAGGTATTATTAGAGATGTGTTGGCCAGATTTTGTTGGAAGGTGTTAATAGAGATGTGTTGGTCGGATGTTGCTGGAAGGAGTTATTAGAGATGGGTTTGTCGGATGTTGTTGGAAGGTGTTATTAGAGATGTGTTGGTCGGATGTTGTGGAAGGTGTTATTAGAGATGCGTTGGTCGGATGTTGTTGGAAGGTGTTATTAGAGATCTGTTTATCGTTGGAAGGTGTTATTAGAGATGTGTTGGTCGGATGTTGTTGGAAGGTGTTTTTAGAGATGTGTTGGTCGCATGTTGTTGGAAGGTGTTATTAGAGATGTGTTGGTCGGATGTTGTTGGAAGGTGTGATTAGAGATGAGTTGGCCGGATGTTGTGGAAGGTGTTATTGGAGATGTGTTGGTCGGATGTTGTTGGAAGGTTTTATCAGAGATGTGTTGGTTCGATGTTGTTGGAAGGTGTTATTAGAGATGTGTTGGTTGGATGTTTTGGAAGGTGTTATTGGAGATGAGTTGGCCGGATGTTGTGGAAGGTGTTGTTGGAGATGTGTTGGTCGGATGTTGTTGGAAGGTGTTATTAGAGATGTGTTGGCCGGATGTTGTGGAAGGTGTTATTGGAGATGTGTTGGTCGGATGTTGTGGTAGGTGTTATTAGAGATGTGTTGGTCGGATGTTGTTGGAAGGTGTTATTAGAGATGTGTTGGTCGGATGTTGTGGAAGTTGTTATTAGAGATGTGCTGGTCGGATGTTGTTGGAAGGTGTTATTACGGATGTGTTGGTCGGATGTTGTGGAAGGTGTTATTAGGGATGTGTTGGCCGGATGTTGTTGGGAGGTGTTATTAGAGACGTGTTGGTCGGATGTTGTGGAAGGTGTTATTAGAGATGTGTTGGTCGGATGTTGTTGGAAGGTGTTATTAGAGATGTGTTGGTCGGATGTTGTTGGAAGGTGTTATTGGAGATGTGTTGGTCGGATGTTGTTCGAAGGTGTTATTGGAGATGTGTTGGTCGGATGTTGTTGGAAGGAGTTATGAGAGATGTGTTGGTCGGATGTTGTGGAAGGTGTTATTGGAGATGTGTTGGTCGGATGTTGTTGGAAGGTGTTATTGGAGATGTGTTGGTCGGATGTTGTTGGAAGGTGTTATTGGAGATGAGTTGGTCAGATGTTGTTGGAAGGTGTTATTGGAGATGTGTTGGTCGGATGTTGTTGGAAGGTGTTATTAGTGATGTATTGGTCGGATGTTGTTGGACGGTGTTATTAGAGATGTGTTGGTCGGATGTTGTGGAAGGTGTTATTAGGGATGTGTTGGTCGGATGTTGTTGGAAGGTGTTATTAGAGATGTGTTGATCGGATGTTGTGGAAGGTGTTATTGGGGATGTGTTGGTCGGATGTTGTTGGAAGGTGTTATTAGAGATGTGTTGGCCGGATGTTATGGAAAGTGTTATTAGAGATGCGTTGGTCGGATGTTGTTGGAAGGTATTATTTGTGATGTGTTGGTCGGATGTTTTTGGAAAGTGTTATTAGAGATGTGTTGTTCGGATGTTGTGGAAGGTGTTATTAGAGATGTGTTGGTCGGATGTTGTAGGAGGGTGTTATTAAAGATGTGTTGGCCGGATGTTGTTGGAAGGTGTTATTAAAGATGTGTTGGCCGGATGTTGTTCGAAGGTGTTTTTAGAGATGTGTTGGTCGGATGCTGTTGAGTGTTGTTATTAGAGATCTGTTGGTCGGATGTTGTTGGAAGGTGTTATTAGAGATGTGTTGGTCGGATGTTGTTGGAAGGTTTTATTAGAGCTGTGTTGGTGATATGTTGTTGGAAGGTGTTATTAGAGATGTGTTGGTCGGATGTTGTTGGAAGGTGTTATTAGAGATGTGTTGGTCGGATGTTGTTGGAAGGTGTTATTAGAGATGTGTTGGTCGGATGTTGTGGAAGTTGTTATTAGAGATGTGTTGGTCGGATGTTGTTGGAAGGTATTATTAGAGATGTGTTGCTCGGATGTTGTTGGAAGGTGTTGTTAGAGATGTGTTGGCCGGGTGTTGTGGAAGGTGTTGTTGGAGATGTGTTGGTCGGATGTTGTTGGAAGGTGTTATTAGAGATGTGTTGGTCGGATGTTGTTGGAAGGTGTTATTAGAGATGTGATGGTCGGATGTTGTTGGAAGGTGTTATTAGAGATGTGTTGGCTGGATGTTGTGGAAGGTGTTATTGGAGATGTGTTGGTCGGATGTAGTTGGAAGGTGTTATTAGAGGTGAGTTGGCCGGATGTAGTGGAAGGTGTTATTGGAGATGTGTTGGTCGGATGTTGTTGGAAGGTGTTATTAGAGATGTGTTGGCCGGATGTTGTGGAAGGTGTTATTGGAGATGTGTTCGTCGGATGTTGTTGGAAGGTGTTATTAGATATATGTTGGCCGGATGTTGTGGAAGGTGTTATTGGAGATGTGTTGGTCTGATGTTGTTGGAAGGTGTTATTAGAGATGTGTTGGCCGGATGTTGCGGAAGGTGTTATTGGAGATGTGTCGGTTGGATGTTGTTGGAAGGTGTTATAGGAGATGTGTTGGTCGGATGTTGTTGGAAGGTGTTATTAGAGATGTGTTGGGCAGATGTTGTGGAAGGTGGTATTGGAGATGTGTTGGTCGGATGTTTTTGGAAGGTGATATTAGAGATGTGTTGGTCGGATGTTGTTGGAAGGTGTTATTAGAGATGTGTTCGTCGGATGTTGTGGAAGGTGTTATTAGAGAGGTGTTGGTCAGATGTTGTGGAAGGTGTTATTGGAGATGTGTTGGTCGGATGTTTTTGGAATGTGTTATTGGAGATGTGTTGGTCGGATGTTGTTGGAAGTTGTTATTAGAGATGTGTTGGTTGGATGCTGTGGAAGGTGTTATTAGAGATGTGTTGGTCGGATGTTGTTGGAAGCTGTTATTAGAGGTGTGTTGTTCGGATGTTGTGGAAGGTGTTGTGAGAGATGTGTTGGTCGGATGTTGTTGGAAGGTGTTATTAGAGATGTGTTGGCCGGATGTTGTTGGAAGGTGTTATTAGAGATGCGTTGGTCAGATGTTTTTGGAAGGTGTTATGAGAGATGTGTTGGTTGGATGTTGTGGAAGGTGTTATTAGAGATGTTTTGGTCGGATGTTGTTGGAAGGTGTTATTAGAGATGTGTTGGTCGGATGTTGTTTGAAGGTGTTATTAGAGATGTGTTGGTCGGATGTTGTTGGAAGGTTTTATTAGAGCTGTGTTGGTGGTATGTTGTTGGAAGGTGTTATTAGAGATGTGTTGGTCGGATGTTGTTGGAAGGTGTTATTAGAGATGTGTTGGTCGGATGTTGTTGGAAGGTGTTATTAGAGATGTGTTGGTCGGAAGTTGTGGAAGGTGTTATTAGAGATGTGTTGGTCGGATGTTGTTGGAAGGTTTTATTAGAGCTGTGTGAGTGGTATGTTGTTGGAAGGTGTTATTAGAGATGTGTTGGTCGGATGTTGTTGGAAGGTGTTATTGGAGATGTGTTGGTCGGATGTTGTTCGAAGGTGTTATTAGAGATGTGTTGGCCGGCTTTTCTGGATGTTGTTATTGGAGATGTGTTGGTCGGATGTGTTGGAAGGTGTTATTAGAGAGGTGTTGGTCGGATGTTGTGGAAGGTGTTATTGGAGATGTGTTGGTCGGATGTTTTTGGAATGTGTTATTAGATATGTGTTGGTCGGATGTTGTTGGAAGGTGTTGTCAGAGATGTGTTGGTCGGATGTTGTGGAAGGTGTTATTAGAGGTGTGTTGGTCGGATGTTGTTGGAAGGTGTCATTATAGATGTGTTGTTCGGAATTTGTTGGAAGGTGTTATTAGAGATGTGTTGGCCGGATGTTGTGGAAGGTTTTTTGGAGATGTGATGGTCGGATGTTGTTGGAAGGTGTTATTAGATATGTGTTGGCCGGATATTGTGGAAGGTGTTATTGGAGATGTATTGGTCGGATGTTGTTGGAAGTTGTTATTAGAGATGTGTTGGCCGGATGATGTGGAAGGTGTTATTGGAGATGTGTTGTTCGGATGTTATTGGAAGGTGTTAATAGAGATGTATTGGTCGGATGATGTTGGAAGGTGTTATTAGAGATGTGTTGGTCGGATGTTGTGCAAGGTGTTATTGGAGATGTGTTGGCCGGATGTTGTGGAAGGTGTTAATAGAGATGTGTTGGTCAGATGTTGTGGAAGGTGTTATTAGAGATGTGTTGGTCGGATGTTTTTTGAATGTGTTATTACAGATGTGTTGGTCGGATGTTGTGGAAGGTGTTATTAGAGAGGTGTTGGACGGATGTTGTGGAAGGTGTTATTGGAGATGTGTTGGTCGGATGTTGTTGGAAGGAGTTATGAGAGATGTGTTGGTCGGATGTTGTGGAAGGTGTTATTGGAGATGTGTTGGTCGGATGTTGTTGGAAGGTGTTATTGGAGATGTGTTGGTCGGATGTTGTTGGAAGGTGTTATTGGAGATGAGTTGGTCAGATGTTGTTGGAAGGTTTTATTGGAGATGTGTTGGTCGGATGTTGTTGGAAGGTGTTATTAGTGATGTATTGGTCGGATGTTGTTGGACGGTGTTATTAGAGATGTGTTGGTCGGATGTTGTGGAAGGTGTTATTAGGGATGTGTTGGTCGGATGTTGTTGGAAGGTGTTATTAGAGATGTGTTGATTGGATGTTGTGGAAGGTGTTATTGGGGATGTGTTGGTCGGATGTTGTTGGAAGGTGTTATTAGAGATGTGTTGGCCGGATGTTGTGGAAAGTGTTATTAGAGATGCGTTGGTCGGATGTTGTTGGAAGGTATTATTTGTGATGTGTTGGTCGGATGTTGTTCGAAGGTGTTATTAGAGATGTGTTGGCCGGCTTTTCTGGATGTTGTTATTGGAGATGTGTTGGTCGGATGTGTTGGAAGGTGTTATTAGAGAGGTGTTGGTCGGATGTTGTGGAAGGTGTTATTGGAGATGTGTTGGTCGGATGTTTTTGGAATGTGTTATTAGATATGTGTTGGTCGGATGTTGTTGGAAGGTGTTGTCAGAGATGTGTTGGTCGGATGTTGTGGAAGGTGTTATTAGAGGTGTGTTGGTCGGATGTTGTTGGAAGGTGTCATTAGAGATGTGTTGTTCGGAATTTGTTGGAAGGTGTTATTAGAGATGTGTTGGCCGGATGTTGTGGAAGGTGTTATTGGAGATGTGATGGTCGGATGTTGTTGGAAGGTGTTATTAGATATGTGTTGGCCTGATGTTGTGGAAGGTGTTATTGGAGATGTATTGGACGGATGTTCACAGAATCACAGAAACCCCACAGTGCAGATAGAGGCCATTTTGGCCCATCAAGCCTGCACACATATCCCACCCGATCCCCGTAACCCCTACACCAACACATATCCCACCCTATCCCTGTAACCCCACGTATTTAATCCCCCTAACACTAAGGGTCAATTTATCATAGCCAGCCAATCAACCTAACCTGCACATCTTTGGACTGTGGGAGGAAACCGGAGCACCCGGAGAAAACCCACGCAAACACGGGGAGAATGTTGTTGGAAGTTGTTATTAGAGATGTGTTGGCCGGATGATGTGGAAGGTGTTATTGGAGATGTGTTGTTCGGATGTTATTGGAAGGTGTTATTGGAGATGTGTTGGTCGGATGATGTTGGAATGTGTTATTAGAGATGTGTTGGCCGGATGTTGTGCAAGGTGTTATTGGAGATGTGTTGGCCGGATGTTGTGGAAGGTGTTAATAGAGATGTGTTGGTCAGATGTTGTGGAAGGTGTTATTAGAGATGTGTTGGTCGGATGTTTTTTGAATGTGTTATTACAGATGTGTTGGTCGGATGTTGTGGAAGGTGTTATTAGAGAGGTGTTGGACGGATGTTGTGGAAGGTGTTATTGGAGATGTGTTGGTCGGATGTTTTTGGAAGGTATCATTAGAGATGTGTTGGTCGGATGTTGTTGGAAGGTGTTATTAGAGATCTGTTGATAGGATGTTGTTGGAAGTTGTTATTAGGATGTGTTGTTCGGATGTTGTGGAAGGTATTATTAGAGATGTGTTGGCCAGATTTTGTTGGAAGGTGTTATTAGAGATGTGTTGGTCGGATGTTGCTGGAAGGAGTTATTAGAGATGGGTTTGTCGGATGTTGTTGGAAGGTGTTATTAGAGATGTGTTGGTCGGATGTTGTGGAAGGTGTTATTAGAGATGCGTTGGTCGGATGTTGTTGGAAGGTGTTATTAGAGATCTGTTTATCGTTGGAAGGTGTTATTAGAGATGTGTTGGTCGGATGTTGTTGGAAGGTGTTTTTAGAGATGTGTTGGTCGCATGTTGTTGGAAGGTGTTATTAGAGATGTGTTGGTCGGATGTTGTTGGAAGGTGTGATTAGAGATGAGTTGGCCGGATGTTGTGGAAGGTGTTATTGGAGATGTGTTGGTCGGATGTTGTTGGAAGGTGTTATGAGAGATGTGTTGGCCGGATGTTATGGAAGGTGTTATTGGAGATGTGTTGGTCGGATGTTGTTGGAAGGTTTTATCAGAGATGTGTTGGTTCGATGTTGTTGGAAGGTGTTATTAGAGATGTGTTGGTTGGATGTTGTTGGAAGGTGTTATTGGAGATGAGTTGGCCGGATGTTGTGGAAGGTGTTGTTGGAGATGTGTTGGTCGGATGTTGTTGGAAGGTGTTATTAGAGATGTGTTGGCCGGATGTTGTGGAAGGTGTTATTGGAGATGTGTTGGTCGGATGTTGTGGTAGGTGTTATTAGAGATGTGTTGGTCGGATGTTGTTGGAAGGTGTTATTAGAGATGTGTTGGTCGGATGTTGTGGAAGTTGTTATTAGAGATGTGCTGGTCGGATGTTGTTGGAAGGTGTTATTACGGATGTGTTGGTCGGATGTTGTGGAAGGTGTTATTAGGGATGTGTTGGCCGGATGTTGTTGGGAGGTGTTATTAGAGACGTGTTGGTCGGATGTTGTGGAAGGTGTTATTAGAGATGTGTTGGTCGGATGTTGTTGGAAGGTGTTATTAGAGATGTGTTGGTCGGATGTTGTTGGAAGGTGTTATTGGAGATGTGTTGGTCGGATGTTGTTGGAAGGTGTTATTGGAGATGTGTTGGTCGGATGTTGTTGGAAGGAGTTATGAGAGATGTGTTGGTCGGATGTTGTGGAAGGTGTTATTGGAGATGTGTTGGTCGGATGTTGTTGGAAGGTGTTATTGGAGATGTGTTGGTCGGATGTTGTTGGAAGGTGTTATTGGAGATGAGTTGGTCAGATGTTGTTGGAAGGTGTTATTGGAGATGTGTTGGTCGGATGTTGTTGGAAGGTGTTATTAGTGATGTATTGGTCGGATGTTGTTGGACGGTGTAATTAGAGATGTGTTGGTCGGATGTTGTGGAAGGTGTTATTAGGGATGTGTTGGTCGGATGTTGTTGGAAGGTGTTATTAGAGATGTGTTGATCGGATGTTGTGGAAGGTGTTATTGGGGATGTGTTGGTCGGATGTTGTTGGAAGGTGTTATTAGAGATGTGTTGGCCGGATGTTATGGAAAGTGTTATTAGAGATGCGTTGGTCGGATGTTGTTGGAAGGTATTATTTGTGATGTGTTGGTCGGATGTTTTTGGAAAGTGTTATTAGAGATGTGTTGTTCGGATGTTGTGGAAGGTGTTATTAGAGATGTGTTGGTCGGATGTTGTAGGAGGGTGTTATTAAAGATGTGTTGGCCGGATGTTGTTCGAAGGTGTTTTTAGAGATGTGTTGGTCGGATGCTGTTGAGTGTTGTTATTAGAGATCTGTTGGTCGGATGTTGTTGGAAGGTGTTATTAGAGATGTGTTGGTCGGATGTTGTTGGAAGGTTTTATTAGAGCTGTGTTGGTGATATGTTGTTGGAAGGTGTTATTAGAGATGTGTTGGTCGGATGTTGTTGGAAGGTATTATTAGAGATGTGTTGGTCGGATGTTGTTGGAAGGTGTTATTAGAGATGTGTTGGTCGGATGTTGTGGAAGTTGTTATTAGAGATGTGTTGGTCGGATGTTGTTGGAAGGTATTATTAGAGATGTGTTGCTCGGATGTTGTTGGAAGGTGTAGTTAGAGATGTGTTGGCCGGGTGTTGTGGAAGGTGTTGTTGGAGATGTGTTGGTCGGATGTTGTTGGAAGGTGTTATTAGAGATGTGTTGGTCGGATGTTGTTGGAAGGTGTTATTAGAGATGTGATGGTCGGATGTTGTTGGAAGGTGTTATTAGAGATGTGTTGGCTGGATGTTGTGGAAGGTGTTATTGGAGATGTGTTGGTCGGATGTAGTTGGAAGGTGTTATTAGAGGTGAGTTGGCCGGATGTAGTGGAAGGTGTTATTGGAGATGTGTTGGTCGGATGTTGTTGGAAGGTGTTATTAGAGATGTGTTGGCCGGATGTTGTGGAAGGTGTTATTGGAGATGTGTTCGTCGGATGTTGTTGGAAGGTGTTATTAGATATATGTTGGCCGGATGTTGTGGAAGTTGTTATTAGAGATGTGTTGGTCGGATGTTGTTGGAAGGTATTATTAGAGATGTGTTGCTCGGATGTTGTTGGAAGGTGTTGTTAGAGATGTGTTGGCCGGGTGTTGTGGAAGGTGTTGTTGGAGATGTGTTGGTCGGATGTTGTTGGAAGGTGTTATTAGAGATGTGTTGGTCGGATGTTGTTGGAAGGTGTTATTAGAGATGTGATGGTCGGATGTTGTTGGAAGGTGTTATTAGAGATGTGTTGGCTGGATGTTGTGGAAGGTGTTATTGGAGATGTGTTGGTCGGATGTAGTTGGAAGGTGTTATTAGAGGTGAGTTGGCCGGATGTAGTGGAAGGTGTTATTGGAGATGTGTTGGTCGGATGTTGTTGGAAGGTGTTATTAGAGATGTGTTGGCCGGATGTTGTGGAAGGTGTTATTGGAGATGTGTTCGTCGGATGTTGTTGGAAGGTGTTATTAGATATATGTTGGCCGGATGTTGTGGAAGGTGTTATTGGAGATGTGTTGGTCTGATGTTGTTGGAAGGTGTTATTAGAGATGTGTTGGCCGGATGTTGCGGAAGGTGTTATTGGAGATGTGTCGGTTGGATGTTGTTGGAAGGTGTTATAGGAGATGTGTTGGTCGGATGTTGTTGGAAGGTGTTATTAGAGATGTGTTGGGCAGATGTTGTGGAAGGTGGTATTGGAGATGTGTTGGTCGGATGTTTTTGGAAGGTGATATTAGAGATGTGTTGGTCGGATGTTGTTGGAAGGTGTTATTAGAGATGTGTTCGTCGGATGTTGTGGAAGGTGTTATTAGAGAGGTGTTGGTCAGATGTTGTGGAAGGTGTTATTGGAGATGTGTTGGTCGGATGTTTTTGGAATGTGTTATTGGAGATGTGTTGGTCGGATGTTGTTGGAAGTTGTTATTAGAGATGTGTTGGTTGGATGCTGTGGAAGGTGTTATTAGAGATGTGTTGGTCGGATGTTGTTGGAAGCTGTTATTAGAGGTGTGTTGTTCGGATGTTGTGGAAGGTGTTGTGAGAGATGTGTTGGTCGGATGTTGTTGGAAGGTGTTATTAGAGATGTGTTGGCCGGATGTTGTTGGAAGGTGTTATTAGAGATGCGTTGGTCAGATGTTTTTGGAAGGTGTTATGAGAGATGTGTTGGTTGGATGTTGTGGAAGGTGTTATTAGAGATGTTTTGGTCGGATGTTGTTGGAAGGTGTTATTAGAGATGTGTTGGTCGGATGTTGTTTGAAGGTGTTATTAGAGATGTGTTGGTCGGATGTTGTTGGAAGGTTTTATTAGAGCTGTGTTGGTGGTATGTTGTTGGAAGGTGTTATTAGAGATGTGTTGGTCGGATGTTGTTGGAAGGTGTTATTAGAGATGTGTTGGTCGGATGTTGTTGGAAGGTGTTATTAGAGATGTGTTGGTCGGAAGTTGTGGAAGGTGTTATTAGAGATGTGTTGGTCGGATGTTGTTGGAAGGTTTTATTAGAGCTGTGTGAGTGGTATGTTGTTGGAAGGTGTTATTAGAGATGTGTTGGTCGGATGTTGTTGGAAGGTGTTATTGGAGATGTGTTGGTCGGATGTTGTTCGAAGGTGTTATTAGAGATGTGTTGGCCGGCTTTTCTGGATGTTGTTATTGGAGATGTGTTGGTCGGATGTGTTGGAAGGTGTTATTAGAGAGGTGTTGGTCGGATGTTGTGGAAGGTGTTATTGGAGATGTGTTGGTCGGATGTTTTTGGAATGTGTTATTAGATATGTGTTGGTCGGATGTTGTTGGAAGGTGTTGTCAGAGATGTGTTGGTCGGATGTTGTGGAAGGTGTTATTAGAGGTGTGTTGGTCGGATGTTGTTGGAAGGTGTCATTATAGATGTGTTGTTCGGAATTTGTTGGAAGGTGTTATTAGAGATGTGTTGGCCGGATGTTGTGGAAGGTTTTTTGGAGATGTGATGGTCGGATGTTGTTGGAAGGTGTTATTAGATATGTGTTGGCCGGATATTGTGGAAGGTGTTATTGGAGATGTATTGGTCGGATGTTGTTGGAAGTTGTTATTAGAGATGTGTTGGCCGGATGATGTGGAAGGTGTTATTGGAGATGTGTTGTTCGGATGTTATTGGAAGGTGTTAATAGAGATGTATTGGTCGGATGATGTTGGAAGGTGTTATTAGAGATGTGTTGGTCGGATGTTGTGCAAGGTGTTATTGGAGATGTGTTGGCCGGATGTTGTGGAAGGTGTTAATAGAGATGTGTTGGTCAGATGTTGTGGAAGGTGTTATTAGAGATGTGTTGGTCGGATGTTTTTTGAATGTGTTATTACAGATGTGTTGGTCGGATGTTGTGGAAGGTGTTATTAGAGAGGTGTTGGACGGATGTTGTGGAAGGTGTTATTGGAGATGTGTTGGTCGGATGTTGTTGGAAGGAGTTATGAGAGATGTGTTGGTCGGATGTTGTGGAAGGTGTTATTGGAGATGTGTTGGTCGGATGTTGTTGGAAGGTGTTATTGGAGATGTGTTGGTCGGATGTTGTTGGAAGGTGTTATTGGAGATGAGTTGGTCAGATGTTGTTGGAAGGTTTTATTGGAGATGTGTTGGTCGGATGTTGTTGGAAGGTGTTATTAGTGATGTATTGGTCGGATGTTGTTGGACGGTGTTATTAGAGATGTGTTGGTCGGATGTTGTGGAAGGTGTTATTAGGGATGTGTTGGTCGGATGTTGTTGGAAGGTGTTATTAGAGATGTGTTGATTGGATGTTGTGGAAGGTGTTATTGGGGATGTGTTGGTCGGATGTTGTTGGAAGGTGTTATTAGAGATGTGTTGGCCGGATGTTGTGGAAAGTGTTATTAGAGATGCGTTGGTCGGATGTTGTTGGAAGGTATTATTTGTGATGTGTTGGTCGGATGTTGTTCGAAGGTGTTATTAGAGATGTGTTGGCCGGCTTTTCTGGATGTTGTTATTGGAGATGTGTTGGTCGGATGTGTTGGAAGGTGTTATTAGAGAGGTGTTGGTCGGATGTTGTGGAAGGTGTTATTGGAGATGTGTTGGTCGGATGTTTTTGGAATGTGTTATTAGATATGTGTTGGTCGGATGTTGTTGGAAGGTGTTGTCAGAGATGTGTTGGTCGGATGTTGTGGAAGGTGTTATTAGAGGTGTGTTGGTCGGATGTTGTTGGAAGGTGTCATTAGAGATGTGTTGTTCGGAATTTGTTGGAAGGTGTTATTAGAGATGTGTTGGCCGGATGTTGTGGAAGGTGTTATTGGAGATGTGATGGTCGGATGTTGTTGGAAGGTGTTATTAGATATGTGTTGGCCTGATGTTGTGGAAGGTGTTATTGGAGATGTATTGGACGGATGTTCACAGAATCACAGAAACCCCACAGTGCAGATAGAGGCCATTTTGGCCCATCAAGCCTGCACACATATCCCACCCGATCCCCGTAACCCCTACACCAACACATATCCCACCCTATCCCTGTAACCCCACGTATTTAATCCCCCTAACACTAAGGGTCAATTTATCATAGCCAGCCAATCAACCTAACCTGCACATCTTTGGACTGTGGGAGGAAACCGGAGCACCCGGAGAAAACCCACGCAAACACGGGGAGAATGTTGTTGGAAGTTGTTATTAGAGATGTGTTGGCCGGATGATGTGGAAGGTGTTATTGGAGATGTGTTGTTCGGATGTTATTGGAAGGTGTTATTGGAGATGTGTTGGTCGGATGATGTTGGAAGGTGTTAATAGAGATGTGTTGGTCAGATGTTGTGGAAGGTGTTATTAGAGATGTGTTGGTCGGATGTTTTTTGAATGTGTTATTACAGATGTGTTGGTCGGATGTTGTGGAAGGTGTTATTAGAGAGGTGTTGGACGGATGTTGTGGAAGGTGTTATTGGAGATGTGTTGGTCGGATGTTTTTGGAAGGTATCATTAGAGATGTGTTGGTCGGATGTTGTTGGAAGGTGTTATTAGAGATCTGTTGATAGGATGTTGTTGGAAGTTGTTATTAGGATGTGTTGTTCGGATGTTGTGGAAGGTGTTATTAGGATGTGTTGGTCGGATGTTGTTGGAATGTGCTTTTAGAGATGTGTTTGTCGGATGTTGTTGGAAGGTGTTATTAGAGATGTGTTGGTCGTATGTTGTTGGAAGGTGTTATTAGAGATGTGTTGGTCGGATGTTGTTGGAAGGTATTATTAGAGATGTGTTGGCCAGATTTTGTTGGAAGGTGTTATTAGAGATGTGTTGGTCGGATGTTGCTGGAAGGAGTTATTAGAGATGGGTTTGTCGGATGTTGTTGGAAGGTGTTATTAGAGATGTGTTGGTCGGATGTTGTGGAAGGTGTTATTAGAGATGCGTTGGTCGGATGTTGTTGGAAGGTGTTATTAGAGATCTGTTTATCGTTGGAAGGTGTTATTAGAGATGTGTTGGTCGGATGTTGTTGGAAGGTGTTTTTAGAGATGTGTTGGTCGCATGTTGTTGGAAGGTGTTATTAGAGATGTGTTGGTCGGATGTTGTTGGAAGGTGTGATTAGAGATGAGTTGGCCGGATGTTGTGGAAGGTGTTATTGGAGATGTGTTGGTCGGATGTTGTTGGAAGGTGTTATGAGAGATGTGTTGGCCGGATGTTATGGAAGGTGTTATTGGAGATGTGTTGGTCGGATGTTGTTGGAAGGTTTTATCAGAGATGTGTTGGTTCGATGTTGTTGGAAGGTGTTATTAGAGATGTGTTGGTTGGATGTTGTTGGAAGGTGTTATTGGAGATGAGTTGGCCGGATGTTGTGGAAGGTGTTGTTGGAGATGTGTTGGTCGGATGTTGTTGGAAGGTGTTATTAGAGATGTGTTGGCCGGATGTTGTGGAAGGTGTTATTGGAGATGTGTTGGTCGGATGTTGTGGTAGGTGTTATTAGAGATGTGTTGGTCGGATGTTGTTGGAAGGTGTTATTAGAGATGTGTTGGTCGGATGTTGTGGAAGTTGTTATTAGAGATGTGCTGGTCGGATGTTGTTGGAAGGTGTTATTACGGATGTGTTGGTCGGATGTTGTGGAAGGTGTTATTAGGGATGTGTTGGCCGGATGTTGTTGGGAGGTGTTATTAGAGACGTGTTGGTCGGATGTTGTGGAAGGTGTTATTAGAGATGTGTTGGTCGGATGTTGTTGGAAGGTGTTATTAGAGATGTGTTGGTCGGATGTTGTTGGAAGGTGTTATTGGAGATGTGTTGGTCGGATGTTGTTGGAAGGTGTTATTGGAGATGTGTTGGTCGGATGTTGTTGGAAGGAGTTATGAGAGATGTGTTGGTCGGATGTTGTGGAAGGTGTTATTGGAGATGTGTTGGTCGGATGTTGTTGGAAGGTGTTATTGGAGATGTGTTGGTCGGATGTTGTTGGAAGGTGTTATTGGAGATGAGTTGGTCAGATGTTGTTGGAAGGTGTTATTGGAGATGTGTTGGTCGGATGTTGTTGGAAGGTGTTATTAGTGATGTATTGGTCGGATGTTGTTGGACGGTGTAATTAGAGATGTGTTGGTCGGATGTTGTGGAAGGTGTTATTAGGGATGTGTTGGTCGGATGTTGTTGGAAGGTGTTATTAGAGATGTGTTGATCGGATGTTGTGGAAGGTGTTATTGGGGATGTGTTGGTCGGATGTTGTTGGAAGGTGTTATTAGAGATGTGTTGGCCGGATGTTATGGAAAGTGTTATTAGAGATGCGTTGGTCGGATGTTGTTGGAAGGTATTATTTGTGATGTGTTGGTCGGATGTTTTTGGAAAGTGTTATTAGAGATGTGTTGTTCGGATGTTGTGGAAGGTGTTATTAGAGATGTGTTGGTCGGATGTTGTAGGAGGGTGTTATTAAAGATGTGTTGGCCGGATGTTGTTCGAAGGTGTTTTTAGAGATGTGTTGGTCGGATGCTGTTGAGTGTTGTTATTAGAGATCTGTTGGTCGGATGTTGTTGGAAGGTGTTATTAGAGATGTGTTGGTCGGATGTTGTTGGAAGGTTTTATTAGAGCTGTGTTGGTGATATGTTGTTGGAAGGTGTTATTAGAGATGTGTTGGTCGGATGTTGTTGGAAGGTATTATTAGAGATGTGTTGGTCGGATGTTGTTGGAAGGTGTTATTAGAGATGTGTTGGTCGGATGTTGTGGAAGTTGTTATTAGAGATGTGTTGGTCGGATGTTGTTGGAAGGTATTATTAGAGATGTGTTGCTCGGATGTTGTTGGAAGGTGTAGTTAGAGATGTGTTGGCCGGGTGTTGTGGAAGGTGTTGTTGGAGATGTGTTGGTCGGATGTTGTTGGAAGGTGTTATTAGAGATGTGTTGGTCGGATGTTGTTGGAAGGTGTTATTAGAGATGTGATGGTCGGATGTTGTTGGAAGGTGTTATTAGAGATGTGTTGGCTGGATGTTGTGGAAGGTGTTATTGGAGATGTGTTGGTCGGATGTAGTTGGAAGGTGTTATTAGAGGTGAGTTGGCCGGATGTAGTGGAAGGTGTTATTGGAGATGTGTTGGTCGGATGTTGTTGGAAGGTGTTATTAGAGATGTGTTGGCCGGATGTTGTGGAAGGTGTTATTGGAGATGTGTTCGTCGGATGTTGTTGGAAGGTGTTATTAGATATATGTTGGCCGGATGTTGTGGAAGGTGTTATTGGAGATGTGTTGGTCTGATGTTGTTGGAAGGTGTTATTAGAGATGTGTTGGCCGGATGTTGCGGAAGGTGTTATTGGAGATGTGTCGGTTGGATGTTGTTGGAAGGTGTTATAGGAGATGTGTTGGTCGGATGTTGTTGGAAGGTGTTATTAGAGATGTGTTGGGCAGATGTTGTGGAAGGTGGTATTGGAGATGTGTTGGTCGGATGTTTTTGGAAGGTGATATTAGAGATGTGTTGGTCGGATGTTGTTGGAAGGTGTTATTAGAGATGTGTTCGTCGGATGTTGTGGAAGGTGTTATTAGAGAGGTGTTGGTCAGATGTTGTGGAAGGTGTTATTGGAGATGTGTTGGTCGGATGTTTTTGGAATGTGTTATTGGAGATGTGTTGGTCGGATGTTGTTGGAAGTTGTTATTAGAGATGTGTTGGTTGGATGCTGTGGAAGGTGTTATTAGAGATGTGTTGGTCGGATGTTGTTGGAATCTGTTATTAGAGGTGTGTTGTTCGGATGTTGTGGAAGGTGTTGTGAGAGATGTGTTGGTCGGATGTTGTTGGAAGGTGTTATTAGAGATGTGTTGGCCGGATGTTGTTGGAAGGTGTTATTAGAGATGCGTTGGTCAGATGTTTTTGGAAGGTGTTATGAGAGATGTGTTGGTTGGATGTTGTGGAAGGTTTTTTGGAGATGTGATGGTCGGATGTTGTTGGAAGGTGTTATTAGATATGTGTTGGCCGGATGTTGTGGAAGGTGTTATTGGAGATGTATTGGTCGGATGTTGTTGGAAGTTGTTATTAGAGATGTGTTGGCCGGATGATGTGGAAGGTGTTATTGGAGATGTGTTGTTCGGATGTTATTGGAAGGTGTTAATAGAGATGTATTGGTCGGATGATGTTGGAAGGTGTTATTAGAGATGTGTTGGTCGGATGTTGTGCAAGGTGTTATTGGAGATGTGTTGGCCGGATGTTGTGGAAGGTGTTAATAGAGATGTGTTGGTCAGATGTTGTGGAAGGTGTTATTAGAGATGTGTTGGTCGGATGTTTTTTGAATGTGTTATTACAGATGTGTTGGTCGGATGTTGTGGAAGGTGTTATTAGAGAGGTGTTGGACGGATGTTGTGGAAGGTGTTATTGGAGATGTGTTGGTCGGATGTTTTTGGAAGGTATCATTAGAGATGTGTTTGTCGGATGTTGTTGGAAGGTGTTATTAGAGATCTGTTGATCGGATGTTGCTGGAAGTTGTTATTAGGATGTGTTGTTCGGATGTTGTGGAAGGTGTTATTAGGATGTGTTGGTCGGATGTTGTTGGAATGTGCTTTTAGAGATGTGTTTGTCCGATGTTGTTGGAAGGTGTTATTAGAGATGTGTTGGTCGTATGTTGTTGGAAGGTGTTATTAGAGATGTGTTGGTCGGATGTTGTTGGAAGGTATTATTAGAGATGTGTTGGCCGGATTTTGTTGGAAGGTGTTATTAGAGATGTGTTGGTCGGATGTTGCTGGAAGGAGTTATTAGAGATGGGTTTGTCGGATCTTGTTGGAAGGAGTTATTAGAGATGTGTTGGTCGGATGTTGTGGAAGGTGTTATTAGAGATGCGTTGGTCGGATGTTGTTGGAAGGTGTTATTAGAGATGTGTTGGTCGGATGTTGTGGAAGGTGTTATTAGAGATGTGTTGGTCGGATGTTCTGGAAGGTGTTATCAGAGATGTGTTGGTCGGATGTTGTTGGAAGGTATTATTAGAGATGTGTTGGTCGGATGTTGTGGAAGGTGTTATTAGAGATGTGTTGGTCGGATATTGTGGAAGGTGTTATTAGAGATGTGTTGGTCGGATGCTGTTGGAAGGTGTTATTAGAGATGTGTTGGTTGGATGTTGTTGGAAGGTGTTATTCGAGATGTGTTGCTCGGATGTTGTTGGAAGGTGTTATTGGAGATGTGTTGGCCGGGTGTTGTGGAAGGTGTTGTTGGAGATGTGTTGGTCGGATGTTGTTGGAAGGCGTTATTAGAGATGTGTTGGTCGGATGTTGTTGGAAGGTGTTATTAGAGATGTGTTGGCTGGATGTTGCGGAAGGTGTTATTGGAGATGTGTTGGTTGGATGTTGTTGGAAGGTGTTATTGGAGATGTGTTGGTCGGATGTTGTTGGAAGGTGTTATTAGAGATGTGTTGGGCAGATGTTGTGGAAGGTGGTATTGGAGATGTGTTGGTCGGATGTTTTTGGAAGGTGATATTAGAGATGTGTTGGTCGGATGTTGTTGGAAGGTTTTATTAGAGATGTGTTGGTCGGATGTTGTGGAAGGTGTTATTAGAGAGGTGTTGGTCAGATGTTGTGGAAGGTGTTATTGGAGATGTGTTGGTCGGATGTTTTTGGAATGTGTTATTAGAAATGTGTTGGTGGGATGTTGTTGGAAGGTGTTATTAGAGATGTGTTGGTCGGATGTTGTGGAAGGTGTTATTAGAGATGTGTTGGTCGGATGTTGTTGGAAGCTGTTATCAGAGATGTGTTGTTCGGATGTTGTGGAAGGTGTTGTTAGAGATGTGTTGGTCGGATGTTGTTGGAAGGTGTTATTAGAGATGTGTTGGCCGGATGTTGTTGGAAGGTGTTATTAGAGATGTGTTGGTCGGATGTTTTTGGAAGGTGTTATTAGAGATGTGTTGGTTGGATGTTGTGGAAGGTGTTATTAGAGATGTTTTGGTCGGATGTTGTTGGAAGGTGTTATTAGAGATGTGTTGGTCGGATGTTGTTTGAAGGTGTTATTACAGATGTGTTGGTCGGATGTTGTTGGAAGGTGTTATTAGAGCTGTGTTGGTGGTATGTTGTTGGAAGGTGTTATTAGAGATGTGTTGGTCGGATGTTGTTGGAAGGTGTTATTAGAGATGTGTTGGTCGGATGTTGTGGAAGGTGTTATTGGAGATGTGTTGTTCGGATGTTGTTGGAAGGTGTTATTGGAGATGTGTTGGTCGGATGTTGTTCGAAGGTGTTATTAGAGATGTGTTGGCCGGATTTTCTGGATGGTGTTATTGGAGATGTGTTGGTCGGATGTTGTGGAAGGTGTTATTAGAGATGTGTTGGTCGGATGTTGTTGGAAGGTGTTATTATAGATGTGTTGGTCGGATGTTTTGGAAGGTGTTATTAGAGATGTGTTGGTCAGATGTTGTGGAAGGTGTTTTTGGAGATGTGTTGTTCGGATGTTGTTGGAAGGTGTTATTGGAGATGTGTTGGTCGGATGTTGTTCGAAGGTGTTATTAGAGATGTGTTGGCCGGATTTTCTGGATGGTGTTATTAGAGATGTGTTGGTCGGATGTTGTTGGAAGGTGTTATTAGAGATGTGTTGGTCGGATGTTGTTGGAAGGTGTTATTAGAGATGTGTTGGTCGGATGTTGTGGAAGGTGTTATTGGAGATGTGTTGTTCGGATGTTGTTGGAAGGTGTTATTGGAGATGTGTTGGTCGGATGTTGTTCGAAGGTGTTATTAGAGATGTGTTGGCCGGATTTTCTGGATGGTGTTTTTGGAGATCTGTTGGTCGGATGTTGTGGAAGGTGTTATTAGAGATATGTTGGTCGGATGTTGTTGGAAGGTGTTATTAGAGATGTGTTGGCCGGATGTTCTGGAAGGTATTATTGGAGATGTGTTGGTCGGATGTTGTTGGAAGGTGATATTAGAGATGTGTTGGTCGGATATTGTTGGAAGGTTTTATTAGAGACGTGTTGGTCGGATGTGGTGGAAGTTGTTATTAGAGAGGTGTTGGTCGGATGTTGTGGAAGGTGTTATTGGTGATGTGTTGGTCGGATGTTTTTGGAATGTGTTATCAGAGATGTGTTGGTCGAATGTTGTTGGAAGGTGTTATCAGAGATGTGTTGGTCGGATGTTGTGGAAGGTGTTATTAGAGATGTGTTGGTCGGATGTTGTTGTAAGGTGTTATTAGAGATGTGTTGTTCGGATGTTGTTGGAAGGTGTTATTGGAGATGTGATGGTCGGATGTTGTTGGAAGATGTTATTAGATATGTGTTGGCCGGATGTTGTGGAAGGTGTTATTGGAGATGTGATGGTCGGATGTTGTTGGAAGGTGTTACTGGATATGTGTTGGCCGGATGTTGTGGAAGGTGTTATTGGAGATGTATTGGTCGGATGTTGTTGGAAGGTGTTATTAGAGATGTGTTGGCCGGATGTTCTGGAAGCTGTTACTGGAGATGTGTTGTTCGGATGTTATTGGAAGGTGTTATTGGAGATGTGTTGGTCGGATGATGTTGGAATGTGTTATTAGAGATGTGTTGGCCGGATGTTGTGCAAGGTGTTATTGGAGATGTGTTGGCCAGATGTTGTGGAAGGTGTTAATAGAGATGTGTTGGTCGGATGTTGTGGAAGGTGTTATTAGAGATGTGTTGGTCGGATGTTGTTGGAATGTGTTATTACAGATGTGTTGGTCGGATGTTGTGGAAGGTGTTATTAGAGAGGTGTTGGTCGGATGATGTGGAAGGTGTTATTGGAGATGTGTTGGTCGGATGCTTTTGGAATGTATCATTAGAGATGTGTTGGTCGGATGTTGTTGGAAGGTGTTATTAGAGATCTGTTGGTCGGATGTTGTTGGAAGGTGTTATTAGAGATGTGTTGGTCGGATGTTATTGGAAGGTGTTATTAGAGATGTGTTGGTCGGATGTTGTTGAGAGTTCTTATTAGAGATCTGTTGGTCGGATGTTGTTGGAAGCTGTTATTAGAGATGTGTTGTTCGGATGTTGTGGAAGGTGTTGTTAGAGATGAGTTGGCCGGATGTTGTTGGAAGGTGTTATTAGAGATGTGTTGGCCGGATGTCGTTGGAAGGTGTTATTAGAGATGTGTTGGTCGGATGTTTTTGGAAGGTGTTATTAGAGATGTGTTGGTTGGATGTTGTGGAAGGTGTTATTGGAGATGTTTTGGTCGGATGTTGTTGGAAGTTGTTATTAGAGATGTGTTGGTCGGATGTTGTTTGAAGGTGTTATTAGAGATGTGTTGGTCGGATGTTGTTGGAAGGTGTTATTAGAGCTGTGTTGGTGGTATGTTGTTGGAAGGTGTTATTGGAGATGTGTTGGTCGGATGTTGTTGGAAGGTGTTATTAGAGATGTGTTGGTCGGATGTTGTTGGAAGGTGTTATTAGAGATGTGTTGGTCGGATGTTGTGGAAGGTGTTATTGTAGATGTGTTGTTCGGATGTTGTTGGAAGGTGCTATTAGAGATGTGTGGGCCGGATTTTGTTGGAAGGTGTTATTAGAGATGTGTTGGTCGGATGTTGCTGGAAGGTGTTATTAGAGATGTGTTTGTCGGATGTTGTTGGAAGGTGTTATTAGAGATGTGTTGGTCGGATGTTGTGGAAGGTGTTATTAGAGATGCGTTGGTCGGATGTTGTTGGAAGGTGTTATTAGAGATGTGTTGGTCGGATGTTGCTGGAAGGTGTTATTAGAGATGTGTTGGTCGGATGTTGTGGAAGGTGTTATTAGAGATGTGTTGGTTGGATGTTGTTGGAAGCTGTTATTAGAGATGAGTTGGTCGGATTTTGTTGGAAGTTGTTATTAGAGATGTGTTGGTCGGATGTCTTGGAAGGTGTTATTAGAGATATGTTGGTCGGATGTTGTGGAAGGTGTTATTAGAGATGAGTTGGTCGTATGTTGTTGGAAGGTGTTATTAGAGATGTGTTGGCCGGATGATATGGAAGGTGCTATTAGAGATGTGTTGGTCGGATGTTGTTGGAAGGTGTTATTAGAGATGTGTTGGTCGGATGTTGTTGGAAGGTTTTATTAGAGCTGTGTTGGTCGGATGTTGTTGGAAGGTGTTATTAGGGATGTGTTGGTCGGATGTTGTGGAAGGTGTTATTAGAGATGTGTTGGTCGGATGTTGTGGAAGGTGTTATTAGAGATGAGTTGGTCGGATGTTGTGGAAGGTGTTATTAGAGATGTGTTGGTCGGATGTTGTTGGAAGGTATTATTAGAGATGTGTTGATCGGATGTTGTGGAAGGTGTTATTAGAGATGTGTTGGTCGGATGTTGTGGAAGGTGTTATTAGAGATGTGTTGGTCAGATGTTGTTGGAAGGTGTTATTAGAGATGTGTTGCTTGGATGTTGTTGGAAGGTGTTATTAGAGATGTGTTGCTCGGATGTTGTTGGAAGGTGTTATTAGAGATGTGTTGGCCGGGTGTTGTGGAAGGTGTTGTTGGAGATGTGTTGGTCGGATGTTGTTGGAAGGTGTTATTAGAGATGTGTTGGTCGGATGTTGTTGGAAGGTGTTATTAGAGATGTGATGGTCGGATGTTGTTGGAAGGTGTTATTAGAGATGTGTTGGCCGGATGTTGTGGAAGGTGTTATTGGAGATGTGTTGGTCGGATGTAGTTGGAAGGTGTTATGAGAGGTGAGTTGGCCGGATGTAGTGGAAGGTGTTATTGGAGATGTGTTGGTCGGATGTTGTTGGAAGGTGTTATTAGAGATGTGTTGGCCGGATGTTGTGGAAGGTGTTATTGGAGATGTGTTGGTCGGATGTTGTTGGAAGCTGTTATTAGATATGTGTTGGCCGGATGTTGTGGAAGGTGTTATTGGAGATGGATTGGTCTGATGTTGTTGGAAGGTGTTATTAGAGATGTGTTGGCCGGATGTTGCGGAAGGTGTTATTGGAGATGTGTTGGTTGGATGTTGTTGGAAGGTGTTATTGGAGATGTGTTGGTCGGATGTTGTTGGAAGGTGTTATTAGACATGTGTTGGGCAGATGTTGTGGAAGGTGGTATTGGAGATGTGTTGGTCGGCTGTTTTTGGAAGGTGATATTAGAGATGTGTTGGTCGGATGTTGTTGGAAGGTGTTATGAGAGATGTGTTGGTCAGATGTTGTGGAAGGTGTTATTAGAGAGGTGTTGGTCAGATGTTGTGGAAGGTGTTATTGGAGATGTGTTGGTCGGATGTTTTTGGAATGTGTTATTAGAGATGTGTTGGTCGGATGTTGTTGGAAGGTGTTATTAGAGATGTGTTGGTCGGATGTTGTGGAAGGTGTTATTAGAGATGTGTTGGTCGGATGTTGTTGGAAGCTGTTATTAGAGATGTGTTGTTCGGATGTTGTGGAAGGTGTTGTTAGAGATGTGTTGGTCGGATATTGTTGGAAGGTGTTATTAGAGATGTGTTGGCCGGATGTTGTTGGAAGGTGTTATTAGAGATGTGTTGGTCGGATGTTTTTGGAAGGTGTTATGAGAGATGTGTTGGTTGGATGTTGTGGAAGGTGTTATTAGAGATGTTTTGGTCGGATGTTGTTGGAAGGTGTTATTAGAGATGTGTTGGTCGGATGTTGTTTGAAGGTGTTATTAGAGATGTGTTGGTCGGATGTTGTTGGAAGGTTTTATTAGAGCTGTGTTGGTGGTATGTTGTTGGAAGGTGTTATTAGAGATGTGTTGGTCGGATGTTGTTGGAAGGTGTTATTAGAGATGTGTTGGTCGGATGTTGTTGGAAGGTTTTATTAGAGATGTGTTGGTCGGATGTGGTGGAAGTTGTTATTAGAGAGGTGTTGGTCGGATGTTGTGGAAGGTGTTATTGGAGATGTGTTGGTCGGATGTTTTTGGAATGTGTTATTAGAGATGTGTTGGTCGGATGTTGTTGGAAGGTGTTATCAGAGATGTGTTGGTCGGATGTTGTGGAAGGTGTTATTAGAGATGTGTTGGTCGGATGTTGTTGTAAGGTGTTATTAGAGATGTGTTGTTCGGATGTTGTTGGAAGGTGTTATTGGAGATGTGATGGTCGGATGTTGTTGAAAGGTGTTATTAGATATGTGTTGGCCGGATGTTGTGGAAGGTGTTATTGGAGATGTGATGGTCGGATGTTGTTGGAAGGTGTTACTGGATATATGTTGGCCGGATGTTGTGGAAGGTGTTATTGGAGATGTATTGGTCGGATGTTGTTGGAAGGTGTTATTAGAGATGTGTTGGCCGGATGTTCTGGAAGCTGTTACTGGAGATGTGTTGTTCGGATGTTATTGGAAGGTATTATTGGAGATGTGTTGGTCGGATGATTTTGGAATGTGTTATTAGAGATGTGTTGGCCGGATGTTGTGCAAGGTGTTATTGGAGATGTGTTGGCCAGATGGTGTAGAAGGTGTTAATAGAGATGTGTTGGTCGGATGTTGTGGAAGGTGTTATTAGAGATGTGTTGGTCGGATGTTGTTGGAATGTGTTATTACAGATCTGTTGGTCGGATGTTGTGGAAGGTGTTATTAGAGAGGTGTTGGTCGGATGATGTGGAAGGTGTTATTGGAGATGTGTTGGTCGGATGTTTTTGGAATGTATCATTAGAGATGTGTTGGTCGGATGTTGTTGGAAGGTGTTATTAGAGATCTGTTGGTCGGATGTTGTTGGAAGGTGTTATTAGAGATGTGTTGGTCGGATGTTGTTGGAAGGTGTTATTAGAGATGTGTTGGTCGGATGTTGTTGAGAGTTGTTATTAGAGATCTGTTGGTCGGATGTTGTTGGAAGCTGTTATTAGGGATGTGTTGTTCGGATGTTGTGGAAGGTGTTGTTAGAGATGTGTTGGTCGGATGTTGTTGGAATGTGTTATTAGAGATGTGTTGGCCGGATGTCGTTGGAAGGTGTTATTAGAGATGTGCTGGTCGGATGTTTTTGGAAGGTGTTATTAGAGATGTGTTGGTTGGATGTTGTGGAAGGTGTTATTGGAGATGTTTTGGTCGGATGTTGTTGGAAGGTGTTATTAGAGATGTGTTGGTCGGATGTTGTTTGTAGGTGTTATTAGAGATGTGTTGGTCGGATGTTGTTGGAAGGTGTTATTAGAGCTGTGTTGGTGGTATGTTGTTGGAAGGTGTTATTAGAGATGTGTTGGTCGGATGTTGTTGGAAGGTGTTATTAGAGATGTGTTGGTCGGATGTTGTTGGAAGGTGTTATTAGAGATGTGTTGGTCGGATGTTGTGGAAGGTGTTATTGTAGATGTGTTGTTCGGATGTTGTTGGAAGGTGCTATTAGAGATGTGTGGGCCGGATTTTGTTGGAAGGTGTTATTAGAGATGTGTTGGTCGGATGTTGTGGAAGGTGTTATTAGAGATGCGTTGGTCGGATGTTGTTGGAAGGTGTTATTAGAGATGTGTTGGTCGGATGTTGTTGGAAGGTGTTATTAGAGATGTGTTGGTCGGATGTTGTGGAAGGTGTTATTAGAGATGTGTTGGTTGGATGTTGTTGGAAGGTGATATTAGAGATGAGTTGGTCGGATTTTGTTGGAAGTTGTTATTAGAGATGTGTTGGTCGGATGTCTTGGAAGGTGTTATTAGAGATATGTTGGTCGGATGTTGTGGAAGGTGTTATTAGAGATGAGTTGGTCGTATGTTGTTGGAAGGTGTTATTAGAGATGTGTTGGTCGGATGTTGTGGAAGGTGTTATTAGAGATGCGTTGGTCGGATGTTGTTGGAAGGTGTTATTAGAGATGTGTTGGTCGGATGTTGTTGGAAGGTGTTATTAGAGATGTGTTGGTCGGATGTTGTGGAAGGTGTTATTAGAGATGTGTTGGTTGGATGTTGTTGGAAGGTGATATTAGAGATGAGTTGGTCGGATTTTGTTGGAAGTTGTTATTAGAGATGTGTTGGTCGGATGTCTTGGAAGGTGTTATTAGAGATATGTTGGTCGGATGTTGTGGAAGGTGTTATTAGAGATGAGTTGGTCGTATGTTGTTGGAAGGTGTTATTAGAGATGTGTTGGTCGGATGTTATGGAAGGTGTTATTAGAGATGTGTTGGTCTGATGTTGTTGGAAGGTGTTATTAGAGATGTGTTGGTCGGATGTTGTTGGAAGGTTTTATTAGAGCTGTGTTGGTCGGATGTTGTTGGAAGGTGTTATAAGGGATGTGTTGGTCGGATGTTGTGGAAGGTGTTATTAGAGATGTGTTGGTCGGATGTTGTGGAAGGTGTTATTAGAGATGAGTTGGTCGGATGTTGTGGAAGGTGTTATTAGAGATGTGTTGGTCGGATGTTGTTGGAAGGTATTATTAGAGATGTGTTGGTCGGATGTTGTGGAAGGTGTTATTAGAGATGTGTTGGTCGGATGTTGTGGAAGGTGTTATTAGAGATGTGTTGGTCGGATGTTGTTGGAAGGTGTTATTAGAGATGTGTTGGTTGGATGTTGTTGGAAGGTGTTATTAGAGATGTGTTGCTCGGATGTTGTTGGAAGGTGTTATTAGAGATGTGTTGGCCGGGTGTTGTGGAAGGTGTTGTTGGAGATGTGTTGGTCGGATGTTGTTGGAAGGTGTTATTAGAGATGTGTTGGTCGGATGTTGTTGGAAGGTGTTATTAGAGATGTGTTGTTCGGATGTTGTTGGAAGGTGTTATTGGAGATGTGATGGTCGGATGTTGTTGAAAGGTGTTATTAGATATGTGTTGGCCGGATGTTGTGGAAGGTGTTATTGGAGATGTGATGGTCGGATGTTGTTGGAAGGTGTTACTGGATATATGTTGGCCGGATGTTGTGGAAGGTGTTATTGGAGATGTATTGGTCGGATGTTGTTGGAAGGTGTTATTAGAGATGTGTTGGCCGGATGTTCTGGAAGCTGTTACTGGAGATGTGTTGTTCGGATGTTATTGGAAGGTATTATTGGAGATGTGTTGGTCGGATGATTTTGGAATGTGTTATTAGAGATGTGTTGGCCGGATGTTGTGCAAGGTGTTATTGGAGATGTGTTGGCCAGATGGTGTAGAAGGTGTTAATAGAGATGTGTTGGTCGGATGTTGTGGAAGGTGTTATTAGAGATGTGTTGGTCGGATGTTGTTGGAATGTGTTATTACAGATCTGTTGGTCGGATGTTGTGGAAGGTGTTATTAGAGAGGTGTTGGTCGGATGATGTGGAAGGTGTTATTGGAGATGTGTTGGTCGGATGTTTTTGGAATGTATCATTAGAGATGTGTTGGTCGGATGTTGTTGGAAGGTGTTATTAGAGATCTGTTGGTCGGATGTTGTTGGAAGGTGTTATTAGAGATGTGTTGGTCGGATGTTGTTGGAAGGTGTTATTAGAGATGTGTTGGTCGGATGTTGTTGAGAGTTGTTATTAGAGATCTGTTGGTCGGATGTTGTTGGAAGCTGTTATTAGGGATGTGTTGTTCGGATGTTGTGGAAGGTGTTGTTAGAGATGTGTTGGTCGGATGTTGTTGGAATGTGTTATTAGAGATGTGTTGGCCGGATGTCGTTGGAAGGTGTTATTAGAGATGTGCTGGTCGGATGTTTTTGGAAGGTGTTATTAGAGATGTGTTGGTTGGATGTTGTGGAAGGTGTTATTGGAGATGTTTTGGTCGGATGTTGTTGGAAGGTGTTATTAGAGATGTGTTGGTCGGATGTTGTTTGTAGGTGTTATTAGAGATGTGTTGGTCGGATGTTGTTGGAAGGTGTTATTAGAGCTGTGTTGGTGGTATGTTGTTGGAAGGTGTTATTAGAGATGTGTTGGTCGGATGTTGTTGGAAGGTGTTATTAGAGATGTGTTGGTCGGATGTTGTTGGAAGGTGTTATTAGAGATGTGTTGGTCGGATGTTGTGGAAGGTGTTATTGTAGATGTGTTGTTCGGATGTTGTTGGAAGGTGCTATTAGAGATGTGTGGGCCGGATTTTGTTGGAAGGTGTTATTAGAGATGTGTTGGTCGGATGTTGTGGAAGGTGTTATTAGAGATGCGTTGGTCGGATGTTGTTGGAAGGTGTTATTAGAGATGTGTTGGTCGGATGTTGTTGGAAGGTGTTATTAGAGATGTGTTGGTCGGATGTTGTGGAAGGTGTTATTAGAGATGTGTTGGTTGGATGTTGTTGGAAGGTGATATTAGAGATGAGTTGGTCGGATTTTGTTGGAAGTTGTTATTAGAGATGTGTTGGTCGGATGTCTTGGAAGGTGTTATTAGAGATATGTTGGTCGGATGTTGTGGAAGGTGTTATTAGAGATGAGTTGGTCGTATGTTGTTGGAAGGTGTTATTAGAGATGTGTTGGTCGGATGTTGTGGAAGGTGTTATTAGAGATGCGTTGGTCGGATGTTGTTGGAAGGTGTTATTAGAGATGTGTTGGTCGGATGTTGTTGGAAGGTGTTATTAGAGATGTGTTGGTCGGATGTTGTGGAAGGTGTTATTAGAGATGTGTTGGTTGGATGTTGTTGGAAGGTGATATTAGAGATGAGTTGGTCGGATTTTGTTGGAAGTTGTTATTAGAGATGTGTTGGTCGGATGTCTTGGAAGGTGTTATTAGAGATATGTTGGTCGGATGTTGTGGAAGGTGTTATTAGAGATGAGTTGGTCGTATGTTGTTGGAAGGTGTTATTAGAGATGTGTTGGTCGGATGTTATGGAAGGTGTTATTAGAGATGTGTTGGTCTGATGTTGTTGGAAGGTGTTATTAGAGATGTGTTGGTCGGATGTTGTTGGAAGGTTTTATTAGAGCTGTGTTGGTCGGATGTTGTTGGAAGGTGTTATAAGGGATGTGTTGGTCGGATGTTGTGGAAGGTGTTATTAGAGATGTGTTGGTCGGATGTTGTGGAAGGTGTTATTAGAGATGAGTTGGTCGGATGTTGTGGAAGGTGTTATTAGAGATGTGTTGGTCGGATGTTGTTGGAAGGTATTATTAGAGATGTGTTGGTCGGATGTTGTGGAAGGTGTTATTAGAGATGTGTTGGTCGGATGTTGTGGAAGGTGTTATTAGAGATGTGTTGGTCGGATGTTGTTGGAAGGTGTTATTAGAGATGTGTTGGTTGGATGTTGTTGGAAGGTGTTATTAGAGATGTGTTGCTCGGATGTTGTTGGAAGGTGTTATTAGAGATGTGTTGGCCGGGTGTTGTGGAAGGTGTTGTTGGAGATGTGTTGGTCGGATGTTGTTGGAAGGTGTTATTAGAGATGTGTTGGTCGGATGTTGTTGGAAGGTGTTATTAGAGATGTGATGGTCGGATGTTGTTGGAAGGTGTTATTAGAGATGTGTTGGCCGGATGTTGTGGAAGGTGTTATTGGAGATGTGTTGGTCGGATGTAGTTGGAAGGTGTTATTAGAGGTGAGTTGGCCGGATGTAGTGGAAGGTGTTATTGGAGATGTGTTGGTCGGATGTTGTTGGAAGGTGTTTTTAGAGATGTGTTGGCCGGATGTTGTGGAAGGTGTTATTGGAGATGTGTTGGTCGGATGTTGTTGGAAGCTGTTATTAGATATGTGTTGGCCGGATGTTGTGGAAGGTGTTATTGGAGATGGATTGGTCTGATGTTGTTGGAAGGTGTTATTAGAGATGTGTTGGCCGGATGTTGCGGAAGGTGTTATTGGAGATGTGTTGGTTGGATGTTGTTGGAAGGTGTTATTGGAGATGTGTTGGTCGGATGTTGTTGGAAGGTGTTATTAGAGATGTGTTGGGCAGATGTTGTGGAAGGTGGTATTGGAGATGTGTTGGTCGGATGTTTTTGGAAGGTGATATTAGAGATGTGTTGGTCGGATGTTGTTGGAAGGTGTTATGAGAGATGTGTTGGTCGGATGTTGTGGAAGGTGTTATTAGAGAGGTGTTGGTCAGATGTTGTGGAAGGTGTTATTGGAGATGTGTTGGTCGGATGTTTTTGGAATGTGTTATTAGAGATGTGTTGGTCGGATGTTGTTGGAAGGTGTTACTAGAGATGTGTTGGTCGGATGTTGTGGAAGGTGTTATTAGAGATGTGATGGTCGGATGTTGTTGGAAGGTGTTATTAGAGATGTGTTGGTCGGATGTTGTGGAAGGTGTTATTGTAGATGTGTTGTTCGGATGTTGTTGGAAGGTGCTATTAGAGATGTGTGGGCCGGATTTTGTTGGAAGGTGTTATTAGAGATGTGATGGTCGGATGTTGTTGGAAGGTGTTATTAGAGATGTGTTGGTCGGATGTTGTGGAAGGTGTTATTGTAGATGTGTTGTTCGGATGTTGTTGGAAGGTGCTATTAGAGATGTGTGGGCCGGATTTTGTTGGAAGGTGTTATTAGAGATGTGTTGGTCGGATGTTGCTGGAAGGTGTTATTAGAGATGTGTTTGTCGGATGTTGTTGGAAGGTGTTATTAGAGATGTGTTGGTCGGATGTTGTGGAAGGTGTTATTAGAGATGCGTTGGTCGGATGTTGTTGGAAGGTGTTATCAGAGATGTGTTGGTCGGATGTTGCTGGAAGGTGTTATTAGAGATGTGTTGGTCGGATGTTGTGGAAGGTGTTATTAGAGATGTGTTGGTTGGATGTTGTTGGAAGCTGATATTAGAGATGAGTTGCTCGGATTTTGTTGGAAGTTGTTATTAGAGATGTGTTGGTCGGATGTCTTGGAAGGTGTTATTAGAGATATGTTGGTCGGATGTTGTGGAAGGTGTTATTAGAGATGAGTTGGTCGTATGTTGTTGGAAGGTGTTATTAGAGATGTGTTGGCCAGATGTTATGGAAGGTGTTATTAGAGATGTGTTGGTCGGATGTTGTTGGAAGGTATTATTAGAGATGTGTTGGTCGGATGTTGTTGGAAGGTTTTATTAGAGCCGTGTTGGTCGGATGTTGTTGGAAGGTGTTATTAGGGATGTGTTGGTCGGATGTTGTGGAAGGTGTTATTAGAGATGTGTTGGTCGGATGTTGTGGAAGGTGTTATTAGAGATGAGTTGGTCGGATGTTGTGGAAGGTGTTATTAGAGATGTGTTGGTCGGATGTAGTTGGAAGGTATTATTAGAGATGTGTTGGTCGGATGTTGTGGAAGGTGTTATTAGAGATGTGTTGGTCGGATGTTGTGGAAGGTGTTATTAGAGATGTGTTGGTCGGATGTTGTTGGAAGGTGTTATTAGAGATGTGTTGGTTGGATGTTGTTGGAAGGTGTTATTAGAGATGTGTTGGTCGGATGTTGTGGAAGGTGTTATTAGAGATGTGTTGGCCGGGTGTTGTGGAAGGTGTTGTTGGAGATGTGTTGGTCGGATGTTGTTGGAAGGTGTTATTAGAGATGTGTTGGTCGGATGTTGTTGGAAGGTGTTATTAGAGATGTGATGGTCGGATGTTGTTGGAAGGTGTTATTAGAGATGTGTTGGCCGGATGTTGTGGAAGGTGTTATTGGAGATGTGTTGGTCGGATGTAGTTGGAAGGTGTTATTAGAGGTGAGTTGGCCGGATGTAGTGGAAGGGGTTATTGGAGATGTGTTGGTCGGATGTTGTTGGAAGGTGTTATTAGAGATGTGTTGGCCGGATGTTGTGGAAGGTGTTATTGGAGATGTGTTGGTCGGATGTTGTTGGAAACTGTTATTAGATATGTGTTGGCCGGATGTTGTGGAAGGTGTTATTGGAGATGGATTGGTCTGATGTTGTTGGAAGGTGTTATTAGAGATGTGTTGGCCGGATGTTGCGGAAGGTGTTATTGGAGATGTGTTGGTTGGATGTTGTTGGAAGGTGTTATTGGAGATGTGTTGGTCGGATGTTGTTGGAAGGTGTTATTAGAGATGTGTTGGGCAGATGTTGTGGAAGGTGGTATTGGAGATGTGTTGGTCGGATGTTTTTGGAAGGTGATATTAGAGATGTGTTGGTCGGATGTTGTTGGAAGGTGTTATGAGAGATGTGTTGGTCGGATGTTGTGGAAGGTGTTATTAGAGAGGTGTTGGTCAGATGTTGTGGAAGGTGTTATTGGAGATGTGTTGGTCGGATGTTTTTGGAATGTGTTATTAGAGATGTGTTGGTCGGATGTTGTTGGAAGGTGTTATTAGAGATGTGTTGGTCGGATGTTGTGGAAGGTGTTATTAGAGATGTGTTGGTCGGATGTTGTTGGAAGCTGTTATTAGAGATGTGTTGTTCGGATGTTGTGGAAGGTGTTGTTAGAGATGTGTTGGTCGGATGTTGTTGGAAGGTGTTATTAGAGATGTGTTGGCCGGATGTTGTTGGAAGGTGTTATTAGAGATGTGTTGGTCGGATGTTTTTGGAAGGTGTTATGAGAGATGTGTTGGTTGGATGTTGTGGAAGGTGTTATTAGAGATGTTTTGGTCGGATGTTGTTGGAAGGTGTTATTAGAGATGTGTTGGTCGGATGTTGTTTGAAGGTGTTATTAGAGATGTGTTGGTCGGATGTTGTTGGAAGGTTTTATTAGAGCTGTGTTGGTGGTATGTTGTTGGAAGGTGTTATTAGAGATGTGTTGGTCGGATGTTGTTGGAAGGTGTTATTAGAGATGTGTTGGTCGGATGTTGTTGGAAGGTTTTATTAGAGATGTGTTGGTCGGATGTGGTGGAAGTTGTTATTACAGAGGTGTTGGTCGGATGTTGTGGAATGTGTTATTGGAGATGTGTTGGTCGGATGTTTTTGGAATGTGTTATTAGAGATGTGTTGGTCGGATGTTGTTGGAAGGTGTTATCAGAGATGTGTTGGTCGGATGTTGTGGAAGGTGTTATTAGAGATGTGTTGGTCGGATGTTGTTGTAAGGTGTTATTAGAGATGTGTTGTTCGGATGTTGTTGGAAGGTGTTATTGGGGATGTGATGGTCGGATGTTGTTGGAAGGTGTTATTAGATATGTGTTGGCCGGATGTTGTGGAAGGTGTTATTGGAGATGTGATGGTCGGATGTTGTTGGAAGGTGTTACTGGATATGTGTTGGCCGGATGTTGTGGAAGGTGTTATTGGAGATGTATTGGTCGGATGTTGTTGGAAGGTGTTATTAGAGATGTGTTGGCCGGATGTTCTGGAAGCTGTTACTGGAGATGTGTTGTTCGGATGTTATTGGAAGGTGTTATTGGAGATGTGTTGGTCGGATGATTTTGGAATGTGTTATTAGAGATGTGTTGGCCGGATGTTGTGCAAGGTGTTATTGGAGATGTGTTGGCCAGATGGTGTAGAAGGTGTTAATAGAGATGTGTTGGTCGGATGTTGTGGAAGGTGTTATTAGAGATGTGTTGGTCGGATGTTGTTGGAATGTGTTATTACAGATCTGTTGGTCGGATGTTGTGGAAGGTGTTATTAGAGAGGTGTTGGTCGGATGATGTGGAAGGTGTTATTGGAGATGTGTTGGTCGGATGTTTTTGGAATGTATCATTAGAGATGTGTTGGTCGGATGTTGTTGGAAGGTGTTATTAGAGATCTGTTGGTCGGATGTTGTTGGAAGGTGTTATTAGAGATGTGTTGGTCGGATGTTGTTGGAAGGTGTTATTAGAGATGTGTTGGTCGGATGTTGTTGAGAGTTGTTATTAGAGATCTGTTGGTCGGATGTTGTTGGAAGCTGTTATTAGAGATGTGTTGTTCGGATGTTGTGGAAGGTGTTGTTAGAGATGTGTTGGTCGGATGTTGTTGGAATGTGTTATTAGAGATGTGTTGGCCGGATGTCGTTGGAAGGTGTTATTAGAGATGTGCTGGTCGGATGTTTTTGGAAGGTGTTATTAGAGATGTGTTGGTTGGATGTTGTGGAAGGTGTTATTGGAGATGTTTTGGTCGGATGTTGTTGGAAG
This sequence comes from Somniosus microcephalus, assembly GCF_052327205.1. NCBI lineage: Eukaryota > Metazoa > Chordata > Chondrichthyes > Squaliformes > Somniosidae > Somniosus > Somniosus microcephalus. The sequence continues at coordinate 99,745,319 of NC_140994.1, forward strand.
GTGTTATTAGAGATGTGTTGGTCGGATGTTGTTTGTAGGTGTTATTAGAGATGTGTTGGTCGGATGTTGTTGGAAGGTGTTATTAGAGCTGTGTTGGTGGTATGTTGTTGGAAGGTGTTATTAGAGATGTGTTGGTCGGATGTTGTTGGAAGGTGTTATTAGAGATGTGTTGGTCGGATGTTGTTGGAAGGTGTTATTAGAGATGTGTTGGTCGGATGTTGTGGAAGGTGTTATTGTAGAGGTGTTGTTCGGATGTTGTTGGAAGGTGCTATTAGAGATGTGTGGGCCGGATTTTGTTGGAAGGTGTTATTAGAGATGTGTTGGTCGGATGTTGCTGGAAGGTGTTATTAGAGATGTGTTTGTCGGATGTTCTTGGAAGGTGTTATTAGAGATGTGTTGGTCGGATGTTGTGGAAGGTGTTATTAGAGATGCGTTGGTCGGATGTTGTTGGAAGGTGTTATTAGAGATGTGTTGCTCGGATGTTGTTGGAAGGTGTTATTAGAGATGTGTTGGTCGGATGTTGTGGAAGGTGTTATTAGAGATGTGTTGGTTGGATGTTGTTGGAAGGTGATATTAGAGATGAGTTGGTCGGATTTTGTTGGAAGTTGTTATTAGAGATGTGTTGGTCGGATGTTGTTGGAAGGTTTTATTAGAGCTGTGTTGGTCGGATGTTGTTGGAAGGTGTTATTAGGGATGTGTTGGTCGGATGTTGTGGAAGGTGTTATTAGAGATGTGTTGGTCGGATGTTGTGGAAGGTTTTATTAGAGATGAGTTGGTCGGATGTTGTGGAAGGTGTTATTAGAGATGTGTTGGTCGGATGTTGTTGGAAGGTATTATTAGAGATGTGTTGGTCGGATGTTGTGGAAGGTGTTATTAGAGATGTGTTGGTCGGATGTTGTGGAAGGTGTTATTAGAGATGTGTTGGTCGGATGTTGTTGGAAGGTGTTATTAGAGATGTGTTGGTTGGATGTTGTTGGAAGGTGTTATTAGAGATGTGTTGCTCGGATGTTGTTGGAAGGTGTTATTAGAGATGTGTTGGCCGGGTGTTGTGGAAGGTGTTGTTGGAGATGTGTTGGTCGGATGTTGTTGGAAGGTGTTATTAGAGATGTGTTGGTCGGATGTTGTTGGAAGGTGTTATTAGAGATGTGATGGTCGGATGTTGTTGGAAGGTGTTATTAGAGATGTGTTGGCCGGATGTTGTGGAAGATGTTATTGGAGATGTGTTGTTCGGATGTAGTTGGAAGGTGTTATTAGAGGTGAGTTGGCCGGATGTAGTGGAAGTTGTTATTGGAGATGTGTTGGTCGGATGTTGTTGGAAGGTGTTATTAGAGATGTGTTGGCCGGATGTTGTGGAAGGTGTTATTGGAGATGTGTTGGTCGGATGTTGTTGGAAGCTGTTATTAGATATGTGTTGGCCGGATGTTGTGGAAGGTGTTATTGGAGATGGATTGGTCTGATGTTGTTGGAAGGTGTTATTAGAGATGTGTTGGCCGGATGTTGCGGAAGGTGTTATTGGAGATGTGTTGGTTGGATGTTGTTGGAAGGTGTTATTGGAGATGTGTTGGTCGGATGTTGTTGGAAGGTGTTATTAGAGATGTGTTGGGCAGATGTTGTGGAAGGTGGTATTGGAGATGTGTTGGTCGGATGTTTTTGGAAGGTGATATTAGAGATGTGTTGGTCGGATGTTGTTGGAAGGTGTTATGAGAGATGTGTTGGTCGGATGTTGTGGAAGGTGTTATTAGAGAGGTGTTGGTCAGATGTTGTGGAAGGTGTTATTGGAGATGTGTTGGTCGGATGTTTTTGGAATGTGTTATTAGAGATGTGTTGGTCGGATGTTGTTGGAAGGTATTATTAGAGATGTGTTGGTCGGATGTTGTGGAAGGTGTTATTAGAGATGTGTTGGTCGGATGTTGTTGGAAGCTGTTATTAGAGATGTGTTGTTCGGATGTTGTGGAAGGTGTTGTTAGGGATGTGTTGGTCGGATGTTGTTGGAAGGTGTTATTAGAGATGTGTTGGCCGGATGTTGTTGGAAGGTGTTATTAGAGATGTGTTGGTCGGATGTTTTTGGAAGGTGTTATGAGAGATGTGTTGGTTGGATGTTGTGGAAGGTGTTATTAGAGATGTTTTGGTCGGATGTTGTTGGAAGGTGTTATTAGAGATGTGTTGGTCGGATGTTGTTTGAAGGTGTTATTAGAGATGTGTTGGTCGGATGTTGTTGGAAGGTTTTATTAGAGCTGTGTTGGTGGTATGTTGTTGGAAGGTGTTATTAGAGATGTGTTGCTCGGATGTTGTTGGAAGGTGTTATTAGAGATGTGTTGGTCGGATGTTGTTGGAAGGTGTTATTAGAGATGTGTTGGTCGGATGTTGTGGAAGGTGTTATTAGAGATGTGTTGGTCGGATGTTGTTGGAAGGTGTTATTAGAGATGTGTTGCTCGGATGTTGTTGGAAGGTGTTGTTAGAGATGTGTTGGCCGGGTGTTGTGGAAGGTGTTGTTGGAGATGTGTTGGTCGGATGTTGTTGGAAGGTGTTATTAGAGATGTGTTGGTCGGATGTTGTTGGAAGGTGTTATTAGAGATGTGATGGTCGGATGTTGTTGGAAGGTGTTATTAGAGATGTGTTGGTCGGATGTTGTGGAAGGTGTTATTGGAGATGTGTTGGTCGGATGTAGTTGGAAGGTGTTATTAGAGGTGAGTTGGCCGGATGTAGTGGAAGGTGTTATTGGAGATGTGTTGGTCGGATGTTGTTGGAAGGTGTTATTAGAGATGTGTTGGCCGGATGTTGTGGAAGGTGTTATTGGAGATGTGTTGGTCGGATGTTGTTGGAAGGTGTTATTAGATATGTGTTGGCCGGATGTTGTGGAAGGTGTTATTGGAGATGTGTTGGTCTGATGTTGTTGGAAGGTGTTATTAGAGATGTGTTGGCCGGATGTTGCAGAAGGTGTTATTGGAGATGTGTTGGTTGGATGTTGTTGGAAGGTGTTATTGGAGATGTGTTGGTCGGATGTTGTTGGAAGGTGTTATTAGAGATGTGTTGGGCAGATGTTGTGGAAGGTGGTATTGGAGATGTGTTGGTCGGATGTTTTTGGAAGGTGATATTAGAGATTTGTTGGTCGGATGTTGTTGGAACGTGTTATTAGAGATGTGTTGGTCGGATGTTGTGGAAGGTGTTATTAGAGAGGTGTTGGTCAGATGTTGTGGAAGGTGTTATTGGAGATGTGTTGGTCGGATGTTTTTGGAATGTGTTATTGGAGATGTGTTGGTCGGATGTTGTTGGAAGGTGTTATTAGAGATGTGTTGGTTGGATGTTGTGGAAGGTGTTCTTAGAGATGTGTTGGTCAGATGTTGTTGGAAGCTGTTATTAGAGATGTGTTGTTCGGATGTTGTGGAAGGTGTTGTTAGAGATGTGTCGGTCGGATGTTGTTGGAAGGTGTTATTAGAGATGTGTTGGCCGGATGTTGTTGGAAGGTGTTATTAGAGATGCGTTGGTCGGATGTTTTTGGAAGGTGTTATGAGAGATGTGTTGATTGGATGTTGTGGAAGGTGTTATTAGAGATGTTTTGGTCGGATGTTGTTGGAAGGTATTATTAGAGATGTGTTGGTCGGATGTTGTTTGAAGGTGTTATTAGAGATGTGTTGGTCGGATGTTGTTGGAAGGTTTTATTAGAGCTGTGTTGGTGGTATGTTGTTGGAAGGTGTTATTAGAGATGTGTTGGTCGGATGTTGTTGGAAGGTGTTATGAGAGATGTGTTGGTCGGATGTTGTTGGAAGGTGTTATTAGAGATGTGTTGGTCGGATGTTGTGGAAGGTGTTATTAGAGATGTGTTGGTCGGATGTTGTTGGAAGGTTTTATTAGAGCTGTGTTAGTGGTATGTTGTTGGAAGGTGTTATTAGAGATGTGTTGGTCGGATGTTGTTGGAAGGTGTTTTGGAGATGTGTTGGTCGGATGTTGTTCGAAGGTGTGATTAGAGATGTGTTGGCCGGCTTTTCTGGATGGTGTTATTGGAGATGTGTTGGTCGGATGTGTTGGAAGGTGTTATTAGAGAGGTGTTGGTCGGATGTTGTGGAAGGTGTTATTGGAGATGTGTTGGTCGGATGTTTTTGGAATGTGTTATTAGATATGTGTTGGTCGGATGTTGTTGGAAGGTGTTATCAGAGATGTGTTGGTCGGATGTTGTGGAAGGTGTTATTAGAGGTGTGTTGGTCGGATGTTGTTGGAAGGTGTTATTAGAGATGTGTTGTTCGGATGTTGTTGGAAGGTGTTATTAGATATGTGTTGGCCGGATGTTGTGGAAGGTGTTATTGGAGATGTATTGGTCGGATGTTGTTGGAAGTTGTTATTAGAGATGTGTTGGCCGGATGTTGTGGAAGGTGTTATTGGAGATGTGTTGTTCGGATGTTATTGGAAGGTGTTATTGGAGATGTGTTGGTCGGATGATGTTGGAATGTGTTATTAGAGATGTGTTGGCCGGATGTTGTGCAAGGTGTTATTGGAGATGTGTTGACCGGATGTTGTGGAAGGTGTTATTAGAGATGTGTTGGTCGGATGTTGTGGAAGGTGTTATTAGAGATGTGTTGGTCGGATGTTTTTTGAATGTGTTATTACAGATGTGTTGGTCGGATGTTGTGGAAGGAGTTATTAGAGAGATGTTGGACGGATGTTGTGGAAGGTGTTATTGGAGATGTGTTGGTCGGAAGTTTTTGGAAGGTATCATTAGAGATGTGTTGGTCGGATGTTGTTGGAAGGTGTTATTAGAGATCTGTTGATCGGATGTTGTTGGAAGTTGTTATTAGGATGTGTTGTTCGGATGTTGTGGAAGGTGTTATTAGGATGTGTTGGTCGGATGTTGTTGGAATGTGCTTTTAGAGATGTGTTTGTCGGATGTTGTTGGAAGGTGTTATTAGAGATGTGTTGGTCGTATTTTGTTGGAAGGTGTTATTAGAGATGTGTTGGTCGGATGCTGTTGGAAGGTATTATTAGAGATGTGTTGGCCGGATTTTGTTGGAAGGTGTTATTAGAGATGTGTTGGTCGGATGTTGCTGGATGGAGTTATTAGAGATGGGTTTGTCGGATGTTGTTGGAAGGTGTTATTAGAGATGTGTTGGTCGGATGTTGTGGAAGGTGTTATTAGAGATGCGTTGGTCGGATGTTGTTGGAAGGTGTTATTAGAGATGTGTTGGTCGGATGTTGTGGAAGGTGTTATTAGAGATGTGTTGGTCGGATGTTCTGGAAGGTGTTATCAGAGATGTGTTGGTCGGATGTTGTTGGAAGGTATTATTAGAGATGTGTTGGTCGGATGTTGTGGAAGGTGTTATTAGAGATGTGTTGGTCGGATGTTGTGGAAGGTGTTATTAGAGATGTGTTGGTCGGATGCTGTTGGTAGGTGTTATTAGAGATGTGTTGGTTGGATGTTGTTGGAAGGTGTTATTAGAGATGTGTTGCTCGGATGTTGTTGGAAGGTGTTATTAGAGATGTGTTGGCCGGGTGTTGTGGAAGGTGTTGTTGGAGATGTGTTGGTCGGATGTTGTTGGAAGGCGTTATTAGAGATGTGTTGGTCGGATGTTGTTGGAAGGTGTTATTAGAGAGGTGTTGGCCGGATGTTGCGGAAGGTGTTATTGGAGATGTGTTGGTTGGATGTTGTTGGAAGGTGTTATTGGAGATGTGTTGGTCGGTTGTTGTGGAAGGTGTTATTAGAGATGTGTTGGTCGGATGTTGTGGAAGGTGTTATTAGAGATGTGTTGGTCGGATGTTGTTGGAAGGTGTTATTAGAGATGTTTTGGTCGGATGTTATGGAAGGTGTTATTAGAGATGTGTTGGTCGGATGTCGTAGGAAGGTGTTATTAGAGATGTGTTGGTCGGATGTTGTTGGAAGGTGTTATTAGAGATGTGTTGATCGTATGTTGTTGGAAGGTGTTGTTAGAGATGTGTTGGTCGGATGATGTGGAAGGTGTTATTAGAGATGTGTTGGTCGGATGTTGTTGGAAGGTGTTATTACAGATGTGTTGGTCGGATGTTGTTGGAAGGTGTTATTAGAGGTGTGTTGGCCGGATGTTGTGGAATGTGTTATTGGAGATGTGTTGGACGGGTGTTGTTGGAAGGTGTTATTAGAGATGTGTTGGTCGGATGTTTTTGGAAGGTGTTATTAGAGGTGTGTTGGCCGGATGTTGTGGAAGGTGTTATTAGAGATGTGATGGTCGGATGTTGTTGGAAGGTGTTATTAGAGATGTGTTGGTCGGATGTTGTTGGAAGGTGTTATTAGAGGTGTGTTGTCCGGATGTTGTGGAAGGTGTTATTGGAGATGTGTTGGTCGGATGTTGTTGGATGATGTTATTAGAGATGTGTTGGTCGGATGTTGTTGGATGGTGTTATTAGAGATGTGATGGACGGATGTTGTTGGAAGGTGTTATTAGAGATGTGTTGACCGGATGTTGTGGAAGGTGTTATTGGAGATGTGTTGGTCGGATGTTGTTGGAATGTGTTATTAGAGATGAGTTGGCCGGATGTTGTGGAAGGTGTTATTGGAGATGCGTTGGTCAGATGTTGTTGGAAGGTGTTATTAGAGATGTGTTGGCCGGATGTTGTGGAAGGTGTTATTGGAGATGTGTTTGTCGGATGTTGTTGGAAGGTGTTATTAGATATGTGTTGGCCGGATGTTGTGGAAGGTGTCATTGGAGATGTATTGGTCGGATGTTGTTGGAAGGTGTTATTAGAGATGTGTTGGCCGGATGTTGTGGAAGGTGTTATTGGAGATGTGTTGGTCGGATGTTGCTGGAAGGTGTTATTGGAGATGTGTTGGTCGGATGTTGTAAGAAGGTGTTATTAGAGATGTGTTGGCCGGATGTTGTGGAAGGTGTTATTGGACATGTGTTGGTCGGATGTTGTGGAAGGTGTTATTAGAGATGTGTTGGTCGGATGTTGAGGAAGGTGTTATTAGAGATATGTTGGTCGGATGTTGCTGGAAGGTGTTATTAGAGATGTGTTGGCCGGATGTTGTTGGAAGGTGATATTAGAGATGTGTTGGTCGGATGTTGCTGGAAGGTGTTATTGGAGATGTGTTGGTCGGATGTTTTTTGAATGTGTTATTAGAGATCTGTTGGTCGGATGTTGCTGGAAGGTGTTATTGGAGATGTGTTGGTCGGATGTTGTTGGAAAGTGATATTAGAGATGTGTTGGTCGGATGTTGTGGAAGGTGTTATTAGAGATGTGTTGTTCGGATGTTGTGGAAGGTGTTATTAGAGATGTGTTGTTCGGATGTTGTTGGAAGGTGTTATTAGAGATGTGTTGGTCGGATGTTGTGGAAGGTGTTATTAGAGAGGTGTTGTTCGGATGTTGGGGAAGGTGTTATTGGAGATGTGTTGGTCGGATGTTTTTTGAATGTGTTATTAGAGATCTGTTGGTCGGATGTTGTGGAAGGTGTTATTAGAGATGTGTTGGTCGGATGTTGTGGAAGGTGTTATTAGAGATGTGTTGGTCGAATGTTGTTGGAAGGTGTTATTAGAGATGTGTTGGTCGGATGTTGTGGAAGGTGTTATTAGAGATGTGTTGGCCGGATGTTGTTGGAAGGTGTTATTAGAGATGTGTTGGTCAGATGTTTTTGGAAGGTGTTATTAGAGATGTGTTGGTCGGATGTTGTGGAAGGTGTTATTAGAGATGTGTTGGCCGGATATTGTGGAAGGTATTATTGGAGATGTGTTGGTCGGATGTTGTGGAAGGTGTTATTGGAGATGTGTTGGTCGGATGTTGTTGGAAGGAGTTATTAGAGATGTGTTGGCCGGATGTTGTGGAAGGTGTTATTGGAGATGTGTTGGTCGGATGTTGTTGGAAGGTGTTATTAGATATGTGTTGACCGGATGTTGTGGAAGGTGTTATTGGAGATGTATTGGTCGGATGTTGTTGGAAGGTGTTATTAGAGATGTGTTGGTCGGATGTTGTTGGAAGGAGTTATTAGAGATGTGTTGGCCGGATGTTGTGGAAGGTGTTATTGGAGATGTGTTGGTCGGATGTTGTTGGAAGGTGTTATTAGATATGTGTTGGCCGGATGTTGTGGAAGGTGTTATTGGAGATGTATTGGTCGGATGTTGTTGGAAGGTGTTATTAGAGATGTGTTGGCCGGATGTTGTGGAAGGTGTTATTGGAGATGAGTTGGTCGGATGTTGTTGGAAGGTGTTATTGGAGATGTGTTGGCCGGATGTTGTGGAAGGTGTTATTAGTGATGTTTTGGTCGGATGTTTTTGGAAGGTGTTATTAGAGATGTGTTGTTCGGATGTTGTGGAAGGTGTTATTAGAGATGTGTTGGTCGGATGTTGTTGGAAGGAGTTATTAGAAATGTGTTGGTCGGATGTTGTGGAAGGTGTTATTGGAGATGCGTTGGTCGGATGTTGTTGGAAGGTCTTATTAGAGATGTGTTGGCCGGATGTTGTGGAAGGTGTTATTGGAGATGTGTTGGTCGGATGTTGTGGAAGGTGTTATTAGAGATGTGTTGGTCGGATGTTGTGGAAGGTGTTCTTAGAGATGTGTTGGTCGGATGTTGTTGGAAAGAGCTTTTATAGATGTGTTGGTCGGATGTTGTTGGAAGGTGTTATTAGAGATGTGTTGGTCGGATGTTGTTGGAAGGTGTTATTAGAGATGTGTTGGTCGGATGTTGTTGGAAATTGTTATTCGAGATGTGTTGGCCGGATTTTGTTGGAAGGTTTTATTTGAGATGTGTTGGTCGGATGTTGCTGGAAGGTGTTATTAGAGATGTGTTGGTCAGATGTTGTTGGAAGGTGTTATTAGAGATGTGTTGGCCGGATATTGTGGAAGGTGTTATTGGAGATGTGTTGGTCGGATGTTGTTGGAAGGTGTTATTAGAGATGAGTTGGCCGGATGTTGTGGAAGGTGTTATTAGAGATGTATTTGTCGGATGTTGTTGGAAGGTGTTATTGGAGATGTGTTGGTCGGATGTTGTTAGAAGGTGTTATTAGTTTTGTGTTGGCCGGATGTTGTGGAAGGTGTTATTGGAGAAGTATTGGTCGGATGTTGTTGGAAGGTCTTATTAGAGATGTGTTGGCCGGATGTTGTGGAAGCTGTTATTGGAGATGTGTTGGTCGGATGTTGTGGAAGGTGTTATTAGAGATGTGTTGGTCGGATGTTGTGGAAGGTGTTATTAGAGATGTGTTGGTCGGATGTTGCTGGAAGGTGTTCTTAGAGATGTGTTGGCCGGATGTTGCGGAAGGTGTTATTGGAGATGTGTTGGTCGGATGTTGCTGGAAGGTGTTATTAGAGATGTGTTGGCCAGATGTTGTGGAAGGTGTTATTGGAGATGTGTTGGTCGGATGTTGTTGAGAGTTGTTATTAGAGATCTGTTGGTCGGATGTTGTTGGAAGCTGTTATTAGAGATGTGTTGTTCGGATGTTGTGGAAGGTGTTGTTAGAGATGTGTTGGTCGGATGTTGTTGGAATGTGTTATTAGAGATGTGTTGGCCGGATGTCGTTGGAAGGTGTTATTAGAGATGTGCTGGTCGGATGTTTTTGGAAGGTGTTATTAGAGATGTGTTGGTTGGATGTTGTGGAAGGTGTTATTGGAGATGTTTTGGTCGGATGTTGTTGGAAGGTGTTATTGGAGATGTGTTGGTCGGATGTTGTTTGTAGGTGTTATTAGAGATGTGTTGGTCGGATGTTGTTGGAAGGTGTTATTAGAGCTGTGTTGGTGGTATGTTGTTGGAAGGTGTTATTAGAGATGTGTTGGTCGGATGTTGTTGGAAGGTGTTATTAGAGATGTGTTGGTCGGATGTTGTTGGAAGGTGTTATTAGAGATGTGTTGGTCGGATGTTGTGGAAGGTGTTATTGTAGATGTGTTGTTCGGATGTTGTTGGAAGGTGCTATTAGAGATGTGTGGGCCGGATTTTGTTGGAAGGTGTTATTAGAGATGTGTTGGTCGGATGTTGCTGGAAGGTGTTATTAGAGATGTGTTTGTCGGATGTTGTTGGAAGGTGTTATTAGAGATGTGTTGGTCGGATGTTGTGGAAGGTGTTATTAGAGATGCGTTGGTCGGATGTTGTTGGAAGGTGTTATTAGAGATGTGTTGCTCGGATGTTGTTGGAAGGTGTTATTAGAGATGTGTTGGTCGGATGTTGTGGAAGGTGTTATTAGAGATGTGTTGGTTGGATGTTGTTGGAAGGTGATATTAGAGATGAGTTGGTCGGATTTTGTTGGAAGTTGTTATTAGAGATGTGTTGGTCGGATGTCTTGGAAGGTGTTATTAGAGATATGTTGGTCGGATGTTGTGGAAGGTGTTATTAGAGATGAGTTGGTCGTATGTTGTTGGAAGGTGTTATTAGAGATGTGTTGGTCGGATGTTGTTGGAAGGTTTTATTAGAGCTGTGTTGGTCGGATGTTGTTGGAAGGTGTTATTAGGGATGTGTTGGTCGGATGTTGTGGAAGGTGTTATTAGAGATGTGTTGGTCGGATGTTGTGGAAGGTGTTATTAGAGATGAGTTGGTCGGATGTTGTGGAAGGTGTTATTAGAGATGTGTTGGTCGGATGTTGTTGGAAGGTATTATTAGAGTTGTGTTGGTCGGATGTTGTGGAAGGTGTTATTAGAGATGTGTTGGTCGGATGTTGTGGAAGGTGTTATTAGAGATGTGTTGGTCGGATGTTGTTGGAAGGTGTTATTAGAGATGTGTTGGTTGGATGTTGTTGGAAGGTGTTATTAGAGATCTGTTGCTCGGATGTTGTTGGAAGGTGTTATTAGAGATGTGTTGGCCGGGTGTTGTGGAAGGTGTTGTTGGAGATGTGTTGGTCGGATGTTGTTGGAAGGTGTTATTAGAGATGTGTTGGTCGGATGTTGTTGGAAGGTGTTATTAGAGATGTGATGGTCGGATGTTGTTGGAAGGTGTTATTAGAGATGTGTTGGCCGGATGTTGTGGAAGGTGTTATTGGAGATGTGTTGTTCGGATGTCGTTGGAAGGTGTTATTAGAGGTGAGTTGGCCGGATGTAGTGGAAGTTGTTATTGGAGATGTGTTGGTCGGATGTTGTTGGAAGGTGTTATTAGAGATGTGTTGGCCGGATGTTGTGGAAGGTGTTATTGGAGATGTGTTGGTCGGATGTTGTTGGAAGCTGTTATTAGATATGTGTTGGCCGGATGTTGTGGAAGGTGTTATTGGAGATGGATTGGTCTGATGTTGTTGGAAGGTGTTATTAGAGATGTGTTTTCCGGATGTTGCGGAAGGTGTTATTGGAGATGTGTTGGTTGGATGTTGTTGGAAGGTGTTATTGGAGATGTGTTGGTCGGATGTTGTTGGAAGGTGTTATTAGAGATGTGTTGGGCAGATGTTGTGGAAGGTGGTATTGGAGATGTGTTGGTCGGATGTTTTTGGAAGGTGATATTAGAGATGTGTTGGTCGGATGTTGTTGGAAGGTGTTATGAGAGATGTGTTGGTCGGATGTTGTGGAAGGTGTTATTAGAGAGGTGTTGGTCAGATGTTGTGGAAGGTGTTATTGGAGATGTGTTGGTCGGATGTTTTTGGAATGTGTTATTAGAGATGTGTTGGTCGGATGTTGTTGGAAGGTATTATTAGAGATGTGTTGGTCGGATGTTGTGGAAGGTGTTATTAGAGATGTGTTGGTCGGATGTTGTTGGAAGCTGTTATTAGAGATGTGTTGTTCGGATGTTGTGGAAGGTGTTGTTAGAGATGTGTTGGTCGGATGTTGTTGGAAGGTGTTATTAGAGATGTGTTGGCCGGATGTTGTTGGAAGGTGTTATTAGAGATGTGTTGGTCGGATGTTTTTGGAAGGTGTTATGAGAGATGTGTTGGTTGGATGTTGTGGAAGGTGTTATTAGAGATGTTTTGGTCGGATGTTGTTGGAAGGTGTTATTAGGGATGTGTTGGTCGGATGTTGTTTGAAGGTGTTATTAGAGATGTGTTGGTCGGATGTTGTTGGAAGGTTTTATTAGAGCTGTGTTGGTGGTATGTTGTTGGAAGGTGTTATTAGAGATGTGTTGCTCGGATGTTGTTGGAAGGTGTTATTAGAGATGTGTTGGTCGGATGTTGTTGGAAGGTGTTATTAGAGATGTGTTGGTCGGATGTTGTGGAAGGTGTTATTAGAGATGTGTTGGTCGGATGTTGTTGGAAGGTGTTATTAGAGATGTGTTGCTCGGATGTTGTTGGAAGGTGTTGTTAGAGATGTGTTGGCCGGGTGTTGTGGAAGGTGTTGTTGGAGATGTGTTGGTCGGATGTTGTTGGAAGGTGTTATTAGAGATGTGTTGGTCGGATGTTGTTGGAAGGTGTTATTAGAGATGTGATGGTCGGATGTTGTTGGAAGGTGTTATTAGAGATGTGTTGGTCGGATGTTGTGGAAGGTGTTATTGGAGATGTGTTGGTCGGATGTAGTTGGAAGGTGTTATTAGAGGTGAGTTGGCCGGATGTAGTGGAAGGTGTTATTGGAGATGTGTTGGTCGGATGTTGTTGGAAGGTGTTATTAGAGATGTGTTGGCCGGATGTTGTGGAAGGTGTTATTGGAGATGTGTTGGTCGGATGTTGTTGGAAGGTGTTATTAGATATGTGTTGGCCGGATGTTGTGGAAGGTGTTATTGGAGATGTGTTGGTCTGATGTTGTTGGAAGGTGTTATTAGAGATGTGTTGGCCGGATGTTGCAGAAGGTGTTATTGGAGATGTGTTGGTTGGATGTTGTTGGAAGGTGTTATTGGAGATGTGTTGGTCGGATGTTGTTGGAAGGTGTTATTAGAGATGTGTTGGGCAGATGTTGTGGAAGGTGGTATTGGAGATGTGTTGGTCGGATGTTTTTGGAAGGTGATATTAGAGATTTGTTGGTCGGATGTTGTTGGAACGTGTTATTAGAGATGTGTTGGTCGGATGTTGTGGAAGGTGTTATTAGAGAGGTGTTGGTCAGATGTTGTGGAAGGTGTTATTGGAGATGTGTTGATCGGATGTTTTTGGAATGTGTTATTGGAGATGTGTTGGTCGGATGTTGTTGGAAGATGTTATTAGAGATGTGTTGGTTGGATGTTGTGGAAGGTGTTCTTAGAGATGTGTTGGTCGGATGTTGTTGGAAGCTGTTATTAGAGATGTGTTGTTCGGATGTTGTGGAAGGTGTTGTTAGAGATGTGTTGGTGGTATGTTGTTGGAAGGTGTTATTAGAGATGTGTTGGTCGGATGTTGTTGGAAGGTGTTATTAGAGATGTGTTGGTCGGATGTTGTTGGAAGGTGTTATTAGAGATGTGTTGGTCGGATGTTGTGGAAGGTGTTATTAGAGATGTGTTGGTCGGATGTTGTTGGAAGGTTTTATTAGAGCTGTGTTAGTGGTATGTTGTTGCAAGGTGTTATTAGAGATGTGTTGGTCGGATGTTGTTGGAAGGTGTTTTGGAGATGTGTTGGTCGGATGTTGTTCGAAGGTGTTATTAGAGATGTGTTGGCCGGCTTTTCTGGATGGTGTTATTGGAGATGTGTTGGTCGGATGTGTTGGAAGGTGTTATTAGAGAGGTGTTGGTCGGATGTTGTGGAAGGTGTTATTGGAGATGTGTTGGTCGGATGTTTTTGGAATGTGTTATTAGATATGTGTTGGTCGGATGTTGTTGGAAGGTGTTATCAGAGATGTGTTGGTCGGATGTTGTGGAAGGTGTTATTAGAGGTGTGTTGGTCGGATGTTGTTGGAAGGTGTTATTAGAGATGTGTTGTTCGGATGTTGTTGGAAGGTGTTATTAGAGATGTGTTGGCCGGATGTTGTGGAAGGTGTTATTGGAGATGTGATGGTCGGATGTTGTTGGAAGGTGTTATTAGATATGTGTTGGCCGGATGTTGTGGAAGGTGTTATTGGAGATGTATTGGTCGGATGTTGTTGGAAGTTGTTATTAGAGATGTGTTGGCCGGATGTTGTGGAAGGTGTTATTGGAGATGTGTTGTTCGGATGTTATTGGAAGGTGTTATTGGAGATGTGTTGGTCGGATGATGTTGGAATGTGTTATTAGAGATGTGTTGGCCGGATGTTGTGCAAGGTGTTATTGGAGATGTGTTGACCGGATGTTGTGGAAGGTGTTATTAGAGATGTGTTGGTCGGATGTTGTGGAAGGTGTTATTAGAGATGTGTTGGTCGGATGTTTTTTGAATGTGTTATTACAGATGTGTTGGTCGGATGTTGTGGAAGGAGTTATTAGAGAGGTGTTGGACGGATGTTGTGGAAGGTGTTATTGGAGATGTGTTGGTCGGAAGTTTTTGGAAGGTATCATTAGAGATGTGTTGGTCGGATGTTGTTGGAAGGTGTTATTAGAGATCTGTTGATCGGATGTTGTTGGAAGTTGTTATTAGGATGTGTTGTTCGGATGTTGTGGAAGGTGTTATTAGGATGTGTTGGTCGGATGTTGTTGGAATGTGCTTTTAGAGATGTGTTTGTCGGATGTTGTTGGAAGGTGTTATTAGAGATGTGTTGGTCGTATGTTGTTGGAAGGTGTTATTAGAGATGTGTTGGTCGGATGTTGTTGGAAGGTATTATTAGAGATGTGTTGGCCGGATTTTGTTGGAAGGTGTTATTAGAGATGTGTTGGTCGGATGTTGCTGGATGGAGTTATTAGAGATGGGTTTGTCGGATGTTGTTGGAAGGTGTTATTAGAGATGTGTTGGTCGGATGTTGTGGAAGGTGTTATTAGAGATGCGTTGGTCGGATGTTGTTGGAAGGTGTTATTAGAGATGTGTTGGTCGGATGTTGTGGGAGGTGTTATTAGAGATGTGTTGGACGGATGTTCTGGAAGGTGTTATCAGAGATGTGTTGGTCGGATGTTGTTGGAAGGTATTATTAGAGATGTGTTGGTCGGATGTTGTGGAAGGTGTTATTAGAGATGTGTTGGTCGGATGTTGTGGAAGGTGTTATTAGAGATGTGTTGGTCGGATACTGTTGGAAGGTGTTATTAGAGATGTGTTGGTTGGATGTTGTTGGAAGGTGTTATTAGAGATGTGTTGCTCGGATGTTGTTGGAAGGTGTTATTAGAGATGTGTTGGCCGGGTGTTGTGGAAGGTGTTGTTGGAGATGTGTTGGTCGGATGTTGTTGGAAGGCGTTATTAGAGATGTGTTGGTCGGATGTTGTTGGAAGGTGTTATTAGAGATGTGTTGGCCGGATGTTGCGGAAGGTGTTATTGGAGATGTGTTGGTTGGATGTTGTTGGAAGGTGTTATTGGAGATGTGTTGGTCGGTTGTTGCGGAAGGTGTTATTGGAGATGTGTTGGTCGGATGTTGTTGGAAGGTGTTATTAGAGATGTGTTGGTCGGATGTTGTTGGAAGGTGTTATTAGAGATGTTTTGGTCGGATGTTATGGAAGGTGTTATTAGAGATGTGTTGGTCGGATGTCGTAGGAAGGTGTTATTAGAGATGTGTTGGTCGGATGTTGTTGGAAGGTGTTATTAGAGATGTGTTGGTCGTATGTTGTTGGAAGGTGTTGTTAGAGATGTGTTGGTCGGATGATGTGGAAGGTGTTATTAGAGATGTGTTGGTCGGATGTTGTTGGAAGGTGTTATTACAGATGTGTTGGTCGGATGTTGTTGGAATGTGTTATTAGAGGTGTGTTGGCCGGATCTTGTGGAATGTGTTATTGGAGATGTGTTGGACGGGTGTTGTTGGAAGGTATTATTAGAGATGTGTTGGTTGGATGTTTCTGGAAGGTGTTATTAGAGGTGTGTTGGCCGGATGTTGTGGAAGGTGTTATTAGAGATGTGATGGTCGGATGTTGTTGGAAGGTGTTATTAGAGATGTGTTGGTCGGATGTTGTTGCAAGGTGTTATTAGAGATGTGTTGTCCGGATGTTGTGGAAGGTGTTATTGGAGATGTGTTGGTCGGATGTTGTTGGATGATGTTATTAGAGATGTGTTGGTCGGATGTTGTTGGATGGTGTTATTAGAGATGTGATGGACGGATGTTGTTGGAAGGTGTTATTAGAGATGTGTTGACCGGATATTGTGGAAGGTGTTATTGGAGATGTGTTGGTCGGATGTTGTTGGAATGTGTTATTAGAGATGAGTTGGCCGGATGTTGTGGAAGGTGTTATTGGAGATGCGTTGGTCAGATGTTGTTGGAAGGTGTTATTAGAGATGTGTTGGCCGGATGTTGTGGAAGGTGTTATTGGAGATGTGTTTGTCGGATGTTGTTGGAGGGTGTTATTAGATATGTGTTGGCCGGATGTTGTGGAAGGTGTCATTGGAGATGTATTGGTCGGATGTTGTTGGAAGGTGTTATTAGAGATGTGTTGGCCGGATGTTGTGGAAGGTGTTATTGGAGATGTGTTGGTCGGATGTTGCTGGAAGGTGTTATTGGAGATGTGTTGGTCGGATGTTGTAAGAAGGTGTTATTAGAGATGTGTTGGCCGGATGTTGTGGAAGGTGTTATTGGACATGTGTTGGTCGGATGTTGTGGAAGGTGTTATTAGAGATGTGTTGGTCGGATGTTGAGGAAGGTGTTATTAGAGATATGTTGGTCGGATGTTGCTGGAAGGTGTTATTAGAGATGTGTTGGCCGGATGTTGTTGGAAGGTGATATTAGAGATGTGTTGGTCGGATGTTGCTGGAAGGTGTTATTGGAGATGTGTTGGTCGGATGTTTTTTGAATGTGTTATTAGAGATCTGTTGGTCGGATGTTGCTGGAAGGTGTTATTGGAGATGTGTTGGTCGGATGTTGTTGGAAAGTGATATTAGAGATGTGTTGGTCGGATGTTGTGGAAGGTGTTATTAGAGATGTGTTGTTCGGATGTTGTGGAAGGTGTTATTAGAGATGTGTTGTTCGGATGTTGTTGGAAGGTGTTATTAGAGATGTGTTGGTCGGATGTTGTGGAAGGTGTTATTAGAGAGGTGTTGTTCGGATGTTGTGGAAGGTGTTATTGGAGATGTGTTGGTCGGATGTTTTTTGAATGTGTTATTAGAGATCTGTTGGTCGGATGTTGTGGAAGGTGTTATTAGAGATGTGTTGGTCGGATGTTGTGGAAGGTGTTATTAGAGATGTGTTGGTCGAATGTTGTTGGAAGGTGTTATTAGAGATGTGTTGGTCGGATGTTGTGGAAGGTGTTATTAGAGATGTGTTGGCCGGATGTTGTTGGAAGGTGTTATTAGAGATGTGTTGGTCAGATGTTTTTGGAAGGTGTTATTAGAGATGTGTTGGTCGGATGTTGTGGAAGGTGTTATTAGAGATGTGTTGGCCGGATATTGTGGAAGGTATTATTGGAGATGTGTTGGTCGGATGTTGTTGGAAGGTGTTATTAGAGATGAGTTGGCCAGATGTTGTGGAAGGTGTTATTGGAGATGTGTTGGTCGGATGTTGTTGGAAGGAGTTATTAGAGATGTGTTGGCCGGATGTTGTGGAAGGTGTTATTGGAGATGTGTTGGTCGGATGTTGTTGGAAGGTGTTATTAGATATGTGTTGGCCGGAAGTTGTGGAAGGTGTTATTGGAGATGTATTGGTCGGATGTTGTTGGAAGGTGTTATTAGAGATGTGTTGGCCGGATGTTGTGGAAGGTGTTATTGGAGATGAGTTGGTCGGATGTTGTTGGAAGGTGTTATTGGAGATGTGTTGGCCGGATGTTGTGGAAGGTGTTATTAGTGATGTTTTGGTCGGATGTTTTTGGAAGGTGTTATTAGAGATGTGTTGTTCGGATGTTGTGGAAGGTGTTATTAGAGATGTGTTGGTCGGATGTTGTTGGAAGGAGTTATTAGAAATGTGTTGGTCGGATGTTGTGGAAGGTGTTATTGGAGATGTGTTGGTCGGATGTTGTTGGAAGTTCTTATTAGAGATGTGTTGGCCGGATGTTGTGGAAGGTGTTATTGGAGATGTGTTAGTCGGATGTTGTGGAAGGTGTTATTAGAGATGTGTTGGTCGGATGTTGTGGAAGGTGTTCTTAGAGATGTGTTGGTCGGATGTTGTTGGAAAGAGCTTTTATAGATGTGTTGGTCGGATGTTGTTGGAAGGTGTTATTAGAGATGTGTTGGTCGGATGTTGTTGGAAGATGTTATTAGAGATGTGTTGGTCGGATGTTGTTGGAAATTGTTATTCGAGATGTGTTGGCCGGATTTGGTTGGAAGGTTTTATTTGAGATGTGTTGGTCGGATGTTGCTGGAAGGTGTTATTAGAGATGTGTTGGTCAGATGTTTTTGGAAGGTGTTATTAGAGATGTGTTGGCCGGATATTGTGGAAGGTGTTATTGGAGATGTGTTGGTCGGATGTTGTTGGAAGGTGTTATTAGAGATGAGTTGGCCGGATGTTGTGGAAGGTGTTATTAGAGATGTATTTGTCGGATGTTGTTGGAAGGTGTTATTGGAGATGTGTTGGTCGGATGTTGTTGGAAGGTGTTATTAGTTTTGTGTTGGCCGGATGTTGTGGAAGGTGTTATTGGAGAAGTATTGGTCGGATGTTGTTGGAAGGTCTTATTAGAGATGTGTTGGCCGGATGTTGTGGAAGCTGTTATTGGAGATGTGTTGGTCGGATGTTGTTGAAGGTGTTATTAGAGATGTGTTGGTCGGATGTTGTGGAAGGTGTTATTAGAGATGTGTTGGTCGGATGTTGCTGGAAGGTGTTCTTAGAGATGTGTTGGCCGGATGTTGCGGAAGGTGTTATTGGAGATGTGTTGGTCGGATGTTGCTGGAAGGTGTTATTAGAGATGTGTTGGCCAGATGTTGTGGAAGGTGTTATTGGAGATGTGTTGGTCGGCTGTTTATGTAATGTGTTATTAGAGATGTGTTGGTCGGATGTTGTTGGAAGGTGTTATTGGAGATGTGTTGGTCGGATGTTGTTGGGAGTTGTTATTAGAGATCTGTTGGTCGGATGTTGTTGGAAGGTGTTATTAGAGATGTGTTGGTCGGATGTTGTTGGAAGGTGTTATTAGAGATGTTTTGGTCGGATGTTGTGGAAAGTGTTATTAGAGATGTGATGGTCGGATGTTGTTGGAAGGTGTTATTAGAGATGTGTTGGTCGGATGTTGTTGGAAGGGGTTATTAGAGATGTGTTGTCCGGATGTTGTGGAAGGTGTTATTGGAGATGTGTTGGTCGGTTGTTGTGGAAGGTGTTATTAGAGATGTGATGGTCGGATGTTGTTGGAAGGTGTTATTAGAGATGTGTTGGTCGGATGTTGTTGGAAGGGGTTATTAGAGATGTGTTGTCCGGATGTTGTGGAAGGTGTTATTGGAGATGTGTTGGTCGGATGTTGTTGGAAGGTGTTATTAGAGATGTGTTGGTCGGATGTTGTTGGATGGTGTTATTAGAGATGTGATGGACGGATGTTGTTGGAAGGTGTTATTAGAGATGTGCTGACCGGATGTTGTGGAAGGTGTTATTGGAGATGTGTTGGTCGGATGTTGTTGGAATGTGTTATTAGAGATGAGTTGGCCGGATGTTGTGGAAGGTGTTATTGGAGATGTGTTGGTCGGATGTTGTTGGAAGGTGTTATTGGAGATGTGTTGGTCGGATGTTGTAGGAAGGTGTAATTAGAGATGTGTTGGCCGGATGTTCTGGAAGGAGTTATTGGACATGTTTTGGTCGGATGTTGTGGAAGGTGTTATTAGAAATGTGTTGTTCGGATGTTGAGGAAGGTGTTATTAGAGATATGTTGGTCGGATGTTGCTGGAAGGTGTTATTAGAGATGTGTTGGCCGGATGTTGTTGGAAGGTGATATTGGAGATGTGTTGGCCGGATGTTGTGGAAGGTGTTATTGGAGATGAGTTGGTCGGATGTTGTTGGAAGGTGTTATTGGAGATGTGTTGGCCGGATGTTGTGGAAGATGTTATTAGTGATGTTTTGGTCGGATGTTTTTGGAAGGTGTTATCAGAGATGTGTTGTTCGGATGTTGTGGAAGGTGTTATTAGAGATCTGTTGGGCGGATGTTGTTGGAAGGTGTTATGAGAGATGTGTTGGTCGTATGTTGTTGGAAGGAGTTATTAGAAATGTGTTGGTCGGATGTTGTGGAAGGTGTTATTGGAGATGTGTTGGTCGGATGTTGTTGGAAGGTGTTATTAGAGATGTGTTGGCCGGATGTTGTGGAAGGTGTTATTGGAGATGTGTTGGTCGGATGTTGTGGAAGGTGTTATTAGAGATGTGTTGGTCGGATGTTGTGGAAGGTGTTCTTAGAGATGTGTTGGTCGGATGTTGTTGGAAGGTGTTATTAGAGATGTGTTGGTCGGATGTTGTTGGAAGTTGTGATTAGAGATGTGTTGGTCGGATGTTGTTGGAAGGTGTTATGAGAGATGTGTTGGTCGGATGTTGTTGGAAGGTGTTATTAGAGATGTTGGAAATCGTTATTGGAGATGTGTTGGTCGTATGTTGTAGGAAGGTGTTATTAGAGATGTGTTGGTCGGATATTGTTGGAAGGTGTTATTAGAGATGTGTTGGTCGGATGTTGTGGAAGGTGTTATTAGAGATGTGTTAGTCGGATGTTTTGGAAGGTGTTATTAGAGATGTTTGGGTCGGATGTTGTTGGAAGGTGTTATTAGAGATGTGTTGGTCGGATGTTGTTTGAAGGTGTTATTAGAGATGTGTTGATCGGATGCTGTTGGAAGGTGTTATTAGAGATGTGTTGGTGGTATGTTGTTGGAAGGAGTTATTAGAGATGTGTTGGTCGGATGTTGTTGGAAGGTGTTATTAGAGATGTGTTGGACGGATTTTGTTGGATGATGTTATTAGAGATGTGTTGGTCGGATATTGTTGGAAGGTGTTATTAGAGATGTGTTGGTCGGATGTTGTTGGAAGGTGTTCTTAGAGATGTGTTGGTCGGATGTTGTTGGGAGTTGTTATTAGAGATGTGTTGGTCGGATGTTGTGCAAGGTGTTATTAGAGATGTGTTGGTCGGATGTTGTTGGAAGGAGTTCGGAGATCTTTTGGTCGGATGATGTTGGAAGGTGTTATTAGAGATGTGTTGGTCGGATATTGTTGGAAGGTGTTATTAGAGATGTGTTGGTCGGATGTTGTTGGAAGGTGTTATTAGAGATGTGTTGGTCGGATGTTGTTGGAAGGTGTTATTAGAGATGTGTTGGTCGGATGTTGTGCAAGGTGTTATTAGAGATGTGTTGGTCGGATGTTGTAGGAAGGTGTTATTAGAGATGTGTTGGTCGGATGTTGTTGGAAGGTGTTATGAGAGATGTGTTGGTCGGATGTTGTTGGAAGGTGTTATTAGAGATGTTGGAAATCGTTATTGGAGATGTGTTGGTCGTATGTTGTTGGAAGGTGTTATTAGAGATGTGTTGGTCGGATGTTGTGGAAGGTGTTATTAGAGATGTGCTGGTCGGATGTTGTTGGAAGGTGTTATTAGAGATGTGCTGGTCGGATGTTTTTGGAAGGTATTATTAGAGATGTGTTGGTCGGATGTTGTTGGAAGGTGTTATTGGAGATGTGCTGGTCGGATGTTTTTGGAAGGTGTTATTGGAGATGTGTTGTTCGGATGTTGTTGGAAGGTGTTATTAGAGATGTGTTGTTCAGATGTTGTGGAAGGTGTTATTAGAGATGTGTTGGTCGGATGTTGTTGGGAGGTGTTATTAGAGATGTGTTGGCCGGATGTTGTTGGAAGGTGTTGTTAGAGATGTGTTGGCCGGAAGTTGTGGAAGGTGTTATTGGAGATGTGTTGGTCGGATGTTGTTGGAAGGTGTTATTAGAGATGTGTTGGTCGGATGTTTTTGGAAGGTGTTATTAGAGATATGATGGGCGGATGTTGTTTGAAGGTGTTATTAGAGATGTGTTGGTCGGATGTTGTTGGAAGGTGTTATTAGAGATGTGTTGGTGGTATGTTGTTGGAAGGAGTTATTAGAGATGTGTTGGTCGGATGTTGTTCGAAGGTATTATTAGAGATGTGTTGGACGGATATTGTTGGAAGGTGTTATTAGAGATGTGTTGGTCGGATGTTGCGGAAGGTGTTATTAGAGAAGTGTTGGTCGGTGATATACCTATCAATTCGTCCAATAAAAGGCGACGAGTTAGGAACGTAACTAAAGGTTTTTATTGACTAAATAACAGAGCCCACCCTCGTGGGTGATCGGGTCCAACAAGGAGGAATACCAGCCAGTCGACTACCTTTATACCTGGGCAGGTAGGTGGAGCCATGGGCTGAGTCGGAGGTGGTCAGCCCAGGTATAACAGCGCGACAAGAGGCGACCTCGTATCGTGATACAACGGTGATAACAATACAACAGTGATAACTATAGTGTAACGATAAAGTGGTTTACCACAGTCGGATGTTGTTGGAAGGTGTTAGGAGATGTTTTGGTCGGATGATGTTCGAAGGTGTTATTAGAGATGTGTTGGTCGGATATTGTTGGAAGGTGTTATTAGAGATGTGTTGGTCGGATGTTGTTGGAAGGTGTTCTTAGAGATGTGTTGGTCGGATGTTGTTGGGAGTTGTTATTAGAGATCTGTTGGTCGGATGTTGTTGGAAGGTGTTATTAGCGATGTGTTGGTCGGATATTTTTGGAAGGTGTTATTAGAGATGTGCTGGTCGGATGTTGTGGAAGGTGTTATTAGAGATGTGTTGGTCGGATGTTGTTGGAAGGTGTTATTAGAGATGTGTTGGTCGGATGTTGTTTGAAGGTGTTATTAGAGATGTGTTTATCGGATGTTGTTGGAAGGTGTTATTAGAGATGTGTTGGTGGTATGTTGTTGGAAGGAGTTATTAGAGATGTGTTGGTCGGATGTTGTTGGAAGGTGTTATGAGAGATGTGTTGGACGGATTTTGTTGGAAGGTGATATTAGAGATGTGTTGGTCGGATGTTGCGGAAGGTGTTATTAGAGATGTGTTGGTCGGATGTTGTTGGAAGGAGTTCGGAGATCTTTTGGTCGGATGATGTTGGAAGGTGTTATTAGAGATGTGTTGGTCGGATATTGTTGGAAGGTGTTATTAGAGATGTGTTGGTCGGATGTTGTTGGAAGGTGTTCTTCGAGATGTGTTGGTCGGATGTTGTTGGGAGTTGTTATTAGAGATCTGTTGGTCGGATGTTGTTGGAAGGTGTTATTAGAGATGTGTTGGTCGGATGTTGTTGGAAGGTGTTATTAGAGATGTGTTGGTCAGATGTTGTGGAAGGTGTTATTAGAGATGTGTTGGTCGGATGTTGTAGGAAGGTGTTATTAGAGATGTGTTGGTCGGATGTTGTTGGAAGGTGTTATGAGAGATGTGTTGGTCGGATGTTGTTGGAAGGTGTTATTAGAGATGTGTTGGTCGTATGTTGTTGGAAGGTGTTATTAGACATGTGTTGGTCGGATGTTGTGGAAGGTGTTATTAGAGATGTGCTGGTCGGATGTTGTTGGAAGGTGTTAGAGATGTGCTGGTCGGATGTTTTTCGAAGGTATTATTAGAGATGTGTTGGTCGGATGTTGTTGGAAGGTGTTATTGGAGATGTGCTGGTCGGATGTTTTTGGAAGGTGTTATTGGAGATGTGTTGTTCGGATGTTGTTGGAAGGTGTTATTAGAGATGTGTTGGCCAGATGTTGTGGAAGGTGTTATTGGAGATGTGTTTGTCGGATGTTGTTGGAAGGTGTTATTAGATATGTGATGGCCCGATGTTGTGGAAGGTTTTATTGGAGATGTATTATTCGGATGTTGTTGGAAGGTGTTGCTGGAGATGTGTTGGCCGGATGTTGTGGAAGGTTTTATTGGAGATGTGTTGGTCGGATGTTGTTGGAAGGTGTTATTGGAGATGTGTTGGTCGGATGTTGTTGGAAGGTGTTATTAGAGATGTGTTGGTCGGATGTTGTGGAAGGTGTTATTGGAGATGTGTTGGTCGGATGTTGTGGAAGGTGTTATTAGAGATGTGTTGTTCGGATGTTGTGGAAGGTGTTATTAGAGATATGTTGGTCGGATGTTGTTGGAAGTTGTTATTAGAGATGTGTTGGCTGGATGTTGTGGAAGGTGTTATTGGAGATGTATTGGTCGGATTTTGTTGGAAGGTGATATTAGAGATGTGTTGGTCGGATGTTGTTGGAAGGTGTTATTAGAGATATGATGGTCGGATGTTGTTGGAAGGTGTTATTAGAGATGTTTTGGCCGGATGTTGTGGAAGGTGTTATTAGAGATGTTTTGGTCGGATGTTGTTGGAAGGTGTTATTAGAGATGTGTTGGCCGCATGTTGTGGAAGGTGTTATTGGAGATGTGTTGGTCGGATGATGTTGGAAGGTGATATTAGAGATGTGTTCGTCGGATGTTGTTGGAAGGTGTTATTAGAGATGTGTTGGTCGGATGTTGTGGAAGGTGTTATTAGAGAGGTGTTGTTCGGATGTTGTGGAAGGTGTTATTGGAGATGTGCTGATCGGATGTTTTTGGAATGTGTTATTAGAGATGTTTTGGTCGGATGTTGTTGGAAGGTGTTATTAGAGATGTGTTGGTCGGATGTTGTGGAAGGTGTTATTAGTGATGTGTTGGTCGGATGTTGTTGGAAGGTGTTATTAGAGATGTGTTGGTCGGATGTTGTTGGAAGGTGTTATTAGAGATGTGTTGTTCAGATGTTGTGGAAGGTGTTATTAGAGATGTGTTGGTCGGATGTTGTTGGGAGGTGTTATTAGAGATGTGTTGGCCGGATGTTGTGGAAGGTGTTATTGGAGATGTTTTGGTCGGATGTTGATGGAAGGTGTTATTAGAGATGTGTTGGTCGGATGTTGCGGAAGGTGTTATTAGCGATGTGTTGGTCGGATGTTGTTCGAAGGTGTTAGGAGATGTTTGGTCGGATGATGTTGGAAGGTGTTATTAGAGATGTGTTGGTCGGATATTGTTGGAAGGTGTTATTAGAGATGTGTTGGTCGGATGTTGTTGGAAGGTGTTATTAGAGATGTGTTGGTCGGATGTTGTTGGGAGTTGTTATTAGAGATCTGTTGGTCGGATGTTGTTGGAAGGTGTTATTAGAGATGTGTTGGTCGGATGTTGTTGGAAGGTGTTATTAGAGATGTGTTGGTCGGATGCTGTGGAAGGTGTTATTAGAGATGTGTTCGTCGGATGTTGTAGGAAGGTATTATTAGAGATGTGTTGGTCGGATGTTGTTGGAAGGTGTTATTAGAGATGTGTTGGTCGGATGTTGTTGGAAGGTGTTATTAGAGATGCGTTGGCCGTATGTTGCTGGAAGGTGTTATTGGAGATGTGTTCGTCGGATGTTGTGGAAGGTGTTATTAGAGATGTGCTGGTCGGATGTTGTTGGAAGGTGTTATTAGAGATGTGCTGGTCGGATGTTTTTGGAAGGTGTTATTAGAGATGTGTTGGTCGGATGTTGTTGGAAGGTGTTATTAGAGATGTGCTTGTCAGATGTTTTTGGAAGGTGTTATTTGAGATGTGTTGTTCGGATGTTTTGGAAGGTGTTATTAGAGATGTGTTGGTCGGATGTTGTTGGAAGGGGTTATTAGAGATGTGTTGGCCGGAAGTTGTGGAAGGTGTTATTGGAGATGTGTTGGTCGGATGTTGTTGGATGGTGTTATTAGAGATGTGTTGGTCGGATGTTGTTGGAAGGTGTTATTAGAGATATGATGGTCGGATGTTGTTGGAAGATGTTATTAGAGATGAGTTGGCCGGATGATGTGGAAGGTGTTATTGGAGATGTGTTGGTCAGATGTTGTTGGAAGGTGTTATTAGAGATGTGTTGGCCGGATGTTGTGGAAGGTGTTATTGTAGATGTGTTGGTCGGATGTTGTTGGAAGGTGTTATTAGATATTTGATGGCCGGATGTTGTGGAAGGTGTTATTGGAGATGTTTTGGTCGGATTTTGTTGGAAGGTGTTGTTAGAGATGTGTTGGCCGGATGTTGTGGAAGGTGTTATTGGAGATGTATTGGTCGGATGTTGTTTAAAGGTGTTATTGGAGATGTGTTGGTCGGATGTTGTTGGAAGGTGTTATTAGAGATGTGTTGGTCGGATGTTGTGGAAGGTGTTATTAGAGATGTGTTGGTCGGATGTTGTTGGAAGGTGTTATTAGAGATGTGTTGTTCGGATGTTGTTGGAAGGTGTTATTAGAGATGTGTTGGCCGGAAGTTGTGGAAGGTGTTATTGGAGATGTGTTGGTCGGATGTTGTTGGAAGGTATTATTAGATATGTGTTAGCCGGATGTTGTGGAAGGTGTTATTGGAGATGTATTGGTCGGATTTTGTTGGAAGGTGTGATTGGAGATGTGTTGGTCGGATGTTGTTGGAAGGTGTTATTAGAGATGTGTTGGCCGGATGTTGTAGAAGGTGTTATTGGAGATGTGTTGGTCGGATGTTGTGGAAGGTGTTATTAGAGATGTGTTGATCGGATGTTGTGGAAGGTGTTAATAGAGATGTGTTCGTCGGATGTTGTTGGAAGGTGTTATTAGAGATGTGTTGGTCGGATGTTGTGGAAGGTGTTATTAGAGATGTGTTGGTCGGATGTTGTTGGAAGGTGTTATTAGAGATGTGTTGTTCAGATGTTGTGGAAGGTGTTATTAGAGATGTGTTGGTCGGATGATGTTGGGAGGTGTTATTAGAGATGTGTTGGCCGGAAGTTGTGGAAGGTGTTATTGGAGATGTGTTGGTCGGATGTTGTTGGAAGGTGTTAATAGAGATGTGTTGGTCGGATGTTGTTGGAAGGTGTTATTAGAGATATGATGGTCGGATGTTGTTGGAAGCTGTTATTGGAGATGTGTTGGTCGGATGTTGTTGGAAGGTATTATTAGATATGTGTTAGCCGGATGTTGTGGAAGGTGTTATTGGAGATGTATTGGTCGGATTTTGTTGGAAGGTGTGATTGGAGATGTGTTGGTCGGATGTTGTTGGAAGGTGTTATTAGAGATGTGTTGGCCGGATGTTGTAGAAGGTGTTATTGGAGATGTGTTGGTCGGATGTTGTGGAAGGTGTTATTAGAGATGTGTTGATCGGATGTTGTGGAAGGTGTTATTAGAGATATGTTGGTCGGATGTTGTTGGAAGCTGTTATTAGAGATGTGTTGGCCGGATGTTGTTGGGAGGTATTATTAGAGATGTGTTGGTCGGATGTTGCTGGAAGGTGTTATTAGAGATGAGTTGGCCGGATGTTGTAGAAGGTGTTAATAGAGATGTGTTCGTCGGATGTTGTTGGAAGGTGTTATTAGAGATGTGTTGGTCGGATGTTGTAGAAGGTGTTAATAGAGATGTGTTCGTCGGATGTTCTTGGAATGTGTTATTGGAGATGTTTTGGTGGGATGTTGTTGGAAGGTGTTATTAGAGATGTGTTGGTCGGATGTTGTGGAAGGTGTTATTAGAGATGTGTTGGTCGGATGTTGTTGGAAGGTGTTATTAGAGATGTGTTGTTCAGATGTTGTGGAAGGTGTTATTAGAGATGTGTTGGTCGGATGTTGTTGGGAGTTGTGATTAGAGATGTGTTGGTCGGATGTTGTTGGAAGGTGTTATGAGAGATGTGTTGGTCGGATGTTGTTGGAAGGTGTTATTAGAGATGTTGGAAATCGTTATTGGAGATGTGTTGGTCGTATGTTGTAGGAAGGTGTTATTAGAGATGTGTTGGTCGGATATTGTTGGAAGGTGTTATTAGAGATGTGTTGGTCGGATGTTGTGGAAGGTGTTATTAGAGATGTGTTAGTCGGATGTTTTGGAAGGTGTTATTAGAGATGTTTGGGTCGGATGTTGTTGGAAGGTGTTATTAGAGATGTGTTGGTCGGATGTTGTTTGAAGGTGTTATTAGAGATGTGTTGATCGGATGCTGTTGGAAGGTGTTATTAGAGATGTGTTGGTGGTATGTTGTTGGAAGGAGTTATTAGAGATGTGTTGGTCGGATGTTGTTGGAAGGTGTTATTAGAGATGTGTTGGACGGATTTTGTTGGATGATGTTATTAGAGATGTGTTGGTCGGATATTGTTGGAAGGTGTTATTAGAGATGTGTTGGTCGGATGTTGTTGGAAGGTGTTCTTAGAGATGTGTTGGTCGGATGTTGTTGGGAGTTGTTATTAGAGATGTGTTGGTCGGATGTTGTGCAAGGTGTTATTAGAGATGTGTTGGTCGGATGTTGTTGGAAGGAGTTCGGAGATCTTTTGGTCGGATGATGTTGGAAGGTGTTATTAGAGATGTGTTGGTCGGATATTGTTGGAAGGTGTTATTAGAGATGTGTTGGTCGGATGTTGTTGGAAGGTGTTATTAGAGATGTGTTGGTCGGATGTTGTTGGAAGGTGTTATTAGAGATGTGTTGGTCGGATGTTGTGCAAGGTGTTATTAGAGATGTGTTGGTCGGATGTTGTAGGAAGGTGTTATTAGAGATGTGTTGGTCGGATGTTGTTGGAAGGTGTTATGAGAGATGTGTTGGTCGGATGTTGTTGGAAGGTGTTATTAGAGATGTTGGAAATCGTTATTGGAGATGTGTTGGTCGTATGTTGTTGGAAGGTGTTATTAGAGATGTGTTGGTCGGATGTTGTGGAAGGTGTTATTAGAGATGTGCTGGTCGGATGTTGTTGGAAGGTGTTATTAGAGATGTGCTGGTCGGATGTTTTTGGAAGGTATTATTAGAGATGTGTTGGTCGGATGTTGTTGGAAGGTGTTATTGGAGATGTGCTGGTCGGATGTTTTTGGAAGGTGTTATTGGAGATGTGTTGTTCGGATGTTGTTGGAAGGTGTTATTAGAGATGTGTTGTTCAGATGTTGTGGAAGGTGTTATTAGAGATGTGTTGGTCGGATGTTGTTGGGAGGTGTTATTAGAGATGTGTTGGCCGGATGTTGTTGGAAGGTGTTGTTAGAGATGTGTTGGCCGGAAGTTGTGGAAGGTGTTATTGGAGATGTGTTGGTCGGATGTTGTTGGAAGGTGTTATTAGAGATGTGTTGGTCGGATGTTTTTGGAAGGTGTTATTAGAGATATGATGGGCGGATGTTGTTTGAAGGTGTTATTAGAGATGTGTTGGTCGGATGTTGTTGGAAGGTGTTATTAGAGATGTGTTGGTGGTATGTTGTTGGAAGGAGTTATTAGAGATGTGTTGGTCGGATGTTGTTCGAAGGTATTATTAGAGATGTGTTGGACGGATATTGTTGGAAGGTGTTATTAGAGATGTGTTGGTCGGATGTTGCGGAAGGTGTTATTAGAGAAGTGTTGGTCGGTGATATACCTATCAATTCGTCCAATAAAAGGCGACGAGTTAGGAACGTAACTAAAGGTTTTTATTGACTAAATAACAGAGCCCACCCTCGTGGGTGATCGGGTCCAACAAGGAGGAATACCAGCCAGTCGACTACCTTTATACCTGGGCAGGTAGGTGGAGCCATGGGCTGAGTCGGAGGTGGTCAGCCCAGGTATAACAGCGCGACAAGAGGCGACCTCGTATCGTGATACAACGGTGATAACAATACAACAGTGATAACTATAGTGTAACGATAAAGTGGTTTACCACAGTCGGATGTTGTTGGAAGGTGTTAGGAGATGTTTTGGTCGGATGATGTTCGAAGGTGTTATTAGAGATGTGTTGGTCGGATATTGTTGGAAGGTGTTATTAGAGATGTGTTGGTCGGATGTTGTTGGAAGGTGTTCTTAGAGATGTGTTGGTCGGATGTTGTTGGGAGTTGTTATTAGAGATCTGTTGGTCGGATGTTGTTGGAAGGTGTTATTAGCGATGTGTTGGTCGGATATTTTTGGAAGGTGTTATTAGAGATGTGCTGGTCGGATGTTGTGGAAGGTGTTATTAGAGATGTGTTGGTCGGATGTTGTTGGAAGGTGTTATTAGAGATGTGTTGGTCGGATGTTGTTTGAAGGTGTTATTAGAGATGTGTTTATCGGATGTTGTTGGAAGGTGTTATTAGAGATGTGTTGGTGGTATGTTGTTGGAAGGAGTTATTAGAGATGTGTTGGTCGGATGTTGTTGGAAGGTGTTATGAGAGATGTGTTGGACGGATTTTGTTGGAAGGTGATATTAGAGATGTGTTGGTCGGATGTTGCGGAAGGTGTTATTAGAGATGTGTTGGTCGGATGTTGTTGGAAGGAGTTCGGAGATCTTTTGGTCGGATGATGTTGGAAGGTGTTATTAGAGATGTGTTGGTCGGATATTGTTGGAAGGTGTTATTAGAGATGTGTTGGTCGGATGTTGTTGGAAGGTGTTCTTCGAGATGTGTTGGTCGGATGTTGTTGGGAGTTGTTATTAGAGATCTGTTGGTCGGATGTTGTTGGAAGGTGTTATTAGAGATGTGTTGGTCGGATGTTGTTGGAAGGTGTTATTAGAGATGTGTTGGTCAGATGTTGTGGAAGGTGTTATTAGAGATGTGTTGGTCGGATGTTGTAGGAAGGTGTTATTAGAGATGTGTTGGTCGGATGTTGTTGGAAGGTGTTATGAGAGATGTGTTGGTCGGATGTTGTTGGAAGGTGTTATTAGAGATGTGTTGGTCGTATGTTGTTGGAAGGTGTTATTAGACATGTGTTGGTCGGATGTTGTGGAAGGTGTTATTAGAGATGTGCTGGTCGGATGTTGTTGGAAGGTGTTAGAGATGTGCTGGTCGGATGTTTTTCGAAGGTATTATTAGAGATGTGTTGGTCGGATGTTGTTGGAAGGTGTTATTGGAGATGTGCTGGTCGGATGTTTTTGGAAGGTGTTATTGGAGATGTGTTGTTCGGATGTTGTTGGAAGGTGTTATTAGAGATGTGTTGGCCAGATGTTGTGGAAGGTGTTATTGGAGATGTGTTTGTCGGATGTTGTTGGAAGGTGTTATTAGATATGTGATGGCCCGATGTTGTGGAAGGTTTTATTGGAGATGTATTATTCGGATGTTGTTGGAAGGTGTTGCTGGAGATGTGTTGGCCGGATGTTGTGGAAGGTTTTATTGGAGATGTGTTGGTCGGATGTTGTTGGAAGGTGTTATTGGAGATGTGTTGGTCGGATGTTGTTGGAAGGTGTTATTAGAGATGTGTTGGTCGGATGTTGTGGAAGGTGTTATTGGAGATGTGTTGGTCGGATGTTGTGGAAGGTGTTATTAGAGATGTGTTGTTCGGATGTTGTGGAAGGTGTTATTAGAGATATGTTGGTCGGATGTTGTTGGAAGTTGTTATTAGAGATGTGTTGGCTGGATGTTGTGGAAGGTGTTATTGGAGATGTATTGGTCGGATTTTGTTGGAAGGTGATATTAGAGATGTGTTGGTCGGATGTTGTTGGAAGGTGTTATTAGAGATATGATGGTCGGATGTTGTTGGAAGGTGTTATTAGAGATGTTTTGGCCGGATGTTGTGGAAGGTGTTATTAGAGATGTTTTGGTCGGATGTTGTTGGAAGGTGTTATTAGAGATGTGTTGGCCGCATGTTGTGGAAGGTGTTATTGGAGATGTGTTGGTCGGATGATGTTGGAAGGTGATATTAGAGATGTGTTCGTCGGATGTTGTTGGAAGGTGTTATTAGAGATGTGTTGGTCGGATGTTGTGGAAGGTGTTATTAGAGAGGTGTTGTTCGGATGTTGTGGAAGGTGTTATTGGAGATGTGCTGATCGGATGTTTTTGGAATGTGTTATTAGAGATGTTTTGGTCGGATGTTGTTGGAAGGTGTTATTAGAGATGTGTTGGTCGGATGTTGTGGAAGGTGTTATTAGTGATGTGTTGGTCGGATGTTGTTGGAAGGTGTTATTAGAGATGTGTTGGTCGGATGTTGTTGGAAGGTGTTATTAGAGATGTGTTGTTCAGATGTTGTGGAAGGTGTTATTAGAGATGTGTTGGTCGGATGTTGTTGGGAGGTGTTATTAGAGATGTGTTGGCCGGATGTTGTGGAAGGTGTTATTGGAGATGTTTTGGTCGGATGTTGATGGAAGGTGTTATTAGAGATGTGTTGGTCGGATGTTGCGGAAGGTGTTATTAGCGATGTGTTGGTCGGATGTTGTTCGAAGGTGTTAGGAGATGTTTGGTCGGATGATGTTGGAAGGTGTTATTAGAGATGTGTTGGTCGGATATTGTTGGAAGGTGTTATTAGAGATGTGTTGGTCGGATGTTGTTGGAAGGTGTTATTAGAGATGTGTTGGTCGGATGTTGTTGGGAGTTGTTATTAGAGATCTGTTGGTCGGATGTTGTTGGAAGGTGTTATTAGAGATGTGTTGGTCGGATGTTGTTGGAAGGTGTTATTAGAGATGTGTTGGTCGGATGCTGTGGAAGGTGTTATTAGAGATGTGTTCGTCGGATGTTGTAGGAAGGTATTATTAGAGATGTGTTGGTCGGATGTTGTTGGAAGGTGTTATTAGAGATGTGTTGGTCGGATGTTGTTGGAAGGTGTTATTAGAGATGCGTTGGCCGTATGTTGCTGGAAGGTGTTATTGGAGATGTGTTCGTCGGATGTTGTGGAAGGTGTTATTAGAGATGTGCTGGTCGGATGTTGTTGGAAGGTGTTATTAGAGATGTGCTGGTCGGATGTTTTTGGAAGGTGTTATTAGAGATGTGTTGGTCGGATGTTGTTGGAAGGTGTTATTAGAGATGTGCTTGTCAGATGTTTTTGGAAGGTGTTATTTGAGATGTGTTGTTCGGATGTTTTGGAAGGTGTTATTAGAGATGTGTTGGTCGGATGTTGTTGGAAGGGGTTATTAGAGATGTGTTGGCCGGAAGTTGTGGAAGGTGTTATTGGAGATGTGTTGGTCGGATGTTGTTGGATGGTGTTATTAGAGATGTGTTGGTCGGATGTTGTTGGAAGGTGTTATTAGAGATATGATGGTCGGATGTTGTTGGAAGATGTTATTAGAGATGAGTTGGCCGGATGATGTGGAAGGTGTTATTGGAGATGTGTTGGTCAGATGTTGTTGGAAGGTGTTATTAGAGATGTGTTGGCCGGATGTTGTGGAAGGTGTTATTGTAGATGTGTTGGTCGGATGTTGTTGGAAGGTGTTATTAGATATTTGATGGCCGGATGTTGTGGAAGGTGTTATTGGAGATGTTTTGGTCGGATTTTGTTGGAAGGTGTTGTTAGAGATGTGTTGGCCGGATGTTGTGGAAGGTGTTATTGGAGATGTATTGGTCGGATGTTGTTTAAAGGTGTTATTGGAGATGTGTTGGTCGGATGTTGTTGGAAGGTGTTATTAGAGATGTGTTGGTCGGATGTTGTGGAAGGTGTTATTAGAGATGTGTTGGTCGGATGTTGTTGGAAGGTGTTATTAGAGATGTGTTGTTCGGATGTTGTTGGAAGGTGTTATTAGAGATGTGTTGGCCGGAAGTTGTGGAAGGTGTTATTGGAGATGTGTTGGTCGGATGTTGTTGGAAGGTATTATTAGATATGTGTTAGCCGGATGTTGTGGAAGGTGTTATTGGAGATGTATTGGTCGGATTTTGTTGGAAGGTGTGATTGGAGATGTGTTGGTCGGATGTTGTTGGAAGGTGTTATTAGAGATGTGTTGGCCGGATGTTGTAGAAGGTGTTATTGGAGATGTGTTGGTCGGATGTTGTGGAAGGTGTTATTAGAGATGAGTTGGTCGGATGTTGTGGAAGGTGTTATTAGAGATATGTTGGTCGGATGTTGTTGGAAGCTGTTATTAGAGATGTGTTGGCCGGATGTTGTTGGGAGGTATTATTAGAGATGTGTTGGTCGGATGTTGCTGGAAGGTGTTATTAGAGATGAGTTGGCCGGATGTTGTAGAAGGTGTTAATAGAGATGTGTTCGTCGGATGTTGTTGGAAGGTGTTATTAGAGATGTGTTGGTCGGATGTTGTGGAAGGTGTTATTAGAGATGTGTTGGTCGGATGTTGTTGGAAGGTGTTATTAGAGATGTGTTGTTCAGATGTTGTGGAAGGTGTTATTAGAGATGTGTTGGTCGGATGATGTTGGGAGGTGTTATTAGAGATGTGTTGGCCGGAAGTTGTGGAAGGTGTTATTGGAGATGTGTTGGTCGGATGTTGTTGGAAGGTGTTAATAGAGATGTGTTGGTCGGATGTTGTTGGAAGGTGTTATTAGAGATATGATGGTCGGATGTTGTTGGAAGCTGTTATTGGAGATGTGTTGGTCGGATGTTGTTGGAAGGTATTATTAGATATGTGTTAGCCGGATGTTGTGGAAGGTGTTATTGGAGATGTATTGGTCGGATTTTGTTGGAAGGTGTGATTGGAGATGTGTTGGTCGGATGTTGTTGGAAGGTGTTATTAGAGATGTGTTGGCCGGATGTTGTAGAAGGTGTTATTGGAGATGTGTTGGTCGGATGTTGTGGAAGGTGTTATTAGAGATGTGTTGATCGGATGTTGTGGAAGGTGTTATTAGAGATATGTTGGTCGGATGTTGTTGGAAGCTGTTATTAGAGATGTGTTGGCCGGATGTTGTTGGGAGGTATTATTAGAGATGTGTTGGTCGGATGTTGCTGGAAGGTGTTATTAGAGATGAGTTGGCCGGATGTTGTAGAAGGTGTTAATAGAGATGTGTTCGTCGGATGTTGTTGGAAGGTGTTATTAGAGATGTGTTGGTCGGATGTTGTAGAAGGTGTTAATAGAGATGTGTTCGTCGGATGTTCTTGGAATGTGTTATTGGAGATGTTTTGGTGGGATGTTGTTGGAAGGTGTTATTAGAGATGTGTTGGTCGGATGTTGTGGAAGGTGTTATTAGAGATGTGTTGGTCGGATGTTGTTGGAAGGTGTTATTAGAGATGTGTTGTTCAGATGTTGTGGAAGGTGTTATTAGAGATGTGTTGGTCGGATGTTGTTGGAAGGTGTTAATAGAGATGTGTTGGTCGGATGTTGTTGGAAGGTGTTATTAGAGATATGATGGTCGGATGTTGTTGGAAGGTGTTATTAGAGATGTTTTGGCCGGGTGTTGTGGAAGGTGTTATTAGAGATGTTTTGGTCGGATGTTGTTGGAAGGTGTTATTAGAGATGTGTTGGTCGGATGTTGTTTGAAGGTGTTATTAGAGATGTGTCGGTCGGATGTTGTTGGAAGGTGTTATTAGAGATGTGTTCGTGGTATGTTGTTGGAAGGAGTTATTAGAGATCTGTCGGTCGGATATTGTTGGAAGGTGTTATTAAAGATGTGTTGGTCGCATGTTGTTGGAAGGTGTTTTAGATATGTGTTGGTCGGATGTTGTTGGAAGGTTTTATTGGAGATGTGTTGGTCAGATGTTGGAAGGAGTTATTAGAGATGTGTTGGTCGGATGTTGTTCGGAGTTGTTATTAGAGATCTGTTGGTCGGATGTTGTTGGAAGCTGTTATTAGAGATGTGTTGGTCGGATGTTGTTGAGTGTTGTTGTTAGAGATCTGTTGGTCGGATGTTGTTGGAAGGGGTTATTAGAGATGTGTTGGACGGATGTTGTTGGAAGGTGTTATTAGAGATGTGTTGGTCGGATGTTGTTGGAAGGAGTTATTAGAGATGTGTTGGTCGGATGTTGTTGGGAGTTGTTATTAGAGATCTGTCGGTCGGATGTTGTTGGAAGATGTTATTAAAGATGTGTTGGTCGCATGTTGTTCGAAGGTGTTATTAGAGATGTGTTGGTCGGATGTTGTTGGAAGGTGTTATTAGAGATTTGTTGGTCGGATGTTGTTGAACGGTGTTATTAGAGATGTGTTCGTCGGATGTTGTTGGAAGTTGTTATTAGAGATGTGTTGGTCGGATGTTGTTGGAAGGTGTTATTAGAGATGTGTTGGTCGGATGTTGGTGGAAGGTGTTATTGGAGATGTGTTGGTCGGATGTTGTTGGAAGGTGTTATTAGAGATGTGTTGGCCGGGTGTTGTGGAAGGTGTTATTGGAGATGAGTTGGTCGGATGTTGTGGAAGGTGTTATTAGAGATGTGTTGGTCGGATGTTGTTGGAAGGTATTATTAGAGATGTGTTGGTCGGATGTTGTGGAAGGTGTTGTTAGAGATGTGTTGGTCGGATGTTGTGGAAGCTGTTATTAGAGATGTGTTGGTCGGATGTTGTTGGAAGGTGTTATTAGAGATGTGTTGGTCAGATGTTGTTGGAAGGTGTTCTTAGAGATGTGTTGGTCGGGTGTTGTTGGAAGGTGATATTAGAGATGTGTTGGCCGGGTGTTGTGGAAGGTGTTATTGGAGATGAGTTGGTCGGATGTTGTTGGAAGGTGTTATTAGAGATGTGTTGGTCGGATTTTGTTGGGAGGTGTTACTAGAGATGTGATGGTCGGATGTTGTTGGAAGGTGTTATTAGAGATGCGTTGGCCGGATGTTGTGGAAGGTGTTATTGGAGATGTGTTGGTCGGATGTTGTTGGAAGGTGTTATTAGAGATGAGTTGGCCGGATGTTGTGGAAGGTGTTATTGGAGATGTGTTGGTCGGATGTTGTTGGAAGGTGTTATGAGAGATGTGTTGGCCGGATGTTGTGGAAGGTGTTATTGGAGATGTGTTGGTCGGATGTTGTTGGAAGGTGTTATTAGGTATGTGTTGGCCGGATGTTGTGGAAGGTGTTATTAGAGATGTGTTGGTCGGATGTTGTTGGAAGGTGTTATTAGAGATGTGTTGGCCGGATGTTGTGGAAGGTGTTATTGGAGATGTGTTGGCCGGACGTTGTGGAAGGTGTTATTGGAGATGTGTTGGTCGGGCATTGTTGGAAGGTGTTATTGGAGATGTGTTGGTCGGATGTTGTTGGAAGGTGTTATTAGAGATGTGTTGGCCGGATGTTGAGAAAGGTGTTATTGGAGATGTGTTGGTCGGATGTTGTGGAAGGTGTTATTAGAGATGTGTTGGTCGGATGTTGTGGAAGGTGTTATTAGAGATATGTTGTTCGGATGTTGTTGGAAGGTGTTATTAGAGATGTGTTGGCTGGATGTTGTGGAAGGTGTTATTGGAGATGTGTTGGTCGGATGTTGTTGGAAGGTGATATTAGAGATGTGTTGGTTGGATGCTGTTGGAAGGTGTTATTAGAGATGTGTTGGTCGGATGTTGTGGAAGCTGTTATTAGAGAGGTGTTGGTCGGATGTTGTTGGAAGGTATTATTAGAGATGTGTTGGTCGGATGTTGTGGAAGGTGTTTTAGAGATGTGTTGGTCGGATGTTGTGGAAGGTGTTATTAGAGATGTGTTGGTCGGATGTTGTTGGAAGTTGTTATTACAGATGTGTTGGTCGGATGTTGTTGGAAGATGTTATTAGAGATGTGTTGGTCGGATGTTGTTGGAAGGTGTTATTGGAGATGAGTTGGTCGGATGTTGTTGGAAGGTGTTATTAGAGATGTGTTGGCCGGATGTTGTTGGGAAGTGTTATCAGAGATGTGATGGTCGGATGTTGTTGGAAGGTGTTATTAGAGATGCGTTGGCCGGATGTTGTGGAAGGTGTTATTGGAGCTGTGTTGGTCGGATGTTGTTGGAAGGTGTTATTAGAGATGAGTTGGCCGGATGTTGTGGAAAGTGTTATTGGAGATGTGTTGGTCGGATGTTGTTGGAAGGTGTTATTAGAGATGAGTTGGCCGGATGTTGTGGAAGGTGTTATTGGAGATGTGTTGGTCGGATGTTGTTGGAAGGTGTTGTTAGAGATGTGTTGGCCGGATGTTGTGGAAGGTGTTTTTGGAGATGTGTTGGTCGGACGTTGTTGGAAGGTGTTATTGGAGATGTGTTGGTCGGATGTTGTTGGAAGGTGTTATTAGAGATGTGTTGGCCGGATGTTGAGAAAGGTGTTATTGGAGCTGTGTTGGTCGGATGTTGTGGAAGGTGTTATTAGAGATGTGTTGGTCGGATGTTGTGGAAGGTGTTATTAGAGATGTGTTGGTCGGATGTTGTTGTAAGGTGTTATTAGAGATGTGTTGGTCGGATGTTGTGGAAGGTGTTATTAGAGATGTGTTGGTCGGATGTTGTTGGAAGGTGTTATTAGAGATGTGTTGGCCGGATGTTGTGGAAGGTGTTTTTGGAGATGTGTTGGTCGGACGTTGTTGGAAGGTGTTATTGGAGATGTGTTGGTCGGATGTTGTTGGAAGGTGTTATTAGAGATGTGTTGGCCGGATGTTGAGAAAGGTGTTATTGGAGCTGTGTTGGTCGGATGTTGTGGAAGGTGTTATTAGAGATGTGTTGGCCGGATGTTGTGGAAGGTGTTATTGGAGATGTGTTGGTCGGATGTTGTTGTAAGGTGTTATTAGAGATGTGTTGGCCGGATGTTGTGGAAGGTGTTATTGGAGATGTGTTGGTCGGATGTTGTTGGAAGGTGTTATTAGGTATGTGTTGGCCGGATGTTGTGGAAGGTGTTATTAGAGATGTGTTGGTCGGATGTTGTTGGAAGGTGTTATTGGAGATGTGTTGGCCGGATGTTGTGGAAGGTGTTATTGGAGATATGTTGGCCGGATGTTGTGGAAGGTGTTATTGGAGATGTGTTGGTCGCACATTGTTGGAAGGTGTTATTGGAGATGTGTTGGTCGGATGTTGTTGGAAGGTGTTATTAGAGATGTGTTGGCCGGATATTGAGAAAGGTGTTATTGGAGATGAGTTGATCGGATGTTGTTGGAAGGTGTTATTAGAGATGTGTTGGCCGGATGTTGTTGGGAAGTGTTATCAGAGATGTGATGGTCGGATGTTGTTGGAAGGTGTTATTAGAGATGCGTTGGCCGGATGTTGTGGAAGGTGTTATTGGAGCTGTGTTGGTCGGATGTTGTTGGAAGGTGTTATTAGAGATGAGTTGGCCGGATGTTGTTGGAAGGTGTTCGGAGATGTTTTGGTCGGATGATGTTGGAAGGTGTTATTAGAGATGTGTTGGTCAGATGTTGTTGGAAGGTGTTATTAGAGATGTGTTGGTCATATGTTGTTGGAAGGTGTAATTAGAGATGTGTTGGTCGGATGTTGTGGAAGGTGTTATTAGAGATGTGCTGGTCGGATGTTGTTGGAAGGTGTTATTAGAGATGTGCTGGTCGGATGTTTTTGGAAGGTATTATTAGAGATGTGTTGGTCCGATGTTGTTGGAAGGTGTTATTGGAGATGTGCTGGTCAGATGTTTTTGGAAGGTGTTATTAGAGATGTGTTGTTCGGATGTTGTTGGAAGGTGTTATTAGAGATGTGTTGGTCGGATGTTGTTGGAAGGTGTTATTAGAGATGTGTTGGCCGGAAGTTGTGGAAGGTGTTATTGGAGATGTGTTGGTCGGATGTTGTTGGAAGTTGTTATTAGAGATGTGTTGGTCGGATGTTGTTGGAAGGTGTTATTAGAGATATGATGGTCGGATGATGTTGGAAGGTGTTATTAGAGATGAGTTGGCCGGATGTTGTGGAAGGTGTTATTGGAGATGTGTTGGTCGGATGTTGTTGGAAGGTGTTATTAGAGATGAGTTGGCCGGATGTTGTGGAAGGTGTTATTGGAGATGTGTTGGTCGGATGTTGTTGGAAGGTGTTATGAGAGATGTGTTGGCCGGATGTTGTGGAAGGTGTTATTGGAGATGTGTTGGTCGGATGTTGTTGGAAGGTGTTATTAGGTATGTGTTGGCCGGATGTTGTGGAAGGTGTTATTAGAGATGTGTTGGTCGGATGTTGTTGGAAGGTGTTATTAGAGATGTGTTGGCCGGATGTTGTGGAAGGTGTTATTGGAGATGTGTTGGCCGGACGTTGTGGAAGGTGTTATTGGAGATGTGTTGGTCGGACATTGTTGGAAGGTGTTATTGGAGATGTGTTGGTCGGATGTTGTTGGAAGGTGTTATTAGAGATGTGTTGGCCGGATGTTGAGAAAGGTGTTATTGG
This sequence comes from Somniosus microcephalus, assembly GCF_052327205.1. Lineage (NCBI taxonomy): Eukaryota > Metazoa > Chordata > Chondrichthyes > Squaliformes > Somniosidae > Somniosus > Somniosus microcephalus. The sequence goes on from NC_140994.1 coordinate 99,784,788, forward strand.
AGATGTGTTGGTCGGATGTTGTGGAAGGTGTTATTAGAGATGTGTTGGTCGGATGTTGTGGAAGGTGTTATTAGAGATATGTTGTTCGGATGTTGTTGGAAGGTGTTATTAGAGATGTGTTGGCTGGATGTTGTGGAAGGTGTTATTGGAGATGTGTTGGTCGGATGTTGTTGGAAGGTGATATTAGAGCTGTGTTGGTTGGATGCTGTTGGAAGGTGTTATTAGAGATGTGTTGGTCGGATGTTGTGGAAGCTGTTATTAGAGAGGTGTTGGTCGGATGTTGTTGGAAGGTATTATTAGAGATGTGTTGGTCGGATGTTGTGGAAGGTGTTTTAGAGATGTGTTGGTCGGATGTTGTGGAAGGTGTTATTAGAGATGTGTTGGTCGGATGTTGTTGGAAGTTGTTATTACAGATGTGTTGGTCGGATGTTGTTGGAAGATGTTATTAGAGATGTGTTGGTCGGATGTTGTTGGAAGGTGTTATTGGAGATGAGTTGGTCGGATGTTGTTGGAAGGTGTTATTAGAGATGTGTTGGCCGGATGTTGTTGGGAAGTGTTATCAGAGATGTGATGGTCGGATGTTGTTGGAAGGTGTTATTAGAGATGCGTTGGCCGGATGTTGTGGAAGGTGTTATTGGAGCTGTGTTGGTCGGATGTTGTTGGAAGGTGTTATTAGAGATGAGTTGGCCGGATGTTGTGGAAAGTGTTATTGGAGATGTGTTGGTCGGATGTTGTTGGAAGGTGTTATTAGAGATGAGTTGGCCGGATGTTGTGGAAGGTGTTATTGGAGATGTGTTGGTCGGATGTTGTTGGAAGGTGTTATTAGGTATATGTTGGCCGGATGTTGTGGAAGGTGTTATTAGAGATGTGTTGGTCGGATGTTGTTGGAAGGTTTTATTAGAGATGTGTTGGCCGGATGTTGTGGAAGGTGTTTTTGGAGATGTGTTGGTCGGACGTTGTTGGAAGGTGTTATTGGAGATGTGTTGGTCGGATGTTGTTGGAAGGTGTTATTAGAGATGTGTTGGCCGGATGTTGAGAAAGGTGTTATTGGAGCTGTGTTGGTCGGATGTTGTGGAAGGTGTTATTAGAGATGTGTTGGTCGGATGTTGTGGAAGGTGTTATTAGAGATGTGTTGGTCGGATGTTGTTGTAAGGTGTTATTAGAGATGTGTTGGTCGGATGTTGTGGAAGGTGTTATTAGAGATGTGTTGGTCGGATGTTGTTGGAAGGTGTTATTAGAGATGTGTTGGCCGGATGTTGTGGAAGGTGTTTTTGGAGATGTGTTGGTCGGACGTTGTTGGAAGGTGTTATTGGAGATGTGTTGGTCGGATGTTGTTGGAAGGTGTTATTAGAGATGTGTTGGCCGGATGTTGAGAAAGGTGTTATTGGAGCTGTGTTGGTCGGATGTTGTGGAAGGTGTTATTAGAGATGTGTTGGCCGGATGTTGTGGAAGGTGTTATTGGAGATGTGTTGGTCGGATGTTGTTGTAAGGTGTTATTAGAGATGTGTTGGCCGGATGTTGTGGAAGGTGTTATTGGAGATGTGTTGGTCGGATGTTGTTGGAAGGTGTTATTAGGTATGTGTTGGCCGGATGTTGTGGAAGGTGTTATTAGAGATGTGTTGGTCGGATGTTGTTGGAAGGTGTTATTGGAGATGTGTTGGCCGGATGTTGTGGAAGGTGTTATTGGAGATATGTTGGCCGGATGTTGTGGAAGGTGTTATTGGAGATGTGTTGGTCGCACATTGTTGGAAGGTGTTATTGGAGATGTGTTGGTCGGATGTTGTTGGAAGGTGTTATTAGAGATGTGTTGGCCGGATATTGAGAAAGGTGTTATTGGAGATGAGTTGATCGGATGTTGTTGGAAGGTGTTATTAGAGATGTGTTGGCCGGATGTTGTTGGGAAGTGTTATCAGAGATGTGATGGTCGGATGTTGTTGGAAGGTGTTATTAGAGATGCGTTGGCCGGATGTTGTGGAAGGTGTTATTGGAGCTGTGTTGGTCGGATGTTGTTGGAAGGTGTTATTAGAGATGAGTTGGCCGGATGTTGTTGGAAGGTGTTCGGAGATGTTTTGGTCGGATGATGTTGGAAGGTGTTATTAGAGATGTGTTGGTCAGATGTTGTTGGAAGGTGTTATTAGAGATGTGTTGGTCATATGTTGTTGGAAGGTGTAATTAGAGATGTGTTGGTCGGATGTTGTGGAAGGTGTTATTAGAGATGTGCTGGTCGGATGTTGTTGGAAGGTGTTATTAGAGATGTGCTGGTCGGATGTTTTTGGAAGGTATTATTAGAGATGTGTTGGTCCGATGTTGTTGGAAGGTGTTATTGGAGATGTGCTGGTCAGATGTTTTTGGAAGGTGTTATTAGAGATGTGTTGTTCGGATGTTGTTGGAAGGTGTTATTAGAGATGTGTTGGTCGGATGTTGTTGGAAGGTGTTATTAGAGATGTGTTGGCCGGAAGTTGTGGAAGGTGTTATTGGAGATGTGTTGGTCGGATGTTGTTGGAAGTTGTTATTAGAGATGTGTTGGTCGGATGTTGTTGGAAGGTGTTATTAGAGATATGATGGTCGGATGATGTTGGAAGGTGTTATTAGAGATGAGTTGGCCGGATGTTGTGGAAGGTGTAATTGGAGATGTGTTGGTCGGATGTAGTTGGAAGGTGTTATTAGAGATGTGTTGGCCAGAAGTTGTGGAAGGTGTTATTGGAGATGTGTTGGTCGGATGTTGTTGGAAGGTGTTATTAGATATGTGATGGCCGGATTTTGTGGAAGGTGTTTTTGGAGATGTATTGGTCGGATGTTGTTGGAAGGTGTTGTTAGAGATGTGTTCGCCGGATGTTGTGGGAGGTTTTATTGGAGATGTGTTGGTCGGATGTTGTTGGAAGGTTTTATTGGAGATGTGTTGGTCGGATGTTGTTGGAAGGTGTTATTAGAGATGTGTTGGCCGGATGTTGTGGATGGTGTTATTGGAGATGTGTTGTTCGGATGTTGTGGAAGGTGTTATTAGAGATGTGTTGGTCAGATGTTGAGGAAGGTGTTATTAGAGATATGTTGGTCGGATATTGTGGAAGGTGTTATTAGAGAGGTGTTGGTCGGATGTTGTGGAAGGTGTTATTGGAGATGTGTTGGTCAGATGTTGTGGAAGGTGTTATTAGAGATGTGCTGGTCGGATGTTGTGGAAGTTGTTATTAGAGATGTGTTGGCCGGATGTTGTGGAAGGTGTTATTGGAGATGTGTTCGTCGGATTTTGTTGGAAGGTGATACTAGAGATGTGTTGGTCGGATGTTGTTGGAAGGTGTTATTCGAGATATGATGGTCGGATGTTGTTGGAAGGTGTTATTAGAGATGTTTTGGCCGGATGTTGTGGAAGGTGTTATTAGAGATGTTTTGGTCGGATGTTTTGGAAGGTGTTATTAGGGATGTGTTGGCCGGATGTTGTGGAAGGTGTTATTGGAGATGTGTTGGTCGGATGTTGTTGGAAGGTGTTATTGGAGATGTGTTGGTCGGATGTTGTTGGAAGGTGTTATAAGAGATGTGTTGGCCGGATGTTGTAGAAGGTGTTATTGGAGATGTGTTGGTCGGATGTTGTGGAAGGTGTTATTAGAGATGTGTTGGTCGGATGTTGCGGAAGGTGTTATTAAAGATATGTTGGTCGGATGTTGTTGGAAGCTGTTATTTGAGATGTGTTGGCCGGATGTTGTGGAAGGTGTTATTGGAGATGTGTTGGTCGTGTTTTGTTGAAAGGTGATATTGTAGATGTGTTGGTCGGATGTTGTTGGAAGGTGTTATTAGAGATGTGTTGGTCGGATGTTGTGGAAGGTGTTATTAGAGAGGTGTTGTTCGGATGTTGTGTAAGTTGTTATTAGAGATGTGTTGGTCGGATGTTGTTGGAAGGTGTTATTAGAGATGTGTTGGTCGGATGTTGTGGAAGGTGTTATTAGAGATGTGTTGGTCGGATGTTGTGGAAGGTGTTATTAGAGATACGTTGGTCGGATGTTGTTGGAAGGTGTTATTAGAGATGTGTTGGCCGGATGTTGTGGAAGGTGTTCTTGGAGATGTGTTGGTCGGATGTTCTTGGAAGGTGATATGAGAGATGTGTTGGTCGGATGCTCTTGGAAGGTGTTATTAGAGATGTGTTGGTCGGATGTTGTGGAATGTGTTATTAGAGAGGTGTTGTTCGGATGTTGTGGAAGGTGTTATTGGAGATGTGTTGGTCGGATGTTTTTGGAATGTGTTATTAGAGATGTGTTGGTCGGATGTTGTTGGAAGGTGTTATTGGAGATGTGTTGGTCGGATGTTGTGGAAGGTGTTATTAGAGATGTGTTGTTCGGATGTTGTGGATGGTGTTATTAGAGATGTGTTGGTCGGATGTTGTTGGAAGGAGTTATTAGAGATATGTTGGCCGGATGTTGTTGGAAGGTGTTATTAGAGATGTTTTGGTCGGATGTTGTTGGAAGGTGTTATTAGAGATGTGTTGGTCGGATGTTGTGGAAGGTGTTATTAGAGATGTTTTGGTTGGATGTTGTTGGAAGGTGTTATTAGAGATGTGTTGGTCGGATGTTGTTTGAAGGTGTTATTAGAGATGTGTTGGTCGGATGTTGTTGGAAGGTGTTATTAGAGATGTGTTGGACGGATTTTGTTGGAAGGTGATATTAGAGATGTGTTGGTCGGATGTTGCGGAAGGTGTTATGAGAGATGTGTTGGTCGGATGTTGTTGGAAGGTGTTCGGAGATGTTTTGGTCAGATGATGTTGGAAGGTGTTATTAGAGATGTGTTGGTAGGATATTGTTGGAAGGTGTTATTAGAGATGTGTTGGTCAGATGTTGTTGGAAGGTGTTATTAGAGATGTGTTGGTCGTATGTTGTTGGAAGGTGTTATTGGAGATGTGTTGGTCGGATGTTGTGGAAGGTGTTATTAGAGATGTGTTGGTCGGATGTTGTTGGAAGGTGTTATTAGAGATGTGCTGGTCGGATGTTTTTGGAAGGTATTATTAGAGATGTGTGAGTCGGATGTTGTGGAAGGTGTTATTGGAGATGTGCTGGTCGGATGTTCTTGGAAGGTGATATGAGAGATGTGTTGGTCGGATGCTGTTGGAAGGTGTTATTCGAGATGTGTTGGTCGGATGTTGTGGAATGTGTTATTAGAGAGGTGTTGGTCGGATGTTGTGGAAGCTGTTATTGGAGATGTGTTGGTCGGATGTTTTTGGAATGTGTTGTTAGAGATGTGTTGGTCGGATGTTGTTGGAAGGTGTTATTGGAGATGTGTTGGTCGGATGTTGTGGAAGGTGTTATTAGAGATGTGTTGTTCGGATGTTGTGGATGGTGTTATTAGAGATGTGTTGGTCGGATGTTGTTGGAAGGTGTTATTAGAGATATGTTGGCCGGATGTTGTTGGAAGGTGTTATGAGAGATGTGTTGGTCGGATGTTGTTGGAAGGTGTTATTAGAGATGTGTTGGTCGGATGTTGTGGAAGGTGTTATTAGAGATGTTTTGGTCGGATGTTCTTGGAAGGTGTTATTAGAGATGTGTTGGTCGGATGTTGTTTGAAGGTGTTATTAGAGATGTGTTGGTCGGATGTTGTTGGAAGGTGTTATTAGAGATGTGTTGGACGGATTTTGTTGGAAGGTGATATTAGAGATGTGTTGGTCGGATGTTGCGGAAGGTGTTATGAGAGATGTGTTGGTCGGATGTTGTTGGAAGGTGTTCGGAGATGTTTTGGTCGGATGATGTTGGAAGGTGTTATTAGAGATGTGTTGATAGGATATTGTTGGAAGGTGTTATTAGAGATGTGTTGGTCGGATGTTGTTGGAAGGTGTTATTAAAGATGTGTTGGTCAGATGTTGTTGGAAGGTGTTATTAGAGATGTGTTGGTCGTATGTTGTTGGAAGGTGTTATTAGAGATGTGTTGGTCGGATGTTGTGGAAGGTGTTATTAGAGATGTGTTGGTCGGATGTTGTTGGAAGGTGTTATTAGAGATGTGCTGGTCGGATGTTTTTGGAAGGTATTATTAGAGATGTGTTAGTCGGATGTTGTAGGAAGGTGTTATTGGAGATGTGCTGGTCAGATGTTTTTGGAAGGTGTTATTAGAGATGTCTTGTTCGGATGTTGTTGGAAGGTGTTATTAGAGATGTGTTGGTCGGATGTTGTTGGAAGGTTTTATTAGAGATGTGTTGGCCGGAAGTTGTGGAAGGTGTTATTGGAGATGTGTTCGTCGGATGTTGTTGGAAGGTGTTATTAGAGATGTGTTGGTCGGATGTTGTTGGAAGGTGTTATTAGAGATATGATGGTCGGATGTTTTTGGAAGGTGTTATTAGAGATGTGTTGGTCGGATGTTGTTGGAAGGTGTTGTTAGAGATGAGTTGGCCGGATCTTGTGGAAGGTGTTATTGGAGATGTGTTGGTCGGATGTTGTTGGAAGGTGTTATTAGAGATGTGTTGGCCAGAAGTTGTGGAAGGTGTTATTGGAAATGTGTTGGTCGGATGTTGTTGGAAGGTGTTATTAGATATGTGATGGCCGGATGTTGTGGAAGGTGTTATTGGAGATGTATTGGTCGGATGTTGTTGGAAGGTGTTGTTAGAGATGTGTTGGTCGGATGTTGTTGGAAGGTGTTATTAGAGATGTGTTGGCCGGATGTTGTGGATGGTGTTATTGGAGATGTGTTGGTCGGATGTTGTTGGAAGGTTTTATTGGAGATGTGTTGGTCGGATGTTGTTGGAAGGTGTTATTAGAGATGTGATGGCCGGATGTTGTGGAAGGTGTTGTTAGAGATGTGTTGGTCGGATGTTGTGGAAGGTGTTATTAGAGATGTGTTGGTCGGATGTTGTTGGAAGGTGTTATTAGAGATGTGTTGGTCGGATGTTGTTGGAAGATGTTATTAGAGATGTGTTGGCCAGGTGTTGTTGAAGGTGTTATTGGAGATGAGTTGGTCGGATGTTGTTGGAAGGTGTTATTAGAGATGGGTTGGTCGGATGTTGTTGGGAGGTGTTATTGGAGATGTGACGGTCGGATGTTGTTGGAAGGTGTTATTAGAGATGCGTTGGCCGGATGTTGTGGAAGGTGTTATTGGAGATGTGTTGGTCGGATGTTGCTGGAAGGTGTTATCAGAGATGAGTTGGCCGGATGTTGTGGAAGGTGTTATTGGAGATGTGTTGGTCGGATGTTGTTGGAAGGTGTTATTTGAGATGAGTTGGCCGGATGTTGTGGAAGGTGTTATTGGAGATGTGTTGGTCAGATGTTGTTGGAAGGTGTTATTAGGTATATGCTGGCTGGATGTTGTGGAAGGTGTTATTAGAGATGTGTTGGTCGTATGTTGTTGGAAGGTGTTATTAGAGATGTGTTGGCCGGATGTTGTGGAAGGTGTTATTGGAGATGTGTTAGTCGGACGTTGTTGGAAGGTGTTATTAGAGATGTGTTGGCCGGATGTTGAGAAAGGTGTTATTGGAGATGTGTTGGTCGGATGTTGTGGAAGGTGTTATTAGAGATGTGTTGGTCGGATGTTGTGGAAGGTGTTATTAGAGATATGTTGGTTGGATGTTGTTGGAAGGTGTTATTAGAGATGTGTTGGCCGGATGTTGTGGAAGGTGTTATTGGAGATGTGCAGGTCGGATGTACTTGGAAGGTGATATTAGAGATGTGTTGGTCGGATGCTGTTGGAATGTGTTATTAGAGATGCGTTGGTCGGATGTTGTGGAATGTGTTATTAGAGAGGTGTTGGTCGGATGTTGTGGAAGGTGTTTTTGGAGATGTGTTGGTCGGATGTTTTTGGAAGGCGTTATTAGAGATGTGTTGTTCGGATGTTGTTGGAAGGTGTTATTAGAGATGTGTTGGTCGGATGTTGTTTGAAGGTGTTATTAGAGATGTGTTGATCAGATGTTGTTGGAAGGTGTTATTAGAGGTGTGTTGGTGGTATGTTGTTGGAAGGAGTTATTAGAGATGTGTTGGTCGGATGTTGTTGGAAGGTGATATTAGAGATGTGTTGGTCGGATGTTGCGGAAGGTGTTATTAGAGATGTGTTGGTCGGATGTTGTTGGAAGGAGTTCGGAGATGTTTTGGTCGGATGATGTTCGAAGGTGTTATTAGAGATGTGTTGGTCGGATATTGTTGGAAGGTGTTATTAGAGATGTGTTGGTCGGATGTTGTTGGAATGTGTTATTAGAGATGTGTTGGTCGGATGTTGTTGGGAGTTGTTATTGGAGATCTGTTTTATTTCGGATGTTGTTGGAAGGTGTTATGAGAGATGTGTTGGTCGGATGTTGTTGGAAGGTGTTATTAGAGATGTGTTGGTCGGATGTTGTAGGAAGGTGTTATTAGAGATGTGTTGGTCGGATGTTGTTGGAAGGTGTTATTAGAGATGTGTTGGTCGTATGTTGTTGGAAGGTGTTATTAGAGATGTGTTGGTCGGATGTTGTGGAAGGTGTTATTAGAGATGTGCTGGTCGGATGTTGTTGGAAGGTGTTATTAGAGATGTGCTGGTCGGATGTTTTTGGAAGGTATTATTAGAGATGTGTTGGTCGGATGTTGTTGGAAGGTGTTATTGGAGATGTGCTGGTCGGATGTTTTTGGAAGGTGTTATTAGAGATGTGTTGTTCGGATGTTGTTGGAAGGTGTTATTAGAGATGTGTTGGTCGGATGTTGTTGGAAGGTGTCATTAGAGATGTGTTGGCCGGAAGTTGTGGAAGGTGTTATTGGAGATGTGTTGGTCGGATGTTGTTGGAAGGTGCTATTAGAGATATGTTGGTCGGATGTTGTTGGAAGGTGTTATTAGAGATATGATGGTCGGATGTTGTTGGAAGGTGTTATTACAGATTTGTTGGCCGGATGTTGTGGAACTTGTTCTTGGAGATGTGTTGGTCGGATGTTGTTGGAAGGTGTTATTAGAGATGAGTTGGCCGGATGTTGTGGAAGGTGTTATTGGAGATGTGTTGGTCGGATGTTGTTGGAAGGTGTTATTGGAGATGTGTTGGCCAGATGTTGTGGAAGGTGTTATTGGAGATGTGTTGGTCGGATGTTGTTGGAAGGTGTTATTGGATATGTGATGGCCGGATGTTGTGGAAGGTGTTATTGGAGATGTGTTGGTCGGATGTTCTTGGAAGGTGTTGCTGGAGATGTGTTGGCCGGATGTTGTGGAAGGTTTTATTGGAGATGTGTTGGTCGGATGTTGTTGGAAGGTGTTCTTGGAGATGTGTTGGTCGGATGTTGTTGGAAGGTGTTATTAGAGATGTGTAGGCCGGATGTTGTGGATGCTGTTATTGGAGATGTGTTGTTAGGATGTTGTGGACGGTGTTATTACAGATGTGTTGGTCAGATGTTGAGGAACGTGTTATTAGAGATATGTTGGTCGGATGTTGTTAAAGGTGTTATTAGAGAGGTTTTGTTCGGATGTTGTGGAAGGTGTTATTGGAGATGTGTTCGTCGGATGTTGTGGAAGGTTTTATTAGAGATGTGTTGGTCGGATGTTGTGGAAGGTGTTATTAGAGATATGTTGGTCGGATGTTGTTGGAAGCTGTTATTAGAGATGTGTTGGCCGGATGTTGTAGAAGGTTTTATTGGAGATGTGTTGGTCGGATGTTGCTTGAAGGTGTTATTAGAGATGTGTTGATCGGATGTTGTTGGAAGCTGTTATTAGAGATGTGTTGGTGGTATGTTGTTGGAAGGATTTATTAGAGATGTGTTGGTCGGATGTTGTTGGAAGGTGTTGTTAGAGATGTGTTGGACGGATTTTGTTGGAAGGTGATATTAGAGATGTGTTGGTCGGATGTTGTTGGAAGGTGTTATTAGAGATGTGTTGGTCAGATGTTGTGGAAGGTGTTATTAGAGATGTTTTGGTTGGATGTTGTTGGAAGGTGTTATTAGAGATGTGTTGGTCGGATGTTGTTTGAAGGTGTTATTAGAGATGTGTTGGTCGGATGTTGTTGGAAGGTCTTATTAGAGATGTGTTGGACGGATTTTGTTGGAAGGTGATATTAGAGATGTGTTGGTCGGATGTTGCGGAAGGTGTTATGAGAGATGTGTTGGTCGGATGTTGTTGGAAGGTATTCGGAGATGTTTTGGTCGGATGATGTTGGAAGGTGTTATTAGAGATGTGTTGGTAGGATATTGTTGGAAGGTGTTATTAGAGATGTGTTGGTCAGATGTTGTTGGAAGGTGTTATTAGAGATGTGTTGGTCGTATGTTGTTGGAAGGTGTTATTAGAGATGTGTTGGTCGGATGTTGTGGAAGGTGTTATTAGAGATGTGTTGGTCGGATGTTGTTGGAAGGTATTATTAGAGATGTGCTGGTCGGATGTTTTTGGAAGGTATTATTAGAGATGTGTTAGTCGGATGTTGTGGAAAGTGTTATTGGAGATGTGTTGGTCGGATGTTCTTGGAAGGTGATATGAGAGATGTGTTGGTCGGATGCTGTTGGAAGGTGTTATTAGAGATGTGTTGGTCGGATGTTGTGGAATGTGTTATTAGAGAGGTGTTGGTCGGATGTTGTGGAAGGTGTTATTGGAGATGTGTTGGTCGGATGTTTTTGGAATGTGTTGTTAGAGATGTGTTGGTCGGATGTTGTTGGAAGGTGTTATTGGAGATGTGTTGGTCGGATGTTGTGGAAGGTGTTATTAGAGATGTGTTGTTCGGATGTTGTGGATGGTGTTATTAGAGATGTGTTGGTCGGATGTTGTTGGAAGGTGTTATTAGAGATATGTTGGCCGGATGTTGTTGGAAGGTGTTATTAGAGATGTGTTGGTCGGATGTTGTTGGAAGGTGTTATTAGAGATGTGTTGGTCGGATGTTGTGGAAGGTGTTATTAGAGATGTTTTGGTCGGATGTTGTTGGAAGGTGTTATTAGAGATGTGTTGGTCGGATGTTGTTTGAAGGTGTTATTAGAGGTGTGTTGGACGGATGTTGTTGGAAGGTGTTATTAGAGATGTGTTGGACGGATTTTGTTGGAAGGTGATATTAGAGATGTGTTGGTCGGATGTTGCGGAAGGTGTTATGAGAGATGTGTTGGTCGGATGTTGTTGGAAGGTGTTCGGAGATGTTTTGGTCGGATGATGTTGGAAGGTGTTATTAGAGATGTGTTGGTCAGATGTTGTTGGAAGGTGTTATTAGAGATGTGTTGGTCGTATGTTGTTGGAAGGTGTTATTAGAGATGTGTTGGTCGGATGTTGTGGAAGGTGTTATTAGAGATGTGTTGGTCGGATGTTGTTGGAAGGTGTTATTAGAGATGTGCTGGTCGGATGTTTTTGGAAGGTATTATTAGAGATGTGTTCGTCGGATGTTGTAGGAAGGTGTTATTGGAGATGTGCTGGTCAGATGTTTTTGGAAGGTGTTATTAGAGATGTGTTGTTCGGATGTTGTTGGAAGGTGTTATTAGAGATGTGTTGGTCGGATGTTGTTGGAAGGTTTTATTAGAGATGTGTTGGCCGGAAGTTGTGGAAGGTGTTATTGGAGATGTGTTGGTCGGATGTTGTTGGAAGGTGTTATTAGAGATGTGTTGGTCGGATGTTGTTGGAAGGTGTTATTAGAGATATGATGGTCGGATGTTGTTGGAAGGTGTTATTAGAGATGTGTTGGTCGGATGTTGTTGGAAGGTGTTATTAGAGATGAGTTGGCCGGATGTTGTGGAAGGTGTTATTGGAGATGTGTTGGTCGGATGTTGTTGGAAGGTGTTATTAGAGATGTGTTGGCCAGAAGTTGTGGAAGGTGTTATTGGAGATGTGTTGGTCGGATGTTGTTGGAAGGTGTTATTAGATATGTGATGGCCGGATGTTGTGGAAGGTGTTATTGGAGATGTATTGGTCGGATGTTGTTGGAAGGTGTTGTTAGAGATGTGTTGGTCGGATGTTGTTGGAAGGTGTTATTAGAGATGTGTTGGCCGGATGTTGTGGATGGTGTTATTGGAGATGTGTTGGTCGGATGTTGTTGGAAGGTTTTATTGGAGATGTGTTGGTCGGATGTTGTTGGAAGGTGTTATTAGAGATGTGATGGCCGGATGTTGTGGAAGGTGTTGTTAGAGATGTGTTGGTCGGATGTTGTGGAAGGTGTTATTAGAGATGTGTTGGTCAGATGTTGTTGGAAGGTGTTATTAGAGATGTGTTGGCCGGATGTTGTGGATGGTGTTATTGGAGATGTGTTGGTCGGATGTTGTTGGAAGGTGTTATTACAGATGTGTTGGTCGGATGTTGAGGAACGTGTTATTAGAGATATGTTGGTCGGATGTTGTGGAAGGTGTTATTAGAGAGGTGTTGGTCGGATGCTGTGGAAGGTGTTATTGGAGATGTGTTGGTCGGATGTTGTGGAAGGTTTTATTAGAGATGTGTTGGTCGGATGTTGTGGAAGGTGATATTAGAGATATGTTGGTCGGATGTTGTTGGAAGCTGTTATTAGAGATGTGTTGGCCGGATGTTGTGGAAGGTGTTATTGGAGATGTGTTGGTCGGATGTTGCTTGAAGGTGTTATTAGAGATGTGTTGATCGGATGTTGTTGGAAGGTGTTATTAGAGATGTGTTGGTGGTATGTTGTTGGAAGGATTTATTAGAGATGTGTTGGTCGGATGTTGTTGGAAGGTGTTATTAGAGATGTGTTGGACGGATTTTGTTGGAAGGTGATATTAGAGATGTGTTGGTTGGATGTTGTTGGAAGGTGTTCGGAGATGTTTTGGTCGGATGATGTTCGAAGGTGTTATTTGAGATGTGTTGATCGGATATTGTTGGAAGGTGTTATTAGAGATGTGTTGGTCGGATGTTGTTGGAAGGTGTTATTAGAGATGTGTTGTTCGGATATTGTGGAAGGTGTTATTAGAGATGTGTTGGTCGGATGTTGTAGGAAGGTTTTATTAGAGATGTGTTGGTTGGAAGGTGTTATTAGAGATGTGTTGGTCGGATGTTGTTGGAAGGTGTTATTAGAGATGTGTTGGTCGGATATTGTGGAAGGTGTTATTAGAGAGGTGTTGGTCGGATGTTGTGGAAGGTGTTGTTGGAGATGTGTTGGTCGGATGTTGTGGAAGGTGTTATTAGAGATGTGTTGGTCGGATGTTGTGGAAGGTGTTATTAGAGATATGTTGGTCGGATGTTGTTGGAAGCTGTTATTAGAGATGTGTTGGCCGGATGTTGTGGAAGGTGTTATTGGAGATGTGTTCGTCGGATTTTGTTGGAAGGTGATACTGGAGACGTGTTGGTCGGATGTTGTTGGAAGGTGTTATTAGAGATATGATGGTCGGATGTTGTTGGAAGGTGTTATTAGAGATGTGTTGGCCGGATGTTGTGGAAGGTGTTATTGGAGATGTGTTGGTCGGATGTTGTTGGAAGGTGTTATTGGAGATGTGTTGGTCGGATGTTGTTGGAAGATGTTATTAGAGATGTGTTGGCCGGATGTTGTAGAAGGTGTTATTGGAAATGTGTTGGTCGGATGTTGTGGCAGGTGTTATTAGAGATGTGTTGGTCGGATGTTGTGGAAGGTGTTATTAGAGATATGTTGGTCGGATGTTGTTGGAAGCTATTATTAGAGATGTGTTGGCCGGATGTTGTGGAAGGTGTTATTAGAGATGTGTTCGTCGGGTGTTGTGGAAGGTGTTATTAGAGATATGTTGGTCGGATGTTGTTGGAAGGTGTTATTAGAGATGTGTTGGCCGGATGTTGTGGAAGCTGTTATTGGAGATGTGTTCGTTGGATGTTGTTGGAAGGTGATATTAGAGATGTGTTGGTCGGATGCTGTTGGAAGGTGTTATTAGAGATGTGTTGGTCGGATGTTTTGGAAGGTGTTATTAGAGAGGTGTTGGTCGGATGTTGTTGGAAGGTATTATTAGAGATGTGTTGGTCGGATGTTGTGGAAGGTGTTGTTAGAGATGTGTTGGTCGGATGTTGTGGAAGATGTTATTAGAGATGTGTTGGTCGGATGTTGTTGGAAGGTGTTACTAGAGATGTGTTGGTCGGATGTTGTTGGAAGATGTTATTAGAGATGTGTTGGTCGGATGTTGTTGGAAGGTGTTGTTAGAGATGTGTTGGAAAGGTGTTGTTGAAGGTGTTATTGGAGATGAGTTGGTCGGATGTTGTTGGAAGGTGTTATTAGAGATGGGTTGGTCGGATGTTGTTGGGAGGTGTTATTGGAGATGTGACGGTCGGATGTTGTTGGAAGGTGTTATTAGAGATGCGTTGGCCGGATGTTGTGGAAGGTGTTATTGGAGATGTGTTGGTCGGATGTTGCTGGAAGGTGTTATCAGAGATGAGTTGGCCGGATGTTGTGGAAGGTGTTATTGGAGATGTGTTGGTCGGATGTTGTTGGAAGGTGTTATTTGAGATGAGTTGGCCGGATGTTGTGGAAGGTGTTATTGGAGATGTGTTGGTCGGATGTTGTTGGAAGGTGTTATTAGGTATATGTTGGCCGGATGTTGTGGAAGGTGTTATTGGAGTTGTGTTGGTCGTATGTTGTTGGAAGGTGTTATTAGAGATGTGTTGGCCGGACGTTGTGGAAGGTGTTATTGGAGATGTGTTGGTCGGACGTTGTTGGAAGGTGTTATTGGAGATGTGTTGGTCGGATGTTGTTGGAAGGTGTTATTAGAGATGTGTTGGCCGGATGTTGAGAAAGGTGTTATTGGAGATGTGTTGGTCGGATGTTGTGGAAGGTGTTATTAGAGATGTGTTGGTCGGATGTTGTGGAAGGTGTTCTTAGAGATATGTTGGTTGGATGTTGTTGGAAGGTGTTATTAGAGATGTGTTGGCCGGATGTTGTGGAAGGTGTTATTGGAGATGTGCAGGTCGGATGTACTTGGAAGGTGATATTAGAGATGTGTTGGTCGGATGCTGTTGGAATGTGTTATTAGAGATGTGTTGGTCGGATGTTGTGGAATGTGTTATTAGAGAGGTGTTGGTCGGATGTTGTGGAAGGTGTTTTTGGAGATGTGTTGGTCGGATGTTTTTGGAAGGTGTTATTAGAGATGTGTTGTTCGGATGTTGTTGGAAGGTGTTATTAGAGATGTGTTGGTCGGATGTTGTTTGAAGGTGTTATTAGAGATGTGTTGATCGGATGTTGTTGGAAGGTGTTATTAGAGGTGTGTTGGTGGTATGTTGTTGGAAGGAGTTATTTGAGATGTGTTGGTCGGATGTTGTTGGAAGGTGATATTAGAGATGTGTTGGTCGGATGTTGCGGAAGGTGTTATTAGAGATGTGTTGGTCGGATGTTGTTGGAAGGAGTTCGGAGATGTTTTGGTCGGATGATGTTCGAAGGTGTTATTAGAGATGTGTTGGTCGGATATTGTTGGAAGGTGTTATTAGAGATGTGTTGGCCGGATGTTGTTGGAATGTGTTATTAGGGATGTGTTGGTCGGATGTTGTTGGGAGTTGTTATTGGAGATCTGTTGGTCAGATGTTGTTGGAAGGTGTTATTAGAGATGTGTTGGTCGGATGTTGTTGGAAGGTGTTATTAGAGATGTGTTGGTCGGATTTTGTAGGAAGGTGTTATTAGAGATGTGTTGGTCGGATGTTGTTGGAAGGTGTTATAAGAGATGTGTTGGTCGTATGTTGTTGGAAGGTGTTATTAGAGATGTGTTGGTCGGATTTTGTGGAAGGTGTTATTAGAGATGTGCTGGTCGGATGTTGTTGGAAGGTGTTATTAGAGATGTGCTGGTCGGATGTTTTTGGAAGGTATTATTAGAGATGTGTTGGTCGGATGTTGTTGGAAGGTATTATTGGAGATGTGCTGGTCGGATGTTTTTGGAAGGTGTTATTAGAGATGTGTTGTTCGGATGTTGTTGGATGGTGTTATTAGAGATGTGTTGGTCGGATGTTGTTGGAAGGTGTCATTAGAGATGTGTTGGCTGGAAGTTGTGGAAGGTGTTATTGGAGATGTGTTGGTCGGATGTTGTTGGAAGGTGCTATTAGAGATATGTTGGTCGGATGTTGTTGGAAGGTGTTATTAGAGATATGATGGTCGGATGTTGTTGGAAGGTGTTATTAGAGATTTGTTGGCCGGATGTTGTGGAACTTGTTCTTGGAGATGTGTTGGTCGGATGTTGTTGGAAGGTGTTATTAGAGATGAGTTGGCCGGATGTTGTGGAAGGTGTTATTGGAGATGTGTTGGTCGGATGTTGTTGGAAGGTGTTATTGGAGATGTGTTGGCCAGATGTTGTGGAAGGTGTTATTGGAGATGTGTTGGTCGGATGTTGTTGGAAGGTGTTATTAGATATGTGATGGCCGGATGTTGTGGAAGGTGTTGTTAGAGATGTGTTGGTCGGATGTTGTGGAAGGTGTTATTAGAGATGTGTTGGTCGGATGTTGTTGGAAGGTGTTATTAGAGATGTGTTGGTCGGATGTTGTTGGAAGATGTTATTAGAGATGTGTTGGCCAGGTGTTGTTGAAGGTGTTATTGGAGATGAGTTGGTCGGATGTTGTTGGAAGGTGTTATTACAGATGTGTTGGTCGGATGTTGAGGAACGTGTTATTAGAGATATGTTGGTCGAATGTTGTGGAAGGTGTTATTAGAGAGGTGTTGGTCGGATGTTGTGGAAGGTGTTATTGGAGATGTGTTGGTCGGATGTTGTGGAAGGTTTTATTAGAGATGTGTTGGTCGGATGTTGTGGAAGGTGATATTAGAGATATGTTGGTCGGATGTTGTTGGAAGCTGTTATTAGAGATGTGTTGGCCGGATGTTGTGGAAGGTGTTATTGGAGATGTGTTGGTCGGATGTTGCTTGAAGGTGTTATTAGAGATGTGTTGATCGGATGTTGTTGGAAGGTGTTATTAGAGATGTGTTGGTGGTATGTTGTTGGAAGGATTTATTAGAGATGTGTTGGTCGGATGTTGTTGGAAGGTGTTATTAGAGATGTGTTGGACGGATTTTGTTGGAAGGTGATATTAGAGATGTGTTGGTTGGATGTTGTTGGAAGGTGTTCGGAGATGTTTTGGTCGGATGATGTTCGAAGGTGTTATTTGAGATGTGTTGATCGGATATTGTTGGAAGGTGTTATTAGAGATGTGTTGGTCGGATGTTGTTGGAAGGTGTTATTAGAGATGTGTTGTTCGGATATTGTGGAAGGTGTTATTAGAGATGTGTTGGTCGGATGTTGTAGGAAGGTTTTATTAGAGATGTGTTGGTTGGAAGGTGTTATTAGAGATGTGTTGGTCGGATGTTGTTGGAAGGTGTTATTAGAGATGTGTTGGTCGGATATTGTGGAAGGTGTTATTAGAGAGGTGTTGGTCGGATGTTGTGGAAGGTGTTGTTGGAGATGTGTTGGTCGGATGTTGTGGAAGGTGTTATTAGAGATGTGTTGGTCGGATGTTGTGGAAGGTGTTATTAGAGATATGTTGGTCGGATGTTGTTGGAAGCTGTTATTAGAGATGTGTTGGCCGGATGTTGTGGAAGGTGTTATTGGAGATGTGTTCGTCGGATTTTGTTGGAAGGTGATACTGGAGACGTGTTGGTCGGATGTTGTTGGAAGGTGTTATTAGAGATATGATGGTCGGATGTTGTTGGAAGGTGTTATTAGAGATGTGTTGGCCGGATGTTGTGGAAGGTGTTATTGGAGATGTGTTGGTCGGATGTTGTTGGAAGGTGTTATTGGAGATGTGTTGGTCGGATGTTGTTGGAAGATGTTATTAGAGATGTGTTGGCCGGATGTTGTAGAAGGTGTTATTGGAAATGTGTTGGTCGGATGTTGTGGAAGGTGTTATTAGAGATGTGTTGGTCGGATGTTGTGGAAGGTGTTATTAGAGATATGTTGGTCGGATGTTGTTGGAAGCTATTATTAGAGATGTGTTGGCCGGATGTTGTGGAAGGTGTTATTAGAGATGTGTTCGTCGGGTGTTGTGGAAGGTGTTATTAGAGATATGTTGGTCGGATGTTGTTGGAAGGTGTTATTAGAGATGTGTTGGCCGGATGTTGTGGAAGCTGTTATTGGAGATGTGTTCGTTGGATGTTGTTGGAAGGTGATATTAGAGATGTGTTGGTCGGATGCTGTTGGAAGGTGTTATTAGAGATGTGTTGGTCGGATGTTTTGGAAGGTGTTATTAGAGAGGTGTTGGTCGGATGTTGTTGGAAGGTATTATTAGAGATGTGTTGGTCGGATGTTGTGGAAGGTGTTGTTAGAGATGTGTTGGTCGGATGTTGTGGAAGATGTTATTAGAGATGTGTTGGTCGGATGTTGTTGGAAGGTGTTACTAGAGATGTGTTGGTCGGATGTTGTTGGAAGATGTTATTAGAGATGTGTTGGTCGGATGTTGTTGGAAGGTGTTGTTAGAGATGTGTTGGAAAGGTGTTGTTGAAGGTGTTATTGGAGATGAGTTGGTCGGATGTTGTTGGAAGGTGTTATTAGAGATGGGTTGGTCGGATGTTGTTGGGAGGTGTTATTGGAGATGTGACGGTCGGATGTTGTTGGAAGGTGTTATTAGAGATGCGTTGGCCGGATGTTGTGGAAGGTGTTATTGGAGATGTGTTGGTCGGATGTTGCTGGAAGGTGTTATCAGAGATGAGTTGGCCGGATGTTGTGGAAGGTGTTATTGGAGATGTGTTGGTCGGATGTTGTTGGAAGGTGTTATTTGAGATGAGTTGGCCGGATGTTGTGGAAGGTGTTATTGGAGATGTGTTGGTCGGATGTTGTTGGAAGGTGTTATTAGGTATATGTTGGCCGGATGTTGTGGAAGGTGTTATTGGAGTTGTGTTGGTCGTATGTTGTTGGAAGGTGTTATTAGAGATGTGTTGGCCGGACGTTGTGGAAGGTGTTATTGGAGATGTGTTGGTCGGACGTTGTTGGAAGGTGTTATTGGAGATGTGTTGGTCGGATGTTGTTGGAAGGTGTTATTAGAGATGTGTTGGCCGGATGTTGAGAAAGGTGTTATTGGAGATGTGTTGGTCGGATGTTGTGGAAGGTGTTATTAGAGATGTGTTGGTCGGATGTTGTGGAAGGTGTTCTTAGAGATATGTTGGTTGGATGTTGTTGGAAGGTGTTATTAGAGATGTGTTGGCCGGATGTTGTGGAAGGTGTTATTGGAGATGTGCAGGTCGGATGTACTTGGAAGGTGATATTAGAGATGTGTTGGTCGGATGCTGTTGGAATGTGTTATTAGAGATGTGTTGGTCGGATGTTGTGGAATGTGTTATTAGAGAGGTGTTGGTCGGATGTTGTGGAAGGTGTTTTTGGAGATGTGTTGGTCGGATGTTTTTGGAAGGTGTTATTAGAGATGTGTTGTTCGGATGTTGTTGGAAGGTGTTATTAGAGATGTGTTGGTCGGATGTTGTTTGAAGGTGTTATTAGAGATGTGTTGATCGGATGTTGTTGGAAGGTGTTATTAGAGGTGTGTTGGTGGTATGTTGTTGGAAGGAGTTATTTGAGATGTGTTGGTCGGATGTTGTTGGAAGGTGATATTAGAGATGTGTTGGTCGGATGTTGCGGAAGGTGTTATTAGAGATGTGTTGGTCGGATGTTGTTGGAAGGAGTTCGGAGATGTTTTGGTCGGATGATGTTCGAAGGTGTTATTAGAGATGTGTTGGTCGGATATTGTTGGAAGGTGTTATTAGAGATGTGTTGGCCGGATGTTGTTGGAATGTGTTATTAGGGATGTGTTGGTCGGATGTTGTTGGGAGTTGTTATTGGAGATCTGTTGGTCAGATGTTGTTGGAAGGTGTTATTAGAGATGTGTTGGTCGGATGTTGTTGGAAGGTGTTATTAGAGATGTGTTGGTCGGATTTTGTAGGAAGGTGTTATTAGAGATGTGTTGGTCGGATGTTGTTGGAAGGTGTTATAAGAGATGTGTTGGTCGTATGTTGTTGGAAGGTGTTATTAGAGATGTGTTGGTCGGATTTTGTGGAAGGTGTTATTAGAGATGTGCTGGTCGGATGTTGTTGGAAGGTGTTATTAGAGATGTGCTGGTCGGATGTTTTTGGAAGGTATTATTAGAGATGTGTTGGTCGGATGTTGTTGGAAGGTATTATTGGAGATGTGCTGGTCGGATGTTTTTGGAAGGTGTTATTAGAGATGTGTTGTTCGGATGTTGTTGGATGGTGTTATTAGAGATGTGTTGGTCGGATGTTGTTGGAAGGTGTCATTAGAGATGTGTTGGCTGGAAGTTGTGGAAGGTGTTATTGGAGATGTGTTGGTCGGATGTTGTTGGAAGGTGCTATTAGAGATATGTTGGTCGGATGTTGTTGGAAGGTGTTATTAGAGATATGATGGTCGGATGTTGTTGGAAGGTGTTATTAGAGATTTGTTGGCCGGATGTTGTGGAACTTGTTCTTGGAGATGTGTTGGTCGGATGTTGTTGGAAGGTGTTATTAGAGATGAGTTGGCCGGATGTTGTGGAAGGTGTTATTGGAGATGTGTTGGTCGGATGTTGTTGGAAGGTGTTATTGGAGATGTGTTGGCCAGATGTTGTGGAAGGTGTTATTGGAGATGTGTTGGTCGGATGTTGTTGGAAGGTGTTATTAGATATGTGATGGCCGGATGTTGTGGAAGGTGTTGTTAGAGATGTGTTGGTCGGATGTTGTGGAAGGTGTTATTAGAGATGTGTTGGTCGGATGTTGTTGGAAGGTGTTATTAGAGATGTGTTGGTCGGATGTTGTTGGAAGATGTTATTAGAGATGTGTTGGCCAGGTGTTGTTGAAGGTGTTATTGGAGATGAGTTGGTCGGATGTTGTTGGAAGGTGTTATTACAGATGTGTTGGTCGGATGTTGAGGAACGTGTTATTAGAGATATGTTGGTCGAATGTTGTGGAAGGTGTTATTAGAGAGGTGTTGGTCGGATGTTGTGGAAGGTGTTATTGGAGATGTGTTGGTCGGATGTTGTGGAAGGTTTTATTAGAGATGTGTTGGTCGGATGTTGTGGAAGGTGATATTAGAGATATGTTGGTCGGATGTTGTTGGAAGCTGTTATTAGAGATGTGTTGGCCGGATGTTGTGGAAGGTGTTATTGGAGATGTGTTGGTCGGATGTTGCTTGAAGGTGTTATTAGAGATGTGTTGATCGGATGTTGTTGGAAGGTGTTATTAGAGATGTGTTGGTGGTATGTTGTTGGAAGGATTTATTAGAGATGTGTTGGTCGGATGTTGTTGGAAGGTGTTATTAGAGATGTGTTGGACGGATTTTGTTGGAAGGTGATATTAGAGATGTGTTGGTTGGATGTTGTTGGAAGGTGTTCGGAGATGTTTTGGTCGGATGATGTTGGAAGGTGTTATTTGAGATGTGTTGATCGGATATTGTTGGAAGGTGTTATTAGAGATGTGTTGGTCGG